>NC_058189.1:48325278-48945457 GCF_907165205.1 Coccinella septempunctata | reverse complement strand
TCCAAAGACAAATGCGATTACATCATGCACTTCTTAGGGATATCCGGCCTGCAGCAAAACGACAAACTTCCTCCGTAATTTCAATTTCACGCCGGGGGCCGAAAAGAAAACTTCCCGAAACTCGAGGATGGGGCTTCCGATAAGAGACGCCGAAGCCGGCAAACTGTTGCTCGGACACAGGGGAGACTGTCGGAAAAACGTATATTTACGTTTCCCGGGATTCTCGAGGAGCGTAGACGAAGTGGAAGTTTGAATTACATCGACAATTCTATGTGGAGAAACCCTATCCCGCGCGTCATCGGACTGGAATATTCGGGGGTAATACGTAATACCACGATTGGTACGAGTGCTCGCTATACTCTCTCTCTCTCTCTCTCTCTTTCTCTCTCTCTTCAGCCGTTTGACATCCAATGTTGGATATAGGCCTCTTCTGAACTCATTGAACTCTATGGGAACTGGAATGGCATCGCGATACAGGCAAAATGAGGAAGAGTGAAAGGGAAGATGTAGAGCAACCTTTCTCTCTCGCACGCCGTTGCTATTAGCAACGTAAACATTTCAATGTGCGGGAATGAAAGAATGAACTATTCTAACTGAAAATATTTGAAGGTTTGATACTGATTGGAAAAATTCACTTCTTTCTCTATTTCCCAAATTGTTCAAATCTTTCAACGAGTCGGTTCGTACTAAAAATAATTAATCATTAGTTTGTCATTCTAATCGAAATTTCTAAAAATGTTGCACTTTTTTTAGTGATTTATGATGTTAATCATAATTTCCTGAATTTCGGGAACGAAATTTTTAATAATCACCCTTGCAGCCTTGATGAATTAATAAAATAGAAGCTTTAGAGTAATTTGAATATAAATATTAATTATAATCTTGAGGCAAGAATATAGGAAATGATCTTCTGAAAAGCCTCGGATAAAGCTTTGGAATCATATGAAAAGCAGTCTCAGCAAAGACAGAGTTGTCTCTGGAGCAGAGACAGTCGTCTCTGGTGTCAGTGCGAGAGATTTTAAATATTCCAAATAGTTCAATATATAAAAGGAATCATATCAAAAAGTAAAGAACAAAATTGCTGAAATATTTATATTTAACATAATTAGGACAAAAATGTTACATTTGCTTAACAATTATTGAATAAAATTAATTTAGTCATTTTCTGACGAATAGTAGAGGATCCCCATGAAGTTCATCATTCATTAATTTTGATCGATGGAACATTCTACACTAGCCCTAGTGCACTCTTCATGGTCGAAATAAATCCTAAAGCGAATGTCTTTCGATAGTGAAAAAGAATGTTGGTATCATCAATTTCCAATGATTCTAAATATTCTATAGTTTCACTGAAAATTTCCGCAACATACCTCAGGGAAGAAGATCTAATTGGAGCTTTAAACCCTCTCTGGAACAGATTTCTAGAATTAAGAATGTCAAACACTCAATTTTTCTAATGAATTCAACGGTAGCGGCACTATCTTCGAATTGTAAGTTCTTACATTTGTTATCAAGAAATTCCATAGCATCTGCTACCCCATTACTCATTGTTTGAGTAGCTAATCTGACATTCATAATTCTTTTTTTATAATTGATATGCTGAGATGAGAGGGAATTAGCCAACCTTAGACCTTCCTCCATTTGAACTCTTTCTAATTCCTTGACAAACTGCCAAGAAATGTTTCCTGTGGGGGACTGCAAATTTTTTTCTGCAAATGTATTTCTACGTATACCAATTTTTCCTTCCTGTAGCTTTGGTCCAAAGTTGTAAAGTAAAAGGTTTTCAGAGAGGGAACCTAAAAAAATGAAAAACATAAGGCATAATTCCTAATTATTTACTGCTTCTCTCCTTTTGTGGATTCTCACTTCTGTAAAACTGTTTAGGATGGATTGGTTTATGTGATACCAACACTTCACAGAAAAAATATTATATTATATTTATGTCCCCTGCATTATGGCATCCGTTTCCAACACAATACTGGACCATTGTTGTTATGAAATTCTTCTTATTCAAAATGTTTTTTGTTACTGCAAAAACCACTTTTGTCACTCTGGGAAACACATAGACTCAAAAAACACTCACCAAAAAACTATATTTAAGCTTTGAAAAAGCACAAGAAATTCTGTTAAACAGCTAACTTGACTTGATATATAGACATTTTTCGAGTTTCTTAGGAATGTAAATCGGAAGTATATGGCTTCTAAACAATTTTTCACCATGATTTTTACTAAAATACTGACAAAAAGACATTAAACAATGTAATTTAAAATTTATCTACGAAAATGACATTTAAATTTAGGTTATAATAGTGTAAACACAAACACGCTAGAGAGAGAAAGGTTGCTCTACTTCTTCCCTCTCTCTCGGTCACAATTTTCGACGAATTTTGCTACCTACGATGCCATTCCAGTTCCCATAGAGTTCAATGTCTGAACTCTACCATGTTTTTCTATGCCGTGCCTTCTTTATCTACTGATTTCCTACGATCTCCTTGATGTCATCTCTCCATCTCTTAAGAGGAGTTTATACCACGGGACTTTCTCGATATCCGTATTAGGCGTAAGGGGGTAAAAACTACCAGAATGTTGCCAGAACACTTGAACGATGAGTAGAAATTACGAATATTACAATAGTTTCCACTTTCGTCGAAAAGAGGAATGTCTTTTTTCAATTTCACCAGGATACGAATTGTAGCCAATGGCGAGACTTTTCGAGAAATTCATTCTTGTGGAAATTTATAGAAGAGATAATTTCATCTCGGAAAGTTAATAACATGCATGATGCATGAATATTTGTTCAAATAAAAAAATTTTTTTTTTTCGATTGACGAATAAAAGAATTTCTGATAGTCCGGGAGGTGGCGTCACTTTTGAACTAGTGATCGATCTTCACACGAATTTTTTTGGATGAGTAGTTCTCCACTTGTACATATGAGGTCCGCGCGTCAGTCAGTCCAATAACGGTGGGCGTGGGCGTGGGAGGCGGTGAAATTCGCCGGAAAAATCTCAAAAAAAAGTGATTGATCTCCACGTGAAACTTTGTAATAATGTAAATTATTCATGATTATGAGTGAAAATGGGCGTCAGTCACTTTCTCGATGGTGGAAACATCGTCAGTCAGGCGGTTAAAGTGGTCGGAAAAATCTGAAAATTGAAGTGATCGATCTTCCCTTGAAATTTTGAAAAATTATTATTTTAATCAAATTGAACGTAAAAATGAACCTCAGTCACGTTTATAGTGGTGGATTCTGCGTCAGTCAGGCTTCCAAAGTAAAGGGCAGTGACCAGCTTCCTTTGGCGCGCTACACCTTATGCAGTTCGAATGACGCATATTCCACCGGCATCGTGCCGGCTGACGATTATTTATCGAGTGTACATAAAAATTACTTGTTTATACAGGGTGTTTCATCATAAACTGTACAAACATATATAGTGGGTAAATGATACCGGGAGAATCACTTTTGCCTTATGACATATACCCCGTTTTCGACGCATAAGCGAGAAATAAGGTGTTCAACGTCGTATTTGAGCAAAATTCTATTGAGTGTGCTCAGTTATGTATAAACCTCAATGTCGGTTTCTGGTCACATCCGAGTATTTTTGAGTGCTCAATTCAGATGTGAAGAACTCCGAAAAAAAAATTCAAAATGGCGGAAAACCTTCGATGTTCGTGATTTTTGTTTTGTTTCCAAACTGAATTGCATTTTCTGAATGAACACAATTTTCGAACAATTTCCTTGTAGTTTCCTACAATCAGGAAACATTTCAACAATTTCGAGTTTTCATTTCTCAGAAACGCGTCATAAGGCTTATATTCAAACCTAGGGATTTTTTTTTTATATAGCAGGGGGAATTTGCGACCGTGAAACACGGGGCTCTATCTCTCGACCAGAGGGACCCATTTCTAGGGAACACTGTGGGGTTACTTACTCTCCTGAGTTCGCGACCCACTAAACCTAACCTGCTTTTTATTGGTTCCGGGCATTTGCCTTATCCTTTTACCGGTTAATTTCTTCTTGCACATTGTCGTGCTAGGGTATTCATGTTCCTCCATTTTAATAAGTTTCCGTACTTCTCTCTCCTCAATTGATCTCGCTTTCCCACTTCAAATCTCGATATATCTGTTTGTTCCTGACAAACCAAGGCGCATCTATGGCACATCGTAGTAGCTTGTTTTCTGTTGCCTGAATTCTTTGTATATGGCTCTTTGCCGCGTATCCCCAAGCACCTGATCCATAAGTCAGTTGCGGTCTAGCAACGGCTTTGATTATTTTCAATTTTGTCTCATTTGACATGTGGCTCTTTCTACCTATCGGCAGGTAGAGCATATTCATCGCTGCCTTGGTTTTGTCAACGGCTTGCTTGATATGGCTTCTCCAAGTTAGACCTTTGTCTAGGGTGATACCTAAATATTTCGCTTCGTTTTTCCACCCGATTTCTTCTCCATCTACCTCTAGATTTGTTGTAGTTCTCAGTTTCCTTTTCTGCAGTAATATCGCTTGGCTCTTTTGTCCTTTGAGCTTTATTTTCCATTTAATACACCAGTAATTTATTTCATCTATAGCTTCTTGTAATTTTCCTTCTATGATTTCTGGCTTGCGATGTCGCATTGCGATTTCGGCGGCATATAGTGTCAACATAGTCCTTGGAGATTTTGGTATATCTTGAATATATATGTTATACAGTAACGGCCCAAGTAGTGAACCTTGAGGCACCCCTGCTTCCATATATCTGGTTGTGGAGTTTTTTACTTCCACTTTCACGTAGAATCCTCAAATAATTCCTAATCGACTTGCACAGTTTGATTGAATATCCAGCATATCTCATTTTGTACATCAATCCTTCATACCATACTCTGTCAAATGCTCTGGCGACATCTAGTAGTACAAGACCTGTTGCTTGTTTAGTGTTCTGAGCACGACTGCCTAGCATTCATTGAGACAACACGATCAAAGAAATCAGGAAAGTATACTTAATGTATTTTTATCAAAATAGATAGGGGAAATACGGACAGAATGACATAGTCGCCTTATTTCAAAATTTGGATGCTTCAGCGACTTCCCAGCTACTGTTACTGTACCATGTGAAGGCAGCCGTATTTACAATACTGTGAAATGTTAAGTTCATGCCTTTGGAACAGTCGCGCCACAGCAATCAGTTCGAACCTGTTTCGTGTCTACCAAAATTTATTTCACAATGATATTCTTCTATTTCCTGGTGACTTATCTGTTGTATTTTTTTGTAATTATCTGTTAAAATCGATAAACTATGGAAGTATCCAGTAATTACATTTAATTTCATTGCGATTATTGGTTGTTGGATGAAATTATGATTTTTTAGTGTTTTTCGTTTACATTTGGACAAAATGACATACATATACAATGGACAAAATGACATAGTATGTCATTTTGCCCGTAAAGTTTCTGTTTATAAACATATATACGAAGCTTTAGGCCTTAGACTCAATATCGACAAAACCAAAATCCTGGCAAGTCCCCCAGAAAGCCTTCAAACACATATCAGCCTGGAGAATGAAATTCTAGAACAGGTCGAGCAGTTCAAATACTTGGGAAGCTTCATAAATACCAGGGCTAACCTAGACTCGGAAATACACAACCGTTTCAATTCGGCATCACGGGCATTCTGGAAGCTAAAGGTCAGAGTGTTTCAAATTCACGACCTCAATCTGAAGACCAAGACAGCTGTTTACAAAGCAGTCGTCCTCCCAACGCTTCTTTACGGAAGCTAAAGCTGGACGCCCTACAGGCGACATATTAAACAGCTTGAACAAACGCATTATCTAAGACAGATAATCCACATCAGATGGTTCCACAAAGTTTCGAATGCAGAAGTCTTGCAACGCGCGAGTTGTACAACAATTGAGACTCAAGTAACGAGGGCCCGACTCAGATGAAGCGGCCACATTCTGAGGATGCAAGACACAATACTCCCCAAAATAGCTCTGTATGGCGAATTGGCAGAGGGAGCCCGGAAACCAGGAGGCCAGTATAAGCGGTTCAGGGATACACTACATCAATCCCTAAAATCAATTAATGCCAATCATAACTGGGAACAACTGGCGTTAGACAGGTCACTGTGGAGATCTATGGTGCACAGTTATAATAGAGACTCGAGAAGAATTCAGCGGCGGCCAGATCTGGTTGGTGACTATCCATGCCCGGAGTGTGGAAGGATCTATAGGTCCAGTTTGGTCTCTTCAGTCACAGGAGGGCACACAGTCACAATTAGCCCCAAGAAATTATAAGTCTGTTCTTTTTTCAGGTCTTTTTGTAGATTAATTCCCGGTAACGGGATACAGGAATGAATGAATCAACGAATATAAACATTTATCATTTTGTTTGGAGCCAAGAATCTATGAGTAAAGCTATTGTAGCAAAAAAAAATGGAGCATTTGGTATTCCTCAGACGACGCTTAGAAGACATTCTCGCAGTATGAACAAAACCTTGGAGTGTAACTCTAAAGATTAAGGAATATTCAAAAAAACAACGCGACCCATTTACAAATCAGATGCTCATTTAATGAAGCCAGTGGAAAAGCTGCTACTGATCAGAATGCAAGTCATGGCTTCAAAAAGAGAGGCATCATCATTTTAAAGGTTTTCACAGAATCTATGCTGTTTTTAGAGCGACGTTTTATATTCTGGAACAACGTGAGAAGAGCTGGTATTCAGTCCCGTAGTCCCAGGATTGAAAATATAGGTCACGATCGAATTTAGTAATTGCACATTTTGCACACTGAAAAAATCAACAGTTAAATTCCCGACGAGGCGTACTATTATTGACGTTCTGGAAATTCAACAGGCGGCGACCCGGCAACTTTCATTAGGATAATAATGTGGGGGACGTAAACTTGGAGTTACTACGCTGTTCCTGGAATAGAACAGTTTCCCATGCCGCGTATCCGATAAGTTATTTCGTTGGCTGGTGAAAAGCGCTCGACATTGTGTGGGAAATGTGTAACGTGATAGCGTTCCGTTGTAGATTAATGATTTTCAAGCACTCGTTAATTCCATCGTTTATCTCCATTACAGCGATGTTGGTTGATGACCCGACAATTTTCGCTTCGGATTCAATTCTCAGGGCGTTGTATCCATTTGTTGCATTTCCGACAATAAACAAAATAAAACATTTATAGGGGGAGGAACTAAAAATGGAAAAACACAAACGTCAGTTAAGAGCGTTTCCATGTTCGTGCTTGCAGTTGTGATAGGACCTGATATACCGCCTTACATACCAAGATTAAATGGACTACCCGATGTACTGGACATTGTCATAATGAAAGACATCACTGAAGAAATCAGCATTGATACAGAAGAAGACGGAACTTCAGACCACAATCCCATAGAATTCATAGTGGGACATGGCCCAAGAAACGAAGAGTTGACACAAACCAAGGATCGCACAGACTGGGAGAAACATAAGAATTTAATTCAGGACAAAATCACGGAAATTCCCCAAATAAACACCCGAGATGAATTAGATGAAGCAGTTGAAAAATTGGAAAATCAAATAAAAGAAGCCTATGAAGAAAGCACCAAGAGAATAAGGAAACCAATTCCGAAACATTTACATGGAGATACGCCAAGGGATATAAAGGAATTTATAAAAAAGAACAGAAGACTCAGAAAAATATACAGAACAACAAAAAGAGAAGAAGACAAGAAGAAACTGAATGAGCATAGTCAGATATTGAAAAATGCTTTAACAGAACTGCGTAATAACAGATGGCACCAGAGATTAAGTGAAATGAATACAATAGATCACTCGGTTTGGAAAATGCAAAAACTCTTACGACGAGAACGGACAGTTATACCTCCACTGCATGGAACAAACGGAATGGTATATACGAGACTTGAAAAAGCCGAAGCACTTGCCGACTCAATTGAGAGAGAAGCCAGAATAAACTACAGAAATGATGATGACAATGAAGATCTAGAAGAAGAAGTGGAGGCAAACGAAGAACTGATGATGGAACCACCGGAAACCGAAATCATTCCAAAACCGGCTTCACCAACAGAGATCAAAGAGATCATAATGAAATTGAAAAATAGGAAAGCGCCGGGAGAAGATAGGATAACGAATTATATGTTGAAGAAATTGCCTAGAAAAGGAATAGCAGCCTTGACGAATATTACAAACGGAGTGATGAGGACCGAATACTACCCAAAGAGATGGAAAACTGCACAAATGATAGTTTTCAACAAGCCTGGAAAGGAACGGAAATTTCCTCAAAATTATAGACCAATCAGCCTACTATCAGCACTAGGGAAAATCGTCGAGAGGGTTATCGCTAAAAGGGTGAATGAGGAAACAGGAATGTTGACGATAATTCCACCCGAACAATTTGGATTTCGACGAGAACATTCGACTGAACTCCAGTTGCTACGGCTCATAGAATACGTCACCGAAGGAATGCAGACCAAACAGGCCACAGGATTAGTTCTGATGGATATCGAGAGAGCTTTTGATAGAGTATGGCACGAAGGCCTAATCTACAAGATGAAAAAAGCAGGATATTCGACCAAGCTATGCAAGATTATAAGGAACAATGAAGAATGATCGTGCCTGAACGGGGAGGCAATGAATAAAATAATGCGGATAAATTCAGATGCATACCACCCGACGATATGAATATGAATATCGACAAGTGTTACGATCCGGATCGTAACACTTGTCGATATTCATATCGTCGGGTGGTATGCATCTGAATTTATCCGCATTATTATAAGGAACTATCTGAGGAATAGAAACTTTTATGCGAAGATAGATGGAGCAACCTCTCAAACCAGACAATTGGAAGCGGGAGTGCCTCAAGGATCGGTACTTGGACTTTTGCTTTACGTTATATACGTTTATGATATCCCGAAGAATGCTAGAAATATGCTTATCTTGTACGCAGATGACACAGGAATAGCGTTCAGACATCGACGCCCAGGTATCATACACCAGAGACTGCAGGAAGCTATAGATGAATAACTCAAATGGTGCATCAAATGGAAAATCCAAATCAATGGAAGAAAGACTCAAGCAATATAACTGCAAAAGAGAAGATTGAGGATGGAAGAAAACCTTGAAGTTGATGGAGAAGAGGTTAAATGGAAAAATGAAGCAACATACCTAGGAGTGAAGCTTGACAGAGGACTTACATGGAGAAACCACATCAAATGTGGTTGATAAAACAAATGCCGCAATGAGTAGACTTCATCCACTCATAGGCAGAAGAAGTCATATGAATAAGAACATCAAGTTGACGATGATTAAAACTATCGCGCGACCACAACTCACTTATGGATCGGCGGCATGGGGCTTCGTAGCCAAGACTCACATCAAGAGAATACAGGCCACTGAGAATGAACTCCTTAGAATGGCGATGGATGTACCCTGGTTTGTTAGGAACAAACAAATGTACAAGGACTTGGAATGGGAACCAGTTACAGAATTTATGAAGAGAAAGGCGGAAAGGATATTCGACAAAGCCAAACAACATCCAAATGAGGAACTACGAAGATTAGTCGACTACGATCCAACGGAAGAAGCTAGGAGGTCAAGAACCTACCACCGAAGACCGAGAGATCAGTAAAGGATTTTAAGTAACCAAAGAAGAGCTTCACCTATAAAAGCTATAATTAATAATAAATAAATAAACACGACCATGATCGTGTGAGAGTCCAGAAACCAAGAGTCAACTGGTTAATTTGCAAAATGCCCGGAACTTATGAAGAAGCAGTTAAGGGTTTTTAGTGGGTCTCGAGCTCAAGAGAGTGAGAATCCCCACACTGTTCCCCCTCAGGAGAGGGTGTGCTCGTGTGTCTTGCAGATTTTCCCCCTGCTACACCAAAAAAAAAAAAAAAACATGCTTGTTTAAATTCTCAACAAGTGATTGGACCAGAGTTCCCGACATATCTTGCTTTTGGTAAAGGAATACCAGATGTAATAGATATCGCGATATTGAAAAATATAACTCAAGAATTCTCGATTGAAACTTTGAAAGATGGAACCTCGAACCACAATCCCGTGGAATTGACAATTGGAGAAGAACCAAGAGAAAAAAAAGAGATATACTAATTGGGCTAAATACAGCTATTTAATACAATCGGAAATAACAGAAATTCCAACAATAAGCACTCCAGAGCATCTGAAATGTGCGGTTGATAAACTGGAAGAGATTGTATTGAAAGCTTACGAAAAAAGCACGAGAAGAGTCAAGAGACCGGCTCCAAGTCATTCGCATGGCGATACGTCTAAAGAAATAAAAGATCTTAAACGAGAAAATCGAAGCCTCAGAAGAATATATCGGATGAATAAAAATGATCTGAATAGAAGGAACCTCAACCGCAATAGCCAAGTTCTGATAAATGCCCTGAAAGATCTAAGAACAAGCAGATGGAACAAAAGGGTTCAAGAACTGAATACAATTGATCATTCTGCATGGAGAATGCAAAAAAGCCTACGAGGAGAAAAGACTAAAATTCCACCCCTACACGGAGAAAGGGGAATGGCGAATACCAATACTGATAAGGCAGATGCATTGGCGGACTCGGTCGAACGAGAATCGAGAATAAATTACAGAATAGACGACGATAATGAAGATTTGGAAGAACTGGTTGAAGAAAATGATGAAGTTATGGATGAATTACCAGCGGCTGCTGAAATAAACAAACTAACATCGCCAAATGAAATCAGAGAAATAATTAGAAGTTTGAAGAAGAGGAAAGCTCCCGGAAGCGATGAAATAACTAATGTTATGTTAAAGAAATTACCTAGAAAAGGCATAGCCGCTCTAACAAATATGGCGAATGGAATTATGAGGACAGAACACTACCCAGAAAAATGGAAAACAGCGGAAGTCATAGTGTTCAATAAACCATTCAAAGAGAAGAAGTTCCCACAAAACTACAAACCGATAAATCTACTGTCGGCGTTAGGAAAAGTAGTAGAAAGAATTATAGCCACGAGGATAAATGAGGAAACCGAAAATCTGAAACTAATACCACCAGAACAGTTCGGATTCAGAAGAGAGCATTCAACAGAGCAACAATTATTAAGGCTCACAGAATACATTACAGAGGGATTTCAAAATAAACAAGCTACAGGTCTTGTTTTACTAGACGTCACCAGAGCATTCGACAGAGTATGGCATGAAGGATTAATATATAAGATGAGATGTGCTGGATATTCGATCAAAATATGCAAGTTGATCCGGAATTATCTCAAAAATAGAAGTTTTTTCGAGAAAGTGGAAGGGCTCCACAACAAGAGATATAGAGGCTGGAGTACCCCAAGGGTCAGTACTTGGGCCACTTCCGTAGAACATATAATTTCTACAAGAAACGATTGAAGAAACAAATGACTGGTGCATAAAGTGGAAAATCATGCTCAATGGACAAAAGAGCCAAGCAATATTACTACAGAAGAGAAGACTGCGACCCACAACGAATCTAGAAGTTGACGGCGAAGAAATCGACTGGAAAAATGAAGCCAAATATTTAGGAATAACGCTTGATAAAGGACTTACTTGGAAAAGTCATATCAAACAAGCAATCGACAAAACGAAAGCAGCAATGAATAGACTCTACCCTCTGAGAGGAAGAAAAAGCCACATGTCGAAAGAGACAAAATTGAAGATAATCAAAGCCGTTGCTAGGCCTCAACTGACTTATGGATCAGTTGCCTGGGGTTTCGCGGCAAAGAGCCATATCGAAAGAATTCAGGCCACTGAAAACAAGCTGCTACTATGTGCAATAGATGCACCTTGGTTTGTCAGGAATAGACAGATTTATAGGCACCTAAAATGGGAAACCATAACGGAATTCATGTACAGAAAAGCAGAGAAATAATTCCAAACAGCGAAAAACCATCCGAATCAAGAACTCAGGAGACTAGTGGACTACGACCCAGAGGAAGACAAAAGGAAAATTATTCAATTTCTTACTTCTTAACAACAAAATCACGTTCAACTCCTTAGTTGAACGTCCAATTCCCTTGATTTGACAATTATGACATCGCCAACGTTTCTGAACGATTTTTTTGCTGTTTCAAGGCTGAAATGAAATTTTTGAAAACAGTGATGACTAGTTACATTGTGGAATGTAATTACCTCGATAGGTATATCAAATTTGAAGAGTTCAGACATAAATCATCTTTATTAAGTATAGGTTGAGAGTTTATGAATGAAGTAAATACGTAGTATGATAATCGTGTATTATTATCAACAATTCAGCAGCTGTCAGCAAGAACACCATTAATCATCATTGACAAAAAGAGAATGTGTTTGTTACAAATAATTGTCTACTGAGTATATAAATATTTTCGGTCCTATATTGTGGTTACTTCTACCCAGGTTGAAGTTAAATATAAACGATCACGGTAATAAATACATGAATACGAAAATCTTAACACAGAAATGCATAAAAAAGACAGTCATAAGCAGTTATATATTTTCAACATCCATTCTTCTACCGCCATCTTGAAGAAATCACTGCAGCCATAAACTAATTAGAAATAAAGAAAACAATTTTTAATACACTCATACATATATTGTACTTTGAGTGATCAGAGAAAGACGGAGTAAAGATTTTGAGCTGCTGTAATAAAAAGTAGGTTCATTATATCAGAGTCCAAACTTTCTTTGTAACCCTTTTTCCTATGTGTAACATGATATAATCCCTCACCCTACTCATTATTCAAATTTCCAGGTTTTCTAGGAATCGCACTAAATTTGAGTGTAAGAAGTGGATTTCCAGGAAATGTTTCACTCCAGCTCTTGCAATCTCGATAGCATGCACTCAACAAGTTCGATATAGTTTTCTAACTTCTTGTTTCCAAGAAAGTTAGTTATAACCAAAGCAAATTAATTCCAACCTCACAATTCGACTTCATTGATTAATTTGAGACTTAGTAAACATTTCCGGCACAGAACATGAAGTAGGTACCCATAACAGCTATGTGAAGCTGGCACCCCCAAATGCGAATTTTGAAACAAAAATTTCAGGGTCGTTTGTCCATCGTAGGTCCACGTTTGTCCACCCTTTTTTTTCATTTGTCCAGGCACCGTTTGAGAGATATGGGAAAAAACTTTTTTCGGTGCATTTTCTGAGCAGCACCCCCAAATTGCAAAAACGTTTTTTGATGGTACAGATCGTTTGCCCAACGTAAGTCCACTTTTGTCCACCAAATTTTTTCATTTGTCCACCCACAGAACCGTAGAAATCAACCTTTTCAAATGTTGGAAAGTGTGAAGTTGGCACCCCCAAATGAAAAGTTTTGAACCAAAATTTCAGGGTCGTTTGTCCATCGTAGGTCCATGTTTGTCCACAATTTTTTCATTTGTCCACCCACAGAACCGTAGAAATAAACCTTTTAAAATTTTGGAAAGTGTGAAGTAGGCACCCCCAAATGAAAATTTTTGAACCAAAATTTCAGGGTCGTTTGTCCATCGTAGGTCCATGTTTGTCCACCTTTTTTTTTCATTTGTCCAGGCACCGTTTGAGAGATATGGAAAAAGAAGTTGTTGCGGTGCATTTTCTGAGCAGCTCACCCAAATTGCGAAAACGTGTTTTTTATGGTAGAGATCGTTTGTCCAACGTAAGTCCACTTTTGTCCACCAAATTTTTTCATTTGTCCACCCACAGAACCGTAGAAATCAACCTTTTCAAATTTTGGAAAGTGTGAAGTTGGCACCCCCAAATGAAAATTTTTGAACCAAAATTTCAGGGTCGTTTGTCCATCGTAGATCCATGTTTGTCCACCCAATTTTTTCATTTGTCCACCCACAAAACCATAGAATTCAATCTTTGAAAATTTTGGAAAGTGTGAAGTTGGCACCCTCAAATGGAAATTTTTGAACCAAAATTTCAAGGTCGTTTGTCCATCGCATCGTAGGTCCATGTTTGTCCACTTTTTTTTTCATTTGTCCAGGCACCGTTTGAGAGATATGGAAAAAGAACCTGCAGTTCTGAATCTAAACTCGCCAAAGTGTGTTCGGATTTATTTTGTTTCGATTTGGATCTTGTATTTGAAATTGAGAAAGATCTATTTCCTGATGGAATAAAATTGAACGAAATTCCTGTGGATATTGAGGTACTACATAAAAAATATATGCTAGGCGGGGTGATTGTCCATTACCCCCAACACTTTGTCGCATTTACAAGACGGGAACAGGACAAAATGCGATGATATGTCACGAAAAGTGCAATCAGTCAAGGACAATATTTTTGTATATCCAGTCATCGCCATTTATATCAAATGAAGAAACTGATAAATTAATGTAGGTACTCGAAGTCTTGTCCATATATTTTTCGTTTCAAATAAATAATAGAAAGGAAAACAGATGATCAAATTATTTACCCATATATTCCCCATAAATTGAAAAACATCAACAAATCCTTATTCGCAATTTTTAAATTTTCATTACATTACATTCCATTCCATTTGCGAATGGTACCTGGACAACTGAAGAAATTCGTAGACAAATATGACCCGCGATGCAACAACGTTATTCTCAATAAATTCGCAGTTGTTGGTAAAATTACGAATTAAAAGAATATATTTGCTTTTTTTATCACTAAAGCATATGAACCAATGAAAATTTTGATTGGACAAACGTGACTTTGGACGAACGATTCATTTGGTAAAAAATATTCTTTAGCATTTTAGGAATAGTCAACGAAGAATTTTGATTAATCAATTTTTCATCCCGTCTTGCTAATGGAGTCTATACAAATGCAAATGAATTTTCGATATACAAACATGAACCAGCGAAAGACAAACGAACCTGAATGTTTTTTTCGAAAATTTGCATTTTGTGATGCCAATATAACACTTTTTTTTAAATTGTTTTTGATGGTTCTGCGAGTGAACGAATCAAATAATTGCCTAGATTGTAGTGGAATTGCGGAAAACGCTTTCCCTCAATAGGGTGGAACTGCTCAGAAAATGCAATGGAAAAATTCCCTTTTTTATATCTCTCATACGCTCCCTGGATAAATGAAAAAAAGGTGGACAAACAGACCTACGATGGACAAACAACCCTGAAATTTTGGTTTCAAAATTCGCATGCAGCTTCACACTTTCATCCAAAAGTTTCAAAGATTGATTTCTATGGTTCTGTGGGTGGAAAAATGACAAAATTTGGTGGACAAAAGTGAACTAACGTTGGACAAACGATCTTTAACATAAAAAACACGTTTTCGCAATTTGGGTGAGCTGCTCAGAAAATGCGCCGCAACAACTTCTTTTTCCATATCTCTCAAACGGTGCCTGGAAAAATGAAAAAAAAAAGTGGACAAACATGGACCTACGGTGGACAAACGACCTTGAAATTTTGGTTCAAAAATTTTCATTTGAGGGTGTCAACTTCACACTTTCCAAAATTTGAAAAGGTTGATTTCTACGGTTCTGTGGGTGGACAAATGAAAAAATTTGGTGGACAAAAGTGGACTTACGTTGGACAAACGATCTCTACCATAAAAAACACGTTTTCGCAATTTGGGTGAGCTGCTCAGAAAATGCACCGCAACAACTTCTTTTTCCATATCTCTCAAACGGTGCCTGGACAAATGAAAAAAAAAGGTGGACAAACATGGACCTACGATGGACAAACGACCCTGAAATTTTGGTTCAAAAATTTTCATTTGGGGGTGCCTACTTCACACTTTCCAAAATTTTAAAAGGTTTATTTCTACGGTTCTGTGGGTGGACAAATTAAAAAATTGGGTGGACAAACATGGACCCACGATGGACAAACGACCCTGAAATTTTGGTTCAAAAATTTTCATTTGGGGGTGCCAACTTCACACTTTCCAAAATTTTAAAAGGTTGATTTCTACGGTTCTGTGGGTGGACAATTGAAAAAATTGGGTGGACAAAAGTGGACTTACGTTGGAGAAACGATCTGTACCATCAAAAAAACGTTTTTGCAATTTGGGGGTGCTGCTCAGAAAATGCACCGAAAAAAGTTTTTTCCCATATCTCTCAAACGGTGCCTGGACAATTAAAAAAAAATGTGGACCAACATGGACCTACGATGGACAAACGATTCTGAAATTTTGGTTCAAAAATTTTCATTTGGGGGTGCTAACTTCACACTTTCCAAAATTTTAAAAGGTGGATTTCTACGGTTCTGTGGTTGGACAAATGAAAAAATTGGGTGGACAAAAGTGGACTTACGTTGGACAAACGATCTATACCATCAAAAAAACGTTTTTGCAATTTGGGGGTGCTGCTCAGAAAATGAACCGAAAAAAGTTTTTTTCCCATATCTCTCAAACGGTGCTTGGACAAAAGAAAAAAAAGGTGGACAAACGTGGACCTACGATGGACAAACGACCCTGAAATTTTTGTTTCAAAATTCGCATTTGGGGGTGCTAGCTTCACATAGCTACCCATAACTTGTCTTGATTGCACAATTTTATTTTGGACTGTGATACGCAGTTTTACGGGGAAGTAGTACATAGAGTCATTCGGGGTAACTGAGCGCAGTGGGTAAGTGTGCGCAGTGCGTATTTCTCGACTATGCAATGTGTGAAAGAGGGGTTCATTTGGATGAAGCAAGGGCGCAGAATCCCCAAATTAGTTTTTCATAGGAGTGCGCCGTGCCACGTTTCTTTAACTTTTTATTTGCAATTAATCAAATTCGCTAGTTTTCTTGTTAATTTTCAGCATCTTTGCAAATTCTGCCAGGTCCAAGTTCCGAGTCCGACAGTGTTAACCAATATTTTATTCGATCATGCGCATATTAATCTAAATGTATAATAAAAAATTTCAGGTTCTCTTAGCTGCTCAACTCTATAAGAACGTCAATTCAAATTTTGGCTTACTGGGGAAAGTGTGCGCGGGTAAGTGTGCGCATAAATTCATTATATGGGCATTAGTTCAGTGAGGAATAAATTATGACATTGTTGATTTTCCTGGTTAAGACTCGATCAATAGTGTCCTATTTGTTCGGAAAAATATGAAGAGCCACCAACAGGGGAATGTATCAAGTGTTGTGTTCACCAGGAATTGTGGCACGAACAATAATGCAGTGCTTATAAAAAGGCGCTTCTGCATTGACAATAAACAGCATTTCTCTAATATTGTGAAATTTAATGACATTATTTTGTAATTTGTTTTGATTGTGTGGTTTACTAAGCACTGCGTTCACTTACCCCGTGAGGGTGCGCACACTTACCCGCAATACGGGGCATGTGAACGCACTCCGACTTTCACCATTAAATTTCTTTTTGCGGAAAGAACATGTTTTTGTTTGTTGGCTTTTTGATGTTGTTTTATAGATAAGAAAATACCCTATCTCATGAATATGTTTTAATTTTCCTAGCTTCAACATTTGAAACAGGGTATGGCTTGAAAGGCAAATGTGCGCACAGTTGCCCCGAATGACTCTACCATTCGGGATCAAGACGATCGACATTGGTTGCTTTATGGATGCTACCCCAAATATGGAAATGAGCCACATCTTTGAGCAATAGCCTGAATTACGAACTGACAGAGTTGAAAAATAGTAATTACCATGCAAGAGGTAATATTAGGAATATGAAATATTGAACAATTTGCAGTCATACCTGATACTCAAAATAAGTGCAACAGAAGCTGTCAAACTTCAAATTCAATATTTACTTTGATATTCAATCATGAAGAACTTCAAAATAGATCAAAAGGTTTGGAATTTTTCGACCTTTTCGTTGTTATTTGTTAGCCATGATATTATGGCAGAAGACAAGCAGCAAGCACAAAAGTTGATATGTCATTCGGAAGCAAACTAAATAAAAAAAATGGGGTATTTTTTGCAGAAAAGGAAACTTCCCATAATTAATAATTTTTCATCGATAAAACCTTTGGTAAAATAGGACTGATTTTGTTCACTTCAGAATCGGAATATTCATTACATTTCATGTAATTTTCTTCAGTCCATCGAAGGCTTGTATTTTTTCACCTAAACGAATACGACGAAAGAAGTTTTCCCGAAAAAATCATGACTCAACCTCTAAAAACACCATTATAACAGATATATCAGAAATATAGAAGTGTAATAAGAAAATGTTTAGAAGTTATGTGGAGAGATTTTATTAATTTCATCAACTTTGGAAGGATATATCTCCCTTAAAATGCATCACCCCTCAGAAAGCTCGATACACATTTTTATTCAATCACTATATTGTATAGTGACCGTGAACATGAAAATCAAATCATGTTAGCTGTAACACACAAACAGCTGTAAGAGAAATGCACACTGAACTGAGCTAGAAAAAAAAATATCAGGCATTTTTGCTGTATGAATTCTCATTTATTCTTCTCAGTAGATCAATAGAGTACCTACTAGCTAGAAAGCTAGATAAAATTATTTGCTTCCACTTTTTTTCAATCATGAGAAATATTGTTACGTGGATGCTAAGCCTGCCTTGTCTCATCGGGAGTCTGGTGCTCTTTATGATCTTAGAGAAAGTTTAGTGAGAGGAAATGGGAATTGAACAATCTTTGGTTTAGTATGCTCCTTTCGTCTGATCCATTATTCAAGATTTCCATTTTCATCTCCTTGCAAACAACCCTTTACCGCGTGAACCTCGATAGCTCTAATCAGGATGCCTTTAGTATCTTTCTGTTAAATTATTATTGCCAATATAAAAGCTTTTTACGATCACTCCGGAAGTTTACATAGTTGATCGGGTTTTATGCGATATACAACCCTTTTAACGGACTGTGAATATAAAATTACCATCACCTGAGTGGTCCGTGAGACCTCGGATGTCGAGGTTATATAACAAAATAAATCTAGAGCTGAAAATAGGGGATGAATGAATTTTGATGTCTGTTATTCCCCGGGATTTAAGTAAAAATCGAATGATTGATGTCGAGCTTTTATTGAAATGTAAATTACTAGAACTGTCAGTTGTTATGGCTGTCTAAGTCTAAGGGGTCAGGTATATTGTTTCAATTCCTGGCTTGATAAGTTACTTGATTCTGGTTCAATGTGTCCCATGTCAAGAATGAAGTCGAAAAACTAAATATTTTGAAATGGATGTTATTTTCGAAGAATCGGTAACGGGATGCTTCTCTCCGACTCTTCCTCCTATCTTTGAAATGGTAATTAATTCCTATAGCCCGTTACGAGTACTACATAAAACATAAAAATTACTGACAAAAATGTTTTGAAAATGCTCCGTAATTCGAGAACGAATCAAGATATCTACGATCTGTTTTCTGATATCTGATTTTTTCGAAAAAAGAAATCGGGCGTTTCTGGAATTTTTTTCTCTGGGTGATATAGTGCTATACATGGTCTCAGTGCGCATCGAATTTGAGAAAGATTGCCAGTATTCCTTACACATGGCACAACATACTTGTTACCTAAAGACCAAAGGAATACAGAAGACCCAATCACATGTCTTCCAACGATGTACAAATTAATCACATCGTGCATTTCAAACCGAATTCACAACCATTGCGGAAGGAATAACATCATCGCCATGCAACACAAAGGGTGCACCAAAGACAGCCGAGGGTGCAAAGAACAATTAATAAGAAATTCAGTTATCTGCAATCAAGCGTTCTCCAAGCGAAGGAATCTTTACGCTGCGTACATAGACTACAAAAAAGTATTGATTCCATACCTCACGAATGGCTCTTGACGATCTTGAAGATTTACAAGGTGGATCCCAATAGTGTTGAGTTCCTGAAAAACGCCATGTCAACCTGGCGTACTAGTCTTCAAATGAAAGCAGCAGATGGGTCCTGTTATAATGGATTCCAATAATACGCGGAATTTTCAAGGAAATTCGCTCAGCCCTCTGTGGTACTGCACCCTATATCCCTTGTCTCATAGATTGAATTCTATGGACTACGGATTTGCCATCAAGAGCGGCAGTAAAACTATGATGAAACTGAATCATCTCCTTTATATGGACGATTTGAAACTCTTCTACCAAAAAACAAATGCAACAGATGCTGAAACTGGTGGAAGACATCAAAATGAAGTTTGGACTAGAAAAATGTCGACTGCTGAACATAACGAGAGGGAAAATAGAAGATGGTACGTTCAAACTCAAGGAAGATGCAGAAATTGAAGCATCAAAGGAAGGAGACACATACAAGTATCTGGGCATAAAACAGGCAAGAAAAATCAATCAGAGCCAGAAGAAGAAAGAATTAACGGAGGAACTCACCCGAAGATTGAGGAGGATAATGAGAACTGGTCTTAACAGCAAGAATCTGATAAAAGCTATCAACACCTACGCTTGCTCGGCTCTGAGCTACTCATATCTCTAGGACCACCACCGATTTAGCAGCCTTACAGAGAAAAATAAGGACGATGCTGACTAAACACAATAATCATCACCCCAAAAGCTCAAAAGATGCCTCAGTGAAGGACAATAGATGTCGTTATGGCTGTGCGACACATTAAACTATCCAGCACATCACCGGGGGATGTCAGAAGTTCGCGGGCACGGAGTGCAAGAGTGGACATGATGCTGTTGCCAAGATTCTTCACCAAGAATTGACATTAAAACACCAACTTCTAAGTTCGAAAAAGGTTCCTTATTATAATTACCATCCGGATGCTGTATTGGAAAATTAACATCACTAGCTCTACTGGGATCGCACGGTTCTCACGGACAGGAAAATAACTCACGATATACCAGACCTCATATTGCTCAATAAGGATGAGGACAGAGCACTATTCATCGTGGCGATTCTAAATAATAACAATCTTCTAGATAGGCACATGAAAAACTTTCAAAATACAGTTATCTAGAGGAACAAACCAGAAAACAGTGGAAGCTGAAAGATATAAGGACCATCCCTATTGTCATTTCATCTACAGGCCTGATATTGAAGAAACTACCAGAGAATTTGAGGAAACTGCTGGGAACGTCGAGAACTGTACGCAAGAAGTGCGGCTGGATCAGGAATCCAACTGACAGCAAGAAACCGAGGAGCGGCCCGAACCCGACCACAACCACGGACCCGAAAAACTGGAAAGGGCTCCAACAGAGCTTAATCCTTTTGATATCTGAGATATCTGGGATGAGTGAATTTTCCTCTGAAGAGGAGTGTGAAAGCCGCAAGGCTTAAATCATAAATAGACAATGAAGTTGAAAGATATCAAGACCATCCCTATTATCATTTCATCTACAGGCTTGATACCGAAGAAACTACCAGAGAATGTGAGGAAACTTCAGTTGGACAAATATATCTATAGTCATGCAGAAAGCGGTACTGCTTGGGATGCCGAGAACGGTAAGTAAGTTACTGGGAAATGCAGAAGAACATGAAAAAAAACACCATCCACTTCTAGATCAAGTTCGGGGAGATAAGGAACCCAATGGGCACCAAGGAGACGAGGAGGAGACAGAAGATGACCGACATCAGGAAACCGAGGAGCAGCCCGGACTTGATCACCACCATGAGCCCGAAAACCGGGAAAGGGCGGCAACAGAGCTTAATCCTTTTGATATCTGAGATATCTGGGATAAGTGAATGTTCCTCTGGACAACAGTATAAAAGCCGCAAGACTAAATTCATAATTTTATTATAAAACGAAGGATAATAAGAAAACAGTTTGGAACAAATAGAAAAAATTTAACGGACGTAACCCTTTGAGAAATATTTACCGTAGACACGTGTTTCGGGCTTTTCGCTCTCATCAGTACGGTGAAAAAGTGCAGAATGTTGTTCCTTGTAAGTTCATATTCTGGATTTTCACAGGCTAATTGACAAGTTTTAGGGGAGACTGACCTAAACTATCTATAAAGTAAGAAGAGGGGGTGAGGGATGATTGATTATGGCTCACCTAGCTTTAGTGAAGAAAACTCTTTTCTAGGATTTGTTACCGCCAGTAACGCCCCAGTACCACCGCGGATGCGCCACTGCTTTGTCTTATGGCGCATTTTCATAGGTCGTTGGTAATAATCTCATTCGATTGGATTGGCCTGATGTAACAGTTTCCATTATTGGTTGATATTTATAACGCATGCTGTAGAACGACTAAACTAGTTAACAACTAGAGAAAATGCACCCTTGACGATAAATTATTATCCAAATATACACTGCTCAAAAAAATCAACGCACATTCTGAAAATCTCAATTTTTATGAAAGTTAACTCTACATTGACTTAATAACTTATTTTTTATGTTCTCTCGGGAAGGTTTTGAACGAAACAAGACACATTAAACATTAAATGGAAGAAAAATTCAGGATTTCACCGAATCTTATGTGAAAGAAGAGAAATGAACAATTTTCAAAATACTGAAATGCTGATAAGTGATTTAATACTTGGTATTTCCACCCCTTGCGTTAATTACAGCTCGGCAACGACGGTTCATACTCAAAATGAGTGATCTTAAAATGTTCTGATCTAATCCTTCCCAGATTTCTCCGAGTTGGATTCCTTAGTCATTAAGAGTAGCTGGATGATTTTCTGAACTTCTCAGCCTTCTATTGAGGTTGTCCCAAACCTGCTCAATCGGATTGAGATCTGGACTTCTTGCTGGCCATTCCATTCGAGAGACTTCAACCTCTTCAAGGTACTCCTGAACGATGCGCGCACGATGGGGTCTGGCATTATCGTCCATAAAAATGAAATTTTCACCAATGTATGGGGCAAATGGCACTACATGCTCTTCAAGAATGTTCCTTATATACTTATCAGCATACATAGCTCCATTATCAACGACCACTAGGTTTGTGCGAGCAGTCAAAGATATTCCACCCCATACCATAATCGATACTCCCCCGAAACCAGTAGTATTCAGGAAATTGCACTGAGCATATCTTTCATGTGAACGTCTGTATACAAGGGAACGTCGATCACAATGGTAGAGGCAGAATCTAGACTCATCTGTGAAGAGAACTCTTTCCCAATCGGCCTCTTCCCAATGGATATGCTCTTTCGCAAAATCCAAACGCGCCCTTCGATGGGCTGGGGTAAAAGCTGGGCCTCTTGCCGCGGCACGAGGCCTTAAATCATATTCTCTGAGGCGATTTCTTATTGTCTGAGTGCTAATTTGCACTTCATGAGTTTGCTCAAGCTGAATTTGAAGGAGGCGAGCGGTTGCAAACCGTTGTCTCAACGAAGAAACTGTCAAGTAACGTTCTTGAATGGCAGTTGTTACCCGTGGTCTACCCTGTCCTGGTCTTCGGACATTCATACCTGTCTCCCTGAATCGCTGCAACATTCTGGACACACTTGTATGGGAAACTCCAAACCTTTCTGCAATTCTTGTGTATGTCCACCCTTCTTCTCGCAAAACTACCGCTTGGGCACATTCCTTTTGGGTCAAATTGCGTGTTTCGCGTTGCATAGCGATCGAGTGTGGACAATCAAACGAAAGAAAAACTACTGATCACTAGAATTGATCGAGAACAATTATTATTATATTATTCCTGCTGGGAAAAAACATCTGTATTGAAGAAAACCGTTGAAAGTGGATAACATATGCATGCATAATTCTGATAAAAATAATTATCATTGAGAACACCTTCAGTTGTAGAATAAATTTGAGATTTCCATAATGTGCGTTAATTTTTTTGCGCAGTGTATAATTTAATTTTAAATTATCCCTTCTTCATGATTTGAAAACTAATTTTCCCCTTTTTACAGGAATGGCCAATGTTCGTGATAGCACGATGTGTTGATAACTTGATGGCTATCGTAACTGTCCTGAATACCTGAGCGCACACGCAAACCACGCAGCCGTTTCCACACACAACAGCAAAAATAGAGTCCTCCAAGCTGCAGCAAATGAAAGAGACTTTCAAGTTCTCGATGCCGGCTACGACGATGTTTTCCAAATTCAAGAGTGGGGGTGGAACCCAGAATTGCTTGGAGACCAACCCCATCGTACAATATTTCGAAATTGGAAAACAGGTCGCATGTGCTGGACCTGAACTTGTGTGGAAAATTCACGACGCTTACAGGAAGAGCGATGGAAAGGTGGGTTTAATTCATCAATACAGACTAATTTTCATGGGTATCTACTAGCTGATTTACATACATTCACTTATAAAAGGGCACTAAGTTGGCCATGGAATAATTTTCTTTCTAACTAGAACGGACTGAACAGAGTAAGGTTGGTACACATGAAAGCTCGCTTGTGTCAAGGGACGTTGCTACAACCAAAATCCATTTTTTTTCACTGCAAAAATGCTGGAATTGCTTGCTCGAAAGCAAGAAAAAAGTTTCAGGTACTCCTATTTTGAATTGAAATCTCTTCAGTCCGATAGTACCTTATATTTTGACAGGGGTGTTTATAGAGGTGGGGCCCAGGGAAAAAAACACATCTTTATGTTATAGCTCTGCAAATATACCTGTTGGAAGAAATTATAGTATAAGGGGAAGGGAGGTCTTATTCCAGTATATTTTGGACTCAATCTATTTTATTGTGTGTTATTGTGGGTTTCGGCCCATGGCCATCATCAGAACACAATAATGAGTCCTAGTACATATAAAAAACATTTCTTCATAAGAGCCAACCTGTGAGCGTGTCATCATTCACACTAGATGTTTTTTATATGAATTAGGACTCACGATTGTGTTCTGATGATGGCCATGGGCCGAAACATGTCGACACAATATCAATAAAATAGATTGAGTCCAAAATATACTGTAATAAGACCTCCCTTCCCCTCTTAGTTGAATCCACTAGGATGAACTTCAGAGAATCCTAGAAATTATACACTGCGCAAAAAAATTAACGCACATTCTGAAAATCTCAATTTTAATGAAAGTTAACTCTACATTGACTTTATAACTTATTTTTTATGTTCTCTCGGGAAGGTTTTGAACGAAACAAGACACATTAAATGGAAGAAAAATTCAGGATTTCACAGAATCTTATGTGAAAGAAGAGAAATGAACAATTTTCAAAATACTGAAATGCTGATAAGTGATTTAATACTTGGTATTTCATACTCAAAATGAGTGATCTTAAAATGTTCTGATCTAATCCTTCCCAGATTTCTCCGAGTTGGATTCCTAAGTCATTAAGAGTAGCTGGATGATTTTCTGAACTTCTCAGCCTTCTATTGAGGTTGTCCCAAACCTGCTCAATCGGAATGAGATCTGAACTTCTTGCTGGCCATTCCATTCGAGAGACTTCAACCTCTTCAAGGTACTCCTGAACGATGCGCGCACGATGGGGTCTGGCATTATCGTCCATAAAAATGAAATTTTCACCAATGTATGGGGCAAATGGCACTTCATGCTCTTCAAGAATGTTCCTTATATACTTATCAGCATTCATAGCTCCATTATCAACGACCACTAGGTCTGTGCGAGCAGTCAAAGATATTCCACCCCATACCATAATCGATCCTCCCCCGAAACCAGTAGTATTCAGGAAATTGCACTGAGCATATCTTTCATGTGGACGTCTGTATACAAGGGAACGTCGATCACAATAGTAGAGGCAGAATCTAGACTCATCTGTGAAGAGAACTCTTTCCCAATCGGCCTCTTCCCAATGGATATGCTCTTTCGCAAAATCCAAACGCGCCCTTCGATGGGCTGGGGTAAGAGCTGGGCCTCTTGCCGCGGCACGAGGCCTTAAATCATATTCTCTGAGGCGATTTCTTATTGTCTGAGTGCTAATTTGCACCTCATGAGTTTGCTCAAGCTGAATTTGAAGGAGGCGAGCGGTTGCAAACCGTTGTCTCAACGAAGAAACTGTCAAGTAACGTTCTTGAATGGCAGTTGTTACCCGTGGTCTACCCTGTCCTGGTCTTCGGACATTCATACCTGTCTCCCTGAATCGCTGCAACATTCTGGACACACTTGTATGGGAAACTCCAAACCTTTCTGCAATTCTTGTGTATGTCCACCCTTCTTCTCGCAAAACTACTGCTTGGGCACATTCCTCTTGGGTCAAATTGCGTGTTTCGCGTTGCATAGCGATCGAGTGTAGAAAATCAAACGAAAGAAAAACTATTGATCACTAGAATTGATCGAGAACAACTGATTTTTGGAATAAAGCCAATACATTCAAAATCTGATAATATCATCTTTTTTTATTCCTGCTGGAAAAAACATCTGTATTGAAGAAAACCGTTGAAAGTGGATAACATATGCATGCATAATTCTGATAAAAATAATTATCATTGAGAACACCTTCAGTTGTAGAATAAATTTGGGATTTCCATAATGTGCGTTAATTTTTTTGCGCAGTGTAGTATGCCACTAGATTGCTATCAAAAAAGTGTCTGTATAATGTTTTCATTTCAACATCCTAGCTCAAACAGAAACTGAGATAATGACCAAAATTGAAATTTTAATTTAAACCTATAACTCGAAAACTCATAATTAGTTTCTCGAAAAAAGACGACCGTAATGTTCATGCATTTTCCTATATCTTGTTGGGTTGAAAAAGTTGTAGTTCATGTATCACCAATTTTGCCCATCCTGTACTTAAATTAATTACCTTGTTAACTTCTCCTATATGATACCCTGTCCAATTCCCATATTCAAACCCCGATGGGCAATATGGGCATTGACAATAGACCAGCACGGCTGTGTGCTAGATATCACACTCTGCAAGGTTCTAATACAAGCATAACTCTAATAACTTACTGAGTTGACATCTGCTGATATAATTTGAATAAAGGTGAGTCAACACGCCATCAAATGCAGTTGACTGAAGCTCATAATATGATGAGATAAACCCCCCGCATACCACGTCAATTTACAATATTAATTTTCATCCGCACTGTATAACATCTTCTGTTGGAATTCACAATAGAGTGTGATCATGAATTCATTCCTGCGTTCCTACTAAAACGGATCCTTCCCAAGATACTAGACGTACGAATGGGAGAATTATAATTTTTGTGTTTATTGATATGTTTCCGCTGGTTGAGAAAATTTCGATACGTCTCATGAAATAAGCATAACCTATATAATAAGAGCGAATTATCTAATTATGAAGGGTGTTCAGTAAAAATGCGACAAAACAACATATTTGACCCCATGTTTCTTAACGAAAGAACATAAGACATGTAAGTAAAACTTGCAGCCGTTGATAATATTCATATTCATAACTGAGAATAACTAGCGTTAGACATATCACAGTGGAGGTTAACAGTGAAGGTTACAGTTATGATGAGAAGAGAGACTCGAGAAGATTACAGTGGCGGCCAGATCTGGTTAGTGACTATTGACTATCTATGCCCGGAGTGTAGAAGGAGCTGTAGGTCACGGTTGGGTCTCTTCAGTTACAGGAGGGCACACAGTCACAAGTAGCTCTAAGAGATTATAAGTTTGATAGCACCGATAGTTTTGTTTTTGAGTCTTTTTGTAGATTTATTCTCGGTAACGGGTTGCAATGAAGGAATGGATGAATGAATGTCGTATAGCTGTGTTTGTCGTATCAGTATCAGATTATAGAGTCTACAATCTTTGGTAAAGACCCATAGATCCATAGTCTGGTCGCTATAGCATCGAAAGTCTACCCTCAGGCACCAATTTCTCCGTTCTACTTCGATATTCTGGAAAATTCATAAAAATCTAGAGAAATAACATGTGTTGGAGAAAATGTGACGAAAAGGGTCTGATATTATTTTGTCAGGTCTAAAATCTCATAATCTCGGAGCTCAAACCGGAACTTGCCATTCAACAAACACCCTCATACTCGGATTATAT
The DNA here is from genome assembly GCF_907165205.1 of Coccinella septempunctata. Classification (NCBI taxonomy): domain Eukaryota; kingdom Metazoa; phylum Arthropoda; class Insecta; order Coleoptera; family Coccinellidae; genus Coccinella; species Coccinella septempunctata. Next base: position 48,917,807 of record NC_058189.1, on the reverse strand, counting down.
TCTAAATTGCTCTTTGACGTGAATTCTATTCTACAAGAGATTATGCGATACGGAAAATATGATTTGGTGCAAATTCTCGCTAGGTACTTTGAAGTTTATATTTTCTATGTAGGAAGTCTATGTGGGATGTCCCATTGTGGAAATTTTCAGCTAATCCTTAATTTCCTCCACAGAGAAACTTTTCCTTCGTAATTTTCTTTCATACCGGAGATGATATATTTTTCAATCCCCATTTGTATTATGAAATTTTATGATGTATTTATCAAGAAGGCAGACAGGGCCTGCAATCAATAGCTTGTCTGAGACACCTTTTATCAATCTGTTAATCCATAAATACTCAGGCCTTTATTCGAAACCATTTTGGAGCGAACGCTAATGAATATTTTCATGAAAGATGGAAGATATGACAGGAACTTGTTCGAATTTGTGGACCGTGTTTCTAATGTTGATATACCCGTTAACTACATCCTTATTTAACTGGATGTAAAATCATTGTTCACTAATATTCCCTGTTGAACTCTCAAAAAATTTACTTTGTTAAATATTGGGGAAAAGTTCAGGCCCACATGTAAATTGGTTTTCTTCTCCTTTCAAATTGTACGTTGGAAACAGTTACTTGATTTATAATTTTAATTATTACAGACAGGTTTATTGTATTGGTATGGGCAATTGCTTGCCACAGGTAGTTTCGGATATGTCTGTGTTTCAAGAATATGCGTTGTCTCAGTTCAATTTTGACATACCAGAGTGTTTGAAAGATGTGTGCATGACAATGATAACATATTTACTTCCGTACCCAAAGGCAAGATTAATGAAATTTTGACCGCATTCAATAGTTACCATGCACGTTTACTATTTACGAACCTCAACAATGCTAATGAAAAGGTCTTGGCTTAGTACGGTTAGGTTTCCGTTAACTCTCAATTTCAAACAACAGCACAAAACTCCATAGAAGGAGGAGAGTAGAGGGGGTCCTGTCAAAAATTCTTCGAGGAAGGACAGACAAGACTTGAGTCCGCTACTGGAAGCGTGATACGAGAAGCAACTTTAAAAGTGGAAGATCCTCGCAGGAATTTCGAACGATTTGAATTCCGAGAGACTATCGGCCGGCAAACTGTCTGTCACACTCCAGATGCGTCTTCCAGAAGCTAAACGACAACGTTGATCGACAACACAAGAGCTGATTTCCAAGGAATCCACTGCAGTGGAATGCATTCCAGAAAACCTAAAAAAACGGTTCGTGAGAGGAAATCGATAAAGACACTTCAATTCTTGCTCGCAGAGGCTCTTCGTGCATTCGTTTCAATTCAGGTCATGGATCCATACAGGATGTCAATTTGAAAAGGTACCACCCTCAATATCTCGGTCCCCATGTGAAATCAGAAAAAATGCAAAAGAAGGTAAACTTTGGGGACATTTTATACGGTTGGTTTCAATCAATTTGTAACAAGCCTCCTAAATTATTCTTCTTTCAAAGGTAATTCTACTGCCTCTTCAAAAATACGCTATTTTTGTTAGTAAAAAAAAAAGTAGAATAGTATTAATAGCAAGAATTGAAACTAAAAATGAAAATAATGAAACATTTTTCACTATGAAAATTTTAAAATGTTGTCCATTACTCTGTGGATAAAAAAATATCCTATTTCCAATTCGGCCCTCGAATTTGAATTTGAATTCCTCGGTATGATGTGCGCTGTCTGTTTAATTCTTGGTGCTGTGTTTCATGCGAAACCGACTTTGAGTACACCTAGAGGAAAAAATCTGAAGGTGTCAGGTCTGAGAAGCGTGATGGTCCTTCAATCGGCACTCTTCTACCAATCCATTTCCCTTGGAAATGATCTGTGAGCTGTTGCCCCTGTTGCAAACGAAAATTGTATAGAAGCATTCATCATTCATTCATTGCTGAATCTCGTTACAGAGAATAAATCTACAAAAAGACTAAAAACTTATAATTTCTTAGGGCTACTTTCGACTGTGTGCCCTCCTGTGACTGAAGAGACCCAAAACCTTGACCTATAGATCTTTCCACACTCTGGGCATGGATAGTCACCAACCAGATCTGGCCGCCGCTGAATTCTTCTCGAGTCTCCATTATAACTGTGCACTATAGATCTCCACTGGGACCTGTCTCACGCTAGTTGTTCCCAGTTATGATTGGCATTAACTGATTTTAGGGATTGATGTATAATAGTATATCCTTAAACCGCTTATACTGGCCTCCTGGTTTCCCGGCTCCCTCTGTCAATTCGCCATACAGAGCTATTTCGGGGAGTCCTGTGCCTTGCATCCTCAGAGTGTGGCCGCTCCATCTGAGTCGGGCTCTCGTTACTTGAGTTTCAATTGTTGTACAACTCGCGCGCTGTAAGACTTCTGCATTTGAAACTTTTTTGAAACATCTGATGTTCATTATTTGTCATAGAGGACGTTTTATAGAAGCACTGTATAGACTAAGAGCTTCGATGAATTGGCCCAAATAAGCGGAATAACAGGAAAAAAACTGAAAATTCATTTAGTCGAATGATCCATTCGATTTCAAGCAAATTTATCCCTTTCTCGGTTGACGACTCCATTTAAATTTCAAAGGAACAATTTCCAGTAAACTCGCTTTGTTGTGGTTCCCCATCAACAATTCTGATTAGAAGGTAAAGGGAATAAATGCAGGTCTATTATTATGGGGGCGCGTTGCTTTCCACAATAATGTTGTTTGATCTGGGAAACAGTGTGAAAGACAGAGGCTTCACGAATGATTTTGTTTGAACCAATTATATTCCTATGATAGGTGTGAGCATAAACTCAAGATGAGCCGGCTAAAATTAGGTTTATATTCGAGGACCGGCTAAGGTTCGATATAATATTCATTTGCGTCAGGGAATTTCATCTTTATCCGGCTATTGTGCATATTCTCAGAAACGAAACGGCTAAAAACATGCGGAGGAGTGATGCCTCTTGAATGGTCGGATGGGAGAAGATGAACACATGCATCCATGTTTTTCTTTCACTTCTTTGAATTCAAATATACATAATCGGATGAGGTTTGGTTACATCAGGCCCATTGGTTTTCAATCTAACGTTTGATGTGTTATTTTCATTCGTTTAGGAAATTCTGTGTTTAGTGCTCTTCAAATTCAGCTTTTTTTTTAAATCAATTTACACATATTGGGAATTCAAATGTAGATTGCAGCGACATGGTGATGACAGTTCGAAGTAAAAAGTTAAGGCAGTCATTGTCATTTTTGAAGAAGATTTTGAGATTTTCTTCACATAAAACATTTTTTCTTAGTTTAAAGTTGTTTTTTCTCAAATGAGAAAATGGTTGTCGAAACTGGATTCAAGTGTGTTAATTAATATAAATTTTAGGTCAATTAAGGTAATGAAGTATTAGTATTTATGAACAAAATTCCGACTATGTTCTGAATCAGCTGATGAAAGAGCAATATATTTTTGAATCCGAATTTCTTGGCTCTTTACACGATCATAATAGAAGGAAATTGATTACATGGAGAGCCACAACTATATCTCTCCATTATATACAATGTCTAAAATTGCAACATTGATGCTAAGAAAACTTGTCCAAGTTGAATGTTTTCGAAATTCATAGGTATATCAACTTACTCGGTGGAGAAAATACAGATCTGTTTTTTGTGTCCTTTCATTTTGAGGTTATACCTTTATCCAGGTTAGTTAATTCACCTTCTATTCTTCGTAACCAATTTGAAATGTACAAAAACTTTACTGTGCTATCAGGACGAGATACAAAATATTATGTCCTTAATATGACTAAACGTTCATTTCACTTCAAATTTGCTCAAATGATGGAAATTATGAGAACTTCACTAAGCTTTCCCTATTGTCACGAGATAGTAAAAGATATTTTCAATATATTCAGATATATTTTTCATGAACTCTTATTGAAACATCAAAATATTCTTCGTTCCTCAATGTAAACAAACAAAAGTGCATTAACTTTTTATTTATAAAAATTGACACCAGGGAGCGTATCGCTTGTTTGGAATTGCCAATAGAAGATAGATATACAGTTTTCTACAGGACAATAGAAACGTGAATGATTAAATATTCTGTGAAAAAAATATCAAGTCGGAAGTCAGCCAAATAGCCCGGTTAGCTACTAACGAGATTGGATACTGCTTACCTACCTATATTTCCTCATAATTTGAATTTTAGTATTAGGAAATGAAAGCACACTAAATTTTTTAATAATAGTCTATTGGCTATCGATTTTGGCCGTTGGCCATCATCAGGCCAGCTGAAAATACAAAACAAATTACATATAGAAAATCTCACAAAAAACGCAGTCAAATTGATAAAAAATGGCAGTAAACAGGTACATCTTTTTCCCGAAAAGTAAAACTCACCGTCATGTCATGAAACAACAATAAAAATGAGATACATCGTTGGATGTTTTAACAATTACCATAAAAATCTGGCGACAATTATACTCAACAATTCTAGGATATAGGATTACTACGTTTTATTCTACTAAAAAGACCTTAACTGAGCAAGCAGGCGGGAAGATTGACAGAACGAGAATGACGTATATCACAGATAGAGGGGAATGAAAATAAGCTGTCACGAGTGTCAATCAGGAGCACAGAAACACACTTTGATATATAAATACACACAATATAGATATTTTAGACATTTCATAAAAATTTTAACATATGTCTTCCATTAAATTCTGATATACTGTATCGTTCAATAGTAAATTGTTGTTTTTATTTTTTAGAATTTCATATTGCTCTGAAAGAATAAGTTTGTTGTAATTTTTTTCTCTATGTATTAATGACAAGTTCTCAATTGTAGTTTTATGCTTACTTTCTACTAAATGTTCACCTAGAGCTGATTTTGGTCTGTTTTTTACATGTTCGTTATATCTTATTTTAGCTGAGCGGGTGGTCATACCTATATAAAATGAAGGACATTCACCACAAGATATTTTGTAAACACCATTGCAACACGTATCTTCCATCTTATCTTATTATTGTTTAACAGTATGTTTCCCAGATTTCTTTGTTTTTTATTTACTATTAAGTAGTTATATTTTCTTAAAGTAGAGTTTAATCTGTCATTGAGACCCTCAAAATATGGAATTGAAACATAATTTGGTTTTATTGAACAATGGGGGTATATTTTCTTGAGGATGATCTTCTTTTTTATGGATTTAAAAATATTGTCAACATATGTTTTCGGATATTGGTTAGCTTCTGCAATCTTATATATAATGTTCAGTTCTTTATTATAATTAGTTAAAGATAATGGGACGTTCAAAAGTCTATAGAATAGGAATCTGAAAGCTGATATTTTTATGGGGGTAGAGTGGTATGATCTGAAGGGAATTATAATATCTGTTTGTGTTGGTTTTCCAAAAATGTCATAAGTGAATGTATTAGATTATCTAAGCTTATTTTAAATCTAGGAAATTAATTGAATTGTTATGTGCTTTCTCCAATGTGAATTTGATCTTGAATTTTGAATTTATAGTATTGAAAAGGGTGGTTAATTCTTCTTCAGTCCTAGACCATGAGCAAAATACATCGTCAACATATCTCCTCCAAAATAACACATGTCGAGCTAGGTTTAAAAGCATAATTTGGATTTCAACATGATTCACATATATGTCAGACAATGGTCCGCTAAGTGGGGATCCCATTGGTAAACCATCTTTTATAGTATAAATTACATTATCAAAAATAAAAAAGTTTTGTTCAGTTGATATTTTGGCTAAACGCATAATATTACATATATCCTCAGTTTCTAGATTCATTTCATTGTCTGTTTTAAGACATTCATTTAAGATCTCATCCAGCAACATGAGTGTATCATCTATTGGTATGTTTGTGTACAAGTTGACAATATCAAAAGATACAAGAAAATAATGCCTGTGGGGGTTTAATTTGACAGAATTTAGTTCCTTTATGAGTTCTAATGAATTTTTTATGGAGAATTTTGATCTTATATTCAAATCTCTACTAATAAGTTTATTTAAGAATTTTGAAATTTTATGGGTGGGAGAACAAACTGCTGAGGTGATAGGTCTTATGCTTTTTTCGGGAAAAAGATGTACCTGTTTACTGCCATTTTTTATCAATCTGACTGCGTTTTTTGTGAGATTTTCTATATGTAATTTGTTTTGTATTTTCAGCTGGCCTGATGATGGCCAACGGCCGATAGCCAATAGACTATTATTAAAAAATTTAGTGTGCTTTCATTTCCTAATACAATAATGGTCACACTAATAGAAGATTTTACAAGTACAATTGAATTTTAGTATTTTTTGAAGTCTACTTCGCGGCATCATTCTTTTGTTAATTCAATTCTCTTGTCAATTATGAATAATAACAAGATGAATATCGACAGGTGTTACGATCTGAATGAGCTAGCCAATTTGCCATCGTCAGGGCTACCAATAGGAGAATGCTCAATCGATGAAGAGCATGCTGATCATGGTTTTGGTCTCATTTGACCTCTGCAGAGCAACATAGCATCTTCGCCGATGGAGTAACGTTTGGAAATGACATGATATTCTTGATACCATTCGTTTTTTTCGAGCATTTCAAACCTCAAAGCTAGTACTCTAATTTTTTTTCTTCTCAGATGATTCAATAATATTTCTTTTCTCCAATTCTTATAAGATTCAGCGGAAGAGACTGATCCCATCGTAATCTCAATTGTCGTTTGAAATACATTCTTCCCATTGAAAACATTGACAAAAACGAGTACGGTTCATGTTAATTGATCTTTCAATTCAAAATCAACAATGGCCACATTCAGAATTGCAATTATAATTCCAAACATATTTTCAGTCGTATTGCGAATTCATTTAACGTATCCATTGGTGTAACGTTTAATGCGAATAGGTATCATTATTTATTGCCCAAATGTAAACACTAGAAAATGGAATTCATTTCATTATGTTGAGTGTAGACCAAACATTCGAAAACGCATTCAACAATTATGTAAATACGTCAGTGGATTACATTACATGAATATGGAATCTAGTATTACGGAATATCCATTTTGGGTTTTGAATGGCATAATAAATATGCCCCAAATTTTTTATTCATTTCGGCTAGATCTTCCATTTTTTGATGCTTTGTTTATACTACACTGCGCAAAAAAATTAACGCACATTATGGAAATCTCAAATTTATTCAACAACTGAAGGTGTTCTCAATGATAATTATTTTTATCAGAAATATGCATGCATATGTTATCCACTTTCAACGGTTTTCTTCAATACACATGTTTTTTCCCAGCAGGAATAAAAAAAGATGATATTATCAGATTTTGAATGTATTGGCTCCATTCTAAAATCAGTTGTTCTCGATCAATTCTAGTGATCAATAGTTTTTCTTTCGTTTGATTTTCTATACTCGATCGCTATGCAACGCGAAACACGCAATTTGACCCCAGAGGAATGTGCCCAAGCGGTAGTTTTGCGAGAAGAAGGGTGGACATACACAAGAATTGCAGAAATGTTTGGAGTTTCCCATACAAGCGTGTCCAGAATGTTGCAGCGATTCAGGTAGACGGGTATGAATGTCCGAAGACCAGGACAGGGTAGACCACGGGTAACAACTGCCATTCAAGAACGTTACTTGAGTGTTTCTTCGTTGAGACAACGGTTTGCAACCGCTCGCTTCCTTCAAATTCAGCTTGAGCAAACTCATGAGGTGCAAATTAGCACTCAGACAATAAGAAATCGCCTCAGAGAATATGATTTAAGGCCTCGTGTCGCGGCAAGAGGCCCAGCTCTTACCCCAGCCCATCGAAGGGCGCGTTTGGATTTTGCGAGAGAGCATATCCATTGGGAAGAGGCCAATTGGGAAAGAGTTCTCTTCACAGATGAGTCTAGATTCTGCCTCTACCATTGTGATCGTCTTTCCCTTGTATACAGACGTCCACATGAAAGATATGCTCAGTGCAATTTCCTGAATAATGCTGGTTTCGGGGGAGGATCGATTATGGTATCGGGTGGAATATCTTTGACTGCTCGCACAGACCTAGTGGTCGTTGATAATGGAGCTATGAATGCTGATGAGTATATAAGGAACATTCTTGAAGAGCATGTAGTGTCATTGTCACACATTGTCATCATCATCATACATTGGTGAACATTTCATTTTTATGGACGATAATGCCAGACCCCATCGTGCGCGCATCGTTCAGGAATACCTTGAAGAGGTTGAAGTCTCTCGAATGGAATGGCCAGCAAGAAGTCCAGATCTCAATCCCATTGAGCAGGTTTGGGACAACCTCAATAGATGGCTGAGAAGTTCACAATATCATCCAGCTACTCTTAATGACTTAGGAATCCAACTCGGAGAAATCTGGGAAGGATTAGATCAGAACATTTTAAGATCACTCATTTTGAGTACGAACCGTCGTTGCCGAGCTGTAATTAACGCAAGGGGTGGAAATACCAAGTATTAAATCACTTATCAGAATTTCAGTATTTTGAAAATTGTTCATTTCTCTTCTTTCACATAAGATTCGGTGAAATCCTGAATTTTTCTTCCATTTAATGTGTCTTGTTTCGTTCAAAACCTTCCCGAGGGAACATTATAACTTATTTTTTATGTCAATGTAGAGTTAACTTTCATTAAAATTGAGATTTTCAGAATGTGCTTTAATTTTTTTGCGCAGTGTAGTTGCGATGGTAATTGAGTAATGAGTTGAAGTGAAATGTACTCTGAATTCTTGGCAACTGATTTTCAATTTATGCTAATAAAAAAATCAAAATAAAATATGATAAAAAAAGGATTTTTGCACTACGGGCATTGGGAAGTCGTATGTGCTTTAGCTGCGATAGCTAAATATGTATCAAGAACATGATGTGGTATTCATAGAAGGATATTCTTGACGACTACATAAAATACCTGTTATTTTTTTGTTCATTTCATTGGGAAGAATGTTTAAATAAAATAGTCTTTCTTTCCCTCAGGAATCTACTGTTGAAATATATGTAGAATTGAAAGACTCACCACGTATGTAGGATAAGTTTGATTATTGAAAGATAAAGAAAGTTTTACAATTTTCTCCATATGGAGCCATTTAGATTCGAACCTCGTGGAGGATCATTCATTCCAATAAGGGAAATCCATTTAATAGCTCCAAATACGAGTAATTCGAGGAGGTGTTATTAGCGTGACTAGACTACATTATTTCCAACATTGCCCCATCTATTTCCCAATCGTAAATCATTTACTGATTAACCCCCATTACCAACTTCCATGGTGCGACTTTGTATTTAACTTGGTTAGCTATTTATGGAGAGCTCCTAGAAATGGAAATGAATGGCATTATCTTCCGGAAAAGTAGTGTTATCTTATGGAGGTAAAAGCGGAAACATTGGAATGATACGCAAAATGGGAACTCGTTCCTCATTTATTATTTGAGAAATTTTCATAAATCGATATCTGAGACGTTTACTGGCCCAATAGTTGGGGAGCCGAAGAGGGAAATTCGGGATTAACTCGAGCGTGTCAATTTAATATAACGAGACATACCTTGGACCCTGTAGAGTACCTCTACTAAAAATTAGACCTGTATATAGGGGGAATTGTCTAGGACAGCCTGTCAGAATAATTAAAAAAAAACGATCATTGTACATACTGGAGCGTGTCAGATTAAGATATATGTGGTTAATTGAATGTTGAAAAGTATATATTCTCTTAATTTGACAGTTTAAACGTGTCGAAAATGTGTGGGAGGGCGCCAACGTTGCAAAAAAAAAACGTAACGTGTACCTACATTCTCGAGCGCAGTGGCGTTTTTTCTTATTTTGGAGCTAATGATTCAAGAATAACGGAGAAAATACATATAATCTGACGGTTTTAGCAAGCCGAAACAATAGAAATTGGCCATAAAGGTCACAAAAATCAGTTCTTCTGAATTATCTCCTTCCCTGGGCTTCAAATCTTTTTCGCATTTATTATGAAAGTTGTAGAACATAACATTTTCTACAAATTTTGTCCCGAGCAATTTTTTCTACGTTCAAACGTTTTCGAGATATATGGCGATTAATGCGAGGTGTTTAGCGATACATGCTGAAGCGAAAATTCACTCGTTGGAAAATAGTACACTCTAAGGTTCAGTCACAGACAACACTAAAATTTTCGTTACTAATTTCGAAATTGTCATCATAGAAATGTCTTGTCATTTTGACAATTGGATGAATGTAGATTAGACTGGGATTCTACAATGACCTTGCCTTTTCGCATGTGTGGCCCTTATCGCCCTCTAACTCGAAAACGGTTTGAGTATATAAAATTGCTTCAGACAAAAGTTGTGTAGAATTTTATTATCTACAACTTTCATAATAAATACAAAAACAATTAGAGGTACAGGCAGGGAAATATTCGAAAAAAAAAAAGAATTTTTATCATCTTGAAAGTGTCAGATTGAGAAAACCCCCCCTGATTAGTGTCAGATTAATGGGTCAGCACGTTTACAGCACCGAGATTAACCATATGTGTGAAAATCTGACACGCTCGAGTATATACAAGTAACGATTTTTTTTACATTTTCAAAGTACCGCTGTGCCCTTGCGTCACGTCTAAATTGTCAGTCCCTTGAAAAGTAGCTTCCTTTGGGTCCTATTAACATATCCTCCAAAAATCTGACACGCTGGAAAAAAATTTCTTTTTTACCATTTTCAACTTTTTCCCGTACGGCCAGTCCCACCGCTCCAACTGTCAGATAACCATGAATTCATTATCAGAGACACGTAGGGCATATACAGTATCTTAATCTGATACGCTCGAGTATGTACACCTGACGATTTCTTTTACATCTTTGAGACCCTGCAGACGCTTTCCCCACCAGTGAAAGTGCATACATCATAGAATCTTTTTTTGTTCCTACCATCTAATCTTCAAAATCCCCTAGGTCTCCACGACGCTCGAGTAAATCCCGATTTAGCATCGTCAGCTCCCCAACTACAAGTCACTTGTGCTGAATCTTCGGTATAGGCTTGAGCCGTTATTGAATCAGAAATTTTAATTTTTTCTGTGACGGGAAAAAAGATTGACAGTTTATCTCTGCTGACATTTAACAAAATAATACTTTCTGAAATAACTTTTTTCCCCGGGAAAAAGTTAGTACTTTTAACCCGGATATATACAGGGTGTATTCGAAGGTGAGGCTTTTCAACAGAAGGTAGAACTGGTCAAAATGAAGCGTTTCACCAAAAATCATCTATACAAAACTTTCAAAATGACAAAGTTGAAAAAGATTACTGAAATAGATCCTAATACGAACCTAGACCGTTTGTTAGCTGAATTATCGCAAAGCAGTGGGAAAAAACTTATCTCATGATTCGATCATGTTTCGTTTAGGATATTGGTTCGTTCGATATTTACGTGGTAATGAAAATGGAAACTTAGGATTGTTGTTATTATTTTTTAGTAACTTACACGATTTTATGAAATGGCTCATTTCGATACCAACTGACAGAAGAGACTCAGGACAGAAGTTTCGAATATAGAATAATTTATTTATTTATTTAGGTAATCAGGAATCGTAACAGGGAAATCCTATAATAACAGAGATTCACCAATATACATACTTTATACATAGTATATCGAGCAGCTACACATAGCCAAAAAGTAATAAGGTACATTTGATCCCAGAAAAAATTAAACATAAATCCACAAATATACCACAATGCAATTCAATATTATAGGGGGAGACTATCAATAACATAATATCATAAATTGAAAGAGAAAGAAAGACATATGCGCGTATTTCAGCTCATCGTAAGGCAAGGAGAAATAAGGAACAATTCGCAAACCGTAACCTGTTCGAAGGTATACTCCATTCACATTTATTTTAGCAGTCGGTTGGCCATGAAATAATTTTCTCAAGTTTTTGTAACTAGAACGCAGTAAGGTTGGCACTCATGAAATGTCGTTAATGCCATAACGCCGTTGCCACAACTTATATCAATTTTTATTACGAAAATGCCGAAAGTGATTGAAAAAGGAGACAGGGTTTCAGGAAGTGCTGTTTAGAATTCATGTCCGCTCATTCAAATAGTTATACCCTGATATTCTAAAATCCACAATACGTCAGACGGTAGCGAACATATTCATTGTAAGAGAATAGAGAATTTATATAATGTTTCCTCTGAATCTAAACGACATATATTCCAGCTGAATATTTCCACAATCAGCAAGATTGGTGGAGTTCATCTTAATTTGAAACTTCCTTTAATTCCTTTTACTTATATTGATGCAAGATAATTTTTGTTGAAGAATTAAACATTCTTGTAATCATCTGTTAACTCCTTCGGGAGATACCCATTCCCAACCACTGCATCATATGCATTTCATCTTCGGGTTAATATTTTTGAAATCTACAACTGATGTAACGTATTCAAACTTTAGCCAAAAAAGATAACGAACATTAACTCTCCTAAAGCTACTACATATTATGATATTATACTGATCTCTTGTATTTTCCATGCAAATAACTGGATTTGGTATGCCTTTCAATCAGTTTGTATAAACTTCAATTATGTTCATCACATATTTTCCGAAGAGATTAGACATTGTGATAAAATACTTGATAACAGAAACTTTTACGTAGAACGACAACTTAGCGTTGATTTAAAACCCAAAAATGTTTTGACAAGCGTCATAACCCCACATTTTCGTACTATACAGAGTGAAATGTGTCAAATTTCCATGGCCAACCGACTGCTAAAATAAAAGTGAATGGAGTATATATAATAAGAGCAAATTATCTAATTATGAAAGGTGTTCAGTAAAAGTGCGACAAAACAACATATTTGACCCCATGTTCCTTAACGAAAGCACATAAGACACGTAAGTAAAATTGCAGCCGTTAATAATATATTCATATTCATTACTGAGAACAACTAGCGTTAGACAGAGCACAATAAAAGTTTGCATTTAAAAAAATTTAAGTTCACCTAATGATTAGAAATAAAAAAATATTTTGAGCTCATCAGTGGATTCTACGTAAAAAAGTGCCTATAGAAGGTTCAAGTTTCAGATTTGTAACTTCAAAGACAAAGAAGTTATGAGATCTTTAGGAACTTGTCAAACTCAAAAACGAAGTATCGTAGAGGCTGCGGTTTTCACCATTCTTTGTTTCTCCGAAAAAGAGCTCGGGAATGTGTCATCCGTTTTGTTCTAGCTGCTATAGTTCTCGAGATCCCCTCAGTAGACAAAATATGAAGTCGAAAATAAGTGATGAATATAATTGACGTCTATATACAAACTGATTGAAGGCATACCAAATCTAGTTATTTGCGTGGAAAATACAAAAGATCAGTATTTAAATATATTTATTTTTGCTATGGAAGAAAATTGGATTATTGACACATAATATGCACTAGCTTGAGGAAAGATAATATTGGTTATCTTCTTCAGCTAAAGGTTACATCAGTTGTAGTTTTCAAAAAAATCAGCTCGAATATGATGCAGTAGTTGGGAAAGGGTATGTATCTCTCGAAGGAATTAATGGATAATTACAAGAATGTTGAATTCTTCAACAAAAACCAATGCATCAATGGAAGTCAAAAGAGTTAAAGCAAGTTTCAAGGCGAGTGGAACTTCACCTTTAAAAAAAAATTTCACATGAAATAACAATTAACAATGTACCTGAATACTAAATAGCACTTCCCGAAACCCTGTTTTCTTTCCTTTTCAATCACTTTCAGCATTTTTGTAATATTAATTGATATTAGTTGGCAACGGCGTAATGACATTAACGACATTTCATGAGTGCCAACTCCTTTCTAGTTACAAAAACTTGGGAAAATTATTTCATGGCCAACCCAGTGCTAAAATAAAAGTGAATAGAGTATACTTATATTTATGGGCAGTATTATTGCACCTACTGGTTAAGTTTGCAGAATAAAAAACTTCAAGTTTTTTTATAGGAGCAGTTGCACACTCCAAATACACAAGACTTAAACTTGTACATACAGGGTGAGTCTTTAACTCTTAAAATATTGTGACTGTAGATTCTTGAGGTAAAAAGAACACTTTTTCCTTCACCATTTTTTCCGAATCGGCTCGGTTTGAAAGATACAGTCAGTGGAAAACCATAAAAAAATTTATTTTTAGTTCTATCTCACAAACGCTTTTATCTAATGAAATGAATTTGGGAATATAATTTTTCATTTATTTGATGAATGTTTTTCGGAAAAGATATCACTCACGTCTTCCTGTTTTCTCATTATGACTATTTTATATCATAAGAACCTAACTCTGGAATCTAAGTTGGACGCTATATAATGAATACTTGAACGTTTTGTAAATTGGAAGTATTTTCGAGTAATTTGACGTTCAAAAATTAAAAAAGTATCTATGAAATTTGAAAAATTGGGTACTTTCGCTGAATACAACTCTGTTTAAGAGATCCACAGATGTGCAAGTCACAGATTTGGCTGGTAATTTTGTTTCTCCAGGGCTGGCACAACTCATTATGAAAATTCAAAATGGCTATATCTTTTTATCAGGGCAGAAACGGAAAAAATGGTTTGGGGGAAAAGTGTTTCTTTTCACCTCAAGAATCTACTGTTAAAATGTTTGTACGAGTCAAATACACCATGTATAGCTCGAATTGCATCGAAAAATTATCTGCGTGCGATGTTGTTTAAGGATTCTCATGATTGATGTACGTGAAACACCAGATACATCGGACAATAGTCGGATCTATTGCTACATGACCTAACACAGACACGTCCCTCGCTTCGTCTCTTTCGTGTATTTTTGTTTCCGACTGAACCAAATGCGTTAAGTTTGGCAACCATAACACTATGTAAGCAGCGGATACATTTTTTCCAGGAGGCTGCTGTTCGCGCAGATAGATATTATTTCTAAAAAATACCTTTGAAATGAGATTCCACATTGCCTCTTTCACTTTCGGTGTTATTCAATTACCGATGGATATTTTGAAGCGAAGTTTAAGGGCCAGATAGTACTCGATACGATCTTCAAAATTAGTTGTCGCACCCCTCATTTCTATTCAAAATCAAGGGGTGGTGCTCACCCCCGTTAGTTTGGGGATGAAAAAAGGGTTAAAGTTGTTCTCCCTCGAATCAGAAATTGACGAGTTCGAACGAGTTTCCACATTTTCATTTTAGTCGGAAAATCGAGGTATTAAATTTTCGTTGAACCGCCCTGTATATGTTAGGTTTTTGGAAGAAGTATATTTTTAAGATTATTATTTCGATCTCCTCACTCTACCTGCCTAATGAGTACTTTCGGTAATCCCATAAAATGAAAAGAGCTCAGATATGGACTCAGAAAGTGAAACTTTATACTAAGTGAAGGAACTTGAGTTCCTTCCCAGACACTGTTGAATAGATGGCCTTTTCTCAGTAAGGGTCAAACCTGAAGTCAGAAATTTCCGCGTAGGAAGTATTCCGAATTGAAATCCGTTTTCAATTAATGGTCTTTCGCTCACCATCATTCTACTAATTTGCTCGGTTACCAAACTGAGGAGCTGATGGATCATTTTTCGCTCGGAACCTCTCAGGTTTATTATTCAATATTCTCGCGTTTCTCCTCATCCATAAAACATTGGCTGTTTCAGCTCATTCCTTATCGAAGAGAAGTGGAGCGGATGAAAGGAGGTTTATGAAGACGTTACAACGTGTTTATATCACAAAATATGTGCCATTATTTATTGATAGTAGCTGGGATTCGATAAATTTTCATTGTGCCATAAAGAGGTAATAGGTTAATATAAGTGCTCGATAATACATGTGATCAAAGTTACTAGCATTCATTGGTCAATACGGTTTTTGTATTAATATCCACCTATAAGCTAGTCATACATGTCCTGGACTGAATTCTCAAGAAAAATTTTATTAACCTGTAATCCTAAAAAGGAATTATAAACACTGGTAGTAATAATATTATCCTGATGTGAAGAGAAATATAATGCGGATTCGACTTGAAAAAAAATCATACAGGTTTCTTCGAAATTCGTGATTTTACAAACCTCGTGTTTTCAGAAATGTTTTTCCAATTCTTCAAAATATGAATGATCATTTATTTGTTGGAATTATTCTGCATAAGGACAGAGTATACTACTGATACCTACTTTGTTTTGAAACGATGCTCATTTTGAATTCTTCCTAGGTACCCTGAAAAAAATTTCTACAAGCGAGCACGTCCAACCCTTTTCCGTCACTCATTTCAATTCGCAAACTGTGCGAAAAAAATCCCTGCTTTTTCATAGCAAGGTGCGGAAAACGAAGCGACTAAGATGATGTGAACGCCATCTGTGTTTCAAAAGTGTTTTTAATGCCCTAAGACTGGTTAAAATATTTATTCGAGGGACATTTGCAGAAACATATGAAATTTTGTCAGATTTCAGATGGCCATTTTAATCAACGAGGTTTTGAATGTTTTGATTATCGTACCGCCTTGTGTTTATCAACCTCGTTCTAGTTGCTGATTATTGAAATTTTTGTCTAATTTCTTGGTGAAAACCTCAAAATATCGTTCGAAAAATATTGCATGGTGAAGAACTGTGGATCAAATAAAAAGAAAAATGGGAATGTGAGTATTGAAACTGATAACATGTGACTCGGTCATTCATTGATTTTTATTTCCAGTGCTACGAAGTGGATAAAATTTTCAGGGCATAAAGGCCTGCAAACACTACTGACCAAAGATTATAGAGTAGAAAGATAGGAAACGAAGCGACTAGAGTGATGTGAGCGCCATCTGTGTTTCAAATGTGTTTTTAAGGCCCTTAGACTGGTTAAAATTTTAATTCGAGGGACATATGAAATTTTGCGAGATGTCAGAGTCATATGGCCATTTTGATCAAACAGGTTTTGAATGTTTTGATTCTCGTATCCATAGACAACCTCGTATCGCCTTTTGTTTTTCAAGCCCGTTCTAGTTGCTGATTATTGAAATTTGTGTCCAATTTCTTGGCGAAAACCTCAGAATATCGTTCGAAAATTATTGTATGGTGAAGAACTGTGGATCAAATAAAACGAATTTTACTAAGGAAAATGGGAATGTGAGTATTAAAACTGGTAACATGTGACTCGGTCATTCATTGATTTTTTATTTTCAGTGCTACGAAGTGGATAAAATTTTCAGGGCGTAGAGGCCTGCAGACACTACTGACTACACCATGTGCAATGAACATTTTACTGCAAGTCGATTGAGAACTGTTCATCCACGTAAATTGTTGTATGCAGGAAGCATCCCCTGCATGAAGGACTCATTTAGGGGAAATTATGACTTTTATACGTCCATTCAAAGATTCTCAATTGCCTTCAATATATTCAGAAATGCAAAAGTTTTATGGATTTCGATTTGGGAATCGGAAAATCGGGTGACTGTCAAATTGTCGTTTGGAAAGTCAAAGTTTTATGAAACCTTCAGTGACTGTTTTGTTCATTCGTCAATCAATTTGTATATTGTGCCATAAAGAGACCATACCATGAAGAAATCATAAAAAAGCATGAAGAAATTATACTGACGGGTTTGAATAGAGGTCTTGTATACCTCTGTGAGGTTTTTTTCAATTGTGGTTCTGAAAATTTTGTGGATAATATGTGAGTAACGGAAATGTGTTTCCTTTGACGGTAAATTGAATATTGGTGCATATCAATTTCTGATATAAATTGTACAAATTCAACTCAGTTTATTGATTCAAAACGTTTTCACAGAAAAAACACCTTCGACGTACCTAACCATGTACTCTTGTATCCTAGTCAGAGCTCTATTCGTCCATAATTTCAAATTTTTGTGAATTTTTTATAGATTGCAAATAAAAATTTATCACATCCAACAGCGTATTTCATTGATACCAATCGATTCCAAACAATGTTCAGATGAAAACTAACATCCTGGTCACAAAACAAAACCATCCTCTTGTTTTGTCGCTCAGGATGTTTGTTTTCCGATCTCAACAAGGTCAATATTGAAATTCAATACAAAGAATAGAATTCGAATTTCGCGCCCCTCAATTATAAAACAGAAAACTGTTATTAAACAGTTTTTCTGTATTGATAATACGTTTTCAGCGCCATCTCATTGTCAAATGTGTTTTCACTGGCCAAAATGTAGTCGGTTTTTAGTACTAGCGATATGAGGGCGTTTCCTATCTTTCTACTCTATAATCTTTGCTACTGACTACACCATGTGCAATGAACATTTGACTGCAAGTCAAATGAGTACTGTTCATCCACGTAAACTGTTGTATGCAGGAAGCATACCTTGCACAAAGGGCCAATTTAGGGAAAATTATGACTTTTATACGTCCATTCAAAGATTCTCAATAGCTTCTCCTTTAATATATTCAGAAATGCAAAGGTTTTATTGATTTCGATTTGGGCATCGAGTGACTGTCAAATTGTTTGGAAAGTCAAAGTTTCATCAAATCTGCTGTGAGTGTTTTGTCCATTCATTAATCAATTTGTATATTGTGTCGTAAATAGACCATATCATAAACAAATTATAAAGAAACTATACTGACGAGCTAACATACAGGTTTTGTTTACCTCTGTAAGATTTTTTTAATTGTGGTTCCGAAAATTCTGTAAATAATAGGTATGTGAGTAACTGAAATGTGAATGCTATGATGTTATATTGAATATTAGTTCATATTGATTTCTGATGAAAATTGTACAAATTCTACAAAGTTTATAATATCTAAAAAACGTATTGCGAAGAAATAACACCTTTGACGTATAGCAGATCACAAGAGTTGTCCTATTCAAAGCTCTATTCGTTGTTCATAATTTCAAATTTTTGTAAATGTTTATAAATTGCAAATAAAAATAAAGCACATCCGAGGAAGTATTTTATTGATATCAATTGATTCCAAACAATGTTCAGATGAAAACTAACATGTCGCTCAGGATGTTTGTTTTCTGGTCTCAACAAAGTCGGTATTGAAATCCAATACAAGGAATAAAATTCGAATTTCGCGCCTTTCAATTATAAAACAGAAAACTGTTATTAAACAGTTTTTCTGTATTGACAGAACGTTTTCAGCGCCAGCTCATTGTCAAATGTATTTTGCACTGGTCAGAATGTAGTCGGTTTTTAGTACTAGAGATATGAGGGCGTTTCCTATCTTTCTACCTTATAATTTTCGATTATATATGAATAATTAATCAAATCAAATTGAATCTTTTCCATAAAATGGGTATGTTTATATAGTTCATTCAATTTTATTTTAGCAGTCGGTTGGCCATGGAAATTTGACACATTTCACTCTGTATAGTACGAAAATGTGGGGTTATGAAGCTTGTCAAAACATTTTTGGGTTTTAAATCAACGCTATGTTGCGCGTTCTACGTAAAAGTTTCTGTTATTACGTATTTTATCACAATGTCGAATCTCTTCGGAAAATATGTGACGAACATAATTGAAGTTTATACAAACTGATTGAAGGCATACCAAATCCAGTTATTTGCATGGAAAATACAAGAGATCAGTATAATATCATAATATGCACTAGCTTGAGGAGAGTTTGTTTGTTCTTTTCTTTGGCTAAAGTTTGAATACGTTACATCAGTTGTAGATTTCAAAAATATTAACCCGAAGATGAAATGCATATGATGCAGTGGTTGGGAATGGGTATCTCCCTCGGTATCTCCCGAAGGAACTAACAGATAATTACAAGAATGTTAAATTCTTCAACAAAAATCATCTTGCATCAATATAAGTAAAAGGAATTGAAGGAAGTTTCAAGTTAAGATGCAACTTCACCTTTGAACAAAAATTTCACATGAATAAACAAGTAACAGGGCAACTTGCGCGTATTTGTGGCTATTCATCTTAATACATTGATGTAATAATAATAATTAGGTATTTATTAGTACCCTAAGACATTTACATTGTATAGGACAAGTCAAATGAAAAATAGAAAAATCCATTTTAGGGAACTTATTCTCCGATGACATTTATCGAAAATCCTGTAGTAAACTTTTCGCATTAATTCACTCAAACATAAAATTCTCAAATGCCACCACTTTTTTGGGTCTCCCAATAGAAGGAAATTCTTGGTCATCCTCTTCATTCACAAACTTTCTGATTGTGGAAATATCCAGCTGAAATATATGTCGTTTAGATTCAGATGAAACATAATATAAATTCTCTTACATTGAATATGTTCGCTATCGTCTGACGTATTGTGGATTTTAGAATATCTGGGTATAACTATTGGAATGAGCGGACCTGAATTCTGAATAGCACTTCCTGAAACCCTGTCTCTTTTTTCAATCACTTTCGGCATTTTCGAATTTTTCGTAATAAAAATTGATATTAGTTGTGGCAACGGCGTTATGACATTAACGACATTTCATGAGTGCCAACCTAACTTCGTTTTAGTTACAAAAACTTGAGAAAATTATTTCATGGCCAACCGACTGCTAAAATAAATTTGAATGAAGTATATATTTCAAGTGCTTGTAGAAAAAATATTGCTCGTAACTCTTGCAGAAAGTGTTTCGCCCACACTTGTTAGGAAACTAGCTATTACCTCAATAAAATTTATAGTTCTAAGAAAAAAAATTACCACCACGATGTTTCTATTCTTAGGCAGGAGTACAATGAATTTTTCCAAATATTGAATGTTGAGGATATTTGCTCTCAAATTTTGGAAATAATGAAGGAGCAATTGACATAGCAATTTCCACTTTTGATGAATTTCAACAGTAAACATTTCTAAAGATATTTTTCCTCAACTAACCCCTACCTATAGGCTCGACCCTCTCGAAAATTACGAAAATCACAATACGGTGTTTTGGAGTTAGGGAGAGTTTCTTCTTTTTTCAAGTCCGGACTGAATTATTCAATTCAATCATCAATGATTAATTCAAAATTCAAACTCCAGAACAACACAAGTAAATAATTTTTCGTTATACTTTTTATACTTTCGTCATAGATCCGAAATAAATATATCATTGGCATACCCCATATGCGTTTTTTTTTCAATTCATTGTAGCGGATAACACCTTTTCATAAAAGACGCACTGAATCAAATCGGATTTAGAAATTTTCCTTCAAAAAAAGTAACTGGTACCTAATTGAAATTGAAATTATTACAAATCATCACAAATGAATAATCACATCTTTTCAATTAAATTTTCTAAGATCCTTTAATCGTGAGAGTATAATTTCATCCATCCTAAAAGTCTCAAAATTTGTCGAAGATAGACTGAAAATACCCCCCCACAACACACGAGACGACAAACTAACCATGGCAGATTTCAACATAAATTACAAACTACTTTGTAGGTAATTATGTCTTGTGAAACGACCGAAGTTCCAGAACATTATCTGGAACACAAAAATACTTATCTTACGATAGGAGTTGGTAAACTGCAATAGCTTCAGGTCTGTTTTAATTTTGTTTCTGAAACTACGGTGGAAATGGGAATGAGTTCAATTAACGCCTTGTAGAAGTGAAATTACATTTTGTCATCGCTAGGTTTCTCGAGTACCTGTAAAATCTATTAATTTTTTCTGGATTCTGAACACAATCAACGGTCTGGTAAAATTGCTGAAGCCAATTAAATCAACTCGTGTACTCAACTCAATTATTGGGAATTATGGCCATCGGTTTATCGACACAGGCTTGATTAGAAACTATTTCGAGATGAATATATGCGGAACTATGAAACTGTAATATTTCGTTGAATTATAAAGATACACAAGAATTGCTTTCTTGTATCGTTGAGTGAATTTAGAGGGTTCATATACCGCGTGGCCAACCCCAGACAGCGGCGCTCATTTTGTGGGAGTAAATAAAGATATTTTGAAAATCTTTTTTTGTGGTGTGTATAGGGTGTTCGAAAACACAATTTACAATTATTGTCATATATACAGGGTCAAGATATAGACCAAAGTAACACTTTTTTAAATGTAACACTCTGTATTTGACCTCAAAAATGGAATGGCAAGCTCAAATTATGATGATTTACTTCAGACCATTTTATACCTTAGAAGGGCCGTTTATGAGATAATAGCGAAAATGGTTCACTAAATTTGAATTAAAAATCGAAAATTGCTCAGAAACTATCAGGTTTAGATGTAGGAAAATTTTATGGAGATAGTTTCGAAATAAATTTTTACATTCAACGAGATATAGAAATACCGGGTGGGCCATTTGAAGTAAGAAAGTTTTCGACGATTATTTCTAGCTGATGTTTGAGAATTAATTATGATCACTCTGTATATTCCAAAGTTGGAATTTTTTTTCATATGAAGGAGTAGCCAACATTTATACTCGAAAAAATTCTGTCTGTATCGCTGGCGTAACTAGTTTCTTCATTAATTGCTATTTAAAAAAACTCTATATTTTCGTCATTATCTCGTAAAGGGTGCTTCTGAGTTATAAATTAAGCTGAAGAAACTCATCATAACTTGAGTTTGCCATTCCATTTTCGAGGTCAAATATAGGGTGTTACATTTAAAAAAGTGTAACTTTGGTCTATATCTTTGTTTTCGAACAGCCTGTATATATGACAATAATTTCAGATTGTGCTCTGGGACATCCTACACACACCACAAGAAAAGATTTTCAAAATATCTTCATTTACTCCCTCAAAATGAACGCCGCGTCTGGGGTGGGCCACCCGGTATAATGCTTTCATTGGAATTAGTGATTTTAAAAGAGGAAACCCATCGCTTCTATTTCAAGACAGTGATAGTGTTATCGACTTGAAAAAATTTATGATGGAAATAATAATAATAGCCATGGATGGGCAAATCTCGTTCCAAATGATAGATGTAATTTAGAAATGTCGGTCTAAGGAACAAAAACACGCTACTATTCCTTCACAACGTTTCGGCACTTTATTAGGCCTTCTTCAGGCTGAAAACAAGTAAAAAAC
The DNA here is from genome assembly GCF_907165205.1 of Coccinella septempunctata. NCBI lineage: Eukaryota > Metazoa > Arthropoda > Insecta > Coleoptera > Coccinellidae > Coccinella > Coccinella septempunctata. The sequence continues at coordinate 48,894,934 of NC_058189.1, read as the reverse complement.
AATAATCAGTGATAAGCGGAATATAAACATCACAATCGTCATGAAAAATTTTGAATCTACATATAAGACAATTGAACATAACAAAGAAATTCAAACTAGAAAAAACTATACAATCATGTTAAAACATCACAGCGAATTCAACAAGACATTGCATATAGAAAAGGGAGAAAAAATACTTAATAGCATGATATTCATTTCGATTTGAGGAAAGACTTGGGCTATTGCGCCGAAACAGCTCCACCGGATGTATGTCAATATGATGATCATACCGAATAAACTTATGGCAGTATTGCTCGGTAAAGCAGATTGTCTCATGAGGCTAAGGGCATTTCGCTCTCCCTCCTCTTCACACTTTTGTGCGAGTAGAGGCAAGACCATCAACTCACATTTTCTACAATCTAACTCGTAACGAACCAGAGAAACTGGTTTTCGTGCTTAACCAGCTCTTAGCCCAATTGGAGGCTGATGAAGTGCTGGCATAACAAGAATCAGCCCGGACAGAACCTTCAGTGCCCTACTTCCCCGAGGAAGCTTACTTATAAGGGCTTTTATGGTTTACTGATGATAAAAATCATAACGGATAGTCCAGCGTTCATTGGATCTCTCACAGCAGACAAATGCGATTCGGCACAAATATCCCAATGCAGGTCTAACCTCTCTCAATTAAGAAGGTGCAAAAAAGATTCCAAATCAATTGAATCATATTATTTGTTTAAACCGTATCTGTTTTATCTTCACGCCTTGACTTATTCAATTATCCAAAGTGTGAATGCATTATTTAATGGAATATGTATAAAATACATACATCAAAGACTAGCGGCTCGTGTATACATATTCGTATCCCAAAAAAGTTCGTGTTGGGATGCCCATAGGTTCTTCAGTCTGCTACCAAAATGAAATTTTGTTGCAGTATGTAGTAGGAATTTCCATTTTCGAACATTCTGACAGAATTCTCGACAATAATTCAAATTCAACCAGTTCAAATCAATAAGTCTTTAACATGAACCATCCGTAACAATATATTTATCAGAGCTGTGTCAAAGCATTATGTTTAGAGCTTGTGGAAGCACTTGAAGTCTTCTTGTGGCCCCGAATATTGTGCTCTTCAGCACAATATTCGAATTAATTAGCACCTAATCTCGTCGAAATATGAGCGATCGACATATTGATGACAGATCACAGGATATATATCGATAGATTGAATTATTTGATGAAGAATTCGTGGACAAAATCGATCAGTTCTGTAAAAACATCTGACAGAAAATAGGTAGTATAAGCCAAGGTTAAGGGTTTAAATGTGCTTTTTTAGAGTGTAGATCATCTCGGGTAAAATCATCTTGCTCATATGATGTCGTAGTTATGTACACCCAGGCATCGGAATTATTTTCTCGAGATGTCAAAAATACCGATCCAAATGAACTGGATACTGTGCAGTATACTTCATTCAAATTTATTTTAGCAGTCGGTTGGCCATGAAATAATTTTCTCAAGTTTTTGTAACTAGAACGAAGTTAGGTTGGCACTCATGAAATGTCGTTAACGTCATAACGCCGTTGCCACAACTAATATAAATTTTTATTACGAAAACGCCGAGAGTGATTGAAAAAAGAGACAGGGTTTCAGGAAGTGCTATTTAGAATTCAGGTCCGCTCATTCAAATAGTTATATTCTAAAATCCACAATACGTCAGACGGTAGCGAACATATTCAAGGTAAGAGAATTTATATAATGTTTCATCTGAATCTAAACGACTTATATTTCAGCTGAATATTTCCACAATCAGAAAGATTGTGAATGAAGAGTATGACAAAGAATTTCCTTCTATTGGGAGACCCAAAAAGTGGTGGCATTTCAGAATTTTATGTTTGAGTGAATTAATGCGAAAAGTTAACTACAGGATTTTCGATAAATGTCATCGGAGAATGAGTTCCCTAAAATGGATTTTTCTGTTTTTCATTTGACTTGTCCTATACAATGTAAATGTCTTAAGGTACTAATAAATACCTAAATATTATAATTACATCAATGTATTAAGATGAATAGCCACAAATACGCGCAAGTTGCCCTGTTACTGTTTATTCATGTGAAATTTTTGTTCAACGGTGAAGTTGCATCTTAACTTGAAACTTCCTTCAACTCCTTTTACTTATATTGATGCAAGATGATTTTTATTGAAAAATTTAACATTCTTGTAATTATCTGTTAATTCCTTCGGGAGATACCCATTGCCAACCACTTCATCATATGCATTTCATCTTCGGGTTAATATTTCTGAAATCTACAAATGATGTAAGCCAAAGAAGATAACAAACATTAACTCTCCTCAAGCTAGTGCATATTATGATATTATACTGATCTCTTGTATTTTCCATGCAAATAATTGGATTTGGTATGCCTTCAATCAGTTTGTATAAACTTCAATTATGTTCGTCAGATATTTTCCGAAGAGATTCGACATTGTGATAAAATACGTAATAACAGGAACTTTTACGTAGAACGGGCAACATAGCGTTGATTTAAAACCCAAAAATGTTTTGACAAGCTTCATAACCCCACATTTTCGTACTATACAGAGTGAAATGTGTCAAATTTCCATGGCCAACCGACTGCTAAAATAAAGTTGAATGAAGTATAGCTAGTTGTGAAGTACCGATACGAACAGTTGGGCGGAATTTTATGAGATTCGTATCATCAGAAAATATGAGAAAATCTTCAGGAGCCGTTCAGCAGATAACTCTAAAATTTCGCAAAATACTAATGATAGCATTTGCAGAACAGAAAAATTCTGATACCGCTATTCAATTTTTAATTCATATTGCCATTCATAGAATCATTATTTTTCTTCATGAAATCTCGAAACTGTGGGAGAGTACAAAGAATAACTTATCGTTTCAGAGATAGTCTGAATTCTTTCATTTTTAGAAAATTTCTTTGCTTTACTGTTTTCTCAACTGAATCCGGTTTTGCTCAAAAAATCTCACTTCTGACAGTTTTTGAAAAAAGTGCTTAGTGCTCGAGAATTCGAATCCTCAAAATACATGAAAATGTGAAAATTCGAAATCAAAAGGTCTAACCGTTTCGCATCTAAAAAACAGTTTAAAAAAAACCCATCAATAACCAGATCATCCTCTACAACAAGAGGTCTATTATCTGGTTCTGTTTAAAAACTTGCAGTTGTCATTCAAAAAATTTCTCTAACCTCTACGGCTCGTAGGGGATACATTCAATCTTAACTGGGGAGCCGACGATGCTAAATCGGGATTTAATCGAGCGTCGTGGAGACCTAGTAGATTTTGAAGATTAGATAGTAGAAAGAAAAAAAGTTCTATGATGAATGCACTTTCAGCAGTGGGGAAAGCGTTCGCAGGTTTTCAAAGATGTAAAAAAACCGTCAGGTGTACAATACTCGAGGGTGTCAGATTAAGATATTGTATCTGCCCTACGTGTCTCGGATAATGAATTCATGTTCATCTGGCAGTTTGCGTGGTGGGGCTGGCCATACGGAAGAGTTGAAAATGGTTAAAAAAAAATTTTTCGAGCTTGTCAGATTTTTAGAGGATATGTTAATTGGACCCAAAGGAAGCTACTTCTCAATGGACTCACAATTCGAACGTGACGCAAGGTCACAGCGATTCTTTGCAAATGCAAAAAAAACTCCTTACTTGTACATACTCGAGCCTTTCAGATTTTCATACAGACACAAATCAGGGGGGTTTTCTTAATCTGACAGTTGAAGATGATAACAAGGCATTTTTTTGAAATATCTCCTTTCCTATACCTCTAATCATTTCTGTATTCATTAAGTTGTAGATAATAAAACTCTATACAACTTTCGTCTGAAGCAATTTTATATATTCTTAACCGTTTTTGAGTTAGAGGGCGATAAGTGCGAGGAGCTCAGCCACACATGCGAAAGGCCAAGGTCATATAGAAACCTCGGTAGAAACCCAGTCTAATGTACATTCATCGTCATATATCTCAAAAACGTTCAAACGTAGAAAAAATGCTTCGAACAAAATTTGTAGAAAATGTTATGCTCTACAACTTATATAATTAATGCGAAAACAATTTGAAGCCCAGGAGAGGACACTATTAGAAAAAAATCACTCAACTTCTCAATTGAAGAAAATAGTTTGTTGCTAACTATAGTATGATTTGTGACACAAAATTGAAAATAAAAAAAGACTGATGGCATTACAATAAAGGCAAAAGAGTAACGAATTCATTCAATTTTCAAAATCCATCAGAAATGGGAAGTTCTGCAGCCAGTTCAGTAAATTATTTTAGGTTAGAATGAGCGCTTAAATTTGAGGCTAGCTTTAGCCATTTAAATGTCACTTAACAGTTGGTGCAACGTAATTTGAGTTAAGGGTGCATTTCAAGGGACACTAAGGGTCTAAGAGAATATATACTTTTCAATATGTAATCAACCACATTTATCTTAATCTGACACTCTCGAGTAAGTACAATTTTTCTACTATTCTGACAGGCTTTCCTGGACAATCGCTCCTATATACAGGTCTAATTTTTGGTAGAGGTACTCTACAGGGTGCAAGGTATCTCTCCTTATATTAATCTGATACGGTCGAGTTAATACCGAATTTCCCCAACTATGAATTTTCACGAGAATACGTGAGAGGAGAGACCAAGAAAAATCTTGTCTTATCGTGAAATATCAAGTCTAGTTCCAAAAGACAAGACGGCACGATACTGTGGTGCGCATCATAATGCATAATATAGGATTGCATTCCTGCTGCAACCAGGTTGAACATAAAAGCCACTTGGTACGTTTTATGAAAGTCTACTGCAAACTGAATCAAATCATACCCAAGCTGCGGCTAAAATTGCGACTCTGTGACAATTCTTCTGGTATTAGAATAATTCAAGACATTTCCAGGGGGTTGACTTTCTGGCGGGAGTCGTGCGGAGTAGTCTCATGAGAAATCATTCCGTTATGGTTTCCCTACCATACAGGGTGTGGTGTAATGAATGCGGGTAGAGGACTATACGGCGGTTCAGAAAAATATATTTTTAATACGTTTAGTAAAAGTGCCTTGGTTTTCGAGATATTGGAGATTTTCGAAAATTCAAGAAATTCCCACCCTTCGCACACGTGTTGCAGGCAAGACTCCAAATGGAGGAATTTGTTCAAACTGTTTTTTGAATAGTATACCTGGATAGATGCGCTATCGAATGTAATTCATCATTTTTGAGGCGCATGAATAGTTCTTCATGAAAAATAGATCTAACTCAAATTTTCCGTTTTGCTTATTTTTTTTTCCTAAGTTCAACCCGCGTGGTGTAAAAAATAATATGGTTACCTGAGTACCAAAGAAAGAGGAAACATGCCTGTTTCACTGAGATTCTGAAATGGTATAACTCACTCTATTTCCAGCATTAAATACCTACAAAATAAATTTCTATTACAATGAGTCAAGGCAGAGTTTGATGTAAGCCTTTTTCTTTGAATTTTAGAAACTGAAATGAGACTTGCAAGCAGAACAAAACAATTATTCATTAGAAGTTGTAAAACATCTAGTAGAGCTCCTGATGCCCACTTTGAACACTTTTTGCAAAACTCGATTCAATTAAACGATATTTTGAAATTGGTTTTTTTCTCTCGTATTCTTTCATTATTAAGCCAAATAGTTATAAAGTTAATAGTTTTTAAGCGAATTTCAAGTAACGACGTGAATTTTAGCACCTTTGTAATTAAGAAAAAAAGCTGAAAATTAATTTCTATTACATTGAGTCAAGACCTTTGCTACAAAAATGCTGAAATTTAGTTCATAACTTGAAATTAACTTGAAAATATTGATTCCACAACGTTGGGGTTCAATAATAAAAGAAAACGGGAAAAAATAACAATTTTAAAATATCGTTTAATTGAAGTTTCACAAATGATGTTTAAATTGGCCACCATGAGTTCTGATACATGCTCTATAGTCTACACTTTCTAATGAATCATAGCTTTATTGCATATCAACAATTTTAAAATGAGTATCGTTTCATTGAATTAAATTTCACAAAAGATGCTCTAAGAGGCACCATGAGCTTCAGTACATGCTCTATACCTTCTTATAGAAGATTGCTTTAGGCCCGGTACTTTCACCTTCGAATAAATTTTATTCAACGAATAATGACGTACCGACATTCGATCTATGACAAATAAACTCTTCTAATTAAGTTTCAATGACAGATTTATTCGATGAATAACACTATCTGAAAGTGAAAAGACTGCATTTTTACTAATCTTACGAATAAGACTTAATAAATGCGAATAAATTTATTTATTCGCACGTGAAAGTACCGGGCCTTATTCTGCTTGCATTTCTCATTTTAGGTGCTAAAAATTTGAGAAACAGTGTTTACATTAAACTAGGCCTCAACTGATTGCAATAGGAATTTATTTTGTATTAAATGCTGAAAATACAGAGAGTTATACCATTTCAGAATCTCAATGAAACGGGCATGTTTTTTCTTGCATTGGCTCTCAGGTAACCGTATTATTTTTTACACCGCGCTAGGTTGAACTTCTGGAAAAAAAATAAGCAAAACGGAAAAGTTGAGGTAGATCTTTTTTTCATGAAGAACTATTCATGCGCCTCAAAAATAATGAATAACATTCGATGGATCATCTATCCAGGAATACTATGCAAAAAACAGTTTGAAAAAATTCCTTCATTTCGAGTCTTGCCTGCAAAACGAGTGGTGAAGGGTGTTATTCTCTTGAATTTTCAAAAATCTCCAATATTTCGAAAACCAAGGCATTTTTACTGAACGTAAAATATATTTTTCTGAACCGCCGTAGAGTCCTCTACCCGCAGGCTCCATATTATCCATTCATTACGCCAAACCCTGTATAGTAGGGAAACCATAACGGAATGATTTCTCATGAGACTACTCGGCACGACTCCTGGCAGAAAGTCGACCCCCTGGAAATGTCTTGAATTATTCCAATACCAGCTGCGACAAGTAATATTCCTCATCGGTTCCGCCACTATCTAGCAAATATTCCATTATCCTTAGGACATCTAGTCTCTAGTCGTTCAATAAACTTTCATCTTATTCTTTTTTCAGGAATGCTCCGTGTTCATATTCGAGAAGCGATGTGCGGAAAAGCTGCACAAGCCGAAGCGGAAGGAGACCGTAACGGAAATCCTTCGTGCTTCCGTCAGGCAACTGGAGCGATTCAGGCATCCCAAGATCCTTCACGTGTTGCATCCGATCGAAGAGTGCGCCGACACGCTGGCGTTCGCTTCCGAAGCCGTTTACGCCAGTTTGGCCAACATTTTGGCCTGTTACGAGGTGAGCGGAAGTCAGAGCGGCATTAATACAGCTTCTAATCAGCCGCCGCAGAGGCCGCAACACGCTAGGGAGTACAATTTCTTGGATATCGAGTACAAGTATGGCATCCTTCAGGTGAGCTCAACGATTTATTGGTATGAATTTTTGACGGGTGGAAAAAGGAAATTCTATAATATCAGAGAAAAATCACATTCACTAAAAAAGCGAGCAGCTAGCTCATTAAGACCCGTTTGCACCAAACGCACTTAGTGTTAAGTGTCCCTTAAAATGAACCCTTAACTTAAATTACGTTGCACCAACTGTAAAGTGACATTTAAATGGCTAAAGCTAGCCCTAAATTTAAGCGCTCCTGTAATGACCACTTAGGTATAGGGAACTCTAACGATTTGTCAAAATCAGCTGACAGTTCGTTGCCGTGGGGCACACAAGCTTTTCCCACCCATTGATTCGCATGCTGTTTCAGTCGAGTATTGTGTTTTGTGGATGTTTTTGGAAAAAAATGTTCTTCCCGACGTTAGATTAGAGTGATAAGACTATAACTTTCTCAGAAATGCCTCTTTACAGTGATAATAAAAAGCTTTGTGTGCCCCACGGCAACCGACTGTCAGCTGATTTTGACAAATCGTTAGAGTACCCTATTCAAGGGCGGAATTCTAACCTAAAATAATTTGTTGAACTCATATAAACTGGCTACAGAACTGCTGTGGTTTTTCTAATAACGTCAAGTACCTTTTATTTGACAATACATTTCATTATCAATCATATTGCTAATTCAGCAACAAAAAGTTGTCACTCTTTGATAATAATATAATAGTTTACTTGACACTGACTGACAGGACAATAAAGTTAGGTTAATGAAATGACAACGATCATCGGCAACCGGCCAACCAATGAAAAGGCTTTATTAGACTAGAATGAAGTTGCACCAAAATAAAAAAAAACTGAAATATCACTAGATATGAAAACTTGAGGGCCCCTCACTTAAGATTCTGTTAAGCCGCAGTCGTGCAACTGGCAATAAAATTGAGCGTCCATTAACTTTATACTATGCTTAGTTAAGTACTCATTTTAAGGGGGATTGGTGCAAACGGGCCTAAGGGGTATGGATCCTCCAACCTCCTGAAAAAAGTAAAAATATTTATGATAGGGACAACCAAGTAGTTTGATCACCTAATTCTCACAACTACCAAAAGGAAGGAGCTGTTATCAAAGAATCAAGGCTGCTCTACGGATGTTCAATAATATGGAAACCGTTGAACGAGTTTTAGAGAATGAAAATTCAGAAAGAAAAATCAAAAAATGATACGATTGTAAATTATTGTACTAAGCCTGGTATCTTACATTTTGGTATGAAACTCGGTGTGGAATGATTGATTTTCGAACATTTCGAATACACTGCGCAAAAAAATTAACGCACATTCTAAACATCTCAATTTTAATGAAAGTTAACTCTACATTGACTCTATAACTTATTTTTTATGTTCTCTCGGGAAGGTTTTGAACGAAACAAGACACATTAAATGGAAGAAAAATTCAGGATTTCGCCGAATCTTATGTGAAAGAAAAGAAATGAACAATTTTCCAAATACTGAAATGCTGATAAGTGATTTAATACTTGGTATTTCCACCCCTTGCGTTAATTACAGCTCGGCAACGACGGTTCATACTCAAAAAGAGTGATCTTAAAATGTTCTGATCTAATCCTTCCCAGATTTGTCCGAGTTGGATTCCTAAGTCATTAAGAGTATCTGGATGATTTTCTGAACTTCTCAGCCTTCTATTGAGGTTGTCCCAAACCTGCTCAATCGGATTGAGATCTGGACTTCTTGCTGGCCATTCCATTCGAGATACTTCAACCTCTTCAAGGTACTCCTGAACGATGCGCGCACGATGGGGTCTGGCATTATCGTCCATAAAAATGGAATTTTCACCAATGTATGGGGCAAATGGCACTACATGCTTTTCAAGAATGTTCCTTATATACTTATCAGCATTCATAGCTCTATTATCAACGACCACTAGGTCTGTGCGAGCAGTCGAAGATATCGATTATGGTATGGGGTGGAATACCCCATACCATAATCGATCCTCCCCCGAAACCAGTAGTATTCAGGAAATTGCACTGAGCATATCTTTCATGTGGACGTATGTATACAAGGGAACGTCGATCACAATGGTAGAGGCAGAATCCAGACTCATTTGTGAAGAGAACTCTTTCCCAATCGGCCTCTTCCCAATGGATATGCTCTCTCGCAAAATCCAAACGCGCCCTTCGATGGGCTGGGGTAAGAGCTGGGCCTCTTGCCGCGAAACGAGGCCTTAAATCATATTCTCTGAGGCGATTTCTTATTGTCTGAGTGCTAATTTGCACCTCATGAGTTTGCTCAAGCTGAATTTGAAGGAGGCGAGCGGTTGAAAACCGTTGTCTCTACGAAGAAACTCTCAAGTAACGTTCTTGAATGGCAGTTGTTACCCGTGGTCTACCCTGTCCTGGTCTTCGGACATTCATACCTGTCTCCCTGAATCGCTGCAACATTCTGGCCACACTTGTATGGGAAACTCCAAACCTTTCTGCAATTCTTGTGTATGTCCACCCTTCTTGGGCACATTCCTCTTGGGTCAAATTGCGTGTTTCGCGTTGCATAGCGATCGAGTGTAGAAAATCAAACGAAAGAAAAACTATTGATCACCAGAATTGATCGAGAACAACTGATTTTAGAATGGAGCCAATACATTCAAAATCTGATAATATCATCTTTTTTTATTCCTGCTGGGAAAAAACATCTGTATTGAAGGAAACCGTTGAAAGTGGATAACATATGCATGCATAATTCTGATAAAAATAATTATCATTGAGAACACCTTCAGTTGTAGAATAAATTTGAGATTTCCATAATGTGCTTAATTTTTTTGCGCAGTGTATACCATAATATACTACTTTTCATTCTTAATTGAATCGTGTGTCTAACTCATTTTCGTCAATGGTTTTTTTCCTGTACCCTTCAATTATTAACATTATTTTTCACTCGTAACACTGGCCGTAATATCACCAACCATAATCAACAAACGTGAATCATAGCTGATGCAACAAGGGACCTCAACCTGATGCTGTGAATAATACAGATTCAATAAATTGAGAAGAAATAACAAGTAAACAACATTTCATCAACCTTCAAGTTGTCCGTTTCCTCATCAAACAGATGCCAGCTGTGTATTTATTTCTTGATTACTTGGGAAACTCTAACGGATGACAAATTATTTCTGCCATTCCAATTTGATCCAGAGGTGAGAACGACAAATTACGTCAGAAGCTTGGTCGTTAGGTCAATTTTAATGAACTTGAAGTTCGCCAAGCGAATCCAACAACGAATTCGTCGTATCTGCGATATTATTGAGTGAAACAAGGTACGGACATCGAGGCCAAACTGTTATTGAATTATCACTCGAAAATATGACGGTGAATCAATGTTTCATGAAAGTTTTCGGGAGGTAGTGATAGGGAAAAATTAAGCACGCTGGAAATTGATACCATTACACTGACGTTGAGGAAAGTTCAAACACAGCCGAAAGTTGATGATTGCTTCATCAACTTTCGGCTATATATTTATTACCGCAATTCAAATAGATTATTTGTTCATCATGGATCAGTTACTCAGTTGATACTTTTTATTATTATGCAGGATGGGCTTCTGAAAAAGAAACAGACGAGATAACCAGCGAAATTAACTGATTTCGGGTAAATGCTCGGACACGTCGATTTTTGATTCGAGAGGGACAACTTTTACAATCAGAAACGAACAACTACATATACAGGGTGTCCCACGAGGAACTTTACATACTCCTACCATATATAGGGTCTACCATCAACATCACGGATTGACCACTTAAAAATGTCTCCTATCTTTCCTTGGCAATATACAGGGTGTTTCATGAGTCGTTGGCCATAGCCTAATGGTGAATGCAGGTCATCCAGGTCTTTCAGAAAACTTGCTTTTTTGTATCCTAAGGCTATTAGTTTCGGAGATACGGGGTGATTCATGAATATTGGCCTAAATTTGCGATAGCCATAACTCTGGACGGCAAGGTCCGATTTTGATCAAATTTTATGGGTTTGTTCACTTCAGAATGCTCTTTCAAACGGCGCATGAAATATCAATATTTTCAGGGCAGTACTCAGAATATTGTGATTTTTCATTCAAGCTCCAAAATCTATATTTTTTACATACCTTACAGAAATTTCGTTATTGCCCTGAAAAACTACATAATTTATTCTAAGAAATCCAATTTTCTCTTTGCATGGCACACTTGTCACAAGGGAATAGGAGCCGGACGAATTCATATTTTATATCATTTTTTCGAAATGCGGTCCTGTGTTTACTCCTTCTGAATTATTTTAAATTCTGTTCAATTCTTCTTCATTTCAAACCGCTAGCACATACTGAGTGTTCGTAAAAAAGTGTTTAAAAGTATGCAAGGTCGAGCTGTGACTTTTTTTGAAATTACATATTGAATTTACATACAAATGATGTGAACCATCTTGGAAAATTTAATCCGAAAGTATATTAGCTTCGTAAAACACATAAAATTTATTCTTCAACAATGAAAATGTACTATCATAAGAGATGTTCAAAATGGAGTTCTTCCATCTCGACACATTTCCTAGCTCTTAAAATCAGATAATCTATTGCTTTCTTATCATATCGGGATTTTGTTTAACTTCTGCACAGGCTTCTTCTATCCTCTGCCGCAAATGCTCCCGTGAAGTTAGAAGTGTCTGTCACTTTTTCACGCACACTCAGTAGGAACTGAGGGTTTGAAATGAAAAAGAGTTGATCAGAATTTTAAAAATTTTTAATTCACGACCGAAGACAATTAAAAATATCATCAAAGGAATAAAACAGGACCGCATTTCGAATAAATGACATAAAACATGAATTCGTTCATTGTTGTTTTATGAAAGGAAATAAAAAGGTTTTTCGGAAGAATAAATTTTAATAGTTGTTAATAGTGTTATGAAGTGAATACACTTACGGATTACATTTTTCAAGAGGGTTTACATCATTTATGTCTAAATTCAATATGTTTTTTCAAAAGAATTCACAGCTCGACTTGGCATACTTTCAAACACTTTTTTACGAACACTCAGTATGTGATGAGGGTTTGAAATGAAGAAGAATTGAACAGAATTTTAAATAATTCAGAATCTCGGCAAAGGACAATAATTATTATCACCGAAGGAATAAAAACAGGACCGCATTTCGAAAAAATGATATAAAATATGAATTCGTCCGGTTCCTATTCCCTTGTGACAAGTGGGCCATGCAAAGTGAAAATTGGATTTCTTAGAATAAATTATGTAGTTTTTCAGGGCAATAACGAAATTTCTGTAAGGTAATTCCTTAGAATGGGTTATGTATTATAGTTTTTCGTGGTAATAACGAAATTGTTGTAAGGGATGTGAAAAATATAGATTTTGGAGCTTGAATGAAATATCAGGATATTCCGAGTACTGCCCTGAAAATATTAATATTCTATAAACCGTTTGGAAGAGCTTTCTGAAGTGAACAAACCCATAAAGTTTAATCGCAATTGGACCTTGCATTCCAGAGTTAGGGCTAACGCAAATTTAGGCCAATGTTCATGAATCACCCCGTATCTCCGAAACTAATAGCCTTAGGATACAAAATAAGCAAGTTTTCTGAAAGGCCTGGATGACCTGCATTCACCATTGAGCTATGGCCAACAACTCATGAAACACCCTGTACAAGATGATTTATTCATTCTCACCGAGATTTCATTCGACTATATTTCTGGCACTGTATATCGTAGAATTTGTAACACTTTTTACCATCTATTGGATTATGTATACCGAATATCATATTACCAGGACCGTACTGATGTGAAAATGACCACCCAACAGGCTACTCTCTGATATTTTTTACATCAATTCCAAATGCACACACAGGAATAGAATTCAATAATTCAAATTTTTGTCACACCCCTGAACGTTTCATGATGACCCAGCAGTATGTAAAGTTCCTCGTGGAACACCCTGTATACCTTCAACCCTTTGTGTAACAACCCCAATCCTAAAATTCTGAATAGAGGAGATGATGTGTGTGATACCTCATTTGAAAGGTCTTTGTATCTTGAGTGTATCATATTTCTTTTTTTTTTCTCCGACGATATCAAAATGAAGTTTGGATTGGGAAAATGTCGTCTTCCCAAAAATAGTAGACGGTATATTCAAGCCCAAAGAAGCATTCGGAATCGAAAAAAAAAATTATTCTCCACATTTTTCCGAAAAATATAAAAAGGGCTTTGCACCGATATCTCAAGCATTTCAAGAATTTTCCATCGAAAATAATCAAATAAAATTGAAAAGTTAAACCAGCAGAATGAATCTTCGAAATTGAAATTCTCCATTCTTTTTTCGTGTATTCTGTGTAGTGTACCTCTTGATTATTTCTTCAATCAGTGAATTTTGCACATTCTGGCAACATCAACTAGTTACATTATTTTCTGTCCCTGTATTGAATAACACGGAATCGGAAGACGTAAGTTCCCTTCAACTGCATCTGAAAAACCACGTGGTATAATTCCTTCCTGAGATAAATTTGATTCGTGCAAAATCCGACACTATTACTCGATAGTTTCTTCACATTTGAAAGATAACCACAAAATGTTATAGAAAAAGCTTAGCGTTACGTTCAAGCACAGAATACCAACCATCAAAATTCCATAGCCTACTTGGCAAATTTTTTTGAACCCACGTCAGTTTTCAGGATGTTTCAAGAAACATCATGTTATGTCTCTAATTTGACATAATGAAAATGACACAACTTTTTGATAAATAATGCACGAGTTCAAAAACTTTTGCCAAGCATATAAATAATCGAAAAAACACTCACAATGGACAAGAATTTTTTAAATTCTATTTGTGCTTTTCGGTTGCCTCATGCCTCATAAAATATAAAATACTCTATACGAAAAATATTCTATACTTAAACGGTTGTCTTAATCATTCAATAATCCTTGAAATTGTGCAGGCTATCAAATCCAAGTGATGCTAGAAAGTTTATATTGTGTTTTCAAGAAAAGTTTCGACATTATTTGAGATTTTTTCTCGTTTTGTTCTTACATTTATAGTTTCATCGCAGAACACCACAAATACTAAGGTTCTGTGGTTGTATCAAAGATATATATCATCGCAATAGGTCATTTCAGATTGACGTCAGGAGAAGGGGCACACAAACCATTTATGATATTTATGACCACAAAACTTTAAGTACAAGTACGGGTCAATATTGTGAAAAAAAGTCAGTTTGCTCAAGAAGGAAGTGCAATTCAATTCAAAACCCATTGAAATTGTGATGACGTAGAAGGTGGCAATGCCAAGCTCACTGACAGAACTCGGACTATTTCGTATGTTTCCTGAAAATAGCATTCAAAAAACCACTTCAACTCGATAGGTCCTACATCCACATATTCTTCCTTCGAGAGCAATATAAACGAACTGAATCTATCCCAATGTTTGCTCTATCTCCAGATCTTGTTTAACGTTAAACAGCCTTGATAGACGACGGGCAAACAGTGTAACAATGGCTTTGTTTCAGATAACAGAAGCGTTATCCTTCCTCCACTACTCCGGGCATGTGTTACATCGAAACGTGTGTCCTGCCAGCATTCTGGTGACGAAGAAAGGGACGTGGAAGCTTGCAGGTCTAGAATTCATAGGTGAGTAGTCTCTTCAAACCCCACCATAAATGTTCTACGTGAGATGAAATTCAATTCATGTTATAGGAAAGATATTCTGATTGGGTATACTTTATACCCTCATGAAGATTATGTAACTGCCATTAATAAACTCGTTTGGTATACCTATAAGTTATGGACGTGTCATGAGTCAAGCAAAGTTTTTGGATTTTGTAGTTTAATGGCTTTTCAAGTTTTTAATGGTCATAAAAATGAAAAATGTTATAGCATCACTCATATCAAGGTATAGAAAAAGTAAAAAATGTTCCTACTCCGGTCCTTATTTTGTCAATTGTATTGATCAGTTTAAGATTTATTGGACTTTGAAATGTCCCTCGTCATCTGATTATCATCCTGTATCTCCGAAAGGAAGGCGCTCAGGCAAATAAAACCTCTCGATATGAATCCACCTGATGACCTCAGTCTATGGTTTCCAATTGTCGCATTCACCCTGTAATAATTTTCTTCTGAATAACCATTTCTCGGTTCCCAGACTATTTACAAGGATTCGGTTTAGTAGTTGTTTTTTTTTAGATAGATAAAAAGTGACTTCATCAATGTCCTTCTTATGCGACCATGCAAAATTGGACTGCAAGCTTCAAAAGAGGTAAATTTTCCATTGAAGATGATGACCGTTCGGGAAGTCCAGTTTCTCTGTCAGTCCCCGAAAATATCGATACAGTTCATGACATGATTTTATCAGACCGTCCAATTTGGCTAAAACGGATATCTGAAGCACTGATATTTCATACGAACGCATTCATCATATAGTTCACGTCCATTTAGACTTGAGAAAAATTGCTGCAAAATGGATCCCCAAATGTTTGAATGTTGACCAAAAGCGTGCAAGGGTGAAAGCATCGCGTTCGTTCTGTGCTCGATTTGAAAACGAAGTAGACTTCTTAAACCGAATTGTTACTATGGATGAAACTTGGGTACATTTCTACGATCCAGAAACAAAGCAACAATCGATGGAATGGCGACACTCTGGTTCTCCAAGACCTAAGAACTTTCGTGTCCAAAAATCTGCTGGAAAAGTTCTTGCTTTTTGGGATTGCCATGGAGTAATCATGATTGATTTTTTGGATAAGAGTAGAACAATAACCGGAGATTACTATTCGACATTAGTGACCACTCTACGGGAAAAAAATAAAGAGAAAAGACGCGGAAAGCTATCAAAGGTGTTTTGATTTTTGCAAGACAACGCCCCTGCACACAAATCTCATGTTGCCATGGAAGAAATTCGTGATTTAGGGTTTGAATTACTAGAATACCCCTCCTTATTCACCAGATTAAGCTCCATTCGACTATCATCTCTTTCCTCAACGGAAAAAAAGTTTAAAATGTCGAGTAATAAAATATTTTGACATTGAAATTTTGTTTGGTTCTATAGTGGGCTAAGAATTTTTCAATATATCCTCGTATTTTGGGTTGTGCTTACAACTGCAGATTAAGAAAACTGGCAATGTTCCAAGATGCTGTTTTGAAAATTAGCTTCAAAAAACTGAACGGATTTTCAACAGATGAATTATTATACAGGGTGAGTCTTTGACTCGTACAAATATTTCAACAGTAGATTCTTGAGGTCGAAAGAAAGACTTTTTACCTCTACCATTTTTTCCGATTCGACCCTGATAGAAATATATAGCCATTTTAAGTTTTCATTTATTTAGGATCATGAATTACACTACCAGATCAGCTAGAGAAAGGAACATCTATGTTGCATTCAAATTCACAAGTGTGACTTGAAGTTTTTTATGTACCTGCAGCTTACTGCCTCTGTGTCCCTCTATACCGCTCTATTGCCATATACAGGGTGTCCGGTTAAATGTGGGAAATCTCTTGGATTCAGATAAAACATAAAAAAATAAGATGAAAAGTTCCCATCATTTTTTTTCCTAGCTGTCCTCCCTACGGAGATACGACCTCATAAATGACGCCACTGGAAATCCATTTTACTGGAATCCATTTTAAACTACTTAATATAATTTGATGAAAATTTTATAATATGATCAACAGTAGTAAGGGCCTCTTGAAATACTGCCCTTAAATTTGAATAAGCTTGTTTAGTTAACCAGGGGAGGTCTAGGTTGTACATTTCAATGCTTACATTTTTAACAGCCTATATGATAAAGAGTTAAAAAAAATTGGATACCTTGAACATTAAGCTAAAGAACAGGTATTTTTGTTCCTTGTCGATGAAATGAACCGTTCTCGAAAAAAAAATGATGAAAGAAGTAATTTTTTATCTCTATTAAAAAGAACCATGGATTCTATTTTTTTTGTTCGCAACAAAGTGTGATCCGAAAATTATTCAATAACGTATACTAAAAATTTTTTGTTCTTTGAATAACTTACGTATCACACTTTGTTGCAGACAAAAAAAATTCGAATTCATGGTTCTTTTTGATAGAAATAAAAAACCACCTCTGTGTTTTTCGAAAACGGTCCATTTTATCGACAATGAAAAATAGTACCTTTTCTTTAGCTTAATGTTCAAGTTATCAAATTTTTTTTCAATTCCTCATCATAGGAATCAAGGGGAACCTCTTCTGATGCCAGTAGAGTTTTCATATTACAAAAACGAATTTTGCGAATGATTTTCAGAGTTGATTCTCGTTCATCTTGTAGGACTTTATTTGATATCTTTCAGCTTCCACTGTCTCCTTGTTTGTTCCTCTGTATTTTGAAATTTTTTCAGTGTGCCTATCTAGAAGATTGTTATTATTTGGAATCGCCACATCGATGAATAGTGCTCTGTCCTCATCCTTATTGAGCAATATGAGGTCTGGTCTATTGTGGGTTATTTTCCGGTCTGTGAGAACCGTGCGATCCCAGTAGAGCTTGTGATGTTCATTTTTCAATACAGCATCCGGATGGTAATTATAATAAGGAACCTTTTTCGAACTTAGAAGTTGGTGTTTTAGTGCCAATTCTTGGTGGAGAATCTTGGCAACGGCATCATGTCTATTTTTGTAGGTACTCCGTGCCCGCGAACTTCTGACATCCCCCGGTGATTTGCTGGATAGTTTCTTGTGTCGCACAGCCATAACGACAGCTATCATCCGCCTCTGAGGCATCCTTGGCGATATATTTCATGTAGTTCCTTGTTGGAATCACCTAATCCTGGATGGCGGGCATGAAGCCCTCTGTCTCAGGAAACAACCTTCCGGAAGTCAACCAGTAGTTCGTCGCAGATATGTCGACGTAATCAAGGTTGATCTCGTTCTAGTGCCTTCCATGCAAAGGTTCGCCAATCAGTTTCTGCATTTTACTTTCTGCAGAGTGTTCGACGGTTTCAAAGTGGTCCTGCTGTAGCTTTAACGATGTAGAACTATCAGCAACACAAACTACTTGATGGAGTTCTGATTTTCGAAGTCCTTCAATTTCCTGGGACATACGGTTGGACAAATCAACAATTCCTCTACCGCTCTACCCCCAAGATGTCGTGGCAGCTTGGTCCGTTCTATTGAGCTTTTGGGGTAATGTTTATTGTGTTTAGTCAGCATCGTCCTTATTTTTCTCTGTAAGGCTGCTAAATCGGTGGTGGTCCAAGAGATGATACCGAATGAGTAGCTCAGCGCCGAGCAAGCGTAGGTATTGATAGCTTTCATCAGATTCTTGCTGTTAAGGCCAGTTCTCATTATCCTTCTCAATCTTCGGGTGAACTCCTCCGTTAGTTCTTTCTTCATCTGGCTCTGATTGTTTTTTTCTTGCCTGTTTTATGCCCATATACTTGTATGTGTCTCCTTCCTTAATGCTTCAATTTCTGCACCTTCCTTGAGTTTGAACTCTTATTAACTTATTATTATTATTATTATTATTACAGGGTGTTGAAAATGTAAGCATTAAAATGTACAACCTATTCCTCCCCTGGTTTACTAAACAAGCTAATATAAATTCAAGGGTAGTATTTTAAGAGGTCCCTACTACTATTTATCAGAACAATTTTACATTGAATTATATTGAGAAGTTTAAAATTTATTCCAATAAAATGAAATTACACTTGTCATCTCATTTTCCTATGTTTTATCTGAATCTAATAGATTTCTCACATTTTTCCAGACACCTGTATATTTGGGTGAAGAAATCTACGCACAAGGTGTTACCTTTGGCTGATTTCTCTTCTGAAATTCCACCATTTACAAAGGTTCTAGTTTTTGTAGTGTCATATTCAATTATTTTCTGATTGGATTTGGATGTGAAAGAGTGAATGTTTGAAATTAAAGTTTGATTTGATTTAAATGGTAGCAATATAAACTTCAAAAAACAGATTCTAACCAATTAATTATTGTTTTGAAAATCCGATAGGCAGAGCATGGAGGAAATTTGATTATTTTTCGCATCTATATATTCTATCTAAAAATACTTGGAGCGAAGCAGTTCACTTTCATCTATGAATTCGTTTTAATTTGTACATAATGTCTCTTGAAACTTAATTTACTTCAAATAACATTATTGTCTGTTTTCAAATATTGCAGTTTTTTGTGAAAGGACAAGTCCGTTTGAATAAACACGTAAATTGTATTTACTGTTGATTCCATCCTGCGATCGCTGTTTCACATCACATCATTACCTGAACCAGGAAATTGTTGCCACTTTGTCATTGGCCATTCTCTTTGACGCTGGAGTAAACGAGAGCGTGAAAAAATTCATCTGTGGGAATATCTTCGCCTGCTCGGCCCCAAGGGGGGCGAGGATGTCAGTTTTCGCAGAAGAGCGAGTTGGGCGCGTTCCCTTCGTACGTAATTCGCCCCAAATAAATTGAATCGATATCGGGAAATATACAAAGTTCCCCAACTCGCTCAATTTCTGTTTCGGGTCTATTACACGGAGGTGAAACGTTCGTTTTCCTCCCTCCGTCTGAGGCATAATTCGAGATAGGGAATATGAAAGGCGTGAGGGAGTGAACCTCGGAATTCCATCAATTATTCGTGGCAAGTGTTTCAGGTAACTTGAAATGTAGGTACAACGTAACAGGTAGATTGCTCGCGATTCCGTTGACTCCTATTAGCTTTGATATTGAAGAAAAGCAGTCTTGCCGTTACATTTTCCGGTGTTGGTTTTGCGCAATTAAATTATGAGAAGTTCGAATACTTTATTGGTTTTACGTCAGAAAATATTTGATTGATTTTGAAAACAAGAATACAAACAGGTGTGTTTCAACCAGTGGCGGCCCGTCAGGGACGGCAGGGTCGGCAGTGCCGACCCAATATTTCGCAAGCAGCAAAAATGTGAATTCTCACTTGTGTAAAATAATAATGTATTAGAAATTCTCCAAACATAACATAGCTCTCAATAAATTTTATAAAAATATTAGGTATATGATATCTGATATCAATTGAATATGGAACTTCTTTGAAATACGCTGTTTCAATTTATATCCCACATCTACTCGGTCCGTAGACAAAATACGCTCATCTCCAATCGAGCTATGATGAAGACAGCGCCGCAGATGCCTTCTCTAGCGACCGAGTGACCGACCGTTCGTTCTGTTCATTCAGGTACGGCATGCAGTATCTAGATTGTAAACATATCGAAGGAGCGCTAATATCAATGAGTCAAATTGCTTCTAACTTGAATAATTTTTGTTGGAATTTCATTCGGATAACAATTAAAATTAGATAAGCCTCTTATTTAATGTTTTTTCCGCCAATATCCGATAGTTTTAGTTTCACATAACAAATTACAAGAGATCGCTGTTATTTAAAACGAATTTTTATCGTATTTGTTAATTTTCATAAACGTGAGTGCTGAATATATAATACTAATGAAATTCCGACAATTTTTTAAGAACTTTTCAAAGAATAAAGACCAAAACTATGATGAAAGTTGATATTGTTGGCTCGATACTTGGCACGGTGTAGGACATGTAGGTCCGGCAGGCAGCGACCCTGCCGACCCTAGAATGCCTCTCTTCGGTAACTCGAAGAAAGATCGTTCGGGATATCTCGATTCTATCGTTTGCGCTCGAGGTGATGTTAATTTCTCGCAATTCTCAATTTCGTTAGAATGCACTTTTGATTGTTTTTCCAATTTTATTTTATGGATAAGCATTTTTAGAGTATTTTTATTTGTTATATATATTTTCGGTTCTTATTTTCATATTTGTTCCGAAATTATGTTTATTTATCAAGTGGTATACAGGGCTAAAATAGTTCTTTCTCAATCATTTTTCATTTTCCGGATTATCTTCAGAGACTATTGAAACAGAAACAAAAATTTTGGCGAAACTTCACTACGAAAAACAAACGCACCGAGTGCAGTACCCCATGGTGATGTGGAAACCTGCATAATTCATAGGTATAGAAAATATTAAAAAAAATATATACATATATAAATATATCTGCCGACCCACGATAAATATGCTCGAGCCGCCACTGGTTTCAACCCAGAACAGTGTTTATACAGGGGGAGTCAAAAATGTGTACCGAGCTTTCTGGGCGTGATAGTAGGTACATTGAAAAATAAGTATAGTTTGCTAAATAAACTCATGGCCCAAAATGCATATTAAGCGAGACCCAGCGAGCACAAAAACATCTCAGAGATGTTAAAAGTAAGAGATTTTGAGACATTGAATATCCACTGCGATGTTCTGTTTATACATGAATAGAACTTTTATAGAACAGCCAATGTCCGCCGCAGGCGGCTATTAAAAGGATTTCCCTGGGATGTCACAAGAAGAACTTCTCAGAAGTTTTTTTGATAGCCTTTTCATGGACACAACAAAGCATTTCCAAAGCGCTTTGCGCACACAAAATCGCTGTTTGTAAGACATTTTATGAAATCTTTTGTGAGGCCCTTTTTCATTCATTTGAATGTTTGAAGATACCACATTCTATTTTAAATGAACTACAAAGTTTTCAAAAGGAATACAGAATACTATATAAAAATAAAAAATTTTTAATGATTCTCCAAGAGGTACGAAAAAGAAAATTTCACATAAAAAATTGAATAACAAAAAACAAATTGATCAATATTATAAGTACAGAGAAGGAGAATAAACAAAAAAAGAAATATATCACATTCAACATAAAACAAATTGAAATACTTAATAGAAAACAATACATATATTTGAAAACTTTATTTTCCCTTTATTTTATCGTCTCTGTTCTCTGCCTAATATCCCTAAACCAATCTTTGGCATAGTATTCGAATTCTTTCCTAGTGATTTGGGATTTTTTATGGATCACATCTACAAAATAAAAACAATAATTCACAAAATATATGATATGGTTAAGATTATTAATAATAGAAAAAATAGCTGCATGAAAGGATCTGGAAGATTTGTGTTGTAGATCCTCCTGAATAGGTTGATTTAGGACACTATATTTTATTTATTTGTACTGGTATTCAAAGATGGAACAACATCAAGGAGTTTTCAAAAACAAGAACTTTCCTGGGACAATTTGAATTATTTTGTGATTCACAAATGATGAATGATTATCATAATCGTCGGAAGAGTAATCTGACAAAATATTTTGGGAATAACAACGGCAGAGAATATGTTGAAATCCTCGATGATATGGCTTCAAATTCTATAGAGATATTTCTTGAATAATTATAACAACCTTCCATATTATTCGATTATTCCAACCAAATTACAATGATTCCAGTCCCAAATACACAAATAAAATTGAGCACGCAGCGTGGATTCTTTTGAGGTTATAGGTATGTTTTTGGACATTATACTATACATTTAATTCACGTAATGCTTACTTATTAATTGTATTTGGTTACAATGAAGAGATCGATCCTAAATTCACAATCCAAAACCAACACATATACAAACCACCAACATATTATAATTATTATTATAATTATAACATATTGTACTAATCACCAATCAACTTTCAACTCCGAACTGTCCACAGTCCAAACTACGAAGAAAATGGTAATGGCGGAGGATGGATATCACCCCTCTTTGGAATTTTTTATGGAAATTAATGTTTGTGATTCGCTAAAAAATAACGACTCGATTTATGGGCTCAACTACAGGCGTGCTAAATATGATTTAATTAATCGTTCTCTTTCCGGAATTCCTTGGCCTGATTTATTTGATTGTGATGATGTCAACTTGGTTGTGGATACTTTTTATGATATTCTTTATGATGTAGTTGATCTTCTTGTACCAAAGATAAAAGTGAACAAACGTTTTCCACCTTATTACTCTTACGAGCTAATCAAACTAGACAAGTTTAAAAATGAAATTCACAGAAGATGGAAAACTTATAAGAATCTATCCGATCAAATTGAATTTAAAGCTTTACGTTACTCGTGTAAAAGATTGATTAGACGTGACTTTGTGAAATACAAGCTTTCCATCGAAAGTGATATGGCATTTGATCCAAAAAAATTTTTCAAGTTCATATCTGTAAAAGACAAGGTTTTCAGCTGTCCTAACCGCATGACATACGGTGAAAAAACTGTAAGCGGTGGCAAAAATATAAGTAATCTTTTCGCGGATTTTTTCGAAAGTGTTTACGTTACACCAAATTGTAGAACTGACTTTGATGGAGAGCAAGATTTCAGCTCCTTCCTGTTGGAAGGTATCAATATTGATACCGTGGACGTTGAACGCGCTTTGTTATCCCTGGATGTTAACAAGAGCCCAGGGCCAGATTCTATTCCCGCATTGTTCATTCGATCATGTACTGTGTCTCTTTTTGAACCTTTGACAATAATATTTAATAAATCTCTCAAATCTGGGGTTTTTCCGAATCGTTGGAAGTTGGCATGTGTCGTTCCTATCTTCAAGGCTGGAAGTAGGCTATCGGTAGAGAATTATAGACCTATAAGTAAACTCTCTATTTTTGCTAAAGTGTTCGAGTCCCTTATATACCCCCATTTATTCCATCTTGTCAAATCCCAGATTATTCCCGAGCAACATGGTTTTTTCAGGGGTCGTTCCGTTGAAACTAACCTGGTCAATTTTACTGAATTCTTGCTGGAGGGTCTGGATGACGGGGTTCAAGTGGACGTCATTTACACAGATTTTAGTAAGGCTTTTGATAAGATATGTATCGGTAGACTTCTTGGAAGGTTGTATGGAGTTGGAGTCTGTGGGTCTCTCCTGCGGTGGTTTGAGTCTTATCTCAGAAATAGGTCGCAATATGTCTCTGTGGAGGGTTTCGAATCACGGTACTTGTCGGCTTCATCGGGGGTTCCCCAGGGCTCCCATCTGGGGCCGTTATTATTTATAATATGCATAAATAATATAATAAAAATATTTAAATTTTGCAAAATACTATTATTCGCAGATGATTTGAAAATGTTCATGAAAATCAAGGACTCCCGTGACTGCCTGCGCCTTCAGAATGATATCGACTCTTTCATGAAATTTTGCGGAAGGGCTAATCTCTTCACAAATATAGCCAAATGTCGTGTGATTACTTTCTCGAGGAGGAACGATCCTATAATGTTTCCATACTCGTTGCTGAACACACCGCTGATGCGTTCAAGTCATGTACGCGATTTGGGTGTTACTTTTGACTCTCATCTCAAATTTAACCTACATATCGACAATATCGTAACAGCGTCAAGCCGCATGCTCGGTTTCATATTGAGACAGAGTCGTTCGTTTTGCAATTATAAATCCTCCATTACCCTTTATTACGCTTATGTGTTCAGCAAGTTGAATTTCGCTTCTATTGTATGGAACCCCCAATATAACACTTATATAGACCGAATCGAGAAGGTTCAGATGAGATTTCTTCGTTTTCTAGGTTCAAAGTGTGGTCTACGGTTGAATAGAGGAGATCCAGAAAATTATGTTATAAGGTTGAAACACTTTAATATGATTAGTTTGCAGAATCGCAGAACTATGAGTGACATACTCTTCATAAATAAGCTATTAAGTAATCAATTGGAATCATCGTCACTCTTATCGCGAATCAACTTTCATGCTCCTTCGAGCAGATTCAGACAGCTGGAAACCTTCGTCTTGCCTTTGAGGCATACCAACAGCTCCAGGAATTCTCCTATTATTAGAATGCTTGGTCGTTGTAATAGTTTTAAGGATCTAGTGGATGTAATTGGTCATAGCCACGTATATGTCAAAAGATGTTTGGGTAACCACTTCAGAGGTATCTCTACTTAATTAATTGTTTTTTTTTTGTTTTTTTTTCGCTGAATCATTTTTTTTCCCTTTTTTATTTGTGAAGGATAGAAATTGTTTAATTGAATATCAAAATTTTGTTCTTTTTTTTTTGCTTCTATGTAAGTATTTGCACTTCTGTAAATCAATGTTAATTAGTGGACATTGTTTTTGGGTATTAATTTACCTGTATATGTTCTTGTTATGAATAAATAAATAAATAAATAAATATGAAATAGGTGAATTGTATATTGTTTATCTGCAATAAACCTCTCAAGGCAAACTATGCGATGCCTAGAGAAAATATCCACACGTTTACATTATTTTCAACTCGCCAACACCTCTCAGTAGGTAGACGAAAAAATGCCACAGATGGCACAAATCAGAACAAATAAAGATTTCCAATAGCCTTTGGAGACCTCTTTGGGAAATGCATATTTTCGAAACATCCCAAAACATCCCAGGGATGTTTGTGCTCGCTGGGGATATATCCTTCCAAAGTTGATAAAATTGAAACAATTTCACCGCATAACTTCTAAACGGTGAATGCCACTAGATTGTATTTTCTTAAAAAACATTTTTTCATTACAAATCTACATTCGTATCCATGGAGATGCTATTAGACCTTCCTCCCCTTCAAATTTCCGTCCAGGGAGAGGCAAGACTAGCAACTCACAGGCTCCACCACCTTACCGTAAATGAACCTGACAAACTAATTTTCGTGCCCAATCGTCTATCAGTCCAACTGGGGACAGACGAGGTGATGGGCATGAGAACTGATCAGATAATCACAAGAACCAGCACGGATGGACCCTTCAGTTCTCTGATTCCAAGTAGAGACGAATGGCTTGGGAAGTTTTATAAATACTAAGGCTAACCTGGACAAGGAAATAAACAACCGTATAAATTCAGCATCACGGGCATTCTGGAAGCTAAAGGACAGAGTGTTTCAAAATAACGACCTCAATCTGAAGACCAAGACAGCTGTTTACAAAGCAGTTTACGGAAGCGAAAGCTGGACTCCCTACAAGCGACACATTAAACAGCTTGAACAAACGCAAGCACGTCATCTAAGACAAATAATGCACATCGGATGGTTCCACAAAGTTTCAAATGCAAAAGTCTTGCAACGCGCGAGTTGTACAACAATTGAGACTCAAGTAAAGAGGGCCCGACTCAGATGGAGCGGCCACATTCTGAGGATGCAAGACACAAGACTCCCCAAAATAGCTCTGTATAGCGAATTCATAGATAGAGCTCGGAAACCAGGAGGCCAGTATAAGCGGTTTAAGGATACACTAAATCAATCCCTAAAATCAGTTAATGCCAGTAGTCCACAGCTACAATGGAGACTAGAGAAGAATACAGCGGCGGCCAGATCTGGTTGGTGACTATCCATGCCCGGAGTGTGGAAGGATCTGTAGGTCAAGGTTGGGTCTCTTCATTCACAGGAGTCTTTTTGTATATGTATTCTCGATAATGAGATTCCGAATTAATTCTAAAAATGTACTCTTCATTCACCAACTCACTATCGAACACACGTTACATTCGTCTTAAAAGTAGAAAGTTTTGTGTGTAAACCACGCACATTGAATGTTTTTTTAGGAACTCAGGAATTTCGAAAATATCAAGACAACCAATTGCATAGTTGAATGGTTCATCACACATCGGGCACTTCATGTCCATTTGACAGGGATCTGCAGGTGACTCGCGCAACTAGGTTACCGCATTCATATACAGGGTGGTGAGAAATTCTATGCTCACCCCAACTATCTTCCAAACTATACCCGATAGAAATTCCATTTATTGACAAAATGCCATCCACCAATTAGACGTCCTTCAAATCTAAATATCTTCTTTTGTTCTAGATTTGTAATAAAAAATCGGAAATATATGATATTCGAAAATTGAACTATTCCCAGGAAATTTAAGAAATCCTTCAATGTAAGCGTCATTTAATGAAATTATATCATTTTTGAAAATATCTGCACTCATACAAAGTAACCCAATGACGTGTTATTTACATCAGAAATAAAAAACTTTAATCGAACAATAAATATTATTAGGCTATGCAAATTAAAGGCTTTAATAAAACAAAAGTTGGATAGCAACTAACACTGAAATTAACAACACTTTCCATAGATACTTGAGGTAACTCAATATTTGTGAGAATAATAAAAGGTCAATGCCACTAAAAAAAATATTAATATACAAGGTGCTTCTGAATTGAGGCGAAAGATTTCAATGGATGATTCTTCAACAAAAATTAAGGGGGGTTTTTCATATAACTTATTGTTCAACACTCTTTTCTCTCCGAGTTACAGCCTTTTGAAATTAGGTAAAAATATTGTTTTTATTCAATAAATTCCACTTTGGAAAAATTTGGTAGAATGAAATTTGGCAGATAACTGATGCTTATAAAATGGCAGTTTTTGAGTATTTTTGTTACCCTAAAATGTAATCACAAGGGTCTGAAAAAAAACAAACTCCCAATAGTATTTTGCATCAGAACTTTTTAATGGGCCTTTTTTTCTATTTAAAAAGGTGATTTGAAAAGACAGATTTTATCTGCAACTTCTTTATGTCTTGACTTCCTATCATAAAGTTGCTAGTTTGTTCACAAAAAAAAAATAAAATACTGCTCGGACTCTTTTCCCATAAATTCAGGGAGTCGTTATATTTTATCAAACGAATCAAGTAAGCTGGTGTCAAATGAAGTCATATGACAAATAGTTTTATTGTTCTAATTTTTTCTAATTTCTAGACAGTTTCATAATGACTTCAAACATTTTTCACAACTAAATGAAACTTGCTGTAACTTGGAGGGAGAAGGGTGTTGAACAAAAAGTTATATGAAAGACCCCCCTTAGTTTTTGCTACAGAACCACCATTTTAAATCTTTCGCATTATTTCAGAAACACCCCGTATATTTCGATTGACATAAAGTTCCTGTCACAATATTCTGTAAATGAGGAGCAGATGATTCGACTTAATTTGGTAGAATGAAAAGATCATATTTTCTGAGACACAGTGTTTGAATGAGAAAGATTCTTTAGATGCATTTTGAATCGTAAATTTTTCGAAATTCTTGTGACACAAAATAGTCAAAGGGAGGAGGGGTATTTCTAATAAATCACCCTGTATAATGTATAAGGATCATAACATATAAAACATCCCAAAAGTTATTCAAAATAACCCATTTCGACTATAATAAATCGAAGTGCTGAGAACACATTGTTACAAGTTCTCAATTCCCGACAGAAATGTAGATAGTGAATGTCCTGATAGCAACCTTTGTTTCAGAACGCATAAATGACGTTGATGGAGTAGAGCCAATCCCATGCCAGCCGTGGACCTCGAGATTATCCAAAATGGCACAGCCCAATCTGGATTACACGGGTAAGGAACATCGGAACTCATTTAGAAAATAGATATTTGCCATCCCTTGCTTGCGATATGTAATCTTCTATCTGCTGGAACTGGCCTATAAGAGATGAAAAGCTATTGTTGAATGGAAAATTGCGAGTTTCAACAATGGACTTTGATACGTGGAAATTCGAGTTCTCTTTTCTTTTGAATCGATATTGTGTATGACTTTTTCAGTTTGACCCAGGAATGAGGAAAAAGATTTTTTCAGTGGGTTAGTTAGTTCGAAAGGAATCAGAAAGGCGAAAATGATTCTCTCACTACTGATATTTCTATCTCTGAATCATCGTTCGAGGATATTTTGGAAGCTGCTCGTATTTTCTCGACTTATTATCGGTTTTCTCTTCCATACCTGAAACAAAAAAATTAAAAAATTGATTTACAAAAATTTCTCACAACAGATTTGGATTTATCGTCTGAGGAAGGAATGTGATTTAGGCACCGAAACGTTATATTGATTCATAATGTTTAATAAATATTTCTGAACAAACTGCGCCCTTTTTGAATTAGATATACCTAAACATAGGATAGGAAACCCATAGTAACGTTCGAGGAAAATTTCACCAAAGATATGTATGCCTTTTCATTCAGTTCATTTCGACTCACCTACTTATCACAATGAACATGAAAATATACTGCTAAAAATTTTAGGTGGATATTTGAGACAAAATTTACTTCTGCACTTGAATAAAAGGTTCAGTATTCCAACTATTTCCAACGAGATAAAGGAAAATGCATGGCACATTATGGTCGTCTTTTTTCCAGAAATTAATAATGCCATCAACTGCATTACTCTATCTTCTTTTGTTTTCGAGTTAGGGGAAAGGTGCCCAAGACGATCCCCTTAAGCAAGAATTTACGTAATTCCTTAGTTTCTTCGTGTAGCACAAAAATGAAAACGTCTACTCCTCTTAGAAGTATCCATCTTTCTATTGTCCTACTCGAATTAGTCGGTCACAAAAGGTTTTTTGAAATATTCTCGATTTTCCAAAACGTTACAAAAGGATCTTCTTATACACCCTGGTGTTTAAGATGATCCCTGTGGTATGGTTAAGATGATCCCAGGGATCATCTTGACCCCAATCTCTCAATTAGCTTCCATATTTTCAAGAATGAAGTGTGTAAAACAAATATCTGCGGAGATTTTAAAATAATTTTATTGGGCATAAAACATTATAAATTATCAAGTGAATTAACAACTGAAAATCAACATATAAGGTGTAATATCACAAAAATTTGAAACGAACACGTAAGTGGTGGTTTCAATGCACCACCGAAAAAAGCTAATTTGAGATCCATTAAAATATTCAAAATTTAGGAAATAACAAAATGAAGTACCTAATTTCTCTTCTTATTGATCCATACATTCTAAGCTTCATGTCCTTCATATTGTTCACGAGCTCGGTTTCTTGTTCATTAGTGGAAACAGTTTTTCTCACCCACAGATATTTCACTGCACCACGAGCTATTTTCTTAATTTCTTTAGTCCTTCGTTTCAATGAAATTAGCGACACTGAAAACTCCCTATACTCGCTCTTTTAATTGCTATTCCATTTTTAATAGCATCAATAGCACTTGATATGTGCTGTTTTCATAAGAAAAATCACAACTTTTTATCTCTTCACAAACCTTTTAGGGCTTTCACTCCCAATCTCTGAAACAAAATTAATTAAAAATGAAATCAACGATTTGCTCCTGCGTGAATTCTTGCACTAATTTGTCAGGCAACAATTTTTTCTAGTTAATTTGCTCCTGACAAATTAGTGCAAGAATTCACGCAGGAGCAAATCGTTGATTTCATTTTTAATTAATTTTGTTTCAGGGATTGGGAGTGAAAGCCCTAAAAGGTTTGTGAAGAGATGCAAAATCCTCCCAAAATAAATTTCAATCGATATCTGAAAGAAAGGTATGGGCCTTTTTCTATTTCAAGTTTTAGAAAATTGGAAGAATTGTACAAAAAACTATCCCACACAGAAAACAGTCTCACCTTCATGTGTAGATGCAGAGATAATAGATTGATTCCAAAATTCCTGAGAATTAGGCTACCATTTCGGAGTAATGGTTCGGAAAAGATTAAAAACAGGTTCGGTTATGCGTTGGTAAGAGAAAGAATAAATTTTCTCAGATATAATAAGGTAAGATTTCAACAAAATATATTAAGGTTAAAAGAAGAAATTTTCCGTAACCTTTCAAAGGAAGACTTTGAACATATTTTACATTGTGTGAATATTTCGTATTTCCATGAATATGAGAAGAGCAAACGATCTAATTTCAAAAAATTTAATATACTAATGGAAGAAAACCAACAAAAATTCAACAATACAAAAATCAGTAACAACTTCATTAATAAAACGGTAATCAACTTATCTTCACGAAATTTGAATGAAAATGAAAAATTGATATTATCAAAAGGACTCAATTTTGCTATAACTCCAAAACACATTCCAACATTAGATATAATTACAGCTATTGAAAAAACAGCCCAAAAACTTCCTCTTGATAAATCGAATGAATTTAGAGTACTAAATAAATTGTTACTTGATAAACCTTTTAAAATAAAACCAAATCTAAATAAAATTGAGAATAAAACTATAACTTCATTGAAAAATGATAATAACATTAAAATTTTACCTGCCGATAAAGGAAATGCAACAGTTATTATGGATTCAGGTGAATATAAAAGAAAACTTTTAGAAATTGTTGATGATACCGATAAATATTCCAAAATCAAAAAAGATCCAACTTCTCTCACAGAGAATAAAGTGAAGAAAATTATTTCAAAAAATTCCAAAAAATTCACATATGCTCAAAAGAAATTTATCACACCATCTTATAGCAAACCCCCACATTTATACGGCCTACCTAAAATACATAAACCTCTTATTCCTTTGAGACCAATAGTAAGTTCACTCGGATCCCCCTGTCAAAATTTTGCTAAATATATTTTACAATTTTTGAACCCATTAACAGGAAAATCAACTAGTTTTTTGAAAAATACTCAACACTTTCTTGAAAAATTAAGAAATTCTAACTTAAATGCAACAGACATCTTAGTAAGTTTTGATGTAGTAAATCTTTTTCCAAATGTTCCAGTTGATAAAACTCTTGAAATAGTGAGAACAAAATTGATTAATGATAGAACCATTTATGAAAATTCGAAATTGACTATTGATGATATAATGGAGATATTAGAAGTTTGCCTGAATTCCACATATTTTCAATTAGATGATGTTTTCTATAAACAAAAATTTGGTATGGCTATGGGTTCTCCTTTATCACCAGTAATGAGTAACATATTCATGGAATCTTTCGAACAAAAATATATAGACACATACCCACTAAAACCAAAGACTTGGTGGCGATATGTAGACGATATTTTTGTGATTTGGCAACATGGTAGAGATGAACTAGAGAATTTTTTTGATCATATCAACAACAAAGAACCTACAATAAAATTTACAATGGAATTAGAGCAGGATAACAAAATTTCATTCCTAGATGTTTCAATAAAAAAGTTTCCGAATTATTTTGAAACGAGCGTATACCGAAAAAAGACACATACTAATAGATATTTAAATTTTTATTCCAATCACCAAGTAAGTGTCAAAAGAGGTATCATTAAAACACTTTATGATAGAGCTAATTTAATTTCATCTACACCCGAAATTAGAAATAATGAAGTTGACTTCATTAAACATTTTCTTAGGGATAATCAATACCCAAAAGATTTTATTGAAAAAACAATATTAAATTTAGAGAGAAAAATGACTAACCAAAATCGTAATAATGATCAGGAACAACCAACAAACCGTCAAGAACAACCAAATTTGTTGAATGTAATTCCTTATGTTAATGGCCTTTCAGAAAAAATAAGAAGAATCGGTTCGAAGTTCAACATACGAACTGTTTTTAAAACGCAAAATGATTTAAGATCTATATTAACAAAAACTAAACCTTTGAACGAAAAACAAAAATCAAAAAATTGTATTTACAACATACCCTGTATTTGTGGTAAAAGTTATACAGGTGAAACGTCCAGACCTCTAGAAATAAGAAAACGCGAACATAAAAATAATATTAAAAATAGAGAAATTAATCGATCGCAAATCGCAGATCACATTTGTTCTAATACGGGAGACCACATGATGGATTGGGACAACACAAAAATTTTAATGACAGAACCAGACCATTATAAACGAAAAATTAAAGAGTCTACGTGTATTCTATTAGATCAGGATAATAATTTGGCAAATTGTTCGGTAGGAATAGATCATATTTGGATCAATTTATTAAAGAAGGAACTGTCATCCGGTAATTTCAAAATTAAATGAATCAACGTTTCTGTGCAGTCTCTGTTATAGGCTGAGTTCGGCTTGAAGTTCTACAGATCGAACGGAGAGAGCACGGGGAACGTGACGTCATTATCAGATCTCGTTCCCGGTCATTTTCAAACCCGAACGTACTGGGAGTTCCCTGTCGACATCACCTAGGAGTTTCAAATGGTTGTTAAGACGAGTTGACAACTTTTTGCCGCGTCGTATTTTGGCACTTCGAAAATAATTTTATAGAAATATTGGTGAAAACCAACGACGTAATATGCATAATATGCATTCGATAAGTGCAATTTGTAAAAACAATTAGTGATCATTTCGAAATATGGTAGAACACGACATATGTAAGAATGAGAAGATTTGAAAATTGTTTTGGGTGCTTTCAAGATTCCCGCAGTTCCTCGGAGCTCAAGAAAACAACGACCAACGTTTAACAGAAATTTGGTACTGGGCTGAGTTCAGTTTGCCATCACCATTGACTAGAGGTGCTGCTAGCTTGTGTGATTTAATTATGTACCAAGAAATAAATAGTAATATCCTATTCATTTATTTATATGGTATTATTTGTACTATTTGATTTTTGTTTGTTTGAAAGTTTATCTGATATTTGAAAGTGCGAAATGAATTTGAACCATGCTATTATAAGATTTGGTGTTGAACTCTTTTTGGATTATGAGGAAGAGGAAAGTAAAGGCATCTGAAATGGTACCAACTTTCGTTCTCAATATCAGATTGAATTCTACATTGCTTTAATGATTCCGCAGAAAATTTTTCTGAAATCTGAAAAACATCTTCAAATTTTCTCAAATAGGGCATCATTCCAATATCAATAACTTCGAGATTTTTGCTTCATATTCAGTTGAACCGTCCGAAAAAATCATTTTGTTTTCTATTACGGCGGCAGGGGCAGTTTTTCAAAGAGGTACTCGTTAGTTTTTGTCACTGACGGCAGTCACAACTTCACACTTGACAGATCCCGATCGTTCTCTATCAGCAAACTCGGGGAAGTGCGAGCGTGATCGGAGAACATGCTCCGTCTCGACCCGAACAGAAAATGGAATACTCAGAGATCGAAATCGAACGCGATTGAAATACACTTGACATGCTCAGAGTCGAAAAGTCGCTAAGCCGAACTCAACCTCTGTGTGTTGACAATTAATGTCAGACAAAAAGCGACAATTCCAGAAGATTTTCAAAAGTAGATTTTTTCGTCTGATGAAGGAGTCTGATATAGACTCCGAAACGTTACGAAGAATTATAGTTTCAACGTTATTTATTTTGAGTTCATTGTCAGGCAACAATTTTTTCTAGTTAATTTGCTCCTGACAAATTAGTGCAAGAATTCACGCAGGAGCAAATCGTTGATTTCATTTTTAATTAATTTTGTTTCAGAGATTGGGAGTGAAAGCCCTAAAAGGTTTGTGAAGAGATGCAAAATCCTCCCAAAATAAATTTCAATCGATATCTGACAACTTTTTATGTTATTGCTCAGCAAATAAACCTGTTGGAAAAAAATCATAGTACGCCACTGGATTGCTATCAAAAAAGTGTCTCCATAATGTTTTCATTTCAACATCCTTGCACAAACAGAAACGGAGATAATGACCAAAGTTGAAATAGTCCAAATTTCAATTTTGACCTATAACTCAAAAACAAAAGAAGAAAGGAAATGCAGTTGATGGCTTCAATAGTTTCTCGAAAAAAGACGACATGAATGAAATGAATGATCATTTTTCTCTATTTCGTCGGGTTAAAAAGTTGTAGTTCAGGTATCACCAATTTTGCCCATTCTGTACATATCTACTATATGAGAGGCGTATGTTTGGATATCAAACACGCACAAAATTTGATCCTTATGACACTTGATGGCTAAGGAAGAAAATCACATCTAAAACGACATATTAGTGTGGTTCGGTGAACTCACCACAACTTCAGTTCAAAAAGACTACCTTGTGTGATGTAGCAGATCTACACTTAATTGGTTCTCCCATGAAGTGTAATGGAATAGGGGTGTACTGCTGTGATCGCAGATCGAACAAGAGTTGTTCATGGAAAATGAATTAAAAAGGCCTTTTTTCTTTGTAAAATAAATGAGCATAGGCTAGGGCTAGGGTATAGATAGAAATAGTTCCAATATTTACTGCCAGATTTGACTCATTAGCCTCAATATTGAACATGAATGTCTACCAAGATCACCATGTTATTTTCTTCTGTTGCCTCATTCAAAGAATTCTATTTTTCAAATACCTATTTCTGATTTGGACCAACCGAAGATTAAAGTTATTGAAAAAATTCATCAAATTAACGATTTCATTTTGAATTATGGTTTTTAATCTGTCAGATAACTCTGAAACGCGAAACTCATTCTTATAAAAATCATGTAGATAATTCAGTTTCTTTAGTTCAGTTACAGATTTTCAGTTTTCATCGAGTACATACCACATCAATTCAATATTTGAAGAGAATTAACAAATTGGAATTCTACCTGCGATTTATTGATATTACTGAAATGAGTGCAACCTTTTCATATAATTTTTTTAACGCACGTAAAATTTTTTTATGGACTTTTATGTGAAATATCGGAACTTTAAAATTTGGTTACTGAACTTTATGTACCTTGTTCTTTTCTTTTCAATGGTTGAGATTCATATTCCCATTCGTAAAAGAAAAATGTTTCTGCAGTGCATAGAAAAAAATTGCAATTTGTCGATATAAAAACTTCACGCACACACAACTCTTACAGAAGGTTTTGGATGAGAATAAGGGGTTGAAGAATCTGCCATGGCCAAAAAGATATGCACATTCACTCATATATTGGGTGGCCGGATCCACTGGAAGTGGTTGATATAAAGAAAAACAGATTATTCGTCGAATGGATCCACCCAGCAAAGAATTAAACCAAGAAGTCATTCTTGCTGACCTGAAGAAATGGTGTCTCTTTCCGTTCATTTCGATGTTATATCATGAATTTTTTTATTCAGAAGCTCTATACATTGGTTCAATTGAACGAAGTTCATAAAACGAATATCTATCAATGTAGTAGGTATACCCTTCATTCGGTTAATAGGGAATACTCCTTGTGACGAAATGATGTATTTTTTATGGAATAACGTCACATTTTGAAATAGCCATTTCAACCGTTTCCCAAAAAAAATTATTGTAAGTACTCAAGAATGAAAAATAAAAA
The DNA here is from genome assembly GCF_907165205.1 of Coccinella septempunctata. NCBI lineage: Eukaryota > Metazoa > Arthropoda > Insecta > Coleoptera > Coccinellidae > Coccinella > Coccinella septempunctata. The sequence continues at coordinate 48,858,831 of NC_058189.1, read as the reverse complement.
TGGGTATTTAAAATTTAAAGCGTTTCGTTTATATTGCACAAGTTGGCAACATCGACTGAAATATGCGTTGATAATAAAGGATAACAAATACACTATCTTGATGAGATAGACAATGATGGTTGTCTATGAAGTCTGCGACGAACGAGAAAGGTCGTAAAATTTCATGGGATTTTTATGGCCGGTTGCTGTTGAGGCTCGCCAGTGAATACGCGTCTTATGATGGCTGTAAATCAACAACTGTTATTTTATAAACACGCCATGTTCTATTTTCTAGTAGGCGCTGTTGCCAAATCGTAAACTAGAAACGAAGCAATTCAAATTTTAAACCCTCATATTTGAAGAATGATTTTGAATAGTTTCTGCGGTGCATTTGAAAAATTCATGAATGAAACTCATAATTATTCAGTTTAAACTTGCATATGCTGTGATGACCCAAATTGAGGAGAATTCCCCAATAAACGAAGTTCATAAAACGAATATCTATCAATTTAGTGTACCCTTCATTCGGTAAATTGAGAAGAGACGAGAAATACAAATTATTTCTTTCTCAAAATTAGTTGAAATCAGCAAGTTTTATTGAGGTGGAACGTTCTTCTCGTTCAAAATATTCATATTGTATTTTCTCAAGGAAAAGAGACATTCTTGGGATACTCGGCTGTTTAACAAGGGGTAAGAGAAATGAATTCCCCCTTTCCCTCATTTTTCAGGAAGATGAGTATGAGAGGTGAGGCTGCATTTGGAAGACGAAATGTGTGAGAATGTGGAATAAAATGCAGAGCTTTCTCCCCTACATATTGAGTGAGAGAGTTGCGTTTGAAAAACTATTCAGAAAGTGACACGTATAGTTGGGTGGCTATTCGGAATGTATTAAATAGTCGTTCTGATAATTCTCACCCAGGAAAAGTTACGATTATTTCTGCATGGCTGTATGAAGTAGTTCACAACGCAATGCTGACGATAGGTAAACAGAAGGTTGGTGAACGTGACACCTCTTCAAAATTTCAAGAGAGATGATAGATAATACGGTTTTCGTTATAAGATGTGAGCAAAAAGTCGGAAAAGATTCCCCCAACGGGATTTCGTCCGAGAAAACAAACTCAGAGATCGTAAAGGAGGCGCTAAAAAGTTGCCCGATATAATTTCAGTCTCAATCTTCTCAGCGGAACTTGAAAGTTTTGAAGAACAAAACTTCAAAGGGGAAAACTCTTTATTCACACTTCTGAACTAGGCTGTGATTCATTCAATTACTAAATGAGTAGGTATTGGGTATTCCAAATATCGAGATAAGAAATATATCATCTATTCTCCTTTGACACGAGTCGGATATAAACTTCAATTCAATTGCTGAAATGTATGTTATAAAGTGAATTAACCACAAGTGATACGATACAAAGGGAAATTACATATATATTATAAGGGAGCTCGTCAGTCCTAATGGTTGTTGTGAAATCATGTGCCGTACTGCCGTATCAATGTCAGATAGTAGATGCTATATAAACATACTACCCATCTACCTAGCGACTGCTGACATATTCATTAAATTTATGATAAACATCACTTCGTCCTTTAGAATCGTGTGGGGAAACAATTTAACATAAGGACCTATTGATTAGATTCAAGAACATTATCATTTTACCAGTTTCGGGATATTCCTCCAATTCGAATTGAGAAATTCCATATTTAATTTGTTTATCAGGCGTAGAGTGAGAAAACGAGAAAACTTTCAACAGCCTGGCTTACGCGAGGCTGCTTTTTCCTTGTGAGAAATAACCACACGAAGTGTAAAAACAGTAATGGATTATTGTGGGGTATGGAATCAAGGAAGCCGTGCACGAAAGGCTTCGAAGTGATCGACTGGTTTGGTGCAGAGGACGGCTGAACTGGAACCTTGAATAGAAGAATAACATTATCTTTAGTGATAAATCCAGACTCCGTGCAAGGAAAGAGGGCTGGATTGTGCTGGACGTCGTGAATCTCAATTGTTTTGTGGAATGACGTGCACGAGGATGTATTGATATCTAGTTTGCGTAGACCAGTTCCATGCATAAAAAAAATATTGCATTACCATAGCAACGAACAATAACTCATTAGAAGTGTCAGTGTGAAGTTTGAGGTCAAAAAAGTAAACCAGAGTTACGCAATAGATTAAAAGAAAGAAGATGTCCACCGAAGGTATCGAGCCGTCATCAAGTATCTCTATTTAAAAGGGTTAAGAGGTAAGCAGATTTACGAAGATATGCTTAATACCCTTGGTGATCAATGTCCTTCATATGCGACCGTGAAAAATTGAACTGCAAGCTTCAAAAGAGGTAAATTTTCCATTGAATATGATGACCGATCGGGAAGGCCAGTTTCTGTTTCAGTCCCCGAAAATATCGATGCAGTTCATGACATGATTTTATCAGATCGTCGAATTGGGCTAAAACAAATATCTGAAGCACTGAATATTTCATACGAACGCGCTCATCATATAGTGTGCTCGATTTGAAAACGAAGAAGACTTCTTAAACCGAATTGTTACTATGGATGAGACTAACATTTCTACGATCCAGAAACAAAGCAACAATCGATGGATTGGCGACACTCTGGTTCTCCAAGACCTAAGAAGTTTCGTGTCCAAAAATCTGCTGGAAAAGTTCTTTCTTCAGTTTTTTGGGATTGCCATGGAGTAATCATGATTGATTTGTTGGATAAGGGTAGAACAACCGGAGATTACTATTAGACATAACTGACCATTCTAAGGGAAAAAATTAAAGAGAAAAGACATGGAAAGCTATCCAAAGGTGTTTTATTTTTGCAGGACAACGCCCCTACACACAAATCTCATGTTGCTATGCAAAAACTTCGTGACTTCGTGACTGTAATAAATGTATCCAATTAAGAGGAGAATATGTTGAGAATGAAATATATTGACCTTGAAATTTTGTTCGAATTTGAAGCCTTTTAACAACGGTGTATGGAAAACGTAATTTTGATGCACCGTTTTCGCCAAAAACCAAGTTTTTACTCAAATGAGCCACCTTGAATATTTTGGTTATTTTTACAACGGAGGAATTTTGGGCGACTCCCTAATTGGACCTCTGTTTATTCCTGGTAATTTAATTGGAGAAATTTATCTTGAAATGTTGAAAAATACGATTGATCCGTCAATAACAGAAAATTAGAAAACGATCCTCCTCGTTGTAAAGAAGCTTCCAATACCTTTCAAATGAAGTATCACTCAACCCCTCTCCCCTATTCAATTCTGAGGGGTTGCAGCGCTCCTCCTTATGGAGTTTCTCGTTCAAGCCTCAAATAAACGTCAAAAGGAGTCCCCCAAACGAAATCATTCGACATGTTTAGGAAAATGTTTTCAATCAATATGGGATGAGAAATATACGGGGTGGCTCATTTGAGCTAAAAAATTGGTTGCTGGCAAAAACGGTTCATAAAAATTACGATTTTCATACACCGTTTTGAAGAGGCTTCCAAGACCTTTCAAATGAAGTATCACTCAACCCGTCTTCCCCATTCAATTTTGCGGAGTTGAAGCGCGCCTTCTTAGGTAGTTGCTCGTTTAAACCTCAAATATACATCAAAAGATGCTCCCCAAACAGAATAATTCGACGTGTTTCGGGCAATTCTTCCAATCACTATGGGATAAGAAATATACGGGGTGGCTTGTCTGAGATGAAACCCCCTGTATGTATTCCGCCATCACAGTAGCATCTTCAGGTGAATATACAGTCCCTGGCCAGTTAATTAGACGCACTGAGGATTTTTTTATATTTACTGGTATTGCCCGAGGAAAAAGCAGAATATTCATTTCTACAGAATGTCAGTTTTATCTACGACTCTCATCAAATTGTTCTCTTTGGGATTTATTTTTGATGTTGTAATATTAGTACTGAAGTATGAATCAGTACTATGTTATCCAGTGGACGTCTTGCATGCTGCAGGTTCGGACGTTATTTCGATAATCCACATATGAAATCATCATCCTCGAATGCAGTAAACCGAACAATTCTGCATTCATAGTATGAAGCTCTCATAGCTACACAAGGTGGCTCAGCAAAATATTAGAATTTCATGTTGAATCATCAATAAATCAATATTTTTTATTGAATATGATATATTATATGTGAAAACCATTTACAGATGAAGTATTATATAACATATACATTCAATTAAATAATTCAATATTCAAAAACCAATAACCTAATAACCAATTTCAAAGCGTGTTTAATTGAGATTTTGCATCGAATCAATGCGTCTAATAATATGGCCAGGGACTGTAGCTTGTTTTTTCCACCACCAACCACTTGTAGTCACGTGGGAGTATCTTGGATCGATATAGCATCAAAGCTAAACAGTCAACAATCCTACGCCTGTCGTAAATTACAATGGCATCTCTTCAATAGCCTAATTTGAAAAGCTCTGAAGTGAATCTCTCAGGAAAACAAAAACGCCGGGGAAGAACTCAATATATACAAAAAACCGATATCGCCGTCCGAAGGATGAATTCGAAATAACCTGCTCCACTTCACTTTCACGGATAGAAAGAAATCGGTCAGGAAAACCAGCATTGCCCTGAGGAGCCCAAGATGATCAGACGTCAAATCGGCGTTTTTTATGGGAACCCCGCAGAAAATCCAGCCGAGCCAAAGGGTGACGTGCAAGCTCGGAAAACGTGGGCGCTGATACGTCGGAATGAATGGATAAAAATACAGGAAGCGAGTGGAAGTGTGGATTTCCACGTATCCGTCGAGAATCAGACGGCCCGGCCCATTCACCAACGTAATAAAATAGCGTAAGGAAGTTTTGTTGGTTGTTCGTGACAGATTTACGGATAAAATACCTAATGATTAGAAAGCTCTAGAGTATAAGTCTCAGATACTCTCTCCTAGTTACGTTGAGTGAATCCTACGGTTCGTTTCAGTGGCGGCTCGAAATTAGAAAAAACTTGAAATGAGGGAAAACAGCAATTTCGTGCTTAATCAGTCTGTGATTTCCGGAAACCACAGATGGAAACTCAAATTCGATGTTCGGATAAATAAACTGCTCCACAAGAGTTAGGGATATCGTATTCAATCGTTTTTAAAAGTGTGTATCAATACTAAAAATCAGTATGAGACATTTCGTCAATCTGGTCGCCTTTTTTCTGAAGTTTGCTTCTTTGTTTATGCTTCATGTTTATCAACGGCTTCGATTTGAAACGACAAGTTTTCTGAAAATGCCAAGAAGTAAATTAACAAACGCTGAGGCTAATAGGGCTATCGGAATGCTACAGGGTGGACTAACTAAGGTTGTTGTAGCGTAAAGGCTCCATGTCAGCCAAAGTGTGATATCTCGACTTTGGAATAGGTTCAGGGAGACACGTTCTGTGTTGGAAAGACCAAGGCTTGGTGGGCGACGAAAAACATTACCTGCGCAGGATCGTTTCATCACCGTTTCGGCGAGAAGAAACCTTACATATACGTGTAGAATGCTACGGAATACTCTTCAAAATGCAGATGGGGCCCAAGTTTCCATCGAAACCATCAGACGACGTTTGAGAGAGGTGAATTTAGGTTCTAGACGTCCATTGAGAGGAGTTCCATTAACACGTGACCATAAGCGTCAAAGACTGGAATGGGCAAGGCAACATATCAATTGGAACGATCAATGGCGTACTGTCCTTTTCACTGATGAATCCAGATATGGACGATTTTCAGATTCTCGAAGGATAAGGGTATGGACAGTCCCACGCATACCCCGTAATCGTCGCTATGTCCAAGAAGTCCAGCCATTCCGAGGGGGTAGTGTTATGGTATGGGCCGGGATATGTTTCAACGGGCGCACAGATCTACACATTTGCCCTGGGAATATGACCGCCTTACACTATAGGGAGCATGTCATTGACAATGTTGTGCCAAATTTTCTCGCTGCTATTGGTGAACTTTTCAATTTCTAGACGATAACGCTAGACCGCACCGTGCAGCCATAGTTGAGAATGCGCGCGAGGAGCTTGGTATTCCACATTTACCAATACCTCCGCACTCACCAGATTTGAATTGCATAGAACATGCATGGGATATGCTCCAAAGAAGATTAGTTAATCATCAACCTACCCCAGAATCCTTAAATGATCTGAGAGAGCTTCTGCCCCGTTTATGGAACCAAATTCCTCAAGAAATTTTCAACAACCTCATGTGAAGTATGCCAAGGAGATGTCAAGCTGTTATTGATGCCCGTGGAGGCCGTACATTGTATTGATAGTCTTAAAATGCTTGAATTCTCTGGGAATCAAATTTCGTTATTTTACTCGATTTTTCTTAACCACCCTGTATACGCTACAGACCTACAGGCTAAAACTAATTTGCAACTTGAAATCATATTAATATATGAATTTTCATCACAAAAATCTTATTTTAACCATATTTTTCTGCAATTTAAGTCAATATCCCTAACTCATGTGGAGCAGTTTAATTTCGACGTTTCATGAACAATTTATTATGGGATTCATGAAATGTCAAAATTATTGTTGGAAATATTGAGAGTAGAGAAAAGGAGAGCGATCGACGTACTGAAAATCTATCTCCAAAAACGGGGAAAATAGGAGTCGCTGCGATCGCTAGGTTGATTGATAAGGGGGTGGGTATTTAAGAGTTAATTTGAATTGAACAGCCTTCATTTTATTGTAGGTTATGTGTCATCGTAGTTTTTTCTGATGATTTTTCGAATACGTTTTTTCAAGTATAATAATCATATAATAAATATAATTTTTCTGAATAATATGCACATTATAAAGGGAACTAAGTAATCAGCTTTATTCATTCATAAACAATGAATAACGAAATCAATGAACTTCAAAAGAAATTACTGATCAAAAAAATAATACCTACATATGTTTATCATCGTTATTGAAAACAGAATATGTTTGTTGGTTCAATGTAATCTACAAAATTATAAAACCTACATTCGCAGTGAGGAGTAGAACATATCAAGACAACAAAAGATAGCAATCTCAGATTTATCACTCATTAGAGTAGATTCTGTTTCCGATACTCAGCTGAGAACCGCTATAAACCATATATTTATGTTATGCCAACAAAATTCTTCGAAAATATCCACTCCTGAACCATGTAGTAGTTTTATTGGTTAGATATTCTTATTCAGAAGAGTCCACTTCTCACGAAGGATGACAATTTCGATTTCGTTTATGAATCCATCATATTTTTTGATATCTTCATCGCAAAAGTGCTCTTGATTCACAAATTGATTCCTAGTCGATTTTTGAGGTAAGGTTTTTTTTCCAATGTTCCCTCAAAAATTTTATCTCTTCCCCTTTTGTTTCATATGCCAAACCACTCTTACACTCGCGCACGCCTCAATATTTCACCATGATTATATGTTTTTCTCTTATCAAAAATCCAAAATAATAATATTCTAATCATCACCAGGAAGACAGTTCACTCAGCCAACTCCAACTAGTTTAAATCAAAATTTCGCCCTCACGTGATCGCCAGCGCGGCTATTGGCAAAAACATGAACTACCTATTGGTACATATTTTAGGGGACAAATCTGTGGTCTCAAAGCAGCGATCGTTCTTCTTCTCTCTACTCTCCATCGAATTTTGGTTCCTTGTGTGGTTTCCAGAGCAATCAAGCAGTTCGGAATTGCTGTTATCCCTTATTTATAATTTTTCCTTGATAAATCTGAGAGTTTCCATTTCAGGTACCTATCTGGTTTCTTTACATCAGTTGATTTAGAACAAATAAAATAGGCCTCCAAAAAAGTGAGACAAACCCCTATTTTTCACCTTTTTCGCAAAAATAAAAGCTACAGATAATGACGGTTATTTCCATCAGCCTTCAAAGATATGCCAGATGACAAAAACTATCCTTGCAATGGCACCCCATAAAGATGGTCTAGGTACCCATTTAGACAAAAGTTTCTTCTCACCTCAGGAATCTTCAGTTAAAATATAAGTACAAGTCAAAGACTCACCCTGTATGCAGGATGGGCTTTTGAAAATGAACTTATTTCGAGAAAATCTTCGGACATGTCGATTTTCATTCGAGTAGAACAACTTACAAGATCAAATTCACATCCATATCTATTCAACCCTTGGTGTTGCAACCTCAACCCCTTAATTTTGGATGGGGAAGATGGTGTAAGTGATACCTTATTGAAAAGGCCTTTTTATCTGGAGTTCATTATATTTGATTTTCTTCATTTAATCCGTTTGTTTTCGAAATATTATTAACTTTTCCTTTTTCCCGTTCTTGGCTTTCCCTGTACTTTGTGAATCAATCGAATTTTTACTCATTTATTCCATTTTTTATTCATCATGTCTATGTCAGTTAACGATCATCGAAACCTCAATGAAAAATCAGGGAAAATTTCAAAATTTGTTGGATTCAGACAGCATGCCTCACCGAAAGACCAGTATTGTACAAAATTTAAATGTGAATATTTCGAAAACGAATGGATTAAATGAAAAAAAATTAAGTATGTTGAGTTCAGATAAGAAGGGCCTTTGGAATGAGGTATCACTTTCGTCATTTTTCCTATTCAAAACAAAGGGTTGAAACGATTTGTTTCTGATTTAGATCTTAAACGTTTTTTCCTTCCACCAAGCATTTTTTCGAAATGAGTTGATTTCGTCTGTTATCTCGTCTGTTTTCTTTTCAAAGGCCCACGCTGTATATACTTTCACCTATTCTGGAAGAGGTCTCATAATTCAACTTCTTCGATAGTAGCAATACAAGACCAGAATCGGCAAGCTTTCAGAGCATCCCAAAAACAATAGAACACCATTAGGAGCTGAGACACACGTCACTGTCCAGGGATAACAAGATTGAAAAAAATCTTTTTCGTTATCGGGGGACGCACGAGATAGTGAACTGTAGTAAATGAAACGAGATCAATATTGGATTGGATGTGTACATACTTTTCTACCCCGACAAAAAGGGATTTTTCGGCGATGAGATTGGCGAGGAGATGCTCCTTTGTTCATCCAGCCGGAGGATTATAGGATAATCGGATAAAAATCCGATTCTTAAAAAACTGAATCAAAGTACAAGGTACTCGTACATTTAACATACTAAAGGAAAATCGAGATGTTGAAGCTCAAAATGTAAAAAAAAAATTATGAAGTTCGACTTTTTATACTTTGTTGCATTAGGTGCAGAAATGTTCGTGAGGTTATTACAGTTTTTCATTTTCGATGGAAAGAGATACTAATAATTGTATTTCATTTGTAATTTATGTTTTTACTGTTCAAGAAGTAAAATAATTGAAAATCTAAAAACAGAATTACGTATATGATTCTCACTAACATGAGTTGTTAAACCACGAGACGTGTTTCGCTATCACAATAGCATCTTCAGTTGGGAGAAGGTAAACTGAAATCTTCGTTACCGAACGACAAGATATATAAAGTATAATTATACAACACTACTCCTAGAAATCTAGAGGGGGTAATGATAGTTTCCAGAATATTCAGGGCAATTTCAAAACAGCTACGAATCGGGCTGAAGCGGGTAATGAGAGTTTCCGTTTCCATTAGGGTAATGTAAAATCAATTGACGGATTTCAGCATTTTCATTTTACATGTTTGTTTGAGATATTATACTTCATTCAAATTTATTTTAGCAGTCGGTTGGCCATGAAATAATTTTCTCAAGTTTTTGTAACTAGAACGGAGTAAGGTTGGCACTCATGAAATGCCGTTAATGTCATAACGCCGTTGTCACAACTAAGATGTCTAAAACTCTGGTGTATTCACTGATTCGATTTTGTTTTTAATTTCGTGGGGATATGGGATCAGTTTCGTTTCTCTCACTGTAGGTAGCGCTGTTTGGAATTTGACAGAGCATTGTCAATTGATATTTGAAAATAATTTGAATACTTGCTACGACTCACGAATATGTTCTATTTATAAACGATTATTGGTGTGTGAAAATGTATTAGTTTCGCGAAAGGGATGTAGAACATTCATTTATTCAACATGTCGTTCAGTTTTCTGTATGGACAATCAAGAACTACAGCTAAGAATTCGGTGTTGTTGGAATTTGAAGCAGAACCAAATGAGATGAACGAAGATTCAGGACCGATATAGCTAAGTTTTATGGAAACTTCAGCAATGTTTCAAAGAAACTGTATTGGAAATACGTAATGTGAATTGTGAGCATGTATTGAGAATCAGAAATACATAAATCTATTCGAGTCTGTTACTTAAAATATTCTTCCTGAGTAGATATAGTGAAAATTCCCTTTCCGTCAACTGAATATATTGGATATTTGACCAATCAACTGTGTTTTATTAATATCATATTGAATTATCCCCCCTCACGAATTCAATTTGTCAAACGGAAATTATCTTGAAGAAAAATAGTAAATACTCCTTCGAACCCTTATTCGATAGTGTTGAAAATATTGAAGGATTTGTTTTTACAAATAAAATTAAAGTGTAAATCATAAATAATCCTTAACAGCTGATAAAATGGGCCAGTTCATATTTTGAACTCGTTGATCGATATTCGATATATGAACGCAAAACAAAATAAAACGAGAGATCATTGGACTTCCTTTGGTAGAACAAGGATAGAACGAAGCAAATGACATGGTGGCGCCGCCACGAAACTGATCCCATATCCCCGATTTTCTGAAATGTTGATGCTTGCAAAAAGTGACAAGTGCACACACCAGTGTTTTAGACATCTTAGTCACAACTAATATCAATTTTTATTACGAAAATGCCGGAAGTGATTGAAAAAATAAACAGGGTTTCACGAAGTGCTATTTAGAATTCAGGTCCACTCATTCAAATAGTTATACCCTGATATTCTAAAATCCACATTACGTCAGATGGTAGCGAACATATTCAATGTAAGAGAATTTATATAATGTTTCATCTGAATCTAAACGACTTATATTTCAGCTGGAAATTTCCACAATCAGAAAGATTGTGAATGAAGAGGATGACAAAGAATTTCCTTCAATTGGGACACCCAAAAAAGTGGTGGCATTTGAGAATTTTATGTTTGAGTGAATTAATGCGAAAAGTTTACTACAGGATTTTCGATAAATGTTATCGGAGAATAAGTTCCCTAAAATGGATTTTTCTATTTTTCATTTGACTTGTTCTATACAATGTAAATGTCTTAAGGTACTAATAAATACCTAATTATTATTATTATAATACATCAATGTATTAAGATGAATAGCCACAAATACGCGCAAGTTGCCCTGTTACTTGTTTATTCATGTGAAATTTTTGTTCAAAGGTGAAGTTCATCTTAACTTGAAACTTCCTTCAATTCCTTTTGTCTGTTAATTCCTTCGGGCGATACCCATTCCCAACCGCTGCATCATATGCATTTCATCTTCGGGTTAATAATTTTGAAATCTACAACTTATATAACGTATTCAAACTTTAGCCAAAGAAGATAAAGAACATTAACCCTCCTCAAGCTAGTGCATATTATGATATTATACTGATCTCTTGTATTTTCCATGCAAATAACTGGATTTGGTATGCCTTCAATCAGTTTGTATAAACTTCAGTTATGTTCGTCACATATTTTCCGAAGAGATTCGACATTGTGATAAAATACGTAATAACAGAAACTTTTACGTAGAACGAGCAACATAGCGTTGATTTAAAACCTAAAAATGTTTTGACAAGCTTCATAACCCCACATTTTCGTACTATACAGAGTGAAATGTGTCAAATTTCCATGGCCAACTGACTGCTAAAATAAAAGCGAATGAAGTATATTAATTTTATTCATAAGCCCGAAGAAGGAAACTGAATTCCCCTAACGTTGCTCTTGAATAAATTGCATGTACTCAAGTGTTCCTTGTGACTGCGAAACCTACAACACTATTAATATTTTTCGAGAGCTTTTTGTGTTTCTTCTGATAACAACAGAATAAAAAAAAAACATATTGGGATTATATTTTCTGTGAGCTTTCCAACAAGCCCACACATGGTATGAGTTTCCATTTGATAAACCGAAGTTAGATGGCTAAATTTTATTTCTAGAAAATGAGGGTGATAAAAAAAATGGACGAGTTCAGAAACGTTCGCCAACCTTGTGAATATTCGATTAAACACTTGAAAACACATTCCTATTAATAGTTGGGGAGCCCAAATTCGGGATTTCCTCGAGCGTGTCAGATTCATATAAGGGGAGATACCTTGTAGTCCTGTAGAGTACCTCTACAAAAAATTAGACCTGAATATAGAGGGAATTGTCTAGGACAGCCTGTCAGAATAGTAAAAAAAACGATCATTGATCAAACTCGAACGTATCAGATTAAGATATATGTGGTTAATTACATGTTGAAAAGTATATATTCTTTTAATCTGACAATTTAAGCGTGACGAAAATGTGTGGGAGGGTGCCAAACGTCCAAAAAAAGAACGTCACGGTACATCCTCGAGCGCGGTGGCTTTTATTCTTATATTGAAGCTAATGATTCAAGAATAACGGAAAAAGTATAATCTGACAGTTTCAGCAAGCCGAAATAGTCAAAATTAGCCATAAAGGTCACAAAAATCAGTTTTTTTGAATTATCTCCTCTCCTGGGCTTCAAATTGTTTTCGCGTTCATTATAAAAGTTGTAGGGCATAACATCTTCTACAAATTTTGGTCGAAGCAATTTTTTCTACGTTTGAACGTTTTGGGGGAATATGGCGATGAGTGTACCTTAGACTGGGTTTCTACATTGACCTTGGCCATTCGCATGTATGGCTAAGCTCCTCGCCCTTATCGCCCTCTAACTCTAAAACGGTTAAGAGTAGGCAAAATTGCTTCAGACAAAAGTTGTATAGAATTTTATAATCTACGACATTCATAATGAATACAAAACGATTAGAGGTACAGGAAGGGACATATTTAAAGAAAAAATGCCTTGTTATCATCTTCAAGCTGTCAGATTAAGAAAACACTTCCTGATTAGTGTCAGATTAATGGGTAACCACGTCTGCAACACCGAGATTAACCATCTGTATGAACATCTGACACGCTAAAGTATGTACAAGTAACGATTTTTTTGCACTTCCAAACGCACGAGTAAATCCCGATTTAGCATCGTCGGCTCCCCAACTATAAATTATATTTGCGCCTTTCGGTTACTTCAATCATTTCATAATCCTTGTAGTATTGCCGGCTTTCAAATCCAAGTGATATGGAAAATAATTTATATTGGTATATAGGTAAGTTTTGAAATTATTCAGGCCTTATTTTCGTATTTCATGCATTAGTATATTTATGGTTTCGTCACAGGACGCCTGCGCCTCCACTAATAATGTGTTCTGTGATAGTGTCGAAGTTTTATATAGTCCATTCAAGAATGATCGACATCCCAGTAGGTTAAAGTTCAGACGCAGCGTAATATCTGATCACAAAATATCTTCAATAATTTCTGTAGTTTCATTCACATAACTGGAAAATATAAATATAACCTTGAAAAGTAGTCGAAAAGAAGAGATATTCGAGCATATTAATCAGCATTCAAAATTGATACAATTATGTTTCCAATTCGTATGATTAAATTGAGAACATAAATAGCAATTATCGTTGGTCAGTGCATAGATTCACAAATAATAGGACTATAGATCGATGTTTATTCACAATACCATCCTGAATTCCGCAAAACAAAATCTCAACTTATGAGCTATTACCAACTAAAATTCGATTTTCCATAGCCACCCGAGATGTCAATCATTCTTGAATGGACTATACCACCTCTTTGCGCAGTCGCATTGAGGTAAGATATTAGAAGTTGAGGCTTTCTATGTAATGCACATCACACGAAAAACGCCTGAATAATGTCAACACTTTCCTTGAAAACACAATGCAAATTTTCTTCCAAAAATATAATTTTAAAAGGATACGTTTCCATTGTAAGTGTTTACGTCCAGTTTCATAATCACTTCGAGCTTAAAGTTTCCTGTACTGTCATTTTAGTAGGATTAAAGGAAGCTTTAAAATTGAAAGGACTTTAGGTTTGATTATGAAACCGGCTGTTAGTCGAATATTTACAAGGCTGGCAAACGTTTCTGAACTCGTCCATTGACTGTTTTCAGCGGTTTCATTTTGAGTTATTGGTTGAAGAAATATTTTTTCAGACTTATACCCAGCCCTTCATAATAATCAATTGTATATTCATGTTGTAGTCGACGTAGGTACGTGGGCTCAAAGGTTCAGACAACCATATTGTGATGCTGAAATGGCAATCATCAAAATTCTTTGGGAGCAATACATCAAAAGTCCAATTCATTCCATAGAAAAGCATAAAACATATTTCTTCGAAATATACGGCTGAGATATTCATTATCCCCCTCCATTCGCAACGTTTGACCAAATAAATATGATTTATTCCGCATATTTCACCGAGATAAGGTCTGAATATATTTATGTTTTATTTTCAGCCCCCGAAACTCAAACACAATCTGTTTGCAGTATCCTTAGCGACATGTATTCCCTCGGGATGGTTATATGTTCCATTTTCAACAATGGAAAGCCACTGATTCAGTCTGGGAACTCCACTTCTGCATACCTTAAACAATTGGAGCTTGTAAGTTTTTCCATAATTCATTTATAATGTGTACTAAAAGTCACAACATTACCACTCGAATAAACCAATTCCAACAATGTCTAGGATTTACCTTTCCAGCGTAACACAGGAATTGAATTTTAGCTACAACGGTGATTCAACAGTCATTGATTGAGCTTATTCCCTATTTTACATTTCAATAGATCAGAGTTGCCTGATTACAGAATATTTTTCTGCCAGGAGTATTTTTAGCTTGTGATGTTGTCCGATTAAAAAAGCGGTTATTTGAACTTCGTTTCAATGCGTAGATATTAATTCTCGGCTCCAGTGATTTAAGAAACAGAACACCCAGTATCAATGAATTAATTGCGAGAATTTTTGGTATACATGTGTCTCAGGATTAGGTAAGTAATCGATCAAAATTTGCTAAAACTTCAACTGCAGGAAAAAATGAAAAAATGAAAGATGTGTTGGTCCCCCAAGATCGAAGTGCCACAGGAGTGTATTGGATGGGGTAAGCGGAGTGTATTGGATGGGGTAAGCGGAGTTATCTTCTCTCCATAATTTAAATTCCTGCAATTTTCTGAATAATGGAAAAAAAGATGATATATAAAACAATTTCACTAGGTTGCAAACGAGGTTGCCTTCGAAAACGTTCCATTGATAATTTAGCAGATATGCTTTAGTTAAGTTAAAAATAAATTCAGTTTTGTATCGAATCATAGTATGGAATTTTATTTACTTTGATTGAATAAATATCTTTTTTATTATTTCAATGTCCCAGACTTATTAATTTCATGTGTGAAAGATCAAGAGATCTAGGGGGTCAAGGCAACAAATCTACTGATTGCCTTCAAAATGAGTCAACGTAATTCTGGCTACATGGGATCGTGCAAAGTGTGTTGTTACACGACAGTAATGCACAGCGGTCATGTTGCTTCTGATAAATTTCCTGTACGTCTAGCTTTCCGTGTACCTACGCCCTTCCTGATTCCGTAACCGACAACATTCCGCTACCATATTTACACTTCTGTGTATCCTCTGAAACTTTATTGTCCCATTGGCCCTACTGAAAATCATAGAAACACAGCTTCACTGAAATGATGCATTCTTATCGAACTGCCAATTTTTTATGAATATTGAAATCTTTGAGGCTTTATCCTCGATAATAGGTCTGGTTTAGAAAATCAGAAGGAGCATTTTTGGTAAATAATCTTAAAGAATTCCCAATTCCGTCAAAGAATTTGCGAAAATAGTGAAATGTTTGCAGGTAACTTGTTATTATATTTTCATTAGTATTGCCTACCTTTTGACACTTTGTACAAGGTACTTCTAGTACCTTTGAAATAAAGAAACTGAATTATACAAGATGACCCATTCTGAAAAATCCACTAAAATTACTCCTAGCGGAAAGCCTGGATCAAATATGTTTCAAATGAAAGTTTCTTAGTTTTCAGGGGGACATCGAATTAAGACATTTTCGTCTTTTTTGTTTCCTCCATGAATGAATTTATCTGCAGATAAGATTATGACTGAGCAGTCACTTTATATCAAAAAGTGCATCTCCAAAATGATCGATGACAAAAGCTAGAGCAGATTCGTAGCCTCCTACGATCCTTCGTTTTCGAGTAATTAGCAAAAAGTTCTAACAACTTTTCAAATTTTTTGTCTTTGAAGTTAGAGATCTAAAACTTGAACCTTCTTAGGCACTTTTATACGTAGAATCCACTGAGGAGCTCCAAATATTGTTTTATTTCGAATCTGTTGTCAAGAAATTCTACGCATAAAAGTGCCTGAGAAGGTTCAAGTTTCAGATCTGTAACTCAGACAAAAAAGTAATGAGAACATTTCGAAATCCTCAAAATCTCATTTTTTGCTAATAAATCAAAAACGAAGTATTGTAGGAGGCTACGGTTTTCACCATTCTCTTTTTCTTTGAAAAAGAGCTCGAAAATGTGTCATCGGTTTTGCTCCAGCTCTTCTAGTTTCCGAGATCCCCTCACTGGATTTGGGACGCCCTATATATCAAATACTACATTTTTTCAATGCAGAATTATCAATACAGAAACTATGCAGTCACGGCATATCAAAAACTGCATTCTTGAAACGCAGAGTTATAAATACAGAAACTGTGCACACTGTGCAGTCACTGTATACTAAAAACTGCCTTTTTAAAATGCAATTTCATCAATACAGAAACTGTGCAGTACTTGTATATCAAAAACTGTATTTTTAAAATGCAGAATTATCAATACAGTAAGTGTATTTCAAATATTGCATTCTTGAACATGGGCGCCCGCAGGGGAGGGCCAGGGGGGGCCGCGGCCCCCCCTGAGATTCTAATCGCCTAATTTTTTTCAGCACAACACTTTCCATATTATCCTTTGTTTTGTGAAACTCATTGGTCAGCTAGGTATAAATCTTTGCGAGTTTTCGCTGAAAACTTTGAAACTTTATTCAAAAATAAATTTCAATGAATTCTTCAATAATAAAAAGAGCTGCTCAGTTATGAGCTGCAATAAACTCTTTCACTTTTGTGATTTGTTTAACGGTAGCAAGCAGATATTCAAATATATTGCAACCAATAGCAAATACACTACAAGATGTTTTTATCAATTTTGTAGATGTTCAAACGTCACATAAATTTTATTATAGATATATGTGGAAAATATAGTTCCGATGATGCATGCTTCACAGAAATTTTTTCCAAAGCATCATCTATTGCTCAGAGTCTCAATATAGAGATTGGAAAACCACGAATTCGCGGTAGACAATTGTTCATATCTAATTATGAAGCATCTTCAGCTGAAGATTACTTCAAAAAATCTACATTCATCCAATATTTAGATCATCTGATTTCAGCCCTTGAAACGAGATTCTCAAAAGAACATGAAATGCTTTTTTCTTTGTTCAATATTTTGCCCAAGAATTCAAAATTACTAGATATTGAATCTTTCGCATCTAAGGTCGGCCATATTTATAACATTGAAGGTTTTATGGAGCTCGATGCAGCCGTTCGGTCTTGACGATAATTTAATTGATAGATGTATTAAAATAATTTTTTTCTCAATAAATCTAACCGTAGATGGGAATGTGATACATATTCTGAAAGAGCAACTCCTCTAGTTGAAAATCTGAAGATTTTTTGGAGCTCGTTGCAGCCGTTCGGTCTTGACGATCATTTACTCGATTCCATCTTTTCTGAAATTTTTCGATAGTCACCGTAGAAGAATTTCATGGCTGAAAAACCTAAGGACCTGGTACTCTACAACAACCACATCGCTTTTCAGGTCAGCAGTTGATAAAGTCAAGCTAGCCAGGATGATTGCCAACATCCGGACCGGATAGGCACTGGAAGAAGAAGAAGAGTAATTTTTCTCTCAATAAATATAACCGTAGATGGAAATGTGATACATATTCTGAAAGAGCAACTCCTCTAGTTGAAGATCTGAAGATTTTATGGACCTCGTTGCAGCCGTTCGGTCTTGACGATCATTTACTTGATTCCATCTTTTTGGAAATTTTTTGATAGTCACCGTTAGAGTTATTTTTCTTTCAATAAAACTAACCGTAAATGGAAACGAGATACATATTCTGAAAGAGCAACTCCTCTAGTTAAAAATCTGAAGATTTTATGGAGCTCGATGCAGCCGTTCGGTCTTGACGATCATTTAATTGATTCCATCTTTTTGGAAATTTTTCGATAGTCACCGTTAGAGAAATTTTTCTCTCAGTAAAACTAACCGTAGATGATATTTTGCCCCCCCTGAGAAAAATTTCTGCGGGCGCCCATGTTCTTGAAACGCAGAATCATAAATACAGAAACTGTATACTGTATATCAAAAACTGCATTCTTAAAATGCAATTTTATCAATGCATAAACTGTGCAGTACTTGTATATAGAATACTGCATTTTTAATGTTCGGAATTATCAATACAGAAACACATTGTAATGCAGTATCTGTACAGTTGCTTTATATTGTGTTTGTTGGGTGGATATATAAAATGTTTCATGCTTAAGATGATTAAGTACTTCAAAGTTATTTCTCATCATATAATCATTTGTTTTTGTATTCCATATAAACATATTCAAAAAGAAGAACTACTTTGTCTTCTAAATTTTTTATAACCTCACATATGAGTTGACTCCGTAATTAAAAAATCTCACCGCATACCGACTGTTGAAATTGTTACCGTTGCAAACAAATGCATCAGTACATAACTGTGAATTTCAGATAGTGCATAATCTCAGACTATTTTCTTTAGTATAATTTTTTCCTATTCATCTATATCTCCTTATTATTTTTTCTCGATAGTTTTTCTGAAAAAATGCCGGATTATTTTTATTGGTTAGATATTTGTCTCTCCATGCGCTACACGCTACACATCTTCAAAAGGATTTTATGGCATTAAGGGGAAGTAGTACATACGATTTGGAATCAAGACCAGCAACATTGGTTGCTTTACGGATGCTTCCCAAAATACGGAAATGTGCCACATCTTTGAGCAACAGCCTAAATTACGAACTGATATATGTAGTTGAAAAATAGAAATTACAACGCGAGAGAAGATACTAGAAATATTGGATACTTTTCAGTTATTCCTGAATTTCAGCGTAATTCTGTTATATGGATACATATCACTATATACAAGGTGGGCTTTTTAAAACGAAACAGACGAGATAACGTTCGGAATAAATTTATTTCGAAAAAATGCTCGGAGACATCGATTTTTGTTTCCAGGGGGACAACTTTTAAGGTCAAATTCACAACTATATCGCTTCAACGCTTATTGTTAGAACAACAACCCCTAAATTTTGAATGAAAAAGATAGGGTGAGTGATACCTCACTTGAAAGGCCTTTTTATCCCGAATTCAGCATATTAATTTTTTTCTCATTTAATGCATTCATTTTCGAGATATTCAATTTTGAATTTCGTACAGTACCAGTCATTGCGCTAACCATGCTATGTGAAATCATCGATTATTTGACTAATTCATTCTGTGGTTACAGTTGATTGTCAACGAAATTATTATTATTGGTAATTACTTTCCTCAACAATTAAGGTGGTTGTTTCGTCTGTTTCGTTTTAAAAAGCCCACCCTGTATATATAAATATTTTTGCAATATACAGGTGTTTCCTAATTGAATGTCAATACTGATGGGGGTGATTTTTGGGCCCATCTTAAGAAAAAAACTTTATATGAACATATGTCCTAAACGTCTTACCTTTTGAGATACAGGGTGGTAAAGTTTTCAAAAATAAATCATTTATTATCAATATCTGCAATACCACTTCAAATATTTTAATGAAATTTGTCATACATGTATACTATGAATCAAGAGGCATTTTTTAATGTATCACTTTTTCCTTAATTTCCACCAGTGGCGTTCGTACGTAATTTGAACTACCTATTTGGCAGACATTGATGGTACGCCACAGATTTTTCATGAAATAGAAATTATTTTTGTAATTCCCAATCATTTCTCACCAGAGTTGATCACTTGACTTTTTTCAATCCGATTCACGGTTTCCGCTTAAAAGAATAAAAACCGTTTCTCTGCATAACCATAACAATATCCTTAATACATATCTACATATGACAATATCACCATGCAGAGACATATGTAGATTTTATTTTTTAGATGAAACGGACTAAAAAAAATCAAAACTTGCTCATAGTTGAATACAGTCAGTGGCGTACCACTAACTGCCTAAATAATACCACCATGTCAAAAGGTAAGACGTTTAGGACATATGTTCATATGAAGTTTTTTCTTAAAATGGGCCCAAAAATCACCCCCATAAATATTGACATTCAATAAGGAAACACCCTGTATAAAGAATTGAATCGCCGATGTCACCCCGCCGCTATTTTTCTCAAAATATGTTGGAAAACCGTCGAAAACTGATTGTGAAAACAAGTTTTATAGACACTAAAGTTCAGCTTTTTTTTCCACAAAAAAACCAACTGAATTAAACAAAAGAGGGGGTGACATCAAGTCCTTTAACTTCAATATGAAAAAAATCAAGGCTTTACGTACAAAAATGAAAGCGTCAATTAAGAATTAGTGAACAACGTTATTGATTCTGATTGTTTTGGTTACCTCACCCTTATGAAAATAATGTCATTATGTTTTTATGATCTTTCATCAAGAATCGGCGCGGCCACATTAATGCAATATTGTGTATGTTTATTTTCTTCTTAAAATTGAAACAAAACTCACTATCATTCTGTTGTTTGCCACATTATTTTAATATATTCAATATCAGACCATAGCACTTTTTCCTAAATCTACGATCTCTCAAGAATAAAACCTCTAAATATTACTCACTCCCAATAATTCAAGGGAGTGTCTCGAAGTTTACCAAGACGGCAAGTAATTTAAATTTGATTGGTCTGTGGTTCAGGTCGTTCGAATGCTGGCTATATTTTCGGTTCCATTACTCTGAAGTAAATAAACTGGCTCTGAGGAAACAATTTTCTCGGGGAAAATTTATGGGGGATTTTGGTTCCACCTACAGCGATATTCGAAATTAGTTCAATATCATGATTGAAATTGCTTACAATGAGGCGTTTTTCAGGGACGTAAAAATTTACGTCTTACAGTTCATTAAACAGGCGTTGCCTTTATGATGCCTCGAACAGAAGATACTGGAACGGGATTTTCGACAGCGCTGAATTAAAAACCATGCAAATTACATCATTTGGAGATTCTAATGAGATGAATCCTATATTTCCTTTTTCTTTCCTCGATTTTACTCCCCAAACTTAAGTAAGTTTGCCGTCAGTACATCGGAGTCTGTTAATAAACATTTTTGCCATATCACCCACTTAAAGGTTGATTCTCACTATACAGTCCCTGGCCAGTTTATTAGACGCACTGAGGATTTTTTTATTAGTTACTGGTATTGCCCGAGGAAAAAGCAGAATATTTGAATTTCATTTCCACAGAATGTCAGTTTTATCTACGACTCTCATTAAATTGTTCTATTTGGCATTTATTTTGATGTTGTAGTATTAGTACTTAAGTATGAATCAGTACTATCTCTTTCCGTCTTGCATTCTGCAGGTTCGGACGTTATTTCAATAATCCACATATGAAATCATCATCCTCGAATGCAGCAAACCGAACAATTCTGCATTGATAGTATTAAGCTCTCATAGCTACACAGGGTGGCTCAGCAAAATATTAGAATTTCATGTTTAAGCATCAATGAATCAATATTTTTTATTGAATATGATATATTATATGTGAAAACCATTTACAGATGAAGTATATGTAACATATACATTCAATTTAATAATTCAATATTGAGATTTTGCATCGAATCAATGCGTCTAATAATATGGCCAGGGACTGTACCTTGTGCAATGCAAATCAATGAAAGTATACATAGGTATAGGTATACCTACCATCCATATACATATACAGGCTGGTCCAGATCGTAACCAGGAAATTTTAACCACGTATTCTACATCAAAAATGAGCCCTAGTTTGTCATATAAACATATGTCTAGAAATGTTTTCTCTCCGAGATACGGGGTGTTAAAATTGTAGAAAAAAAAATGTTTTTTATTAATAAATTTCACACGGCTCGAAATGTTTTTATGAAATTTGAGACATAGGTTTTGAGCGTCAAGGAGCACTTTTTGCATAATATCATTTCTTTTCTATTTTACCAGTGGCGTCCGTACTGCAGCGAGACTGAATATTTTCAGATAAAAAAATGATACGCCACTGATTTTTCTGACAATAAAAATTACTATTCAAATCCTTATTTAATTTGGAGCAAATTCGGTCACTTGACTTTTTGCTGTACGAGGCACCGTTTCCGGTTTAAAAAATAAAACACATTCTCATGCATGAAGAAATCGCCAAAATTTGATATAGCAAAATAGTCTCATTATTATTATGTATATACCTATACTCCATTCACTTTTATTTTAGCAGTCGGTTGGCCATGGAAATTTGACACATTTCACTCTGTATAGTACGAAAATGTGGGGTTATGACGTATTTTATCACAATGTCGAATCTCTTCGGAAAATATGTGACGAACATAATTCAAGTTCATACAAAATGACTGAAGGCATACCAAATCCAGTTATTTGCATGGAAAATACAAGATATCAGTATAATATCATAATATGCACTAGCTTGAGGAGAGTTAATTTGCGTTATCTTCTTTGGCTAAAGTTTGAATACGTTACATCAGTTGTAGATTTCAAAAATATTAACCCGAAGATGAAATGCATATGTTGCAGTGGTTGGGAATGGGTATCTCCCGAAGGAATTAACAGATAATTACAAGAATGGTAAATTCTTCAACAAAAATCATGTTGCATCAATATGAGTAAAAGGAATTAAAGGAAGTTTCAATCAAGATGAACTTCACCTTTGAACAAAAATTTCACATGAATAAACAATTATCAGGACAACTGGCGCGTATTTGTGGCTGTTCATCTTAATACATTTATATAATAATAATAATTGGGTATTTATTGGTACCAAGACATTTACAATGTATAGGACAAGTCAAATAAAAAATAGAACAATTCAATTTTCGGGAACTCATTCTACGATGACATTCATCGAAAATCCTGTAGTAAAATTTTCGCATTAATTCACACAAATATAAAATACTCAAATGCCACCACTTTTTTGGGTCTCCCAATAGAAGGAAATTCTTTGTCATCCTCTTCATTCACAATCTTTCTGATTGTGGAAACATTCAGCTGAAATATAAATCGTTTAGATTCAGATGAAACATTATATAAATTCTCTATTCTCTCACATTGAATATGTTCGCTACCGTCTGACGTATCAGGGTATAACTATTTGAATGAGCGGACCTGAATTCGAAATAGCCTGATGAAACCCTGTTTCTTTTTTTCTATCATTTTCGGCATTTTCGTAATAAAAATTGATAATAGCGTTATGCAATTAACGACATTTCAAGAGTGCTAACCTTACTCCGTTCTAGTTACAAAAACTTGAGAAAATTATTTCATGGCCAACGCACTGCTAAAATAAATTTGAATGGAGTTATACCAACCATGCAAAGCGAAGCAGATTTGGTGTGAATTTATCGAATTACAATAACCCATGACCCATGAGAAAAACGTGACACTAGCTATTAAATATATTTATACACATACAGGAGCTGAAAAATTCACTGTAAGTTTTTCGAGAACGTCCTCCAATTGGTAGTAATCTCTTCTATATACTCAACTCAAATAAAACTATTCATTAATTTCACGAAGAGCAATTCATTTAATGAAAAGTATTATAAGAGCAATTTATTTAATGAAGAGTGTTATAAACGAAGCGAATTTGTTTACCGAAGAACTGGCACATTTTTAATGCAATTTCATTACCGAATTCGTTATTTCCCTCAGATGAAATTCGTTAGACGAGAGCTCTAAAGACAGAGGGATTATTGTCGCTGGTAAGCATAACTCAAGGGTGTGAAAATTGGCTGACGGAAACTCCCTGGTAGGCTTCTGATTAAAGAATTTTCATTAAAATGGCGAATTGGATATTTTGAACTTTATGATTGCTGTTGATTATAGCCGTCCCAGTTTTGAGATGAATAAAAAATATAAAAAGAACGAAAGCATAATAAGAATGAATAAGAATGGTTCTTAATAATCCAAAAAACATCAAAACCGATTCAACTTGGCAAAAGTGGTCAATGAATGTTAAGAGAAAGATAAAATGCAATAACTAAAAATGAGGAGAGCACGTGCTTGTTCGAATTCATATAAAGAACGATCACCCATGCCGGTATTAAAAACATCCAACGCTGTTTTAACCTAATATTACCAAAAATATAGATCCCACCAACTACTACTTGCCTTCAAAATAACGTTTTCAAAATTTGCACAATTCTTTATGTCGGTAGTTAACAACAACCTGCTGAGTTTCAATTCGATTGAACCAAGTCGTGTATTCGAAATGTTAATACATACCAAATTTTTTTTACACCAGAGCGACTGATCTAAAAGAGTTGCAACACCCTGTATTATATAATGTTTGTGATGACCATCCATCCGGTTGAAGACAATGGTGAAGCTACTTAAAGACGTGAGGTTTCATCTGTAATGTCCGGAAATCACTATCCTCAGAATTCATATGTTAGTATCCAACTCTAAAAGAAGAGTTCACTATTAGTATCTAATCTTTGGTTAGTATTATCACTTCCGAACTCCGGCGTTCGAAAACGATTGGAAATATTAGAGTGGTGGAGGGGATCATCCTTCGTTAGGTAGCTCAGTTGGGAGAGCACCTGACCGGCAATCAGGAAGTCGTAGGCTCGAGTCCTGCTCTGGGAGGTACTCTTTTCAAAATTTAATTCTTTTCTGCATGCCATTGAATACATTACGAGGATATATTGAAAAATTCTTAGCCTACTATAGAACCAAACAAAATTTCAATGTCAAAATATTTTATAACTAAACTTATTCTCTTAATTGAATACATTTATTACAGCGAACCTGCAACGTCTCTAGACCTTAAAAAAATGTTTCTTCTTGGTTTGCAAACCAGACCTCCACAGCTTTCATTACCTCCTCGTTGAAAAAAAATTTACGACCTTTTAAACTTTTTTTCAGTTGAGAAAAGAGATGAGATTCGGATGGAGCCAAATCCGGTGAATGAGGGGGGTTCTAGTAATTCAAACCCTAAATCACGAATTTTTTGCATGGCAACATGAGATTTGTATACAGAGGCGTCGTCCTGCAAAAACAAAACACCTTTGGATAGCTTTCCGAATCTTTTCTCTCCAATTTTTTCCCGTAGAGTGGTCAGTAATGTCGAATAGTAATCTCCGGTTATTGTTCTACTCTTATCCAAAAAATCAATCATGATTACTCCATGGCAGTCCCAAAAAACTGAAGCAAGAACTTTTCCAGCAGATTTTTGGACACGAAACTTCTTAGGTCTCGGAGAACCAGAGTGTCGCCATTCCATCGATTGTTGCTTTGTTTCTGGATCGTAGAAATATACCCAACTCTCATTCACAGTAACACAATTCGGTTTAAGAAGTCTACTTCGTTTTCAAATCGAGCACAGATCGAACGCGATGCTTCTACCCTTGCACGCTTTCTGTTAACATTCAAACATTTGGGGATCCATTTTGCAGCAACTTTTCTCATGTCCAAATACGTGAACTATATGATGAACGCGTTCGTATGAAATATTCAGTGCTTCAGATATCCGTTTTAGCTCAATTCGACGGTCTGATAAAATCATGTCATGAACTGCATCGATATTTTCGGGGGCTGACACAGAAACTGGCCTTCCCGATCGGTCATCATCTTCAATGGAAAATTTAGCTCTTTTGAAGCTTGCAGTCCAGTTTTTCACGGTCACATACGAAGGACATTGATCCACAGCCGTCTTTAGAAGGTTATGATTGATCACCAGCATATCTTCGCAAATCTGCTTACCTCTTAACCCTTTTAAGTATAGGTACTTGATGATGGCTCGATACTCCAATTTTTCGATTTTCACAATTTCGGTGGACATCTTCGTTCTTTAAATTTATTGCGTAACTCTGGTTTACTTTTTTGACCTCAAACTTCACACTGACACTTCTTATGAGTTATTGTTCGTTGCTATGGTAACGCAATATTTTTTATGCATGGAACTGGTCTAGGCTAACTAGATATCAATACATCTTCGTAGGTCTGGTTGCGTTTCGTGTGATTGTGAGGCAAAATATATTTTTTCATTTTCACTTGCAGGACGAATTTCCTTTCTGAAGAAAGTTGGATACGTTCCAGGGTCCCTGCGGAAAAAATAAAATCAAATTCAAAAATATCACATCGGGCTTAATTCGAAGATAACCAACCGAAGTATATCAACTGAAATTGTTGAATACCTGTCAGAATGAGACAACTCCCTGAAATTAAATATCAGATGACTCACCACATTCCCACACCCTCCAGTTTATCCAAATTAATTATGCTGAATATCGCGGTGTCGCATAGGAGACTTCTGCATAGAGAAGTTTGTAATCATCCCCATTAGTATAGCTGTCGACAAAGCGTACTATTCACACGGAATTTCGAATCATAACAATAATTCGAGGCAGCTCAGAAGGAATCATCAGATTCGGGAAGTTTGTCTAGCCGAAGTTATATGGGGAAACTTTGTCAACTTATTATGCATACTCCAAGTAATTTATTGTAATACGCTGGTTTGTACATATATTCACGCTCTGGATGGGACGCAGTTTAAAAAAATTATTGCTGAGCTTGAAGGAAAATTCCGTTCGAAATCATTATTTTCGATGTGTATGGTGAGTGGATTTATACGTGATGATTTCTCTAACTAATGCATATTTCAACACTTTGTGACAGTCTACTCCAATATAGGTATGACAGAGCTGTAACAGGAAATATGATATAATAAAGATCTTGGGTATTTTATTACCTAGCAAACCAAGATCTCGCTGACGTTCCGAACTAACTGTAGTTCTTCATCAGAGCTACAATTGAAAACAAAAAACAATGAGAAACACGCCAAAAATAGTGGAAGGTCTAAAACAACGAAATATAACTACAAACAAGATAAAACTACCATAAAGCAAATACATACATATATAAGAGAAGGGAAAAAATACGAGAATTTACCTTGATCTAAAAATTACTAAAATATTTACAAAAACCATACTTCATTCAATGTCAGACACGTAAAATATTATGATCATAATGGGGAATTCTCCTCAATTCGTGTTATCACAGCATATGCAAGTTTAAACTAAATAATTATGAGTTTCATTCATGCATTCAAATGCAGCGCAAAAACTATTCAAAATCATTCTTCAAATATGAGGTTTTGAATTTAAATCGCTTCGTTTCTAGTTTATAAAATAACAAATAACTACAGGGTTCCCCATAATAGCCTTGCCATTTTAATACTTGAATAAAAATATTTTTAGTTAACAAAACCAACTTTTTATTATACTAAATTACAGCTAAATCTTTGGGATTTATGATAACTTATAAATATTTGGCTAATTTGATTCTAACTCTTAAAAATCACGTCTTCTAAATGACCTCCACCTGCTTCAACACATTTTTCAATATTAGCTAAAAAGTGGTTCAATACACAGCGTAGCAAACCTTCGTCTTTTCCTTCCAACTTCTTCACGAATTTTGTTTTGTTGTTTTTGAGTTCCTCGATTATACCTGGACGACTAGAAAACACTTCGGCTTTTAAATATCCCTCAAAAAAAAACCTAACTTCTTCTATCGAATTTCTTCTTGTGCAAGTTTCTACACAAAACATACGTTGTTGTACTGAGTATTCCATGAAAGTTCAAACGGATGATGAAATAATGTCCCAAAGCCAAAAAATCAAATAATTTCAATAATAATTGATGAAAACTAACAAACTTACCGTAGAAAAATGACGTTCCACGAAATTTTCAGTTTAAAACTTATTTGTGACAGGCGCCTACTTGATTAATAATCAAGCTTAATCCCAAACACTACAGATATTCCCACCAATTAATAAAATAAAATGGGTTGTCTATTATGCGGAACCCTGCAATAACAATGAAAGAGTAGCCCTTGATTACAAATCATGATAAAGGAGGTCACAAAATCGTTGACAAACTCAATTTTTTCACATAAAAACCCAATTTTTCTTAGCCACAACTGAATCAATATTGAAAAATAATGAAGGTGTGGAAATAACATAATTGTCCTAAAGTATAATATATTTTCTAAGATATTCAGAAGAAAACATTTTTTCGATCACATTTATTCTTTTGCGACCTCATATATCAGTATTTGTAATCTATTACAATTTTATAATGATATACATATTCATATATGTGCAGAGTTCCATTTTCATGTTTGTTTTCGTAATTTCACGTTGGAAACATGGTAAAAATTCGAAAATTTGGCCTTGAAACAATGCATAATTTTATGAGGAATCAATTTGCATAATAAAATATAGGTCGACCCATTTGAAAATTGGAGTTGGTCATCTCCCTAGTCAAAGTTGTAGTGTAGATAATGGTTAAATATATTGAATTTCAAGTTTTCCTTTTACACTGCGCAAAAAAATTAACGCACAATCTGAAAATCTCAATTTTAATGAAAGTTAACTCTACATTGACTTTATAACTTATTTTTTATGTTCTCTCGGGAAGGTTTTGAACGAAACAAGACACATCCAATGGAAGAAAAATTCAGGATTTCACCGAATCTTATGTGAAAGAAGAGAAATGAACAATTTTCAAAATACTGAAATGCTGATAAGTGATTTAATACTTGGTATTTCCACCCCTTGCGTTAACTACAGCTCGGCAACGACGGTTCATACTCAAAATGAGTGATCTCAAAATGTTCTGATCTAATCCTTCCCAGATTTCTCCGAGTTGGATTCCTAAGTCATTAAGAGTAGCTGGATGATTTTCTGAACTTCTCAGCCTTCTATTGAGGTTGTCCCAAACCTGCTCAATCGGATTGAGAACTGGACTTCTTGCTGGCCATTCCATTCGAGAGACTTTAACCTCTTCAAGGTACTCCTGAACGATGTGCGCACGATGGGGTCTGGCATTATCGTCCATGAAAATGAAATTTTCACCAATGTATGGGGCAAATGGCACTACATGCTTTTCAAGAATGTTCCTTATGTACTTATCAGCATTCATAGCTCCATTATCAACGACCACTAGGTCTGTGCGAGCAGTCAAAGATATTCCACCCCATACCATAATCGATCCTCCCCCGAAACCAGTAGTATTCAGGAAATTGCACTGAGCATATCTTTCATGTGGACTTCTGTATACAAGGGAACGTCGATCACAATGGTAGAGGCAGAATCTACACTCATCTGTGAAGAGAACTCTTTCCCAATCGGCCTCTTCCCAATGGATATGCTCTCTCGCAAAATCCAAACGCGCCCTTCGATGGGCTGGGGTAAGAGCTGGGCCTCTTGCCGCGACACGAGGCCTTAAATCATATTCTCTGAGGCGATTTCTTATTGTCTGAGTGCTAATTTGCACCTCATGAGTTTGCTCAAGCTGAATTTGAAGGAGGCGAGCGGTTGCAAACCGTTGTCTCAACGAAGAAACTCTCAAGTAACGTTCTTGAATGGCAGTTGTTACCCGTGGTCTACCCTGTCCTGGTCTTCGGACATTCATACCTGTCTCCCTGAATCGCTGCAACATTCTGGACACACTTGTATGGGAAACTCCAAACCTTTCTGCAATTCTTGTGTATGTCCACCCTTCTTCTCGCAAAACTACCGCTTGGGCACATTCCTCTTGGGTCAAATTGAGTGTTTCGCGTTGCATAGCGATCGAGTGTAGAAAATCAAACGAAAAAAAAACTATGGATCACTAGAATTGATCGAGAACAACTGATTTTAGAATGGAGCCAATACATTCAAAATCTGATAATATCATCTTTTTTTATTCCTGCTGGGAAAAAACATCTGTATTGAAGAAAACCGTTGAAAGTGGATAACATATGCATGCATAATTCTGATAAAAATAATTATCATTGAGAACACCTTCAGTTGTAGAATGAATTCGAGATTTCCATAATGTGCGTTAATTTTTTTGCGCAGTGTATTATGAATTTTGACCTCAATAACATACACTTTACGAGTGATTGATGTTTTTGAAGTGTTATCGAAATCTTTTATCATAGAGGAGTTATGGATAAATTTTTCGAAAAAGAAATCAGAATAACAGAAATGAATGAACATGTAATTGAAAGGTTTTTGTTCACGTAATTTATTATAATGAAAATGTATCTGTTCAAGCAATTTTCCACCACATAATAAATAAGGAAGATTGTCATAGTGTAAAACCCTCCCAAACAACTGCCTCACTCTGAATGTTGGTCGAGACATTGTCCTTGCACTGTTTGCGATTAGTAAGTTGTCTCATATTGAACTTTACAAGTTCTCTCTCTCCGTCAGTATACGGAAATAGCTGTCTCAGCGTCCCACCATGTTTATGTCATGATTTTACTGAATAAAGTTCTCGTTCTGAAGCTTGAATAATCCAGGAATCAATAAACTGAATTGTGAATTCGATGTCTACTAATATCAGGAATGAGGGATTTGTTGCTCTGATAGGAACAAATAAAATAAGTCCGAATCATGGCCAAGATCTTATCTTCTATAGAAATGGTCTCATGTTCCCCTTTAATCTACTCTTTACGTTATCTTACCATAAGCTAAGATGCTCTAGGGTCGGAATTGGAGTATCACCCTTCACCACAACCAAGAGAGAATTCCCAAATTGGTAATTTTTCCAATTACCAAAAAAAAGACACGAAGTTGAGCTTTTATAACCTTTGATTAAATTCTATGAGGTCCTTGCACGTTTCTAACTCGTATTTATACGCAATGAAGTCTCTTCTATTACGACCACACAGCTGTTATAATTGGTTCCTGACTGAAGACACATGCAGGGGAAAATTGAAAATAACGCTTTGAGAGGGGTTATTTTTATAACAGCATAAAAATGTTATGTCCCTCTGCCAGGTCTGCACAGAATTGATTATGTATGTGTTAGGCTACTCAGGGATTTGTTACAACTTTGTTCTACATTTTGATGTCGAGTGGGGTAATAAGTTTGATGAATGGGATAACATTCTGGAAACATCTTTTGTCCAAGAAATAACGGTCGGTTTATTGAGGTGAGAGTCATCATCTCTTGAGAGGTTATATTCGTTGTTTATATTTTACTTGGAATTTCATAAAACCAAAAGAATCTTGGAGTGAAGATTAACTGAAGGGTTCTAAGGAAAACGTTCTTTGGAGGAGCGTTAAATTGGTCCAAAATTTCCAACAAATTCAAATTTATCTTTTGAAACAAATAAGGAAGACTTTTTGGTCTTTCGTGAAGAATTTGTGAAGAATTCATTCGATTAGGGTTTTGGTGTAAAATTAATTCCTATGTAATAAAGAAATTTGTTTTAGGTTTACGCGAATCTTTCGATAATTGGAATTTGTTTATAGTTTTCTTCATAGTGAGGGTACATACTCATCAATTTTCTGATGTTGATTATTATTACCTAATTTTCGATTTCATTTTTCGAGTGAGGTTTCTTGATTTTCTATTCAATATCTTTTTTGAATTATTTTAATTAACTGACAAAGAAACTGCAACACCCAGAAGCAACTGTTTGAATTTTAATTTATTTTTGGTAGAACATAGATAGTATAGCAAAGAGTAAATGATTAAAATTTGGAAAAAAAATCGTAAGGTTTTTTTCATAAAAACATTGTTTGTTACTCAAATATTGAGGTCGTTTTTTGCAAATTTTTTAAATTTTACAACAAATCAGCTGTTCGAGGAGATCCAAAGTCGATGTTTAGTTGTTGTTAAAATGCCTGGAGTACGTGTACGCAGTTTTTATCGCCAGCGCCAGCTAAGAGAATTTGAAAGAGGTCGAATTGTTGGTCTACGGAAGGCGGGGTTGCCATTTCGAGAAATCGCTAACCGTACAAACGTCCAACTACTGTTATGAGATGTTGTCAAGCGTGGTTTGATAATGCCCAAAATCGAATAAGAGTAGGCACCGGACGTCAAAGGGGCACAAATGAAGTTCAAGATTAGCGTCTAAGACTTATGGCCATTAAAGACCGATTTGTGACACCTCGATCTTTGGCTGATGAGTGGTTAGGAGGACAAGGGCATCCTGTAACTGTCCGAACGGTTTACCGCTAGTATAAGGTCTTTTGAACTGCAGCATTATCGACCTCATCTTTTGCTACCTCTTACGGTTGAGGAAAGACGGCAACGATTACAGTTGTGCAGAGAACGACAACATTGGAATGGCATCAGGTCTCTCATCTCGATTCTCCTTGGGTGCACATGATGGCCGAAGAAGAGTAAGACGACGTCGGGGAGAAAGACGTGAACCTCATTTTGATCCTGAGCGTCAAGTACACCGGACAGTAGGTGTTATGTTATGGGGTGCTATTGCACATGGTAGTAGGTCACCTTTAGTTTTTATTCGAGGTAACATGACAGCGTTGCGTTACCTTCAAAAAATAGTAAAGCCAAATGTTCTCCCTTACCTTAACCGGCTCGAGAATCCAATATTTCAGCAAGATAATGCTCGACCTCATGTTGCCAGAGTTAGTTTAAACTTTTTTGAAGCGACCCATGTGAATCTTTTGCCATGGCCGCCAAGATCCGCCGATCTTTCGCCCATAGAGCATGTTTGAGACATCATGGGTAGAAGGCTTGGAAATTTACCCCAGCCCTCATGGACTTTGGCGGCTCTGAGACATGAAGTACAGGTAGCTTAGGGTAGTATCCCTCATGAAGAAATAGACCATCTTCTTGCATCAATGCCAAGACGTGTTGGGGAGTGTATAGATAACCGCACTGGACAAACACTTTATTAACAAATTTAATAAAAAAAATTGTAAACCCTTCGTTTCTTTTCTCCAAATTTTAATCATTTACTCCATGCTATGCTACCTATGTTTTACCAAAAAAAATTGAAATTAAAACAGCTCCTTCTGCGTGTTGCAGTTTTTTTGTCAGTTAGTATATCTTCACTAGCGTTTAACACTGAAATATAACGCGAGTAAAGCCGAGGGTTTAAGCTTGTAAGAAATATCGTATACCATATCGAATTATCAAAACTTCTACAAAATCTTACTTTTTCTGGTTTCACTCATCCAGTCAGAAAATTTTGGCGACTTACGGCAAGAGAAGGATCACTTTCGGTGAAAAGTTCGAATCGAACGATCTACTGTTTTTATGAATTACTTTGCGGATCATGATACGCCTTTTAAACTATTTTTTCGTTGAGAAACTAGAAATCCCCAATCATCAGAGTCGAGCTTAAAGAGGCTTCGAAGTTCATGTTCAAATCTAGATCCCTCGGGAAATCTTTCCAAACTATTATACGGATTCCATTGCGAAGAGCTATTTCATGACGTCGGCTTTTTTCCCTACAATATCGAGAACTCCCCGATATGAGATAGTTGAAATTTACGGTTGGAAGGTCGGGTATTTTATTATTATTTTTGTCTTTCGAGGAATGCTCCTAACTAATCCTCACCCCGGCTGCAATTTCATATATTGCACCTCAGAATCCAATAACTTCAGGGTGAATCTATAGAAGGAATTCAAGAGAAATATGAAGTTCAGATTTATTCGCAATACCAGAAAAATTATCCATAAACTCACATCATTGAATACATGTTTGAGGAAAATGTTGATAATTTCAAGTTGAATGGTCGACAGGAAATAGTTATATTCCTAACAAGTGCGAAAACTGGTAGATACCTACTTTCCCGCACGAAACTGCACTGTCCGCAAGAGTTAGGAACAATATTTTTTCTACAAGCGCTTGAAATAAAGGCTGAGTCTTCGACTTACAAATATTTTAACAGTATATTCTTGAGGTCAAAAGAAGCACTTCTTTCAGATATCGATTGAAATTTATTTTGGGAGGATTTTGCATCTCTTCACAAACCTTTTAGGGCTTTCACTCCCAATCTCTGATGAAGGAGTCTGATATAGACTCCGAAACGTTACGAAGAATTATAGTTTCAACGTTATTCATTTTGAGTTCATTGTCAGGCAACAATTTTTTCTAGTTAATTTGCTCCTGACAAATTAGTGCAAGAATTCACGCAGGAGCAAATCGTTGATTTCATTTTTAATTGATTTTGTTTTCAGAGATTGGGAGTGAAAGCCCTAAAAGGTTTGTGAAGAGAAGCACTTCTTTCTTTCACCGTTTTTCCGTCGGCTAGGTTTAAAAGATACAGGCTACCTAAACGTCATGAAAAATGTTATTTTCAGTTGCAAATCACAAACGGTTTATCGAATGAAATAAATTTCGGAATATGGTTTTTCATTTATTTGATGAATCTTTGTTGAACACAAGATATCACTCACGTCTTCGAGTTTTCTCATTATGGCCATTACGTACCATAAAAATACCAAAAATTCAAAGAACCCAACTCTAGCACTATCTAATGAACATTCGAACGTTTTGCAAAATAAAAGTATTTTTCATATTTTCTCGTATTATGCGCCGTTTTCGAGATGTTTCAAAATAAAAAGTATCTGTGAAATTTGAAAAATTGGGTACTTTGGCTGAATACAACTCTGTTTGAAAGATCCACAGATGTGTGGTATCACAGATTTAACTAGTTATTCCGAAGGTAATATCGTATGTTCTGTGTACTTATCGAACAGTCTGAGCGTACAGCAAAAAACCGTCTTCGATTTTATGAATGTAATCGTGTGTATACTCCATTCACTCTTATAAAAGCAATCGGTTGGAGTAAGGTTGGCACTCATGAAATATCGTTAGTGTCAATAGGATATATACAGGGTGTGGCGTAATGAATGGATAATATGGAGCCTGCGGGTAGAGGACCCTATGGCGGTTTTTTGACTGTTTTTTAGATAGTATTCCTGGATAGATGCGCTATCGAATGTAAATTATTATGTTTGGGGCGCATAAAAAAAGATCTAACTCAAATTTTCCGTATTGGTTATTTGCATAATTTCAACCCAGCGTGGTATAAAAAAAATATGGTTACCTGAGAGCCAATGCAAGAAAAAACATGCCCGTTTCATTGAGATTCCAAAATGGTATAACTCTCTGTATATTCAGCATTCAATACAGAATAAATTCTAAAATTTTTAGCAGCTAAAATGAGAAATGCAAGCAGAATGAAGCAATCATCTATAAGAAGTATAGAGCATGTACTGAAGCTCATGGTGGGCCTCTTAGGGCATCTTTTGTGAAATTTAATTCAATGAAACGATACTCATTTTGAAATTGTTGATATGCAATAAAGCTATGATTCATTAGAAAGTGTAGACTATAGAGCATGTATCAGAACTCATGGTGGCCAATTTAAATTTTTTGTGAAACTTTACTTAATTAAAGGATATTTTAAAAATGTTATTTTTTCCCGTGTTCTTTTATTATTGAACCCCAACGTTGTGGAATCAATATTTTCAAGGTAATTTCAAGTTATGAATTAAATTTCAGCATTTTTGTAACAAAGGTCTTGACTCAATGTAATAGAAATTAGAAGATAGCTTCCATAAGTTTCCAGAAATGTGCAACCAATTATCATTTCATTTGCAGGACCGTCTCACATAAATTTGGACCATGATTTCTTCGATATTTGCGTAAAGTTAAAGATTCATTCATTCAATTTGCCAAATTATATTGCATGGCACCATCCAGAGTGCCGAGGACTGATTTTTTTTGATAGTGACAATAATTTTTTCTTTTTTGTAGATATGTTATATCCTATTCATCTCATAACTGAGTGAATTTTGAACCCAAAGGTATTATCTACGATCCAAAGATTATAGAGTTATAATCTTTGCTACGAACTGTCATGATATGTTAGACGGTTAGTTTCAAGATCCTATTAACCTATTACGCTAGCATCGTTAACATATTGTGATATCAGAAGGTGCAGGGTGTAAATCTCCGATCACTGCATGAGGTTCAGCCGGAAGGGGAATCAACAAGAGGATGTTACTTCATTTTTTCTTTACTACAGGCACATAATCATACAACGAACGATCAGAAGCTAGAAAAGTTCCGCACAATGCACATCTGTTGGTTGAACAACAATTATAACTTGTTCTACTCATTCTATTCGAATGAATTCCTATTGAATTGATGTGGCCGATACTTAATGGAAAATCCATAATTGAACTTCAGACAGATTATACGATTTTCACAAAATGAGTTTTTAAACCACGACACTTGTTTCGCTATCACAATAGCATCTTCAGGTGGGTGAAGGTAAAATGGTAAAATGAATGAATATATTCAAAGTTTCCCTTTTACTGAATTGAATTTTACGTTCGATTTTCATTCATTGCAATGAATTGCAATATTTTTAGAATTTGAACGTAGTTTCACCAAATTATCGAAAACTTTCACTCATCAGTCGTGTTGTCATAGATAATGGCAACACGAGTAAGATGTAGGAGTATATTTTACACCATGACTCATTTCAAACATACTCGTTTAGATGTGTAAAATTATTAAATATTTGCCAATGGGAAGAAAACTGAAGCCGGTCCTGATGTGAGAGTACAGGACAAATTGAATTTCTACATATTCGAAATAAACCGATTGACGTTGAAAAACACACTCCGGTGCTTCTGGAAATGTAAAGAAATATCGCAATGATCGATATGTAGCATTTCTAGCTGCAAAAAAAGTGGTGGATGAAAATCCCCTATGAAAATTTGATACGGAGGTGTCCTAAGGGCAATTGAATATGAGTTGGAGTCTGGCGTAATATCTCAAAGGCCGGAAAAAACATTCCCTTCCTTCACTTGCAGGCTCGAATTCAAGGAGCCATGTCCTACAGAAAGACTTTGAGTTGTATGACGGCAGATGGGTAATTCGGAATCCCTGTTCTTGAAATTACAACCGGTTTTTCTTGAAGATCTGGAAGGTTTACACTGGGTTTCACAAAACCTTGATTGTCCGATCAACGATTTGACATTCACTAGATTTCCAGAATGAACCACGGTAGGAGTCCTTTTGGACGTTTACGAAAAACGGATCATAGGATTGTTCGGAAAATTTGGGAACTACGGTCTACGCTTCTGATCTACCTGAACAAAATATTTCCAATGTTGGGACGTTGCCGCTTATAGGAACAAATACTACAAACTTCGTTATTTCGAATGGGACACCCTATTTATTATAACTTTTTTCGGTTCTCTATCCTCATCTGAGTATTTTTGTTTGGTACTTCCCTAGTCCTGATACTTTTGAAGATATCAACGGTTTTCCACAAAGAATTTCCAAAAACATTGATCTAATAAAATAGGCGCAGAAAAGACGTTTCATATTTTAGAGAGCTGAAATTTTGAAAATAGGTCACTGAGATCGTCAGCGTTACTTTTTATCTGATATCATGTTCCTATACGAAATCTTCATGCTTTCGGAAATAAAGTCATCAACTTGGCAGTAATTCTACGGTAGCAAATGTAGTCGTACGCTGAAAACCCATACTTACATAGAAATTTTTTCTTTATTTCCGAAACCATGAAGTTTCGTATAGAAACACGGTATACACTAGGTACGTATTTTGATTTTCTCTGAAAATATCGTATAAAAAGTAGGGTCTACCATTTGGAAAAATCAACTTTTCGCTGTTTTTATATCGAGTAACTAGAGACGAAGAATTTTGGAACACCCTGTATAATACAAACAAGTTTTTCCTGAACTTGAAGGATTCTCAGAATCTCACTGATCTATTTTCGAAATTACAGCTTCCTAAAACATGAAATGTCGTTTCCATTCCTATTTTAATGGATCCGTAATTTTTTGCATTTTTTTTTTGTGGAAAACCGTTAAAATCTCCGAAAGTATCAGGAATAGGGATAGAGAATTACAGGATGTGCTAGTTAAAGTGTCCCTGTAACTTTTTGTGGAAACTAAAGGATCTAGAAGAAAAAGTTCAATACGAAACTTGTCTATTATCGATTGAACTTTTATTTTTTATTACCCACCTTAATACAGGGTGCTCCGTATTTTTCCTGTTAGTATCAACTTTCTTATTTTAAATTAGAACAGCCTGTATATTATTGCATTTTTGAATTTCTTGTCAAATCTCAGGGTAACTTTGGTATGAGAACCATGGTCCCATATAGCACCGATTCTGAGATATTCGACTTTTTCCTAAAATTTTGACAGCTGTAGGTGCTCACTAAAATAGCTGATACTAGTTTTCTAATGAATGAAAACCAAATTTTGCCCAGCTCTTGTCAACATATGGATCATACATTACATCTCTATTTTTACCAATCTGATATACAGGGTCTTCTTAAAAATTCAAATAGATGTTCAATCGAAACTTAATTTTTTCAAAGGGCAAACTATATTTTTTTCTTGTTCATCATGTAGAGCAGGTTAAAATGAGCAAAAAAGGTATTCAATTTTTTTCTGTAAAGTGAATAGTTTCAGAAACATGAACGAAAAAGTGCATTTCGCCGTAAGAACCAACGATAATTAATCAATTAACTTGATGGAATATGGCAACTAATGAAACTAGCACTTATCTAATTGTGTATTTTTGAGTTTTCTTTTGTGTTGTCAGACAACTACTTGATTATTTTGAGCCAAACTATATAGCAACAACACCAATTGATAATAATTATCGTTAGTTTTTACGGGAAAATGCACTTTTTCGTCCATTTTTCTGAAACTATTCACTTTACGGAAAATTTGGTCATTTTAACCTGCTCTACATGATGAACAAGAAAAAATATAGTTTTCCCTTTGAAAAAATTAAGTTTCGATTGAACATCTATTTGAATTTTTAACTTCAATTTTGGAAGACTGTGTATATCAGATTGGTAAAAATAGAGATGTAATGTATGATCCAATATGTTGACAAAAGCTGGGCAAAATTTGGTTTTTATACATTCATTAGAAATCTAGTATCAGCTATTTTAGTGACCACCCACAGCTATCAAAATTTTAGGAAAAAGTCGAACCACCCAGAGCAGGATTCGAACCTACGACCTGTCTGCATGCCGTTAGAAATCTTCATAATATTATTATAATTCAGACACTAAACTATCATCACGATTTATTATTATACTTTCGACTCTTTTATCGGAGTAAAATTATTCCATGTGTGTATGTGTCGAATACAAACTGAAGAAATTGATTCGTTTCAGCTGGAAGATCAAGTACAAAACATTCTGTCAAAAATACCACTGCCACTACAAGAAGCAACCGTTAGACTCCTTAGTAAGGATACAAGGCAGAGACCAACTGCGCAACTTCTTACCCTCATAAAGTATTTCAGGTGAGAAAGTCAATTCAGTGTACATTTTATAATTTCAACAAGGATAATTTCATAATTTCATCCACTCATTTATGAGTTTGTTGAATCCATATTAGGTATTAGGTTTGTACTGTCCTGATAAGAATTTTAGTTGTTAATTCTAGTGGGTGATATTGATAAGGAAACGACTTCAACTAACAGTATTCGATAATGAGCAAGTGACAGCTCAACACTTATAGTCCGGGAGGTGGCGTCACTTTTGAACTAGTGATCGATCTTCACACGAATTTTTTAGGATGAGTAGTTTTCTCCACTTGTACATATGAGGTCCGCGCGTCAGTCAATCCAATAGCGGTGGGCGTGGGCGTGGGAGGCGGTGAAACTCGCCGGAAAATTCTCAAAAAAAAGTGATTGATCTCCACGTGAAACTTTGTAATGATGTGAATTATTCATGATTATGAGTGAAAATGGGCTTCAGTCACTTTCCCGATGATGGAAACATGACGTCAGGCGGTGACCGATCTTCACTTGAAATTTTGAAAAATGATTATTTTAATCAAATTGAACGTAAAAATGGCCGTCAGTCACGTTTATAGTGGTGGATTCTGCGTCAATCAGGCTTCCAAAGTCAAGGGCAGTGACCAGCTTCCTTTGGCGCGCTGCACCTTATGCAGTTCGACCACAGTATAGACACCAACATGGTGTCTATACTGTGGTTCGACTGACGCATATTCCACCGGCATCGTGCTGGCTGACGATTATTTATCGAGTGTACATAACAATTACTTGTTTATACAGGGTGTTTCATCATATAAATAAATAAATAAATAAATAAACTTTATTGATCCTTTTGGACACTTAAGAAATGTATAGGACAAGTCATATATTATAACAAATACAAGAGAAAAAAAAAACAAATTCAACAAATGGAGTCATTAAGGAACTCCTCCACACTATAGTGACACCTGTTAGTTAAAAGGAACTTAACTTCTCTCTTGAAAGATTTTCCACTCATTGATTTCAAGCGACTGGGCAAATGGTTATACAGGGTGTCCCGTAAAGACCACGTCAAACGAAAACGGAAAGTAGATCAGAATGTGCTCTACCTGATGTGAAAAAATCGTTCATATGAAAGTCTCACAGTTTTCGAGATATTTGATGTTTTATGAAAATGTTGAATATTTTCACTTAAACTGCTTTCTCTCTTGCGGAAGCTACAATTAAATACTTTTCGAATCAGTTTTTTTTTCGTAAATTTTGTTGAATGATTACCTCAATTCATGCAATGAAAAATACCACAAAATATTATACAGGGATTCTGAAAAAAAAATTAAAATTCATGTTCTGAAGGAAGTGTTTTTTTGTGCTGAATTCTATCTGACGTGGTATAAAAAAAAGACACTAGACCTTTTCTGCATATTACGTTGAAAAGTTGCCCATTTTGTGAGGATTCCGAAAAGGTTAAATACAGGTGATAACCTTCGTCACGAAAAAAGATATTTGAATGTTCATCGAGAATGGAGCATTTCTGTGAAAAACTGATTTTGTCACCTTTTCCACAAATTCTTTCATTTTGCAGATTCTGCTGTAACATATTGAATAATTCTCTTGAAAAATGTCAGTTAGTCCTTAAATTACTTATGAAATAAAATTATTCTTTTTTTTTCTTCAATTGCAATGATATAATGTAATAACGCACAGGACCTTCAACATCAACAAATCTATTGTGAAGAAACTTTACAAAAATATCAATAATAAAAATTCAGGATTCTTATTAGAGCAAATGCTCAAAATGACCACCCCCATCGCTAATACATGCCCATCATCTATTGAGAAATGCCTTTTTCAAACCATACAAACTTCTCCCCGCTATTTTGGCTGCTGAAATACGAATGCGTGTGCTTCATCTCTTATAGGATTCGAATAAATTTCCTTCTTTTAAAAAACCCCAGTAAAAAAATCAAGAGGATTTAAGTCTGGTGAATCATTGAATCGCATCACATCATATCGATGTTCGAGAGTTGTTTAGGCAAAGAAAAAGAAATAAAAAAACTCAGTCAGTGAATTAGCATCTTAATAACATTTTGTTGATTTGTTGATTGATTATTTTCAGCAGGAAGTGCAAAATGAAAGTATTTATGGAAAGGGTGAAAAGATCAGTTTTTCATAGAAATGTTCCATTTTCGATAAACATTCAAATATCTTTTTTCGTGAAGAAGGTTTTCACCTGTATTTTACCATTTCGGAATCCTCACAAAATGGGCAACTTTTCAACGTAATATGCAGAAAAGATCTAGTGTCTTTTTTTTATACCACGTCAGATAGAATTCAGCACAAAAAAACACTTCCTTCAGAACATGAATTTCAATTTTTTTTTCAGAATCCCTGTATAATATTTTGTGGTATTTTTCATTGCATGAATTGGAGTAATCATTCAACAAAATTTACGGAAGAAAACTGATTCGAAAAGTATTTAATTGCAGCTTCCGCAAGAGAGAAAGCAGTTTAAGTGAAAAAATTCAACATTTTCATAAAACATCAAATATCTCGAAAACTGTGAGATTTTCATATGAACGATTTTTTCACATCAGGTAGAGCACATTCTGATCTACTTTCCGTTTCCGTTTGACGTGGTCTTTACGGGACACCCTGTATAATTTGTTACCTATATAACTCGGTGAGGACTCATATTTAACTGTATGATACCTGGGGAAGGCTATGGAATCAATGTGTCATGTTTCATACCCATGAAAATCAGAGCATTTCCTGTAGAATACGAAACTAACTGAAAATCGGACGACATGAATCACGTGGCCGAAGTTTGAATATAAGCCTTATGACGCGTTTCTGAGAAATGAAAACTCGAAATTGTTGAAATGTTTCCTGATTGTATGAAACTACAAGGAAATTGTTCGAAAATTGTGTTCATTCAGAAAATGAAATTCAATTTGGAAACAAAACAAAAATCACGAACATCGAAGGTTTTCCGCCATTTTGAAATGGGTATATGTCATAAGGCAAATGTGATTCTCCCGGTGTCATTTACCCACTATATATGTTTGTCTAGGTAATGATTAAACACCCTGTATAAACAAGTAATTGTTATGTACACTCGATAAATATTCGTCAGCCAGCACGATGCCGGTGGATTTAAATAGGAAATTCCTCTCGTCGCTAACGAGCTGAAAATCGTTGGAGGCTGCTATCTTTTATGGCATCAAATTCACCTGTAATATACCTAACCTCATATTATGAGGTACGGCACTCCTGACGTTGACAGCATTCAGCTGAGATGAATTTGAATTTGTGGTTTGAGGAAATAGCCGCCGATGCATTAACGCCACTAACACGATGTAGGATTACGCATGGTTATCAGCAAAGCACGTAACTGTAGTGAAAAGGAAATTAATCGAAAATGATTTTCTGTCAATCCACGCATTAAACCAGAAAAATTGCAACCGAACAGAACAGAACATGTTACATTTAATAATATACAGGGTGTTTCATGAGTCGTTGGCCATAGCTCAACGGTGAATGCAGGTCATCCAGGCCTTTCAGAAAACTTGCTTGTTTTGTATCCCAAGGCTATTAGTTTCGGAGATACGGGGTGATTCATGAACATTGGCCTAAATTTGCGATAGCCCTAACTCTGGAATGCAAGGTCCAATTGGGATCAAACTTTATGGGTTTGTTCAATTCAGAAAGCTCCTCCAAACGGTTTATGGAATATTAATATTTTCAGGGCAGTACTCAGAATATCCTGATTTTTCATTCAAGCTTCATCTATATTTTTCACATCCCTTACAGAAATTTAGTTATTACCATGAAAAACTACATAACCCATTCTAAGGAATTCAGTTTGCACTTTGCATGGCACATTTGTCACAAGGGAATAGGAACCGGACGAATTCATATTTTATATCATTTTTTCGAAATGCGGTCCGGTTTTTATTCGGTGATAATTTTTATTGTCCTTTGCCGAGATTCTGAATAATTTTAAATTCTGTTCAATTCTTCTTCATTTCAAAGCCTCAGCACATACTGAGTGTTCGTAAAAAAGTATTTAAAAGTATGCCAAGTCAAGCTGTGAATTCTTTTGAAATGACATATTGAATTTAGATACAAATGATGTAAACCCTCTTGAAAAATGTAATCCGTAAGTGTATTTACTTCATAACACACAAATCTATTAAAATTTATTCTTCCGAAAAACCTTTTTATTTCCTTCCATAAAACAACAATGAAGGAACCGAACGAATTCATGTTTTATGTCATTTATTCGAAATGCGGTCCTGTTATTATTCCTTTGGTGATATTATTCATTGTCTTCGG
Organism: Coccinella septempunctata; assembly: GCF_907165205.1. NCBI lineage: Eukaryota > Metazoa > Arthropoda > Insecta > Coleoptera > Coccinellidae > Coccinella > Coccinella septempunctata. The sequence goes on along the minus strand of NC_058189.1, from coordinate 48,815,162 downwards.
TCGAGAATTAAAAATTTTCAAAATTCTGTTCAACTCTTTTTCATTTTAAATCTTCAGTTCCTACTGAGTGTGCGTGAAAAAGTGACAGACACTTCAGGGGAGCATTTGCGACAGAGGATAGAAGAAGCCTGTGCAGAAGTTAAACAAAATCCCGATATGATAAGAAGAGCAATAAATAATCTGATTTCCAGAGCGAGGAGAGATGGAAGAACTCCATCTCTTACATAACTTACATCTCTTATGATAGTACATTTTCATTGTTGAAGAATAAATTTTATGTGTTTTATGAAGCAAATATACTTATGGATGGTTTACATCATTTGTATGTAAATTCAATATGTAATTTCAAAAAAATTCACAGCTCGACCTTGCATAATTTTAAACACTTTTTTACGAACACTCACTATGTGCTGGGGGTTCAAAATGAAGAAGAATTGAACAGAATTTGAAATAATTCAGAATCACGGCAAAGGGCAATAAATACTATTACCGAAGGAATAAAAACATGACCGCATTTCGAAAAATGACATAAAATATGAATTCGTCCGTCTCCTATTCCCTTGTGACAAGTGTGCCATGCAAAGTGAAAATTGGATTTCTTAGAATAAATTATGTAGTTTTTCAGGACAATAACGAAATTTCTGTAAGGTATGTAAAAAATATAGATTTTGGGGCTTGAATGAAAAATCACGATATTCTGAGTACTGCCCTGAAAATATTGATATTTCATGCGCCGTTTGAAAGAACATTCTGAAGTGAACAAACCCATAAAATTTGAACAAAATCGGAATTGCCGTCCAGAGTTATGGCTATCGCAAATTTAGGCCAATATTTATGAATCACCCCCTATCTCCGAAACTAATAGCCTAGGATACAAAAAAAGCAAGTTTTCTGAAAGACCTGTATGACCTGCATTCACCATTAGGCTATGGCCAACGACTCATGAAATACCCTGTATATAAAAATACGTACCTACTTAAAATTTAGATAACATTGTTAAGATCATAGATCATAGAATGAGATGAATTTTCATGAATTATTTGCTCTGGATTATTTTCGAAAAAAAGCATTGCCCTAGATATAAGGAACCAGTGAATGGGAACCTATGGTCCTACAGCCTGTCCACAAGATGACCAGACCTCAATAGTTTGGATGTTTTCGTATGAGGATATGTTAGAAATAAAATATTCAAGCCTTCCCTGTTGAATACAGGGGATTCTGTTAGAAAAAGATATCGAAATTGTTGACAGAATTATGGTACTCAATTTGAGAACCTTTTATGAGTTATATTAAAATTGATTATAGGAATTCTGCTCGATATTTAATCAAATTGAGTGAATCACATGGTTAGAAATGAAATTCTGTGAACGGAAAGTGCTAATTCGTATCATAGAGAAGGAGATTTATTGGGAGTAGAGATTTCTGTTGTCAATGATTTAAGAGAATTCTTCGAAAATGGAAATTTCACTAAAATGATGATTTTGCCTCAAGTAAAGAAGTTATATATTTTTGAAAAGCTATTTTTTGTATAACATAGAATCAAAAACAGATAACATTCGTATTTAAAATAGAGAAGTTTTTTTTCACCCTTAGTACAGGAGATTAAAAATTTGCATATAATGTCGTATTTCCAGTGAAAAAGTGAGTAAAGAAAGTTTTTATCGTTTCAGATAATTTCGAGAATAAAGAGTTATGGCACATTTTCGAAATTGACAAAATATCAAAATTTGGTCATGTCTTCAAGACAAATCAAGATATCGTGGAGCGGTTTCCACTTATAGACTTTTCACAAAAATCGAGCCAAGAACTCTTTTCAATATTTTCACCTATCTAGTCTGGAAACACCGGAAACAGCCGAAATCGAGCAATTTGGGATACCCTGTACAAGGTGGGCAAAATTGGTGGTACCTGAACTAAAACTTTTTCAACCCAACGACATAGAGGAAAATGCATGGCACATTACAGTCGTCATTTTTCGAGAAACTTATAATGTCATCAACTGCATTCCTCCATCATTCCATCTTCTTTTGTTTTCGAGTAATTGTCATTTTAAACTACTGTTTCCATACGAAAAAACACAACTTTATACTATAGCTCAGCAAATGAACCTGTTGGAAAAAATCAGAGTACGCCACTGGATTGCTATCAAAAAAGTGTCTTCATAATGACACGGAAATACACAACCGTATCAATTCGGCATCACGGGCATTCTGGAAGCTAAAGGTCAGAGTGTTTCAAAATCACGACCCCAATCTGAAGACCAAGACAGCTGTTTACAAGGTAGTGGTCCTCCCAACGCTTCTTTACGGAAGCGAAAGCTGGACGTCCTACAGGCGATATATTAAACAGCTTGAACATACGCAACAACGTCATCTAAGACAGATAATGCACATCAGATGGTTCCACAAAGTTTCAAATGCAACGCGCGAGTTGTACAACAATTGAGACTCAAGTAGAGAGGGCCCGACTCAGATGGAGCGGCCACATTCTGAGGATGCAAGACACAAGACTCCCCAAAATAGCTCTGTATGGCGAATTGGCAGAGGGAGCCCGGAAACCAGGAGGCCAGTATAAGCAGTTTAAGGATACTCTACATCAATCCCTAAAATCAGTTAATGCCAATCATAACTGGGAACAACTAGCGTTAGACAGGTCACAGTGGAGGTCTATAGTGCACAGTTATAATGGAGACTCGAGAAGAATACAGCGGCGGCCAGAAGTTGGTGACTATCCATGCCCGGAGTGCGGAAGGATCTGTAGGGCACGGTTGGGTCTCTTCAGTCACAGGAGGGCACACAGTCGCAAATAGCCCTAAGAAATTACATTTAAGTCTGTTCTTTTTTAGGTCTTTTTGTAGATTTATTCCCGGTAACGGGATACAGCAATGAATGAATGAATGAATGTATTTCAACATCCTAGCACAAACGGAAACGTATTTTTATTCTTAGGCGATCGATTTCGGATTATTATTATTCCATCATCAGGCCAGCTGAAAATACACAATGATGAATATGAGTTACTGTAAGTAAGTCTCACAAGTTGCATACTCTTAACCTAAAGAATATAAAATAAAAAAGAAACATTCTTGTAGAGAAAATATTGAATATATTAAAATGTAAACAAATCTCATATGTGGAATGCAGTTAATGGCATTATAATAAGTTTCTCGAAATACGACGAACTTAATGTGCCATTCCTTTTACTCTATCTTGTTGGGTTAAAAAGTTGCAATTTTGGTGTCATCAATTATGCACACCCTGCATGTAATTTGTGTAATACTTTTTATACACTCTGTGTAACTACCTTCGAATTGAAATTGAAATCGACACCTACTTAACAGAACCCTATTTCAAATCATCCGCAGATAACCCAATTTATCCCCCTCAACAGAGAGTTCGGAGGTAATACGATATTTTCCTCACGTTTGCCTGAAAGAGCGAGAAAGAAAATGGAAATCACGTAGTTATGCAATAGTTCAATCGGTTAACTGGTCGGACGGACGCCGAATCCGAAACTTCGTGATTTGGTTTGTGAAAAGCTATCAAGCCTGTCAACTCAAGGCTCCACGTGTAGGGGGTAGCTAGGTTCAAAAAGTCCTGGAGTTCTGGAATGGAGATGAAGGCCAAGATGAAGTGAATTAATCTTATGAAAACAGTTTTTTCGGCTCCCAGAGGCAATCTGAAAACTGATTTATTATATTTCTGCGATGAAGAATGAGATGTGGGACTTCCAATGATGGGTGACACCGAGAGACTTCTGGAAAGCAACATAAAAAACTTCGATCAAAAATCCAGGATTATATTTTAAATTATACTGATATTCCTGAAATTTGTCTCTAGGATCATTAGGCAAGAATTTCGCTCCTATTTTCTAGAGGCTAATATTTACTGTTGCTGCTGATGCCGAAATGGGCCTACTCTTCTTCGTTATCTGCCCATTACCTGATTCGTTCCGAAAATCATCAACAGTTTAGATTTCTGTAGCTAGTGCCACTAACAAGCATTAGCGTAATGCTTTAAAGCCTTGTTCAGACGAAGCTAGTATTTTATAGTCCATTCAAAAAAGATTAACAGCCAAGTAGACCTTGGAAGTCCAAACGCAGCTTAATATCTGGTCACAAAAGATCTTCAATAATTTCTGTAGTTTCATTCACAAACCTGGAATATATGAAAATATTTGGAAAAAAAAATATTCAAATTCAGAGCATATTAATCAGCATTCGAAATTGATAAAATTATGATTTCAATTTGTTCGATTAAATTGAGAACATAAACAGCAGTACAAAATTCAAATTATCTTCGGTCAGTCATAGAATCACATACAAAACCAACTTGAATTCCCCAACACAAAATCTCAACTTAAGCCCGTTTGTAACAGCCCAGAATTCTCTGGAGAATTCTCAACCAAATTTTGGTAAGAAAACGGCAGAGAATATTTTGTTTCAACTGAACAGTGAATTCTACCAAAAGTGCGTATGCACCTATAATACCAAGTATTATACATCTATGCCTGTAAACTGTAAAGAATTCACGGCGCATGAATTCTCGGCTGTTGCAAACGGGCTTAATGGGCTATTACCAACTTATGGTTGTATTCTGCTTTTCTTCCGTAAGTTACGAATCTGTAGCGTACGATCCATCTGTAAGTGTCCGATTTGCAGATTCGTAAATAATGCAATTCTGGAAAGGTTTCTGTAACCATAGATTAATCTATGCCTGTAACTATCAAAGTGTCATTTTGGAACAACTTATTATTTTGAAAATATTTATATCAAAGATACCTGTTTCTCCTAAGAGTTGATTGAAGTTTTGACGTATACATACTTCAATAAACGTCCCAAAGTTATAATCACCTCTCTAATACTCGTAAATATTTACGGGTTCCTGTTAGCTACAGATCACTGAAACACGTCCAGAATTGCAAGTGTCCTGTAATCTTATGAAAAGTTACAGATTAGCTTACAGATGAAAGGAGAATACCGCCATTAAATTCGACTTTCCATAGCCACCCAAGATGTCAATCATTCTTAAATGGACTATAGTAGAGTTGAGAGTAATTTGGAGAGTGAACACTAACGGCCGGTTTCATAATCAAACCTAAAGTCGCTTTAATTTTAAAGCTTCCTTTAACCCTACTAAAAATGGCAGTAAAGGAAGCTTTAAGCTTAAAGTGACGTTGAATTCGATTATGAAACTGGACGTTAGACATTTAAGTTGTGAAGGGCAGTAGCAGGTGTTTCAACTACTGAATTACGCGCTACTCGACTGACTACTAGCACTAGCCTAGTCTGAACATGGCTAAAAGTACTGTTACACATACGACCAAAAAAGCATCCGACTGAGCATGTCTAAAAAAAGCATGCTCGAAACATTGAACTCAATGTTTTATTGAGTTCAGTGGCTCGAAAGTAGCACGACATCCGTCCTCAAACTACTATGATTTTCCACAGCCGTTTATAGAGTCTTTAGAGTCTATAGAGTCTTTAAAAGGCTGTGATTTTTCTTGCAATGAGCATAAGCAAGACTCTCTATACACATGCGATTAACGTTTCATCTGACGCCGACGGTCGAATTTGTCACATGCGATTTAATCGCTACTAGATAGCTACCTAGTGCTAGAAAATTACGATACATAGAAAAATGTCAGCAATGTTTACATGTTTTCATCTCGGATCAGATATTCAAAAAAAGAAATACTTTCAGTTACAGAACATCAACATTCCATAGCCTACTTAACGACGAATTTTTATGAACGCACGTCATAAAAGTTCACGAAAACTACCCATAATTCATTGGAAAGATGCATACATTGTATTTTTTTTCAGTGATCCATCAGTACACGCGCTCCAGTTCCTAGATGTGATAAATATGAAGGATCCAACTCAAAAGGCACATTTTTATCGAATTACCTTGAAAGAGGCCCTTCCTTTCATCCCAAAGGTGAGTCTGGCAAGATTGTTTTTCCAGCAGTGATTTTATAGGTTGAATTTCGTTCGGCAATGTTGGCAAACATTGAGTCCCCCGGTCTGCGGGGAGTATTAGAAACTCTCACATTTTACATCCCTCTTGGCTCATCAGTTCTGCTTTGAGAATTTATTATATCAGCAACATCAAACGGCTTATATGAAGTTTCTGATCGTAATTCAGTAAATTTGGCTTATTTGCATCGGTTAACTTTTGAATACGAGCTCTTTCTCCAAAAATGAAAATGAACTTATGCAGTTTTTTGACAACACGCTGTTCTGCAAAATTGTGGCTAATTTTAATGCCCTTGTGCAATTCCTTACAAAAACTTTCTAAGAATGCTATCGCTAGCCTGCCCAGACTGACAATGAGCTCGGTCAGCGGTCTGCGACTGTCAGGTCCAGATCCATGTTGGGTTCTGGATCTGTCAATAAACCGATAAGGTCCTTGTGAGTCATCTGTGCCGGGAAGTAGACCACTGAGGGTTATTCTTAGGACCAGATCAGTCCTCATGCTCAGCACCTCGTCATACACTAGTTTGGCTAAGAGCTGATTGGTCACGAAAGCCAGTTTGTCAGAAATGTTCAAGGTTAAGTTGTGAAGTCTGTGAGTGGCTTGTCTTGCCTCTCTTGAAGGGGAACGCGTTGGATACAAGCTGGCCTTGATAGGGAATACTCCTTCTGACGAAAATGATTTTTATTAAATATCTTTGAAACGTCACATTTTGAAATAACCATTCCAACCGTTTACACAAAAAAACTTATTTTAAGTACTTAAAAATGAAAAATAAAAATGGGTATTTAAAATTTAAAGCGTTTCGTTTCTATTGCACAAGTTTACAACATCGACTAAAATATGCGTTGATAATAAAGGACAACAAATTCACTATCTTGAAGAGATAGAGACAAAGATGGCTGTCTATGAAGTCTGCGACGAACGAGGAAGATCGTAAAATTTTATGGGATTTTTATGGCCGGTTGCTGTTGAGTAGTGAACTCTAAAAGTACTTTTTTTTTAGAGTTCAATGCTGTTGGGGCTCGCCTAAGTACCTTATGATGGCTATAAATCGACAGCTGCTATTTTATAAACAAGCCATTCTACTTTTTATCCTCTAGTAGGCGCTGTTGCCAAACCGTTAATTAGAAACAAAGCTATTTAAATTTTAAAAACTCATATTTGAAGAATGATTCTGAATAGTTTCCGCAGTGTATTTGAAAAATTCATGAATGAAACTCATAATTATTCAGTTTAAACTTGCATATCCTGTGATAACCCAAATTGAGGAGAATTCCCTTCAGTTTTCTGCGTTCAATGATGCGCAAAATATTCTTTCTATTTTATATTTCGTTTTATTGGAAATAACAAAGTGATGGCCCTGGAAATAGGTTGAAATCACAGTAAATTTGAAAAAACAACAACGGACAGAATTTTTTTTCTGATTGAAGGATTTATAGTTAGTAGTTGATTATACAGCGACTTTCTTTTTTTATGAAGATACTTGGTCGTTTTGATTCCCTATATGAATGAAAATTATTCAGCAATGCAACGTAATAAGCAGTGTAACTTGAAAAAAAATTTATGCAAAGAAACAAAAAATTTTCTGCTCGTGCATACTTACTTCACTTAGGACTTATGGTGAGGCACTAATAATTGTAGTGAAACGTCAAGCAATACACTGAAGACACTTTTCTCAAGATTTAGGAACAATATTTTTTCGCAAGCACTTGAAATATATAAATATATCTTTTTTTCGAAATAGATCAAATTTCATTTCATGTGAGGTATGAAACTTTTTGTAAAAAATTTGTTTTTTGTGAATAAAAAAATTGTTTTTCTTTTTTATTTTCGCTGTATATTAAGCTGAAGACTAAAGACACAAAACTTGGTAAATATCATTTTTCAATGAAATTAATGTAATTTTTTCGACCTTGGAGTATGCTCAGAAAGGGTTGAAATAGTAAACCTTCAGAGGGGTGTCACTTTTCTGGGGGAAGTTTTTTCAAAAAATTTCATACCAAATACCCACTCAAATTTTCCTCAAAGAATCACCCCTTCTATTTTTTCGTGTCATTCAGATACACCCTGTATATTGGCAGACGTTATTCTGCATGTCGTTACCATGGTTATCTTATCATTGGCGTTCGGTGCATAGAGACTCGAAGATTCGTTCTACTTGTTTAACTGTCCAATTTCATTTGATTATTTTTGGTAGAAAATGCTTGAAATGGATAAGGTATCGGATGCAAAGCCCAATTTTTTCCCCGGAATAGTTATTTAATCAACAAGGTTATTAATAAAAGCGATTAATGATTGAGATATTTTAACGTGCGAGCGAAGCGAGCACGTTAATGTTCGAGATCATTAATCGCTCAATTAATAAACGAGTTGATTACAATATTTTTCCGTCGACCACATTTCGAATTTGATGTGAATTCTTGATTGCAAAACCTTATAAATTTTCTATGCTCATATCGGAATGTTGATATTTATGCGGCCGATCGAACAATTCGAGAAGTCCATAGAGGGCATATTATTCGAGTTGTGACATTTTGAGTAAATCACATTGACATCAGTCTCTATAATATCTGTTAAAGAATGTGTGGAGATGGTGAAAGCTGGAGTTGTAGTACATGGATAGTACATAAATTGATTACTCTCTAACCATTATAATTTTTCTGCAACCTCCACATTTCATCTCTTCTCAATTCACCCGCTAGGTACTACGAAAATCAATGCTACATACAAATGAAATAAGTATTTGGGAAGGTGCTGAATACTTCTTCTATGTTCGATTACCCATGACAATAATGCATTAATAGGAAATTAACCAATAAAAGGGTTTATTAACACCTAATTTCGTGTACGTTAAACAGTGCTATTATTAAGAGGTCGGCGGAAATAGTTATTTTCCTATCAAGTGCGGAAAGTGATACTTGCCCGCACGAAACTGCCGTTGCCCGAACGATGCGAAGCAGAGTTCGGGTAAGCAGTTGAGTGCGGGCAAGACACTTTCCGCAAGAGTTAGGAACAATATTTTTTCTACAAGCGCTTGAAATATATAAATGTATCCATTTTACGAAACAGATCATATCTCATTTGATTAATTCATATATAATGACAGACGTTATTCTGCATGTCGTTACTAAGGGTTTCTCATCGTTGACGTTCTGTCCATAGAAAGATGATAGAATTTAATTTACTCTATAATATTTGCGTGCGGGAAAAACCCCTGCTAATCCAAAGAAATAGCAGGCGTTTTTCCCGCACTCTGTGGGAAAGTGACTCTTTGCAACTTGGAATGCGTGCGGGAAAAAGGTTGAACGCGCACGCTTGTAGAAAAAAATAATTTCCTTTTTTTTTCCAATGTAGTACTATTGACTTTGCTTTGCCCAAATAATTAAATTTTTCATGAAATATCCTCGGAAACCACATATCAATGGGAGGTCGGCAACGGGAGATAAATATCATTAAAGTTTGAATGGAGTGTAATTCCCTATTCCTTCTTAACGGTTCCAAATTAAAGCTGGATATCCCCGATTTTATAATCTCTCTGAAAAATTTCATTTCATTTAACATCAAGAATGCAACGTGACAAAGGAAACACCATCAAACGAATTGACGATGAGATTTCTAATTTTCTTCGCATAATTTTCATCTTCGACTTCGAGAGTTCACTGAAGTTTGAGCTCCGAATTCTTGAAATTCTTTTGGAAGCACACCTAGAGTTAACTGGAGCAGCTTGTGCAACTTTTATCATCAATGGCCCCTTCAAAAGCTCACCGAAATATTTTATTTCGGTTATTACATTGTCTATTACTGCTCTATCGAAATTAATTGTTACAATCACAGATATGGTCTTGGTCACAAACACAGAAAACTTTACTGGGTGCGGCTAGTGTTCGAATAGGAAGGCTATGGAGTGTAGAGAGAAGGAGAACTATCGCCGTACTAAAAATGCGTCTCCAAAAACGGGGAAAATAAGAGTCGCTTCGATCGCTAGGTTGGTCGATAAGGGGTGGGGATTTAAGCGTCAATTTGAAATGAACAGCCTTCATTTTATTTTAGGTTATGTGTCATCGTAGTTTTTTCTGATGATTGTTCAAATACGTTTCTCCAAATCTATAATAAATATGAATTTTCTGAATTATATGGAATAAAATACAATTCACATTATAAAGGGGACTGAGTTATCAGCTTTATTCATTCATAATAAATGACAAAATCGATGAAATTCAAAAGAAATCACTGATAAAAAAATTATACCTACATATGTTTATCATTGTTTATTGAAAACAGGATTTGTTAGTTGGTTTAATGTAATCTACAAAATTAGATACATTCGAAGTGAGGAGTAAAACATATCAAGACAACAAAAGGTAGCAATCTCAGATTTATCACTACTTATTAGAGTAGATTCTGTTTCCAATACTCAGCTGAGAACCGTTATTAACCATATACACTGCGCAAAAAAATTAACGCACATTCTGAAAATCTCAATTTTAATGAAAGTTAACTCTACATTGACTTTACAACTTCTTTTTTATGTTTTCTCGGGAAGGTTTTGAACGAAACAAGACACATTAAATGGAAGAAAAATTCAGGATTTCACCGAATCTTATGTGAAAGAAGAGAAATGAACAATTTTCAAAATACTCAAATGCTGATAAGTGATTTAATACTTGGTATTTCCACCCCTTGCGTTAATTACAGCTCGACAACGACGGTTCATACTCAAAATGAGTGATCTTAAAATGTTCTGATCTAATCCTTCCCAGATTTCTCCGAGTTGGATTCCTAAGTCATTAAGAGTAGCTGGATGATTTTCTGAACTTCTCAGCCTTCTATTGAGGTTGTCCCAAACCTGCTCAATCGGATTGAGATCTGGACTTCTTGCTGGCCATTCCATTCGAGTGACTTCAACCTCTTCAAGGTACTCCTGAACGATGCGCGCACGATGAGGTCTGGCATTATCGTCCATAAAAATGAAATTTTCACCAATGTATGGGGCAAATGGCACTACATGCTCTTCAAGAATGTTCCTTATATACTTATCAGCATTCATAGCTCCATTATCAACGACCACTAGGTCTGTGCGAGCAGTCAAAGATATTCCACCCCATACCATAATCGATCCTCCCCCGAAACCAGTAGTATTCAGGAAATTGCACTGAGCATATCTTTCATGTGGACGTCTGTATACAAGGGAACGTCGATCACAATGGTAGAGGCAGAATCTAGACTCATCTGTGAAGAGAACTCTTTCCCAATCGGCCTCTTCCCAATGGATATGCTCTCTCGCAAAATCCAAACGCGCCCTTCGATGGGCTGGGGTAAGAGCTGGGACTCTTGCCGCGACACGAGGCCTTAAATCCTATTCTCTGAGGCGATTTCTTATTGTCTGAGTGCTAATTTGCACCTCATGAGTTTGCTCAAGCTGAATTTGAAGGAGGCGAGCGGTTGCAAACCGTTGTCTCAACGAAGAAACTCTCAAGTAACGTTCTTGAATGGTAGTTGTTACCCGTGGTCTACCCTGTCCTGGTCTTCGGACATTCATACCTGTCTCCCTGAATCGCTGCAAAATTCTGGACACACTTGTATGGGAAACTCCAAACCTTTCTGCAATTCTTGTGTATGTCCACCCTTCTTCTCGCAAAACTACCGCTTGGGCACATTCCTCTTGGGTCAAATTGCGTGTTTCGCGTTGCATAGCGATCGAGTGTACAAAATCAAACGAAGGAAAACTATTGATCACTAGAATTGATCGAGAACAACTGATTTTAGAATGGAGCCAATACATTCAAAATCTGATAATATCATCTTTTTTTATTCCTGCTGGGAAAAAACATCTGTATTGAAGAAAACCGTTGAAAGTGGATAACATATGCATGCATAATTCTGATAAAAATAATTATCATTGAGAAGACCTTCAGTTGTAGAATGAATTTTAGATTTCCATAATGTGCGTTAATTTTTTTGCGCAGTGTATTATGTTATGCCAACAAAATTCTTCAAGAATATCCACTTAAGAGCCATATAATTTTATTGGTTAGATATTCTTACTCAGAAGAGTCCACTTCTCACGAGGGATGACAATTTCGATTTCATTTATAATGAATCCATCATCTTTTTTGATATCTTCATCGCAAAAGTGCTCTTGACACACAAGTTGATTTCGAGTCGATTTTTGAGGTAAAGTTTTTTCCAATTTTCTCTCAAAAATACATTCTGAAATGTTATCTCTTCTCGTTTTGTTCCATATGCCAATCCACTCTTACACTACCGCACGATTCAACATTTCACCATAGTCATGCGTTTTTCTCTTGTCAAAAATAAAAAATAATAATATTCTAATCATCCGTCACAAGGAATACAGTTCACTCAGCCAACTTCAACTAGTTTAAATCAAAATTTTTTCGTCATCCCGTGATCGCCAGCGCGGCTATCGGCAAGAACATGAACTACCTATTGGTACATATTTTAGGGGACAAATTGTCTGTGGTCTCAAAGCAGCGATCGTTCTCCTTCTCTCTACTCTCCATAACCATGTCCTTACATTTGAAATGAGTTCGCATTCTTCATGTGCAAGGCTAGTGAAACTGCTATAACATAAAATATGGTATAACGTTATGGCATTATCAACGGAAATGAGGATTCATTTTCATATAATATAAAGATGAGAAATTTCCATAAACTTTTGTCTAACCACAGAATCCGATAAAAACTGTGGATTTGCAGAGGTGTCATTTTCACCAGGAACGCTTATTATCTCATGAAAACACAAGGAAGCGGGAGGAGAAATTGGTAGCAGCTTTTTTCCCGTTGAGAAATATTTCCTGCGGAATTGGGAAGAATCGTGTTTGTCCTGTCGAGAATACGACCGCAGATCAGGGGCGTCGAGCGAAAAATTGAATCATACGCAACGGAATGACAGGAAAGGAATGATGTTTGGAGAAGCGGCCGTTCAATTTTATACATTCTTCCTCCATCGTGTCGCCTTTGTTTGACGCTTTTGTTCGGAAAAGCTCCATTGTCGTGGCCGTTCCATTATATCGATCTTCTCCTGCATATCGAGATAATTAGGGTAAAATCATTTCTGGAGCGCGCTGACTCTCGTGGCTGTAAGATGTCAATGGGCATGATGAAATTCTACGAGATTTCATGCCGTTATTGAATTTCGAAATGAAATTTTCATACTCTCCGTTTTGCGCTGCGGGCTACATGCAGAACTGTCAATTTATGAGATCAGTTTCGAGTGAATAAACGAGAGAAGGCCTGTCGCTAACCAAACTGGCAGATTCCCAATTTTCCGGCCTGACACTGAAACTCTGTATAACGCCAAATAAATTAGGTATTACCTAAACCATGTTTCCGATGGAAGAATGATAAAAATAAAAAGGGGAAAATATTCAACAGGCCAGAAAATCAGGAAAAAGTGATAGCTTTGCGAAAGATAGTCAAAAACTCATGTTCCCAAATATTCAGCAGATTTATCACCATCATGTGGTAATTCCGCTTCTAAGCCAGAGTTCCTTTTTTTGCTGTACTAAATTCGTAATGAACCTTCCATTTATCAAAGTTTTGTACTTTATACAGGGCGATTCACCGAATTGGCCTATTATACGTTTATAAGGCACTAATAATCATAATTTTGTGTTGAAAATTTGCATGCTCCGCTTTTCAACAATGAACTTTCTCTCTTAAATATTTTCAGACCTCTGCAAGTTCTGGTCGTACTAGAAACTCCTATTATACAGGGTTTTTTGAATTGATGCGAAAGATTTCAATGGGTGATTCTTTAGGAAAAAATAAAGGGAGTTCTCCCATATAACTTTTTGTTCAACACTTTTTTCCCTCCAAGCTACAGTCCTTCAAAATTAGGTGAAAAAAATCGTTTTTATTCAATAGATGTATCTACTTTGGAAAAATTTAAAAGAATGAAATTTGGCAGATTACTGATGCTAATAAAAGGGTAGTTTTTGAGAATTTTCGTTACCCTGCAATGTAATCACAAGGAGCTGATAAAAACAACCCGTATGAAATTTTGCATCAGAACTTTTTAATGCGACAATATTTTCCTATTTAAAAAATTGATAAAATAAAGACTCAATCTGCAACTTTTTTATGTCTTGAGTTCTTATCATAAAGTTGTTAGTTTGATCACAAATAATAAAATACTGCTCAGACTCGTTTCCCATAAATTCACAAAGGTTATCATTTATTGAAAAAAAATCAAGTAAGCTGCTGTCGAATGAAGTCATATGATAAATAGTTTTATTGTCCTGATTTTCTCTAATTTCTCGACAGTTTTATAATGAGTTCAAACATTTTTCACAACCTAATTTTAAAGGGCTGTTACTTGGAGGGAAAGTGTAATGAACAAAAAGTTATATGAAAAACTGCCCTTAATTTTTGCTAAAGAATCACCCTTTGAAATATTTCGCATCAATTCAGAAACCTGTATGCAAGATAGAATGTGTCATATTAAGCACTTGTAAATATTTCTGTTGTATCAACAAAAGTAAACTTAGAAGTTCTAAAACTTCGGCTATTTGTACTTTTGGTTTATCGAAAGTGCTGAAGCCTGACCTTCAAAATTTCGGATATTCTTTCAGTATAAATTTTGATGTTAGATAATTCAGTTTCAAATATTTCAGATCATCACCTTTTTATTTTCAGAAACTATGGTACCAACATATTTGGCCTTCGTTGCAGCTAGAAATGCGTAGTCAAGAAGTGTTAGCTGCTGTACTACAACCAGTGTTATATTTAATTCAAGATTCGACTGTAGAAGAATACGAGTCGCTATTACTTCCGTCCTTTAGGTATGAGTTCTTTTCGAATATAAATCAAATACCCCAGATTGCTTTTTGTGGGGATATTAAAAAGTCTTTGTGTACTGGGCCAACCAGTCGACGTAGAAATTGTATAAGGGTTGGATATGTGACGAATTTCTGCAACGTTCTGATTAGAGTGGCACAGATTACAGAGATCTCTGTAATCTTACAGAGATCTCTGTAATCTGTGCTAGTCTAGCGTGGTAAACCGCGATATGAGCAAGGGTTTCGGCTTGTGTATAACCAATAATGGGGTAAATCTTGAGCAGGACCTTCAAACGTAGTTTAGTTATAATTATGATTTATAAAAATTTTATTTCTCAATAAACTGTTTAGTTTCATGATTGGATAGTTTTTCTAACATATTCAATAATAGACTAATACTAATATTTATATCTGATGAAAGCTAATAAAATTTCTCACGAGAGAATAATTGTTTTGATACTGAGTGTTTCAGAAAAAAACGCCCTGAAAACCTCGTTTCAATTGACAGACATTTTGTTTGCCCTTTTAGATTCAAGTTTTATTCAATTCATAATACGTTAAAGGCTACCTGCATAGAATTCATTATGTCTAATGTGCCTTTTTATCTAATTCATTCAAAACCAGTATAATTTCAAACGAAGACACTATATGCCATTGTAAAAGCCAGTAAAATTCTCCAATGAAGGATAAAATGCCCAAAAAATACCGCCCTGAAAACCAATTCTCAATTTACGGTCATTTTACGACGCCATCTTGAAAAAAATCGAACTCGATTCTTTCAAAAGACTTTATAAAGATCTACGATTTGACTGAATCAAAACTCAACCAAGTTATGGGCCTGGGGAGTTTTAGGTGGCGGACCCTGTATATTGGTCATATTCAAAATAATAATGGTTCATTAATCTCAAGTTATTTATGAATCTCATAATGTTCAAGGAAACAGAAGCTGGATAAGATATAATTCTTATCAAACATAAGTTGGGTTTGGGGAATTCGGAGTGATCAATATTAATATTCTCAAGAGAAAAATTCATTTTCATCCAGAATTATTCAACATGAAATATTCTACTTTTGTTAGCGGCTGGGTATTCCCCCAAGGAATCCCGGTACAAAGTCAAGTGTTGCGAAGCTTCTACAAAATAAAATCCAATCATACGAAATTTGCGTATTTTCCTATCTACCTCCGTTCTTCCTGATTTTCCCATTATGTTTCAGGAGTGTCTTCTCTGCACCAAAAACAGTCCAAGCGACCGTTACTCTCCTGGAGCACTTACATATTATTTTAGAGAAAACCCCACGTGACGACATAAGGACAGAGGTTCTTCCTATGTTGTACAATGCCTTCGAAAGCACCACGATACAAGTTCAGGTAGGCATAACGATGTTGTGTGCAGATAATCGAATCCTTAGAGGCTACCGAAAAAGTTTGTTCTGCATAAATAAGTCTTCAATAATTTGCTAACAGGGTGTCCGAGTTAAAGTGTCCCTATACCTTATTGTGGAAACTGAAGGAGCTAGAAGAAAAGTTAAATACAAAACTCTGTAATCGATTGAACTTTTATTTTTATAACCCACCTTAATACAGGCTGCTCCGTTTCTTCCCTATTGGTATCAACTTTCTTATTTCAAATGAAACACCCTGTATATTATTGCATTTTTGAATTCTTTGTCAAATTTTAAGGTAACTTTGGTTTGACAACCATGGTCCTATATAGTACCGATTCTGAGATATTCGACTTTTACCTGAAATTTTGACAGCTGTAGGTGCTCACTAAAATAGCTGATACTAGTTTTCTAATGAATGTATCGAAACCAAATTTTTCCCAGTTCTTGTTAACATAGCGGATTATACGTTACATATCTATTTTTAGCAATATGATATACACGGTCTTCAAAAATTAAAGTTAAAAATTCATATATAAGTTCAATCAAAACTTGATTTTGTCAAATGACAACCTATATTTTTTTACTTGTTCATCATGTAGAGCAGATTAAAATGAGCAAAAAATTTATTTAACCTTTTTCTGTTAAGTGAATAGTTTCCGAAATATAGACGGAGAAGTGCATTTTCCCGAAAGAACCAACGATAATTATTATTAATTAGTGTTGCTGCTATATAGCTGGCTTTGATTTTTTTGATAATTTCTCTAATTTTCAGTGTACGCTATAGATGAGTGATGTTACTGTAAATTTTTAAAAAGAAATATAAACCGCAGACCAAAAAATCGAAAAAAAAATTAAATACATATGAGTTTTTATTCGAACTCCACAGGCGTAATCAAATATCAATTCGCTCAAATTACAACGTTATCTTGGAAAGTATGTTTGCCTCTAAATTTAAATCTTTGAGAGAACTCCAGCTCGAATTTTTTTAATTTATATATTTATATATTCATATTCATATTTGAATGAAAGTTACAAGTAATAGATTAAGAATATAATATTCTTGTAAGTAAAGTTTTGAAGAAAATTGAGCTTCCATTTAGGATATCATAACACACTTTCATTTGTTTTGTTTACCTGAATGGAATTCATTGAAAGGTTTGTCCATAAATGGGAAAAATTTGATATTTGCCTATTCTAGAGTACGATAGGTACTCTTGTATTCATTCAATACAACCATTGAGAATTAAGTTGAATACTCAGAGTAAAACAAGAGTAAGTTTTTTCACGAAAATTCACAAAATTTATATTTTTTGACGATTGTTATTCTTTTTGATGCTGTAAATCTGAAATGTAAACTTTCTACATGAATTTATGTGATATGATCAAAGAATTTTTGCCCACGATTTTGAGTTAGGTTGCAATATAAAAGTTTTTTCTTTATATAAATCATAGTGAACAGGAAAGAGAACTTATTTTTTCATTTCGATCATTCTTTATTCCAAATTAAATAGTAATGATCATATAGGTAGTTGTGACTATCGTCACACATGGAATACCCTCTCTTCTGCACAGCAGATTCGGTGGACTGGCAATTGGCAACAAAAAAGATGGTATAGAATATGGTTCAATTATCTTCCGTTCTAAATTTACTATTTGGAAACTTTTCACAATTTTTGTACCAAAAACATAGCATAACTGCAAAACTATCGCACCTCAAAATTCATTGTACACCATAACAAAAATTTTAGTTTTGAAGATATGAATGCAGAAGTCCATGTTTTCAGTGTACGCAGCGGTGAAACAAACAAAATTTCATTCTTTTCAGTTCAGAATGAATATATACAGGATGTTCCTAAATTGGAGGTACAAGCGAAAAGATGAAATTCCTCCTCCTTTAAAAAAAAATAGATTCCATAAACGTGGGACCGCATATGATTCGTTTTTGAGATACAATGTGTTGAAGTTAGAATTTTTTTCAAATTTTTCTCTTATAGTATACACTTCCCAAGATATGCAACTAAAATTTGGCATAAATATTATAATAGATAGTTCACTCCATGTGACATGCCAATAATTTCCATAGCAAATCTACAGGGTGATATTTTTTCTGAAACTCTGCCAGAACTTTTTTTTTGGTGAGCTACTATTAATTTGAAAACATGTAAAAAGAGGCGTTGTCGTTATACTAAACTTATGGTCTGCTCTTGTTTTATCGTAACCGCTACCGATTTCGAGAAAAAAATTTTGAACGATTCTGTCGAAATCTTCAGAAATCTCAAGAAAGAAAGTTGTCGCAAAAATTCAGTTAGTAAGCTGTGGTAAATAAATTGAAATTTAGTTCTGACACATCAACTTAAACTCGGTATTTCTAATAATGAAATTGTTTTCACAACTTATCTTGATACCAATTCAAAAATTCAAACGTATCTCAACACCCTGTATCTCGAGAAGGAAACGTTTGCAATCCCCTTTTTATCTCAAAATTACTTCATTTCTACCTCCAATTTAGGTACACCCCGTATATTCGTACAGCCTGCTTTGTGAATCACAACCGAAATGGTAATTAAGTACATTTACACTATACTGATATATTTAACCAATAACTTAGTTATCTCCTGTTTTACATCTAAACGACCGCTAAAATAGATGATAGAATTATAACGGTCAAATGGTGAAGAGCCCTGTATGTTTCCAAATTAGACTTGAACCTTGTAGGAGGTGTTAGTATCTCACATTTGCTGTCGTTTGAGCCATATTTATTGCTATCCAAAAATAAACAATTTCCGAGATATTTGATTTCTTGTGTTTTTCAAAGAATTTTTCACCTTGCTTCATTTTTCGTCAATTTTCTCTGCTTTGACGAAGTTCCATTATAATTTTGGATTATTTTCATCAGAAAATGATATGATACGTATGAGAAAAGCAATACTATCATCATACATCCTACAATCATAATTAGTATGATTTAAAAGTTGGTATATTAAAAAAAGATAAATCAATTTGCTTGCAACGTTCAAATTCCAAAATTAATGTATGACAAAATTATGTTAAAAACTCGCCTAATTCCTTCTTTATTTCCTAAAAAAGCTTTCCTTAGAATGCGAGCACTAGTTTCGTTTCAGAAATTGATTTTTCTTTTCTTCATATACGAAATTTGGAAACAGCCTGTATATAAGACGCGACAAAATATGAGAACCACCTGTAATTCGTCATCCACTCCATCCATATCGTGAAAAGCAACTTTTCCCATACTCTTTACTTCTTGTGAAGCCTGAAATTAACTTCCTCTGAAGATTTACAGCGACAACCTTCGGGACCAAATGGCAGGCAGCATGCATAAATAACATTGCCATTTACAACCACCAATGAGCAAACATGTTTGTGAGCTAGGATCGTAAATTTTCCACTCAATATCAGATGGAGAAATTCCCTGGTTCCTGAAAGTTCTACTATGGAAAACTCTTGGAGTAACAAAGAGAATAATACAAATTCTTCTAAGTAATAGGGCATATAAACGTAAGCCCGCTACAAACGCTACTCTTGGTTGAAATCATTTAACTATATTCAGTCCGACGTTTATCTGGGTGCAAAAGGCTTGGTTGTGGAAAGAGTCGGGAGCTTTTTAATAATAGAGATCGAGTTGGGTAATGAAGAGAAGTAGTGTCCTACATTCAGCGAGACCCAACTAAAACTTTTCATAACCGGGCATATAATCGGTTTTTTCAAAACCCTCGCGATCAATTTTTGTTTGGTGAGAAATATATCTGTGGGAAATAAAAGACGGAAATATAATTCCAGATTTCCTCAATCTGAATAGAGTCATGCATTGGAATCAATGAAATCATCTTAAGAAATTATTGACTGATATTTCATTTTTACAATTTAGTTTTCTCGACAAATTATTGTCAATTCAACTCTGCTGTCCAGAGTTATGGCTATCGCAAATTTAGGCCAATATTTATGAATCACCCCGTATATCCGAAACTAATAGCCTTAGGATACAAAACAAGCAAGTTTTCCTGGATGACCTGCATTCACCATTGCGCTATGGCCAACGACTCATGAAACACCCTGTATAACACCTCAATGTTTGTACATTATGTAACGGCAATTTTTATCCATTATAATTTGTCGTTTTCTGCTCTATATAGCAGGGATTAACAAAGTATATTTCAATTCGATCAGTTTTAAAGGAACCAGTGAGACTTCTCAGATGACAATTGAGGAGGAAATTCACCCTAGAAATTCTCTAATCTTGATCGAAATTAATTGACATTAATTTTTTATACAGTGTGATTCGAAAATTGGGGAAGGTTAACCCCTTGTTCTCAAGTTGGGATAGAGGAGCACATGTTATATGTATCCAACCCCTCTTGATGTTGGTAATGCCGCATAGTCTAAGTTTCTTAGAAATACGCGTTTTTTTTTCATTGAATGTATGTATTTCGAAAAAACATCTGCAATGGTATATTTTGAGAAGCCCGATATATTGCGATCAATATCACTACTTATGATAGATCCCGGGACTTGCTTGTGGGATACATACTTTTGAAGGTTCGGATTTTAATGTTGCACATATAGTCCATCTAAGGTAAAGCTTTTTCGAAATGCAGGGTTTCCATTGAAAAAAAACCGTTTTTCTTAGAAACTTGGACTGTATCTTTTACTAACCCTATATTGCTTATACGAGGTTGTATTGATATCTAGTTAGCCTAGACCAGTTTCATGCATAAAAAAATATTGCGTTACAATAACAACGAACAATAACTCATTAGCAGTGTAAGTATGAAGTTTGAGGTCAAAAAAGTAAACCAGAGTTAAGCAATAAATAAAAAGAAAGAAGATGTCCACCGAAATTGTGAAAATCGAAAAATTGGAGTATCGAGCCATCATCAAGTACCTGTATTTAAAAGGGTTAAGAGGTAAGCAGATTTGCGAAGATATGCTTGATACCCTTGGCGATCAATGTCCTTCGTATGCGACCGTGAAAAATTGGACTGCAATCTTCTAAAGAGGTAAATTTTCCATTGAAGATGGTGACCGATCGGGAAGGCCAGTTTCTGTGTCAGCCCCCGAAAATATCGATGCAGTTCATGACATGATTTTATCAGAGCGTCGAAGAGGGCTAAAACGGATATCTGAAGCACTGAATATTTCATACGAACGCGTTCATCATATAGTTAACGTCAATTTGGACATGAGGAAAATTGCTGCAAAATGCATTCCCAAATGTTTGAATGTAAACCAAAACCGTGCAAGGGTAGAAGCATCGCGTTCGATCTGTGCTCGATTTGAAAACGATGTACACTTCTTGAACCGAATTGTGACTATGGATGAGACTTAGGTACATTTCTACGATCCAGAAACAAAGCAACAATAATTGATGGAATGACGACACTCTCGTTCTCCAAGACCTAAGAATTTTCGTGTTCAAAATTCTGCTGGAAAAGTTCTTGCTTCAGTTTTTTGGGATTGGCATGGAGTAATCCTGATTGAGTTTTTGGATAAGGGTAGAACAATAACCGGAGATTACAATTCGACATTACTGACCACTCTATGGGAAAAAATTTAAGAGAAAAGCCGCGGAAATCTATCCAAAGGTGTTTTGTTTTTGCAGGACAACGCCCCTGCACATATCTCATGTTGCCATGCAAAAAATTCGTGATTTAGGGTTTGAATTACTATAACACCCCCCCTATTCACCAGATTTGGCTCCATCCGACCATCATCTCTTTCCTCATCTGGAAAAATGTTTAAAAGGTCGTAAATTTTCTTCAAACGAGGAGGTAATAAAAGCTGTGGAAGTCTGGTTTGTAGAGCAAGAAGAAACATTTTTTTGAAAGGTCTAGAGACGTCACAGTTTAGCTGTGATAAATGTATCCAATTAAGAAGAGAATATGTTGAGTAATAAAATATTTTGACATTGCAATTTTGTTTGGTTCTATAGTAGGCTAAGAATATTTCAATATATCCTCGTATACATGAAATAACGCGATGCTGAACATCAAAGAGGGTTGGATATACATATAAA
This sequence comes from Coccinella septempunctata, assembly GCF_907165205.1. Classification (NCBI taxonomy): domain Eukaryota; kingdom Metazoa; phylum Arthropoda; class Insecta; order Coleoptera; family Coccinellidae; genus Coccinella; species Coccinella septempunctata. The sequence continues at coordinate 48,792,963 of NC_058189.1, read as the reverse complement.
ATGTTTTCCCCTATTTCAACTTAATAATAAGGTCTTAACGTACCCCTAATATCGAACCAATCTGTATGACAAAATTAACAATTAATTTCTATCGATATTGTGAAAAAATGGTTTTGAATAATTATCTGAAAAGTAATATACATTCATTACCTAGTTATTTGATGTTAATTATTTGATACAAAATGAAATGAAATGGAAATCATTTTACATTTTAATTCATCATAACTTGATTGATGAAGGGCGTTAAAAATAAAGTAGACTTTGCAGAGTTACTGAGCAAAATAAAAATTACAAAGTTTGTAAATTTTCCAAAAATCCCCCATCTTTGGGGGCTCCATCTTTTTTGGGGGTCACTTTTGATAGAAATATTATTGAGGTTTTCGTCACTCAAATTTTGATCCATTTTTCACGCACGTTGTATATCTATGTGAAAAGTAAAAAATGGTTCTTTCTTTCAGAACGCAGCTCTAATTGCAGTGACGAACGTTTCGGATTACTTAGATGATACGTCGATAAGAAGAATAGTATTAACGAAAACGAAAGCAATCTACGAGAAGAATCAAACGGATATGAAGATAGTCTCTAGCGTCCTGTCGTGTGTGGAAAGGACCTTAGGGAGGCTGGATAAGGGTCAGATCATAGACGAAGTGCTACCTCTACTGTATGACATAAGGCTGACAGATCCACAAATAACCTTGAGGGTCGTAAGTGAGTGAAATGTTTTTGTACAATATTTTCGATGATTCAAACCATAGATATAGAGGCATGGACTGAGCAATGCCATTGGCTATTTTATAGAAAGAGAGAAATGATTGTCGAGCCATTACCTGTCTCTTTTCTGTTCACATAGAAGTGACCGCACTGCGGACCAATCAAAATTCTAGAAAAAGGATAACATGCCCGATGTTCAGTTTCTCTCTGTCACTTTTATTGACCGTATTTCATGCATAGATAGAAAGGGAAGGCACAGTCCATTTCTCTTTGTCTATGTTTCAAACTGCCTCATTTATATTCAGCAGTGTATGCTACAGTGAACGATATCGGTTGTTTTAGTGTATGTGTTTTATCCTTGTCTAAGGTATGATTCATCTCTATTTCCCTTAAATTTCTTATCGTTTTGCAATCAAACTAAAACTCGTTTACAAGTTTATTCACGAATATACATGATAACCCAGCATAACTTCACTTTACAAAATATTTTTGATATCCTGTGATGATTTACCTATACACGATGACTACGCAATATACAGGGTGAGTCTTTGACTCGTAGAAATATTTTAACAGTAGATTCTTGAGGTCAAAAGAAGCACTTTTTTCCTATACAGGCTTTTGAAAAGCCATAAATAAATGTTGTCGGTTTTATCGAATGAAATAAATTTCGGAATATAGTTTTTCATTTATTTGATGAATATTTAACGAACACAAAATATCACCCACGTCTTCCAGTTTTCTCATTATGACCGATACATACCATAAAATTCAAAGAACCCAACTCGTGAAACTAAGTTGTACGCTATCTAATGAATATTTGAACGGTTTATAAAATAAAAGTATTCTTCATATTTTCTCCTATAATGCGCCGTTTTCGAGTTATTTGATGTTCAAAAATAAAAAATTTCTGTGAAATTCAAAAAACTGGGTACTTCGGCTGAATGCAACTCTGTTTAAAAGATCTACAGATGTGTAGTGTCACATATTTAGCTGGTTATTCTGAAGGTAATTCTGATTTTCAGGGGTGACAGAGGTAATTATGAAAATTATCTTTTTATCAGGTCCGAATTGGAAAGAGTGGTATGGAAAAAAGTGTTTCTTTGACCTCAAGAATCTACTGTTAAAATATTTGTACGAGACAAAGACTCACTCTGTATAATCTTCATATTTTATTGTGATCGATTGCTGAAAATTTTTCGTCTAGTCTACTTCCACTGACTCTAGAAATGCTGCTATGTGCATTTCCTCAAATTTCTTCATAAGCACGAGCTCCAACTCTGGAATAAATCACACTCATTATATTGAATAATCAATACCACTTAAGCTCCAATATTTCCCGTGTTCCGAAGCCCAAAACTCCAATATTAGTCTCCGATATTATCCTGTCACACTCGGGAAACGATTGAATAATGGCAGGATGCTTGCAGTAATGCTGCAAACCAGTTCTCTGACTTGATTAGAATTTATTCATCGCGTTATTGACTTGGGGTCTTCGAGTGAAGACTTGAAAGAGGATCCTGCGTTGTCATGAATGCTGAAGGCCAATTTCCGTCAACAATGGGGTATCTTGATCGGTAGTAGGAACAATTCTGTGCCAGACCTATCAGAACTGACAAATGTACATCATACAGAGTCAGTATACGAAAGGATAGTAACTCTGGTGATTGAACATATTCCGAACCGATTCTGGATCCTATTGAGCTCTGTCAACGACAAGATAGATCGATAGACCATTGTTATGAACAGTTTCTAATATATGTATTATACAGGGTGTTTTCAAAGGTGAGGTTTTTTTTGCCAGATGGTAGAACTCATCAAAATGAGTCGTTTAACCGAAAATTGTCTATATGAAATATCCAAGTTCGAACAAAGTTTAATTGAATTTCAAGCAAGGGCTGTGGAATGTGACTCTGGCATCGCAAAAACGAAACAGAACATATATATGGCTGGACAATGAATGGTTCGGTACCAAGTTCATCGGATTAGATGCATCAGGTCACTTTTGAGAGAATCATAATTGTTGTATCGTGCAATTAAGGGGGAAAAAAAAAGTAGAAAATCGAAGCAGTTTCTTGAAAGTGCTTATGCTAGTTATGTTGAAAAAGTGCTATGATGTTTCCCCATTTCATCATATTTTTACGACCATTGTTGGAATGTTCGAACAAGAAGATTGTGATGCCCATTTTAAAAAATTCATGAATAATTTAGACGAATTCTATTGGTGAGATTTTAAAGTATTATTCTATTTTAACACTTGTGTCCTAAGTCTCTTCTGTCAGTTGGTATCGAAATGAGCCATTTCATAAAATCGTGTAAGTTACTAAAAAATAATGAGAACAATTCAGCAATCCTAAGTTTCCATTCTCATTTCCACGTAAATATCGAAGGAGCCAATATCCTAAACGAAACCACATGGTCGAATCAGGAAATAAGTTTTCCCACTGCTAACAAACGGTCTAGGGTCGTATTCGGATTTATTTCAGTAAACATTTTCAAAAAGCCTCATCTTCAAATAAACCATCATAAGTAAAATCAGAAAAAAAATCTATCCCATGCAGTTTGAAAATTATGGGCATAAAAAAACTAAAAATTTGGTCGAAGTGTAACCATTTTTCGGTTATTGTGGTTAATTTTTATTATTTTTGTTCATTCAAGCTTTGAAACCGTAACCCTAAAAAACATTACTAGAATCACAGTCAAAAATAATGACAAAATTGCCCAAGGTTTCTCAGAATTGATATTATTTGTTAAACTATGAATTTAAAATTTTCAAAATTTGTCGACTTTGATAGGCCCTCCTTTGAGAAAAATGTACTAGAGTGCCTTGGCAAATGCCATTAAAAGTTGGCGCATTTAATCAGGATTGTAAAATTGTACAATACTTGTTAGTTTCATACTAAACAAAAAAAAAAAATAAAAACCTCAAGTAACCCGATTTTTGGATTTTTGCTAACCCATTCTATTCAGTCAAAATATTTTTATTCGCACAAGTTCTTTGTAGGTTCTTAATTTTACGGCAAAATGATGAGAGAGATGGATAGTGGACATGTTTGCTAAGAGCTTTTTTATAACGTGGTTACCTCGGAGAATACTTATCTCGAGCGCCAGCTATTCTTTTCAGGAAGAATAGCAAACCTACCAGAGTAGCTGCTAGTCGGAGACAGAGTTCGCCTTTATCTAGGGTGGTAGCGATAACGAAGTACTCAAAATCAAATGATGTAAAAGTTTATTCACACCTTCGGAAACTGATTATATGTACAAGGGAGATATGTGTAGGTATGAAATATGAGCGAATCTATAAGCGAACATACATTCGGGAAATTCTATCCGGTCACGAGCACTTTATGAATTTTATACCGGGTGCAGTGAAAAAATCAAAGGTTAATGCGCCAACCAGAACTGACGGAACGAATACTAAGGACTTGCTATACGGTATCGGGATGTAATTGTATTTCTGCTGGAATGAAACACAACCAGGGCGGATCTATTCGAGACTTCTATTCGCTACCCCAAGGGCTATAACGCACCATAACTGATAGCGAAGAAAAGGTCTATTGTTAGCGCAACTACGGGATTTCACTGACAACGAGCGGTATCTCTTATTCTCTACCCCAAGGGCTATAACGCGCCATGACTGATAGAAAAGAAGGGATTTCGGATTCAACACTTATGACGCGGACAGGGGTTGACGGGACTTTCCCTTCAGTACCCCAAGGGCTTGCGCACCATGACTGATAGCGAAGGGAAAAGTCAGACTCGCGAAACAGGGTAAAAGACGATAAAATATAACAGGAAGCGATACAGTACAGCAGTGTCAAAGTTAAAGAAGTAACGGTGTAGGTCTAACAAAGAAACTGAACGGTACAGACGGGGACCTACCTCCTTTGTTTCAGGCACTCGCGAAAAATCAAAGGAAAGAAAAAAAACTAAAAATCAATTCGTAATAGCACTGATGCAACACAAAAATTATTCTTAAACGGCGAAACTCAGAAAATACGGAGAACTAATTGAAGTAAAAAACCGAATCAAAAGCAGAAGTCACCACGTTAAAGACTGAAGTCAAAGAGCGGAAAATCAAAAGTAAGTGCTGAAGTAAAAGTGCAAAAGTAAGTGCCCGTCGCGGGGGGAAAATTTGCATTGCACACTAATATCAATTTTTATTACGAAAATGCCGAAAGTGATTGAAAACAGAGACAGAGTTTCGGGAAGTGCTATTTAGAATTCAGGTTCGCTCATTGAAATAGTTATACCCTGATATTCTAAAATCCACCATACGTCAGACGGTATCAAACATATTCAATGTTAGAGAATTTATATAATGTTTCATCTGAATCCAAACGACTTATATTTCAGCTGAATATTTCCACAATCAGAAAGATTGTGAATGAAGAGGATAACAAAGAATTTCCTTCTATTGGGAGACCCAAAAAAGTGGTGGCATTTCAGAATTGTATGTTTGAGTGAATTAACAAGAAAAGTTTACTACAGGATTTTCGATGAATGTCATCGTAGAATGAGTTCCCGAAAATTGATTTTTCTATTTTTCATTTGACTTGTCCTATACATTGTAAATATCTTAAGGTACCAATAAATACCTAATTATTATTATTATATCAATGTATTAAGATGAACAGCCACATATACGAGCCAGTTTTCCTGTTAATTGTTTATTCATGTGAAATTTTTGTTCAAAGGTGAAGTTCATCTGGACTTGAAACTTCCTTTGATTCCTTCTACTTATATTGATGCAAGATGATTTTTGTTGATATCAGTTAATTCCTTCGGGAGATACTCGAATTTTTTAAATCTACAACTGACGTATTCAAACTTTAGCCAAAGCAGATAACGAACATTAACTCAAGCTAGTGCATATTAGGATATTATACTGATCTCTTGTATTTTCCATCCAAATTGGATTTGGTATGCTCTCAATCAGTTTGTATAAACTTCAATTATGTTCGTCACATATTTTCCGAAGAGATTCGACATTGTGATTAAATGCGTAATAACAGAAACTTTTATGTAGAACGAGCAACATATCGTTGATTTCTTCTTCTTCTTCTGCCTTTTACTATGTCCATGGCTGCTTAGGCCATTCAGACAAATTTCCACATCAGCCGAATGAGCCTGCTACTGAGCAGGTCATGGTAATTCCAATTGTACCGGATTTTATATATAAATTTTCATAGAGTAATAATAGAAGCTTTTACGTAGAACGGGCAACATATCGTTGATTTCTTCTTCTTCTTCTGCCTTTTACTATGTCCATGGCTGCTTAGACCATTCAGACAAATTTCCACATCAGCCGAATGAGCCTGCTACTGAGCAGGTCATGGTAATTCCAATTGTACCGGATTTTATATATAAATTTTCATAGAGTAATAATAGAAGCTTTTACGTAGAACGGGCAACATAGCGTTGATTTAAAACCCAAAAATGTTTTGACAAGCTTCATAAGCCCACATTTTCGTACTATACAGAGTTTTGTAGACTACGAAAAGGCCTTTGACACCATAGAAATGTGGTCGATATTGGAAGCAATGAACCAAGCCCGGGTTGACTCGAGGTATACAAACTTGATGAAAAACATCTATACAAATGCCACTCTGCATATCGCTCTAACGGAAGACTGGAAAACCGAGAAGATTAACGTCAAGAGGGGTGTCCGACATGGTGATCCGATGATCCCTAAACTATTCACCTTGGCCCTCGAATATGTTTTCTAAAATATCGACTGGGAGACAAAGGGACTATTGATAGATGGGACCTATCTGAATCACCTCAGATTGACTGACGATTTGATCGTGATCAGTAATAGTGTATACCAACTGGAAGAAATGCTTAATGAGCTAAATGAGGAGTCAAAAAAAGTAGGTCTCAAAATGAATCTCCAGAAAACAAAAGTAATGTCTTCCGAGCAAGTAAATGTAAGCATAGAGGGTGAGACCTTGGAGTCGGTGGAGGACTACATTTACCTCGGTCACAAGATCAAACTGGGTAGGGAAAATCAAACAGCGGAAATCGATCGCAGGATTGGGCTTACGTGGGCGGGCTTCAAAAATCTCAGTCATACTTAGAGGAATAAGAAAGTCCCTATGTGTCTCAAGAGGAAGGTTTATGAGGCGTGCATTCTGCCTATTATGACATATGGCATGGAGACGGTAACACTGACGGTGCGGAGCAGGCGAAGACTGGAATCCACTCAACGCGCGATGGAAAGGGCCATGCTGGGGGTCAGCTTACGAGATCGCATCCGCAGCTCAGCCATCAGAGCCAGAACAAAAGTCTGCTGTGTTATTGAGAGAATAGCAAGACTGAAATGGAGGTGGGCAGGACACATGGCCAGAAGCGAAAACGACAGGTGGATGAAAAGAACCCAACAGTGGAGACCTTGGACGTGTACTAGAGAAAGAGGCCGTCCCCGTCTAAGATGGAAAGACGATATCGTAAAGACAGTGGGGACAGGCTGGATGAGAGTTGCCAAGGACAGACAGGAGTGGAAGCAGATGGAAGAGGCCTACGTTCAGCAGTGGAAGTGCGAAGGCTGAAGAAGAAGAAGAAGAAGAAGACAGAGTGAAAGGTGTCAAATTTCCATGGCCAACCGAGTGCTAAAATAAAAGCGAATGGAGTATATCCATTTTGGTATTCATAACTGTGCCCACTTTCAATTCAATATTTTCCCTTCCATTACCACTACTTCCCACGACCATTTACTCCGTTTTGGAGGCATTTATTGTAATACCCCATCTTTCGTATTCAACTTGTAGTTTAACTAACATATTGTTCTCTCCAAATATGTAATGCAGCATTCAAATAGATTTTAAAAAGTGTTGGAGCAATAGGACATCCTTGCCTCGAGCCCCTGGTCACAGAGAAGCTTTCATTAGACTTAATTTCCAATCTTTACACAGATTGCCATACCAGAATATAAGGACTTCAAATTCTGTTTAATGATTTGATTTTTCAAAACAAGATTTTGAATTTGATAGAAAACGCAGTTTTGTATTGAGAAATTTTTATTGTATAATTAAATACATACATGGAATAGGGTTATTCATATAACCGGGAATAAACCCTCACGGCTTTGCTGGTCCATACGAACTCTTTTGTTGGACAATGTTTAATAAATGTAGTAAATGCGGCGTCTAAAATCCTCCTGTAATGCTCTTCCTCGAAATGGACTTTCGACATCAAATAACCCCATAAACAATGAATCTAATAGTGTTTAATCACACGGTCCCTAGACCACATCCCTAGGGCCACTTCGGATCACCGAAACGAGAGAGTACACAACCAGGAAGTATCTCGAGGCTCTTTTCGCACACCCAATACTATCAAGTTGTCTTTTCAGCATCGGCAATATTCAACTGCACGAATGGCGGCAAATTCAAATCTTGTGTTAATTTTGGCAGAGCCTTAACCAGAACTTGAGGTAATTCTGACTTTTTTAACAATCCATATTGTAATTTTGATAAAAAAGTCACTTTTTACAGGGTGTGACATAAGTATCTCAAGATATTCAAGTGACGTATTACTGAGATGTGTCCGAAAATGCTTCGTTTCGGAGATACAGGATGGTGTTGAATTGAATTTTTTTGTTCGATTTTCAACAATAACTCATTTTTTCGGCACTCCCGTATCAGCTTAGAATAGATGACATGGGAGCTCACTGCTTTGATCCTAGCCTCACTGTCAAAATATACAGGATGTGTCTTTGACTCGTACACATTTTTCAACAGTAAATTCTTGAGGTCAAAAGAAACACTTTTTTTTCCGATTCGACCCTGATAAAAAGATATAGGGGAGACTGGGGAGGGTTGATACGTTTTTGGAATATTTATTTTTGTAAAATGAATTATATGAAGAAACAGGACTTTTATAACATTATATAATTCTTCGATTAATCGTTCAACGAAATAAATATAGAATTCTCAAAATATAAACATACTATTCTGTACAAAACATTGAACACAAAATCATGCAAAATGTCTCAAGCCTCCCCACATATGGGAGGATTGATACGGTGTACTGGGAGGCATGAGACACATAAACTGAAAATATAAGCCCCATTGTTATCACTTGCAAATGTCACATATAAACATTTTTGTGCCATTTCTAACACGGTCACATTCTTCTTGGCACCATTGCGAGCACACCTGACGCCTGATCCAGAATTACTAGATCAGTAGGTCAGCAATGATACTGGTTTGCTTTGGTCCCGTAGGTGCAGAAACATGTTCAGAAGGTAGGTTGGATGGTAAAAACGACTTTATGTAGGCCTGTCCAACCAGCTCCGGAATATTTTTTTAAGATGATACTTATATCAGGCCTCCCCACCCTAAATGTCTCAAACCTCCCTGAAAGCAAGTTTTAAAGTAATTTATGTTTTCATTTTATACCCATACATTTTGGCAACCTAATAAAACAGTAAATTAAATAGGTTTATGCATATTTCCCAGTCACATGTTTGTTTATGCTGAAAAATTAATGCATGATCATAAAACCCTTAGGTAACGTAAGTAAATACTTACAATTTCTCACCTCGAAACACTCTTTGTTGAATATTTCACGAACGAACTACTGTTAGCCTTACAGATTAAGGTCATGTAGTGCTTTCTGCCAGAGAATTGTGTTCACCAGTATATTACTTTTGAAAACGGCTACAGACCGCGGATATAAGCCTGTACCAAGCCTCCCCATGTATCAATGCTCCCTAGTCTCCCCTAGCTATTTTGAGTTTTCCTAATGAGCTATCTCACGCTGGAAAAACAAAATTACCTTCAGAATAACTAGCTTAATGCTAAGACTGTGACACAACACATCTGAGTATCTTTCAAACAGTGTTGTATTCAGCCAAAGTACCCAATTTTTCAAATTTCACAGATACTTTTTAATTTTTGTACATCAAATTACTCGAAAACGGCGCATATAGAAAATATGAAGAAAACTTTTATTTCACAAAACGTTCAAATATTCATTAGATAGCATTCAAGTTAGTTTCAAGAGTTGGGTTCTTTGAATTTTTGATATTTTTATGGTACGTAATGGTCAAAATGAGAAAACTGAAAGACGTCGGTGATATCCTTGTGTTCGAAAATGATTCATCAAATAAATGATGAAACCGTTTGTGACAGAACTAAAATTTATGATTTTTCAACAGCCTATACCTTTTAAACCGAGCCGATTCGGAAACAAATATCGAAGAAAAAAAAGTGTTTCTTTTGACCTCAAGAATCTACTGTTGAAGTATTTGTACGAGTCAAAGACTCATACTGTATAGCCCATTTGTGGTTGTTTATTTCTATACTCCATTCACTTTTATTTTATCAGTCGGTTGGCCATGGAAATTTGACACATTTCACTCTGTATAGTACGAAAATGTGGGGTTATGACGCTTGTCAAAACATTTTTGGGTTTTAAATCAACGCTATGTTGCCCGTTCTACGTAAAAGTTTCTGTTATTACGTATTTTATCACAATGTCGAATCTCTTCGGAAAATATGTGACAAACATAATTGAAGTTTATACAAACTGATTGAAGGCATACTAAATCCAGTTATTTGCGTGGAAAATACAAGAGATCAGTATAATATCATAATATGCACTAGCTTGAGGAGAGTTCATGTTCGTTATCTTCTTTGGCTAAAGTTTGAATGCGTTACATCAGTCGTAGATTTCAAAAATATTAACCCGAAGATGAAATGCATATGATGCAGTTGTTGGGAATGGATATCTCCCGAAGGAATTAACAGATAATTACGAGTATGTTGAATTCTTCAACAAAAATCATCTAGCATCAATATAAGTAAAAGGAATTAAAGGAAGTTTCAAGTCAAGAAGATCTTCACCTTTGCACAAAAATTTCACATGAATAAACAATTAACAGGCAACTGGCACGTATTTGTGGCTGTTCATCTTAATACATTGATATAATAATAATAATTAAGTATTTATTGGTACCTTAAGACATTTACAATGTATATGATATATTACATATATTACAAGTCAAATGAAAAATTGAAAAATCAATTTTCGAGAACTTATTCTAGGATGACATTCATCGAAAATTCTGTAGTAAACTTTTCGCATTAATTCCCTCAAACATAAAATTCTCAAATGCCTCCCCTTTTTTTGGGTCTCCTATGGAAGGAAAGTCTTTGTTATCCTCTTCTGAAATATAAGTCGTGTAGATTCAGATGAAACATTATATAAATTCTCTTACATTGAAATATGTTCGCTACCGTCTGACGTATTGTGGATTCCAGAATATCAGGGTATAACTATTTGAATGAGCGGACCTGAATTTTAAATAGCACTTCCTGAAACCCTGTCTCCTCTTTTTTCAGTCACTTTCGGCATATTTGTAATAAAAATTGATATTAGTTGTGGCAACGGCGTTATGACATTAACGACATTTTTCATGAGTGCCAACCTTACTCCGTTCTAGTTACAAAAACTTGAGAAAATGATTTCATGGCCAACCGACTGCTAAAATAAATGTGAATGAAGTATAGGTTCATTATCACACATCATTCGATTGCGAATATTTTTGTCCGAAGAACGCTTAGACAACAGCCTAGCTATAGTAAGCATCTAGCTAGCTAGCTAACACCGAATACTCCTGCCCCAGTTTCGTTCGTGGTTTTCGAACCATCTGTATGTACACCATTTAAAGGTATGTATTTCTATTGAGGATTTGGGGGTGAACTTCCTTCCCCAATTTTCTTTTCTACTCAGCATCGTAGTAAGTCTTTTCCAGATTCTGGTTTTCTCTATCATCTCATCACTGGAAGGATTCTCTGATGGGATGTTTGCTGATTCCTAATTCTCTCATTATCCGTACTTTCCCTGGATATTCCAAGGACGGCTTTATGGGTTAATCTTGCTGTGGATTATCTTATAACCTGCTGATAGGATTGCTCTTTATGTTTTAAGTGTAGAACAATAAAAAACAACTGCAGTTTATCAAAAAAATGTATGAGTGTCATTTTACAAAACGAACCTCCCTTCGAAGCGCTATGCCAGAGCAGAAGATGATAGAAGATGGCAGTGGCAGATTACACCTAGCATTACCAATGTTGCCAGTTTTGAATCGACAAATTTCAACTCTCGTAAACGAAAATTTCGTTAGTTTCACCCCATAGATATACGACTAAGGGTCTGACACACAGAAAAATTCGCAAGTTTGATCTTCTATTTAAGTATTCGCTTATATATTTCTCTCAAAAAGTTATGATTAAATGTCAGATATCCTGAACTCGATCAAAGCAAAGCGTACCCTTTTCACTCGCTGTTTACCTTTCTGTCCGGTACAAGTTTCGTAATATACTCTGCTAGCAGTTGTTGTCATCCGATTGAATTAAGATTGGGTTAGTATATAATTGGCTGGTTTTCCGCATTTCAAAATATATATCATTGGCATCCTCATATCTCGAATAAATTGGATTTTTCTTTAATTGGAATAACAAGTTTGTGCCTTAAGTACCTGGCAAATGAAAGCTATCCTTTTTGAAGTTTTTAATCTTGACATAGGTATTGTATTTTGTCTCTATTCAGTTACGGAAATTCAGATTTAAGAAGTTTTCTCTGTCCTTCATTCTACGTCACTTTCACAATCCGGCTCCGACAACATCAGCCATTAAATCAATAATAAATTGTCATCAAAGTTTTCTGATCACCGAAAATTATGGATAATTCATTAACCCCTAATAACCTGAGTTTCTATTTTTTCAGAAAAAGATTATTCTAATTGAATAAAAACCCTTTATTGGAGTCTACAAGACTAAAACAACTCAATTTTTGTTCGAAAAATGTATGGTTTTTGAGAAAAATGGTGTTACATATATGTAACGCTAATATCTACAGTTACTGAGAAATAATATAGATTTTCCAGTGAAATTTGCGTTACACATGTGCAACACTAGTTATTATGGGTTAAGTTTGATGATCACATCAAAAAAAAAAAAGACAGTGACAGATAATGTCATTGGTTTGGTTATCATCGGTATCACTGTTGTCGAATTCACAAAAATTAATGAACTCTATAGTAAAGGCATCGTCGTCACGAAATTTCTACACAAGTTTTACAACTTTCAAATTTTACTAAGTTTTGAAGAATAAATTATTTCAACTGAATTTTAAGCCGAGTCTGTCACTTGGTGGGGATAACTGATGGTTTCATAATTTTCAATTCGATTTCGAACTTTTTAGAAAACTGCCAATTGTCGTTAGCGATGCATTATATTATGAAGTATTCGTTAAAATGGCTTTAGTACAATCAAACGAGAATCCAATTGATTGAAATCCCAAGGAAAGATTTTGTCTGAAAAAACGGGTAAAACATTATTATGTTTGATCCGTTGTTCACACATAAATAAAATATTCCGGGAAATATTGAACAATAGTTATTTATGTACCAAGGACGAAAAACTGTATATTACAGTCGAGCCTGCAAATTGATAGCTGAGGTGCAGCCGAGGATAGCAAGCAGGCTAGACAATAAGGACAGTTTTTTGCCGAGGTGCATATTACATTTTGGTCGACCTCATCACATACATTTATGAAAGTAAGAAGTTACCCGTTTGATGGCCTCATTTAAGTGCCCGTAATTGAAAATTTCCTGAGCTCTAGAGATGTGTTCCAGATATCCATATCGCTTTACTATTCATTCTTGATTATACTGAACACTAACATTCAAACCACGTACATAATTCACTCGTAAAATCTAGCAGATTTCCTAAAGAATTCATTTGACAACACCAAATGACAGTTATTGTCACACGCGCTCATGTTTTCATCAAATTGTGTATTCACAAAAGTGATTCAATGGCCTCGGGATCTGATATTGCTTAGTTACGAATAGCCGGACGGAAAGTGTTTGCGGGCGAAAAGTGTCTGCGGACGAAAAGTACTTGGCTTCAAAACTAGTCGACTTTTTGTTTGGCAATCAGTACGTAAAATGCCATTTTTTTGTTCAGGACTACTAAAAAGGTTTAAAGGTTTTCATTTACTTTACAAGGGCCCTCTCACCATCCTTATGCAAAATGGATTCCGGTTATATTTCCTAAATTTTGCAGATTTTTACTATTGTGGCAATTGTATCCATAGGCACGTATTACTATAGGTTTCCAGATCGAAGGTGTTGAAGAAGAAAATTAGAAATTTCTGCTCAGAATCTTCAATTAACAAAATGTTTATCCATTCTGGGAATACTATATATATATATACCTCAATATGATGGTGCACGGGAATCTCGTATTAATTAAATGGCTATTGAAGAAATAATTTCACCCGTATAAACTTCCTCAATCACTGTTGTAGAGCACGAAACGAAAAAGTACAATGAATACCGGATACCGTGTTGTTGTCCATTGAGGCATTGTATGCCAACAAAACCAGTAACTACATCAATGTACATAATTAGGTATGGTTAAACTATTAGCCGCGCTGCTATGTTTTGTGAAAATATTCCCTATGCCCTACATTCTTTGAATACCGTTCGCTAAATCACTTTTTATGGCTGAAATTATCTCATTCAGTCTCTACAAATAGTCACAATTTTACTCCTAATAAAATAATATGCCCATAGTAAAAGTCGCTTGAAATGAATTAGTAAATCAAAGCCTGGTTTTTTTCTTGTAAATATACAAAAGGACAAGTCGAATAGTATCACGAATTGTGTTCGTTTTTGTGTAAGAAAATCCTACAGCTGTTCCAACCCTTGAGATATATATAACGTCATCGATAAGTTTTTTGAATGGCAATCTTATTTTCTTTATAAACAGTCTACCTATATATATATATATATATATATTCGGTTTTAAAACGTCTTGCGACGTTGTCCGATGCCCAATTTCCACGTCCTTCGGTCACTGCATTGATCTTCTGTAAGGCTTCTCTCGCTCATAGCCCTCGATACACCCTCTTTCCATGTCTTTCTTGGTCTCCCCCTTTTCCTTCGTCCCATCGGTATCCACTCCATCACTCTCTTAGGTAGTCTTGTGTTCGGCATTCTCTGGACGTGCCCGTACCATATCAGCTGGTTTCTCTCAATCTCCGTTGTTAACGATCCTTCTATTCCCATTCGCAGTTTAACCTCTTCATTCCTAACTCTGTCTCTACGAGATATTCCTAAGGATCTTCTGAATACATCCATCTCCACCGCTTCAAGTTTCCTTCTGTTCCTCTCTGTTATTCGCCAAGTCTCGGCTCCATACAAAAGTCCGCTTTTGATGATTGTTTCATATATGTTGTATTTTCGTTGTTTACCTATTTTTTGAGACCAAAATATTCCATTGAGGCATCCTATCGTTTTTCTAGCCTGAGTTATTCTCTTCTTTATTTCGTTATCGTCTTTTCCTGTAGTATCGAAAATAACTCCTAGATAGGAATATTCGTCACATGCTTCAATTGCCTCGTCATTTTCTAGTTGGACATTCGAAAGGTTAGTTCCTATAGGAAGGTATTTCGTCTTCTGGATATTAATTTCTAAGCCCCATCGTTGGTACTCTTCTTGTAATTTTCTGACCATATACTCTATGTCATCTTTATCGTTGGCTATGATGACCTGATCATCTGCAAATTGTAGAGTATATAGGCATATCTCCCCAAGATCAATTCCCATGCCTTTGCACTTACGCTTCCATTGATTTAGGGCTTTGGCAATATAAATCTTGAATAAAGTAGGCGACACGCAACAACCCTGACGCAGTCCTTTATTGACAGCAAACTTCTCTGATAATTTATTCCCCACTTTTATTTGTGATGTTGTTCCATTGTACATGTTTTTTAAAGCTTCAATAAGTGTATGGTTTAAATTTGTTTCTTGCAATACTTTCCATAGTTTATTTATTGGAACGGTGTCATATGCTTTGTGTAGATCAATGAACATAAGGTGGGTTTCCTGATTCATTGCCGATTTCTTCTCTATTACTTGTTTAAGGCAAAATATGTTGTCATTACAGGATCTTCCAGCTCTAAAGCCTGATTGCTCTTCCTCCTCCAGCGCCTCATATTCGGTCTCAATGAGATCCCTAATAATTCTTCCATATAGGCGACACAGCGTGCTAGTTACGGCTATGCCCCTATAGTTTGCACAATCCAATTTATTTCCTTTTTTGTGAATAGATGTAATGTATGCGTTCTTCCATTCCTTGGGTATCTCAGCACCATTCAAATACTGATTTATACACCATGTAAGTGCTTCGAATAACTTCTCTGAACCGTTTTTTATAAGCTCTGCCGGTATTCCTTCCGGGCCAGGAGATCGTCCATTTTTTAACTTTTTAATGCATCTCTTTACGAATTCGTTCTCCACCACTATATGCTCTCCCTCAATGACTACCCCCGAGGGTGAGAGTCTGTTGTACTCATCTCTTTTTTCCGTAAGTAGGTTTTCATAGTGTTCCTTCCATTGTTTCAGTGTTATTGATTCGATATTTGTTCGTGTTTTTTCATTGGTTTTTAGTTGGTTTATAAATTTCCATGACTCTGAACATCTTCTTCCTCCGATACAGCTGTTGATTTCCTGGCATTTACGGTCCCACATATCTCTTTTGGCTGTTGTTACTGCCCGTCTGGTTGTCCTCTTTATGCTCATATATTCGTCCCTATCTTCCTGTTTTTTGGAACTTAGCCATAATAAATAGGCTTTTTTTTTCTCTTTGATTAGGTTTTCGACTTCTTCCGTCCACCAGAGCTTATTACTCTCTTTCGGCTTCTGTAGTCCAAGCGCTTCTTCAGCAGCTTTTTTGATGCTATCCACGATATTCCCATATACCTTCTCTACACCCTGCTCTCGGAGCTCATCTGTCAGTTTCTCGTCCAATCTATTCTGATACAGTGTTCTCGTACTCTCATGTGTTAGGCTGTTCAAGTTATATTTCACACAAACAACCTTTTCTGCCTGTTCTTCGTTATCTCCCCTAGTATTTTTCAATGGCCCAAATGGAAAGAGAATTCTACTTTTCACCAAATAATGGTCTGAACCGCATGTAACGCCTCTGTAAACTCGTACATCATTTATCTGCAAGGCCGTATTCTGTTTTACTATAACATAGTCAATTATAGATCTTAAATTACCAGTTGTCTGCACCCATGTGTAGGTATGTATTTCTTTGTGTTTGTAGAATCCGTTCGTTATTTTCAGCCCATGACTCTCACAGAGTTCAATAAGTCTCTCTCCATTATCATTTCGACTTGTTTCCCCATAGGGTCCCACTACTTTATTATCTCTTTTCCGGCCAGTTTTTCCGTTTAGATCTCCCATAATTATTATCTCTCGATTGTTCCCGATTTTTGTTATTTCATCGTTCAATTTTTCAAAGAATTCATCCTTAACAGCATATAGTTCGTCATTGGATATGCCGTAGACTCCAAGCAAAGTACAAGGCCGATTTTTCAAGTTCATGTTAACCTTTATTATGTTCTCATCAACTGCTTCATAAGAGGTGATATTTCCTTGGTATCTTTTATGTATCAGAACCGAAACTCCCCGTTTTGCCCTTTGGTGCCTTTCAACTCCAGTATGTACATGTATATAATTCCCCGCTGTTTCCACTCCAACTCCCTTCTTTTTTGTCTCCGTCAAGACGACAATATCCATCCTCAGTCTAGTTACCTCCAGTATTACTTCCTCCATCTTGCCCGATATACCCTGCACGTTCCAGGTGCCCATATTCATTATCCTTTTCCGTAGCTTAAGTCGTTTACCGTGTATCCCATCCGAATTTCCGAGGCTTGTATTAGGCTTTTTAGTATATTAAGGTTTAACGGGTGACAGGTAACCAACCTGACGTCCCAACCCCCAACCTGGAGGACCAGAGAATTGTTTTTTCAAGGTTTCTGTCCTTTAGCTTTTATTTCATCCAAAAGCAGGATTGCCACTTCCACCGTATCCGCCGTTCTGAACTCCGTATTCTCCGCCTTCTTCGCTGTTGTGGTCTTCATCTGTACCCTAGACAAGGAGCCCTTACAGGGTGCTATCATCCGGGCCAGATGAACCCTGGTTTTTTAACGAGGTTGTTACTCCTCCCCCTCACCCTTTCTCAACCTGGCTTGGGACAGTCTACCTAATAACGACAATTTCGTCGATTTACCTCACCATTTAGCGTGAACGTTGATGTCTTCATTTGTCAGACAAACCACCCTCTCCGGAGGAGGAACAGGTGTGGGGATTCTCACTCTCCTGAGCTCGAGACCCAATAAAAACCCTTAACTACTTCTTAAATATTGGTTCCGGGCATTTGCCTATAAACCGTTCATCTCTTAGTCGGTTTTCTTCTCGCACACTATCGTGCTGGGATTGATGTGTTTATCCTCTATTGCATAACACTTCATTGGATTAATCAATAAGTTTAAGTTCTTATTTTGATATATTTTTGATTGATCTCTTGGTCTCCTTCGGTA
The DNA here is from genome assembly GCF_907165205.1 of Coccinella septempunctata. Lineage (NCBI taxonomy): Eukaryota > Metazoa > Arthropoda > Insecta > Coleoptera > Coccinellidae > Coccinella > Coccinella septempunctata. The sequence goes on along the minus strand of NC_058189.1, from coordinate 48,774,846 downwards.
AATTCGCATTCTCGTTTTGTCTTCCATTGGGTCGTATTCCACTAGTCTCCTGAGTTCTTGATTCGGATGGTTTTTCGCTGTTTCGAATAATTTCTCTGCTTTTCTGTTCATGAATTCCGTTATGGTTTCCCATTAAAGGTCCCTATAAATCTGTCTATTCCTGACAAACCAAGGTGAATCTATTGCACATCGTAGCAGCTTGTTTTCAGTGGCCTGATCCATAAGTCAGTTGAGGCCTAGCAACGGCTTTGACTATCTTCAATTTTGTCTCTTTCGACATATGGCATCTTTTTCCTATCAGAGGGTACAGTCTATTCATCGCTGCTTTCGTCCTGTCGATTGCTTGTTTGATATGACTTTTCCAAGTAAGTCCTTTATCGAGCGTTATTCCTAAATATTTGGCTTCATTTTTCCAGTCGATTTCTTCGCCGTCATCTTCTAGATTCGTCGTGGGTCGCAGTCTTCTCTTCTGCAGTAATATTGCTCGGCTCTTTTCTCCATTGAGCTTGATTTTCCACTTTATGCAGCAGTCATTTGTTTTGTCAATCGTTTCTTGTAGAACTCGTTCTATTACTTCTGGGTTGCGGTGTCGAGTTGCTATGCATGTGTCGTCAGCATATTATGTAGCATGGTTCTTGGATTCTTCGGAATATCGTGAATGTATATGTTGTACAGAAGTGGCCCAAGTACTGATCCTTGGGTACTCCAGCCTCTATATCTCTTGTTGTGGAGCACTTTCACGTAAAATCTTCTATTTTTGAGATAATTCCGCATCAACTTCCATATTTTGATCGAATATCCAGCACATCTCATCTTATATATTAATACTTCATGCCATACTCTGTCGAATGCACTGGCGACATCTAGTAAAACAAGATCTGTAGCTTGTTTATTTTGGAATCCCTCTGTAATGTATTCTTGCCCTGTTGAATGCTCTCTTCTGAATCCGAACTGTTCTGGTGGTATTAGTTTCAGAATTTCGGTTTCCTCATTTAGCTCGTGGCTATAATTCTTTCTACTACTTTTCCTAACGCCGGCAGTAGACTTATCGGTCTGTAGTTTTGTGGGAAATTCTTCTCTTTGAATGGTTTATTGAACACTATGACTTCCGCTGTTTTCCATTTTTCTGGGTAGTGTTCTGTCCTCATAATTCCACTCCCGATACTTGTTAGAGCAGCTATACCTTTTCTAGGTAATTTCTTTAACATAACATTCGATATTTTATCGCTTCCGGGAGCTTTCCTCTTCTTCAAACTTCTAATTATTTCCCTGATTTCATTTGGCGATGTTGGTTTGCCTATTTCAGCAGCCGCTGGTAATTCATCCATTTCTTCTTCATCTTCTTCAACAAGTTCTTCCAAATCTTTATCGTCGTCTATCCTGCAATTTATTCTCGATTCTCGTTCGATCGAATCCGCCAATGCATCTGCTATCAGTATTGGTTTACGCCATTCCCCTTTCTCCGTGAAGGGGTGGAATTTTAGTCTTTTCTCCTCGTAGGCTTTTTGCATTCTCCATGCAGAATGATCAATTGTATTCAGTTCTTGAACTCTTTTGTTCCATCTGCTTGTTCTTAGATCTTTCAGGGCATTTATCAGAACTTGGCTATGGCGGTTGAGGTTCCTTTTGTCCAGATCATTTTTGTTCATCCGATATATTCTTCTGAGTCTTCAATTTTCTCGTATAAGATCTTTTATTTCTTTAGGCGTATCGCCATCGGATGACTTGGTGCTGGTCTCTTAACTCTCATCGTGCTTTTTTCGTAAGCTTTTAATATAATCTCTTCCAGTTTATCAACTGCACGTTCCAGATCCTCTGGAGTGCTTATTGTTAGGATTTCTGTTATTTTCGATTGTATTAAATGGCTGTATTCAGCCCAATTGGTATATTCTCTTATTTCCATCAGTTTTTCTCGTGGTTCTTCTCCAATTGTCAATTCCACGGGATTGTGGTTCGAGGTTCCATCTTCCAAAGTTTCAATCGAGAATTCTTCAGTTATATTTTTCAATATCGCGATATTACATCCGGTATTCCTATACCAAAAGCAAGATATGTCGGTAACTCTGGTCCAATCAATATCGCATTTTGTTTTTCGGCGAAATCCTTGAGTTTTTTGCCATTTCTATCCTCTGTTCTGCTGTTCCATAATGGGGATTTACAGTTGAAATCTCTGAATAGGTATAACTATTTTCCGTAGCCAACGGCATTTTATTTCTCAACAAACGTTTCTAACAAGACTACGATGCTACCCTACTTCCATTTTTCTCATATTTTTCGTTGGCCAAAAAGGATGAACGAATACCTGTGGACACTCCATTTTTAAACTGCCTGAATTATTTCATTGAGTTGAATCAGTTTTCTTCATTTTCGAATTAGTTGATATTTGTTAAATATCTTTTTGACAACAAGAAATGAAAATTTGATATTAACGCAATTTGGAATAGTTATAAAACTAGGATTGCCTTTGAAAAAAATATCGATTGCGTAATATCTAAAATTTTAGACTCGTTCCATAATATGTGCTCTTTTCGATGTAAGAAACATCAGGGAGAGCACAATTCAAAACCAATCGATCTGATGTAGGACCATATTTACAACAACTGAAAAAGAACTTGATTTACTGCATATATTCCAAGTAAGAGAGTCGTATTGTATAGGTTTACTATTTCTTGTGCTAGATCCTAAAAAATCATATTGAAAATGATAACTCAACATGATGATTGAAAGATGATTCTCCTCAGTAGACAAAACCAAACATGCATATTGAAAATTTATTACTGAACTGGATGTTCTTTTTCAATGTTCCTCAGTTCATATTCAGATAAATTATGAACCGTCTAGGAATATCCATTTTGAATCTAATCAATCATGACTCGACTTGTGGATACATCGTTTAATCAACTTTAACGAGGAAACTTCCGTTATTAGTGATGGTTTATTCGTTTCCAGTCGGGTACGCAGAGCAACTTTTTTCGATGAAGAATAAACGGAACCTGAGTTTGGCGCTCGAGTTCAGGTGGCCCCAAGAGAGGTCTTCCAGCTGATTAATCGTTTTTACGAATGAATTTTCTACGGATGAAAGTTAGCATTGTTTCCAGTCTGGCGTTTCGTATTGCATCAGACAACACCCAACACCCATTAAAATTATATATACGTAGAGAGATCACTTGGGTCATTATTCCTCTCGTGAGGACTAGAAATATGTATTTGTGTGTGGGTACCCCAGTTATCAGGAATACATAAGGAATTTCTAATCATTTCGACTATGAACTTCTCTCCCTAAAATATTTTCAGAACTCTGCAGCTTCCGCTTATACACTGATAGAATCTCCTTTGTGGATTAAAGGTGCTTCTTTAGGTAACCCTCATCATTATTACGTAGAATCGACTGTAATAATTAATAAAAAACTATAGGTTTTAGTTTGAAATTTTTTTTTTCATTTTGAGGTATTCTTCTTGAGATGAATGAGATTCATCTTGTCATTAGCACCTGCACTGGATGGGCAAAATTCGATGGGATTGAATGGCTCTGTAACCGTGAGAGCTAGGGAAAAATGAATGGCGAGTTTTCGACCTTGATTTTCAAAAGATGGATAATGGCCAAAATCGCATCCCTCTATCTTGTTGTGATTTTAACTTATAAGTGAAAACTCATCCATTTTTCGGCTCTTTGAATTGGTGCCACTATTTCGTAGATTCGTAGTTTCAGTGACATCGAAAAACGAATGTAACATTCTTCACGAGAGAAATAATTACACAATTGATCTCTCTACACTCTGCATATATTATTATTTGACTATATGGAATGCTTTCCATCTGAGACACATGGAATGTGAGATCTCTTGGTGGGTACTATTTATACTTTAACCGATTGAATGTTTCCATTTAAAATAACATAGGTATTCTAGGTGTGAAATTTTTTGTCTCCACTCAACTTGATAACATGATAACGCGAAACTGTTATCATCTCATAGTAAATGATGATGATGTATTTTTTGAATTTTGAGTCGAAAATGATCGTTAACAATCAGGATAGATTCATTGATGAAGAATTTTTGGTTCATTTCAATCCTCGTCAATTTTTGCAACTTTTAAAACGTTATTTTGGAACCAAGTACCAACCTACTAAATTTCGAGTGAATTCGATTTATATTTATAGAAATACATATTCGAAAAACATTTTTGCTTACCCTAACTTCTCGCAAATGCATATTTGCAGCTGTGTGATAGTGACAACGATGATGACAATCATACATAAATAGACCGATCTAATAATGCTGGAAACAAAACTGAACGAACCTGAAGTAGAAAACACATTTTTTTAGGTATTTTTTTATAATACGTATAGGTATACTCCATTCACTTTTATTTCAGCAGTCGGTTGGCCATGGAAATTTGACACATTTCACTCTGTATAGTAAGAAAATGTGGGGTTATGACGATTGTCAAAACATTTTTGGGTTTTAAATCAACGCTATGTTGCCCGTTCTACGTGAAAGTTTCTGTTATTACGTATTTTATCACATTGTCGAATCACTTCGGAAAATATGTGACGAACATAATTCATAATTGACCTTTATACGAACTGATTGAAGGCATACCAAATCTAGTTATTTGTATGGAAATTACAAGAGATCAGTATAATATCATAATATGCACTAGCTTGAGGAGAAATAATGTTCGTTATCTTCATTGGCTAAAAATTGAATACGTTACATCAGTTGTAAATTTCAAAAATATTAACCCGAAGATGAAATGCATATGATGCAGTGGTTGGGAATGGGTATCTCCTGAAGGAATTAACAGATAATTACAAGAATGTTAAATTCTTCAACAAAAATTATCTTGCATCAATATAAGTGAAAGGAATTAGTTTCAAGTCAAGATGAACTTCACCTTTGAACATTGATATAATAATAATAATTAGGTATTTATTGGTACCTTGAGTCATTTACAATGTGTAGGACAAGTCAAATGAAAAATAGAAATATCCATTTTCGGAAACTTATCCTACGATGACATTCATCGAAAATCCTGTAGTAAACTTTTCTCATTAATTCACTCAAACATACAATTCTGAAATGCCACAACTTTTTTGGGTCTCCAATAGAAGAAAATTCTTTGTCATCCTCTTCATTCACAATCTTTCTGATTGTGGAAATATTCAGCTGAAATATAGGTCGTTTAGATTCAGATGAAACATTATATAAATTTTCTTACATTGAATATGTTCGCTACCGTCTGACGTATTGTGGATTTTAGAATATCAGGGTATAACTATTTCAATGAGCGAACCTGAATTCTAAATAGCACTTTCTGAAACCCTGTCTCTTTTTTCAATCACTTTCGGCATTTTCGTAATAAAAATTGAAATTAGTGGTGGCAACGGCGTTATGACATTAACGACATTTCATGAGTGCCAACCTTACTCCGTTCTAGTAACAAAAACTTGAGAAAATTATTTCATGGCCAACCGACTGCTAAAATAAATGTGAATGGAGAATGGAGTATATATATTTGGCCCTAGTGACTACGTTATACCATTCTGGCTACATTAACATACTCATATTGAAGTTATTTTTTTTTGTCTGGGCATCAATAACGTCTATCTTGAAACACTGTTTCGACCCAAATATACGAGAAGGCTGTATACACTGACATGACTATGTCATTGGCTGTATATCTTCAGTAAACCCTCTGTATAATTACGTGGGACATTGTGAATAGATGCAAACTATGCGATCCAAAAAAAGCAGTCTTTATCGATTTAAATTAAGCGGTTAATCACATCAAGTAGAAAAATCCTTGCTTTCCCTATCCGGAACGTTTTCCACAAAACCACCATAGAAATTCATATGATTGTAAATTAACGCGCATCCTGCAAATCCCGCAGCTTAAAAATAATCCACCCTCCAGATTCGAATAGAATACTAATTCCAGATTCAGAAACCCCTTTAAAACGGCTTGAAAAATCCATTCAAATATTATCCCAGCAGTGGCGGAATCAACTGTAGATTCAAATTGCGCCCTGGCATTAACAAATTACGTCGGCTTATGTAAAATTCAACCACAACCCCATTTCCGGAGACATGGAGCAATTATTCACGAATACTTTGAACAAACTTGGCGGTATGATCTGATACGATTGGAAAAAAACGGCACTTAGTCGACTTCCGCGGAATTCTTAATGGCAGATCGATCTGTTCTACGGCCCCTCTCCAAACGAGGAATTCTGTTTATTCATCGTGCGAAATCGATTTATCGCACTTTTCGAGATGTTGAAGCGGAGTTTATTTAGCGGGCCGTGAATGGTGCGCCCGTGGAATCCTCAGTCGAACTTTTCAACGGAAGGAAACAGGTTTTACGTAATTTAAATAGAGTGTTTTCCCGATTGATTTATTTCCGGGTGCTGTAAATTGACACAGATATGATTCTAATTTTCACTCGAGCCGTGTATTACGAATAAGTTTACTGAACTGAACTTCACTTCTCTCACATTTTTAACAATTTTATACAGTTAATTTCTGTTTCCGCCTCATCATGTACAGGGTATCCCAAATTGCTTGATTTGTGCTGTTTCTGATACTTCTAGACTAGATAGGGAAAAACGTTAAGAGAAGTCCTGGTCTCGATTATCCTGAAAAGTCCATTAGTGGAAACAAACCGTTTCACGATATCTTCATTTGTCTTGAAAATATAACTAAATTTTGATATTTTATCAATTCAGAAAATGTGCCATAACTTCTTTATTTTCGAAAATATCTAAAAACGATGAAAACTTTCTACTTTCACTGAGAATACAAAACTGTATACATATTTTTTCGAATCTTTTTACTAAGTGCGGAAAAAACAACTAGGTTTTTTCAAATACGAGTGCATTTTTTTGATGTCGTCATACAAAAAAAAGTAAAATATACAGAGTACGTACAAATATTTTAACAGTAAATTTTTGAGCTCAAAAGAAACACTTTTTTTCTAACCCATTTTTTCCGATTCGGTCCTGATTAAAAGATATAGCCATTTTAAGTTTTCATAATGAGCTGCCAACCCTGGAAAAGCAAAATTAAAATTACCGTCAGAATGCACTACGCATTTGTGGATCTTTTGAACAAAGTTGTATTCAGCCAAAGCACTCAATGTCTCAATTATTAAAATTTCACTGATATACTTTTTGGTTACATGAAGAATACTTTTATTCAACAAAACGTTCAAATATTCATTACATAGCGTCCAACTTAATAAGTTCAAGAGTTAGGTTCTTTGAATTCTGTTAGAAAAAGATGACGAATTTGTTGACCGAATAATGGTACTCGAATTGAGAACTTTTATGAGTTATAAAAATTGATTATAGAATTTATTCTCGATTTTCATTCAAATTGAATGTAACATGAAGTACCTACATGATTTTATTGAATTAAAAGCTGTTTCAGCTAAGTTTTAATTCGTATCATGAAGATGAAGATTTATTGGGAGTTGACATTTTTGTGGTTAATAGTTTCATAGAGTTCTATCAAAAATGGAAATTTGGCTGAAATGGTGATTTCGCCTTGAGTAAAGAAGTAATATTTCGACATATATGTACCTATATTTTTTTCTGAAAAGCTTTTAATTTGTATAACATGAGATCAAAAAAGTATACCATCCGTATCTAAAATAAAGAAGTTATTTTTTGCCATCCTTAGTACAAGACATAGAAAAAGTTGAATATAGTGTCGTATTTCCAGTGAAAAAGTTCCTCTGGAGAGTTATCCTTTTCAGATATTTTCGAAAATAAAGAAGTTATGGCACATTTTAGAAATCGACAAAATATCAAAATTTGGTTAAATCTTCAATACAAATGAAGATATCGTGAAACGGTTTCCACTAATGGACTTTTCACGAAAATCGAGCTAAGTACAGAATTCCTAGAGTTAATGAATTTATCACAACAATTTTTGCATACATGTGTCTTAGGGTTAGGTATAATCAATCGATAAAAATTCGAAAGATTCTAACCGTAGGGAGGAAGGAATAATTATTAATATTGTGCTGAAGGTCCATCTTATGCTTACTCGCTGTCATTAATAAACTATACTCTAGGTAATCTATGCTATACTCCAATCACTTTTACTTCAGCACTCGCTTGGCCACGAAATAATTTTCTCAAGTTTTTTTTGTAACTAGAAGGAAATAAGGTTGGCACTCATGAAATGTCGTTAATATCATAACACTGTTGACACAATTAATATTACAAACATAGATTAATTAGTCCTTATTAGTCTATGATTACAAAAATGCCGAAAGTGATGAAAAAGACAGAAGACAGGGTTTCAGGAAATGCTGTTTAGAATTCAGATCCGCTCATTCAAATAGTAGGTAGTCCTGATATTCTAATATCTACAATATATCAGACAATAGCGAACATATTCAATGTATAATATATAATGTTTCATCTGAATCTAAACGACTGATATTTTAGCTGAATGTTTCCACAATCAGAAAGATTGGGAATTAAGAGGATGACAAAGAATTTCCTTCTATTGGGAGACCCAAATAAGTGGTGGCATTCGAGAATTTTATTTGAGGGTGAACGGATGCGAAAAATTAGTACAGTATTTTCATCGTAGAATAAGTTCCAGATAATTTATTTTTTCCATTTTTCATTTGGCTTGTCCTATACATTGTAAATATCTGAAGGGATTAATGAATATATAATTATTATTATTATATCAAAGTATTAAAAGTAAACAGCCATAAATACTAGCCAATTCCCCTGTTAATTCATATGAAATTTTTGTTTGAAGGGGAAGTTCCTCTTGCCTTGAAACTTCCTTTAATTCTTCCATTGATGCAAGATGATTTTTATTGAAGAATTTGACATTCTTGTAATTATCCGTTATTATTCCTTCGAGAGATATCCATTCCCTACCACTGCATCATATGCATTTCATCTTGGAGTTATTTTTTTGAAATCTTCAACTGATGTAACGTCTTCAACCTTCAGCCAAGATTTAGATAACCAACATTAACTCTCCTCAAGCTACTGCATATTATGTGGCAATAGTTCAATTTTATTCTATAGCAAAAATAAATATATTCAAAAACTGATCTCTGGTATTTTCCATACAAATAACTAGATTTGGTTTGGCTTCAATCAGTTTGTATAAACTTCAATTATGTTCGTCACATATTTTCGACTTCATATTTTCCGAAGTGATTCGACATTGTGATCAAATACGTAGGTAATTACGAGTATGTACTGAGACAACCTAGCGCTGATTCAACAACCAAAAATGTTTCTTTCGATTAAATTCAGTTGTACTTAATGAAAAAACATATTTAAATATGATTATTGAATTAAAATATTGATGTTTTGTACTCACGTTCAGAAGAAAACAGTTCAGGCATCTAAAAGAGAAAAGAATGTCTCCAAATGTCAATGGATTGTACTCAAAAAGTAGATGTAGAAGGTTCAAGTTTCACATAACTATAGCATCACAGTCAAATAACTTATGAGAAGTTTTCGAATTCCCTTATGAGTAGAAAACAAAGGATCTTAGTACCCTACTGTTTTCCTCATTCTTGATTTATTGGAAATAGAGCTAGGAAGCATACCTTTCTCGCCCTAGCGACTTAAAATTAGAAGTTCCTTAATCAATACCTACATCGTATACTAAAATCATACAAATATCACTCAGAAAACGCATTGCGGATCAACAGGGTGTTGAAATTAAAAAATTACTATGAATATTCACGCAATTATTATTGCAAATACTCGGCGAATTACAATTTCTATCTAGTGTTGGAATCTTCGAAGGCATTCAGAATAAATCTTAAAAGATCCTAGACGATTTGAAATTCCCTTCCTAACTTTCCAGAACTGACTTCTCCATAACTAAATTCTCATCCAAACTACATTTGATATTTCAGATATTTATCGATTGATGATCAGCGATAAAAAGTACGGTTTGACAGTCAATCTCATGGCCACCAAAGTAATGCCCTCCCTGCTTCCGCAAACCGTCAACCCATCCCTAAACTTAGAACATTTCACAATTCTAATGGAGGTCCTCCAGGAGATGCTAGATCAGATTGACCGTAATCAAAGGAACAAACTGAAACTAGACAACCTCTCGTTGCCAAGTCCTGAAAGGCACCGGCCTCTGCGACATCAATATAGCTCCGATAACATGCACGTGCCACCCTTCAACATTCCTAATTTGAGGATTGAACAAAGGAAAACTTCCAGTGCTGAGGATATGGCCAGAAAGAATTCTACAGGTGAGATTGTAGCAGCAATATACCTTCATTATTCCGGAATGATGCGGAGATATTCAACAAAAATCTTTTCTAAGAGCCAAATTTTTTATATGGTGAGGTGTTGACGAATTCGATAAAATATACTGAGAGTCACAGAATCTATGGATAAGCCTGAAATATTTCATAGTGACCTACCCACTCTACCTCAATCTAGCACTTTTAGTATTTTCTTTATTTTACAATTTTGATGCTCTATCTTGAACAGATCTCCTACACATAAGGAAAATTTTTGGTATATACAGGGTGTCTACTTTTAAAGTGGCAAAACTTCAAGGGGGTGTCAGACGAGTAATTTGCAACAGAAAATGTCATATAACACATGGTCGAAATGTTGACGGTTATTCTTCAATTCAACATTTCTTGATTTCACGAAATATTTTAAGTTTTTTCATAAACTCAATCATTATTCAGTTTTCTTTGTAGCCCTGTCAAATTTGACCACATATTCGGAAAGGGCAATAAATTTGCTACGAGATGAGAGAGTCTGTGTGCAGAAAAAAGTTTTATTGCGGGCGTGGTAAGGAGATGAATATCACGAGTCTGAAGTGAACAAAATTAGTCCTATTTTTCCAATGGTTTTATCGACGAAAAATTAATAATTATGCACATGTTTTCTTTTCAGTAAAAAATACCTCAGTTAGTGTACTTTCGAATGGCATATCAACTTTTGTGCTAGCTGCTTTACCTCTGCCATAATATCATGGCTAACAAGATATCAATGAAAAAGTTAAAAAATTCCGAACCTGCATTTCCTCTACTTTGAAGGTTTTCATGATTGAATCTTAATATAATTCTCATGGAAATGATCAATTTATCTTAAATCAAAATAATAATAAAAAAAATTAACTTAATTTTAATGAAAAATGATTAAAAAAAATAAAGAAAACAGAACTCTACTACTTATACGAGTAACAATTGTTCAAAATGTCCACCTCCTTGTTCAATACATTTGACACATCGTTTTTTAACTGAATCTACAACTCTGCGAAGTTTATAGCGTTTCTGACGCATTTCTGCACAACTCAATTTTATTCTATCGATGAGCTCCTCTCGAGTCTGAACGCGAATTTGATATACTCCTCTACCTCTTCCAAAGTATTCCAGACATAAAAATCCAAAGGTGTAAGGTCGGGGCTCCTTGGTGGCCATCTTACCGGACTTTACCTTCCAATCCATTGCATCCCAAAATATTCATTCAATAGATCTCGTACATTACGACTATTATGTGCTGGGCAGCCATCCATTTGAAACCAGATATTTCGTCTGTTAGACAGGGGCATTTCATCCAATATGTCTTTTAAGTTACTCTCGAAACGCTGCGCGAGCATTTCCATTCGCATATCCATAAATGAACAACATATCGCTACATTTGGAATTTTTCGAATTTTTCGTTGTTATCTTGTTAGCCATGATATTATGGCAGAGCATAAGCAACTGGCCAGTAAAGTTGATATGCCATTCGAGAGTACACTAAATGAGGTATTTTTTACTGAAAAGAAAACATGCATAATTATTAATTTTTTATCGATAAAACCATTGGAAAAATACGACTGATTTTGTTCACTTCAGACTCGTGATATTCATCTCCTCACCACGTCAGCAATAAGACTTTTTCTGTACACAAACTCTCTTATCTCGTAGCAAATTTATTGCTCTTTCCGAATATGTGATCAAATTTGACGAGGCTACAAGGAAAACTGAATAAGGATTGAGTTTATGAAAAAAACTTGAAATATTTCGTGAAATCAAGAAATGTTGAATTGAAGAAAAACCGTCAACATTTCGACCATGTGTTATATGACATTTTCTGTTGCAAATCACTTGTCTGACCCCCCCCTTGAGGTTTGGCCACTTTAAAAGTAGACACCCTGTATATACTCTCGAGTAATTTATAAATTTTCTTCTTGGGCTACCCAACTATAGGTTCATAACGTCTAGAGCTCATTTTCAGACTATAGTCGTTAAGTTCGAACGGGCAACCTAGTATTCATCCAATTGAATATTTTCGAGAAAGACTCACATTACAATGAAGCAATTAGAGTCTTTTTTATCAGAATTTAATATCATTTCCTGAACAAAAATGTGTCTGAATATCTGCGCATCATTTCTCCATTTCTTTTGTAGAATAGTTGTAATCTTCATTATAGGAAGACTCCAATTCATTCAGATCAAATAATAACAAATAAATACTGCCACAAATACCACGAATTACTTTCATCACGACCAAAACTTTCTTCATATAATATACGAAAAGCTCCTTGAAGGAGACTCATATCACCGACCTTCTAACAATTTATTTGGGTCTTCTACCACAAATTTCAGGATATCTTCATAGGATAGGACAAAGGAAAACTTCGAGCGCTGAGAATATGACCAGGAAGAACTCAGGTAAGCTTGGATCACCAGAAGAGTGGGGTGATTACTCAATCCCATGTTTTAATCGTCTCCATGAATGTTGTCTATGTGAACGCTCATCATGAATGTGCAAGGTTTTCAGTGATGAAATTTCTCCTAAATGTATGAGGAGTGAAGCAGCATTTAGGCATCATTTCTTGTTTCGCAGCATTCCTTGTTTAAGGTCAAATGATCCACAATTTATCTTTTTCGACTTGAGCTGCTGGAGTTTATCCCTGTGTAAATACACCCCAGCATTATCATAAGTGTTCCACCTCTTCATCAGAACTTTCTGAATTAATGTTCACCTCTTGATTTAGCATTTATGTGAGATCATTCAAGCGCTGTGATATCATGATGATGAAACAGATTTTTGTGAATCTCATGATAAATTGGATATGATCATATTTCACGTGCATGCAGACGTTCCTCTCCGTGGCTCCATGATAAAAATACAAATTTCAATGAATTAGAACTCCGAACATCCAATAGCCAATCAATATTGGCTGTTGTTTCCTGAATGTGCCGATTGTTTTAACGAATTTTTCAATAGGTACATCTCGCGGATCTATAATAGGGTCATCACCATAGATTAATAAAACAGGAGATAGAGCATTTCGACAAAAACGCATTCACAAAATACTGCCATAAATATGAATTTGAATTCTTTGGGTGGGGGAACTGGACAGGGGCTGATTCAGAACTACTTGCACAGAATATTTCAGATAGTCGGCAATAATTTTATATCGAATGGAAAATAAGTAATGTTTTAATGCAAAGATTTCGAGTATTTTTTTATGAAATATTAATGGAAACAACAATTCCGAAGGAATTGTCGTTCCAATAATGTGAGTTAGTCATTTTTTTTTATGAAAACTATTCAAAGGGATATAGAACTAGTAATACCAAAACACCTTGTGGGAAAAAGAATTTATTTTGAATACAATGTTACCATACACTAATGGTCAATATGACCTTAACCTACATACAGATTATTTGAAATTTTATTCACCAAGTATATACTAAAAACTAAAAATTACTTTAATCAAATTAATTCCCTTCAAAATGGTTAATTCTCAGATCAATAGAAGTGGAAGCAGCTGAATTTTATGGAATTTGTATAATGAGAATCTGAAAGAGTTTGTTCATTGAAGAAATTCTCAAGTCTTTTGAACAGATTAGGCGGAATGAAAAAGTAATGTTATACTATAAACATCTACCAATGATTGTGAAATCAAAAAGAAATGATTTCTTTTTGCATAGAGTTAGCCATGAAAGAATCCCTAAATTCGTGATAAAGCATCATTTTTTTCTTTTATGGGCAGTTATAAATTCAATTAAGTTATATTGCATATCAACTAATAAGCAGTGTTTTAAACTTTCATTTTCAGCAACTCAAATACTTCAACAACCTGCTTCCCCCTTCAAATTTTCATACCACCTCAAAAGAGCTTCTGGGTGTTGAAGTGCATCATAATTAAAAGCAATTTTAACGAAACTGTAAGCTTTAACTGAATAATAATGTTACTCTAAAGCAAATTGTTTGAGGTCATTGCCATATTTATGTTTTTTATGCATGCAGCTGTCTTCAAAGAAATTTTTCATAAGGTATTTGCCTCGGCTTTTCAAGCTTTCATCTTCAATTTTTCCTCCCAATGAATAGACAACGGCTTGTAGGGTAGCAAATTATTTCTTGAAGTACTGACGACACACTCGTCGTCTTAAATCGGTTTCGACTTCAATTGGCTGTTTTTCAATTTCTGTTCTCCTCGTGTTTATTCCTGCAAAAATTTTTCAACTGAAATTTCACTTCGAAATATCCTGATAACAGACATTTTCATTCAATAATTAATGGGAATATCTGAGCTCCATTTGAATGGTCATAATATTGTGTTCATAATTACAGTAGTAGCATAATGTTTACATTGCCATTGAAATGCATGTTACAAATGAAGAAAACTTTTTTGATTATCAAAAAAGGTTCAACGCCGTGTGCCTCAAAACATGACCTTTACTCATTTTTATGGATTTTCATTCCTAAGACGAGTTCTATTAACCATAGTAGTTTAGAGAATTTTTTGTAACACCCTGGGTGGGTATGTATCTTACTTGTTTTATTCTTGAACTACAAGACACTTTCATTTCTGCAAATCTTGAACTGGCATTCATGTTTGATGATTTTGATCCCATTTTCCTTCCATTTTCTTCAAAAACTCCAGTACTGATGGCAGGCACAGTATTGGCTATAATTAAAGCATTGTTAAAGCAATTAAAATTTCGTTCTACTGTTCATCTTGAAACCAGGAAGGATGTTTATATAAAAAAGCATGATTTATTATAGGAGAAAGAGAATCTACCAAATTTCAAGTTCACCTCAAAACTAGAATTGTCAGAAATCACTTGCAAAATTCCAAACAAAGTGATATTCAGACAAGAAAGCGAGTTAAAAAAGTGGTAAATGTACCTATCTTACCTCACTCTGGATGGTATCTTTTTCAAATTAACAGTAAAAGTCGATTTCTCTCATTATACTGAAGTCTGGAGTGTAAATTACAAGAGAAGCGTAAATTGTTTTCAAGACCCAGTCTGGTCTGGTCGTCTGGTTTTATTTCTTGGAAAACTAAAATTTAAATCAATTATTTTAATGTACAAACTCCACATTTCAATGTAAGCACAAATCATTAGATCGTATTCAAACAGAATTCGACCCTGGCGTCCCCTAACTCCCTCCCCTGATTTCATAAAGGCCCGTAAGATTAATTGTAGTTTAAACTTCCGATTAAGAAATCTCCGATTAAAGTTAATCTATGGTTTAAACCGTCGTGTCAAGATCAAGTACGAAATGAGAATAGATTAACTAATCCTGTGCAGTTGTCAAAATAGTTGGCTATTTGAACTAATTGTGATTCATTGATTGTCATTTCTTAGTTTTCTGTGTTAATCTTTGGATCAGTGCTTCTGTCAGACTGCAGCGATCAATTTATTCTGTTGCGATCTTTGTATCAGCATTATTATTGTTATATTATTGAGGTGTGAGGTAAAACCTATGGTTGATACATAGCATTCGGTGCTTCATTTCTGAAAATATCTACATTTAGTATACCTACTAAATGTACGAAAGGCACATTTCGAAGTGGAAATAAGGAATTGCTTTTGAACATATAGCAATTCAGAATATGGATTGCAAGTGAGACAAAATACGAAATTGAATGTTGATATTTCACCTTGAGGTGGGCTTATTTTTTTCTCAATCTCACTAAAAATTGCTCTTGCAGAAGTTTTGGAGATCGCATTCGATATCATCCCATGTATCCCAATGATTTTCTTGATCACGGAAAATATATGGTCTATCATGATACCTATTGAAATCATTCAGCTCGTGCAAGATTTCAATATCTAAACTCGAATCACTTGCAATCATCATATTCCAATTCCATGTTCATTCTCAAACATTGAACTCAATAATTCTCTAACCAGCAACGCAAACCTAAACACAATTTCTTCAATCAAAACAAACAAGAAACTTCAAAAAACTTCATAGAGCAGGTAAAAAATAGTTTCATAGAATATATAGGGTTTAATCCCTTTTGGATGGTTTAAACCTACTGACCCGAAGGTTTAAACTAATCGATAGTTTAAACCATCCTTGATGGATTAACTATGTTTGATCTTAAGAAATAATCGTTATCCAAAGTTTAAACCCTCATTCTTGGTTTAAACTACGATTAATCTTACGGGCCAAAGTCGTGTACTCAAACAAGAATAAAATATCCAAAACTTACCGGAATAAGTGAATCGCTTTCCTCTTCCATGTATAAATGCACTTTTATTTCAAACACACTTTTTTACGGCACATCGTTGCATATTTTCCAAAATATTACGAAGTAAATGATTGAAATAATATTTTGACAATTACAAATACACACGCCGTCTTAGAAATTCAGAAGCGATCAGGAGGGGAATACAAGCGAAAATTCATTTCACTGTTGGTTGCATGGAGTGGGAATTATTGGAAAAATGAACAGTCTGGAAAATAGCTTATGTTCCATCTATTTAATCTATGGTCATCACATTCATATCATTTAAAGCTTTATTGCGCATTGCGCAACACGATGTTGAAGGCCCTGTTTGCAAGGTGGCAGTTAGTAGACCTCACTAGTACGGGCTTTTAACTTAAATATTACAGTAGGGAATTGCGAACCTAATGCCTAATCGGCTTACTACAAGGTATTAATGGCAGATTGCACCGTTTCGACCATATATCTATTATACAATGCGCCTAAAAATTATGGAACAAATTCATTTTCTCAGAAGAAAAATATTTGGCAATGAAATCCAGGAACAGGTCAATTTTTGTTTCACTTTAACCAAATTTGTATGCATTTTTGAAAGAATTTTGTTGCATCCTGTGCCATCCTCATCAGTCCTCCAAATTTTTTGAATAGGGAAAGTGGGTCATGTGGTACTTTTTTGGCTTCTTTGTATCTTCTTTACAGGCGTGCAGAAATTTTCAAGAAAAAATTTTTTTTTTAATTACTTACTTCAAAGAGGTTTTCAGTATTTTCACTTTGTCATGGCTCATTTACTTTGAGACGATGGTACCTGATGAAATTTGTCACCGAATGAAATTCGACCATTACAGTTTTGTTCATGCACCCTACGAACCCTTTAATGAAGAAAAAAAAGCGGTGACATTGGAAATTTATTTCGGCATTGAAGTACCACCCGGAGAATCATTGTGCATTACAAGATAAGATAAACTAAATGTTCAAAATGGCCACCATCGTTCTGGATGCAATAATCAAAGCGCTTGACACATTCTTCCTGTACCTTCTGGAGAGTTTTGTCGACTTTCATTTGGTGATGAATTTCATCAGGTACCATCGTCTCAAAGTAATCGGCTTAATAGTAGGTATCACACCGATCCTAGTTGGGGTAGGGGGTAGGGGTTCCTAATATTTGATAGTAAAATAGGCCGTATTATTAGTATCAATGTAAGAGTTATAAAATGTGAATTTACATTTTCATACAACTTTAAAGTAGCTAGCATCGGCCCTATTACCAACTTCAGATCGAATAGAGATCTTATGCGTCGAATACAAATGTACCACACATTACACCACTGGTCTGGTACATTTCTAATCGACGCTTACCATCTCTATTCGATCTGAAGTTACAGATCAGAGCCGAATGTTAAAATGGTCTTCACCGAATTGAGGTAGAATTGAAAATTGGAAATTCAGTTAATTTCCAGGGGTTTGTCTCATTTGAGGAAAACTGCTACTAGTTCCATATACGACGTATCTTTCAGATCTGATAACACAGTAAATTTTTTCAAAACACATTCAATTTTGTTTGGAAATCTTTTGAGGAGAATTGTATTGGCCCAACATCAAAACCACCATCTGAATTTGTGAATATGAATCGAATGATGCATTCAAAAGTTTATCTCAGTAGGGAATATTCCTTCAGACGAAAATGATGTATTTTTTATGAAATATCTTTGAAACGTCACATTTTGAAATAACCATTTCAACCGCTTCCCAAACAAAATTATTTTAAGCACTTAAAAATGAAAAATAAAAATGGGTATTTAAAATTTAAAGCGTTTCATGTGGATTGCACAAGTTGGCAACATCGACTGAAATATGCCTTGATAATAAAGGACAACAAATACATTATCTTGATGAGATAGACAAAGATGGCTGTCTATAAAGTCTACGACGAACGAGGAAAGTCGTAAAATTTTATGGGATTTTTATGGCCGGTTGCAGTTGAAGTTCGCCAGTAAGTAGGCACCTGTAGATCAACAGCTGTTATTTTATAAACAAGCTGATCGGACATTGTTCTTTTCATTGTCTCTTATGCGCTGTTGCCAAATCGTAAACTCCGCACAAAGCGATTTAAATTTTAAAACCCCATATTTGAAGGATGATTTTGAATAGTTTCCGCGCTGAATTTGAAAAAATCATGAATGAAACTCATAATTATTCAGTTTAAACTTGCATATGTAGTGATAACCCAAATTGAGGAGAATTCCCCATTATAGTAGAATGTTCGTGCTCATGTTTCTATGAATTTCAAGAATTAAATGAAACTTCGAAAATAAACCAAAAATAATACTGCTTTTCCATGATCTGTCGCCATTCTTGATGTTTTCGAGAACCGGTCTTTGGTTAATGTTATTAACAGTTGGAAAAACCAAGCAATTCTTTCAATCAAATTTCCCTACTAAGAAACTGAGGCGAGAGAATGTATAAGGTGATATGAAATCTTCCTCAGAACATTCTTAAACAGAAATTGACAGTCGAAAGTATTTTGCAACCACATATTACTTGTATGACAAGATTTCAAGAATAGATTGGCTGTATAATGGGAAGCATCATTTGCTCTAATGGCCGATCGAAATGGTGAAGTAAATATTTATCCATCCTGTAATTTGAAATGTGAGTGTGGAATTCACCCACTTCACAAGAGAAATATTCACAATGGAATAAATCAGTTGAATATCACTTATTCGTATACTCAATTTATATGAAAGGCACTTCTTTCGATATTTATTTTAATCATCCATTCATTCTAGGATGTAAAGATTGTAATGTTGATCCTAGCATCGTTCGAAAATATTCCATAATGATCGCAGGTCCACAAAATTATTCGTTTCTGCTTGTAACATATCGTTGCAATTATTAAGCAACAGGAAAGGAGGCTTGTACAGACCAATACTCTTTTCCATCCATATCATCCATTAATCTTTCAAAAAACTCAATTTTTCCTGCAAGTGTGTGGTTCACGATGTTTTTCCCCCATGGGTCCTGCCACGAGTTGTGAAAAGTGTTTCACCCCACCTCACCGATAAATTCTAAATTCTCACTCTGTAATATTTCAGGCGGCGTGTTAGGTGGATGGTGGTTTGGAGGATCCCCATCGTCCCCTGATAGCAACTTCTTGCGAGTGGTCAATGCCTTCCCGAACAGAAGACTGTCCGATAATACCCTAATGACTCCGAAAATTCGGATAGCTCCGTCGTGTGCCTCATCTCCCGGTGGTACACCTGGAGGAGGTTTGCCTATAAGAAGACACTCCAGTATAGGACCCCAAGAGAGGAGAGGATCGACCGTCAACCTGTCACCACCAACGGTGAGTTAATGAATAAGGCTAATTAGCAAAGTGACATATATCTACCAATTTTTCTGAAGAATTCTAATGATAGCAACTGTAAGTTTCGTTGAGATTCATTTAATTTCTGATCTGGTACACAAGAATGAAGTGTTTCTGATAGGCAATGTTGACTATGCCGAAGACAAGTAGAGCTGTCGTGTCTTTTTAGAACCGTCTATCGAAAATATGTTCAGCGTAATTTCAGTTAACTACTATAGGGGAGAATTGGATAAAACGGGATAGATAACGTTATATAACCCATAACTCCCTAAACAAGCTATTAATAACTGCAACTTCTGCACAATAACTTCTCTAGACATTGAATATCGAGCATTCCTTCATTGTTTGATGATTATGTAGAATAGGTAATATTTGTGATAAAAGGTAAAGTATCCTGTTTTGCCCTCCTAGTCGGGTAAAATGGGATGATGTATGAATAAAAATGAAAATGATTATGCGAGCCAAATCTATCTATTGAAATTGAAAACAGAACACTTTAGGAAACTAATACTTATAACAAAAAACAAATCAAGACTTCAGCAACGACAAAAAACGCACGAGTACGGATCAACATCATTCTCAACCCCGGCACAAGCTTCATGAGACCAAATACGACAGTCCTGGCACATTACCGAACCGTCAGCACTCTTTGATTTAGAGTTCAATTCTGAACAATAAATGCAGGTTACAGCGGGTTTCTCTTCATCTTTTGAACTACTGCAATTTTTGTTTCTTCCTCTCTTCTCTTTTGTCGACTTTTTGTTAGATATTATATTTTTTACCTTCTCTTTATTCTTGTTTATTACTGCCGATTCGTTTTTCTCGCACATTTTCCCATCCTTCTTTAGACTTGTTGAACAATTGAATTCAAAATCTTTGTTGAAACCAATAGATCTCTTGGTTGGACAAAACGGGAAAGTATCCAGTTTTATCCGACTGCATGCAGTGGCGGCCCGTCAGGGACGGCAGGGTCGGCGGTGCCGACCCAAAATTTCGCGAGCAGCAAAAATGTGAATTCTCACTTGTGTAAAATAATAATGTATTAGAAATTCTCCAAACATTACATAACTCTCAATAAATTTTATAAAAATATTAGGTATATGATATCTGATATCAATGGAATATGGAACTTCTTTGAAATACGCTGTTTCAATTCAAATCCCGACTCGGTCCGTAGACAAAATACGCTCATCTCCAATCGAGCTATGAAGACAGCGCCGCAGATGCCTTCTCTAGCGACAGAGTGACCGACCGTTCGTTCTGTTCATTCAGTCAATGAGTCAAATTGCTTCAAACTTGAATAATTTCTGTTGGAATTTCATTCGGATAACAATTAAAATTAGATCAGCCTCTTATTTAATGTTTTTTTCCGCCGATATCCGATAGTTTCAGTTTCACTTAACAAATTACAAGAGATCGCTGTTATTTAAAACGAATTTTTATCGTATTTGTTAATTGTTATAAACGTGAGTGCTGAATATATAATACTAATGATATTCCGACAATTTTTTAAGAACTTTTCGAAGAATAAAGACCAAAACTATGATGAAAGTTGATATTGTTGGCTCCTTAGACTTTTGTCAAAGGTTGGCTCAATACTTCGCACGGAGTAGGACATAAAGGTCCGGCAGGCAGCGACCGTGCCGACCCTAGAATGCCTCTCTTCGGTAACTCGAAGAATGATCGTTCGGAATATCTCGATTCTATCGTTTGCGCTCGAGGTGATGTTAATTTCTCGCAATTCTCAATTTCGTTAGAATGCACTTTTGTTTGTTTTTCCAATTTTATTTTATGGATAAGCATTTTTAGAGTATTTTTATTTGTTATATATATTTTCGGTTCTTATTTTCATATTTGTTCCGAAAGTATGTTTATTTTTCAAGTGGTATGCTGGGCTAAAATAGTTATTTCTCAATCATTTTTTATTTTCCGGACAATCTTCAGAGATTATTGAAACAGAAACAAAAATTTTGGCGAAACTCCACTATGAAAAACTAACGCACCCAGTGCAGTACCCCATGGTGATGTGGAAACCTGCATAATACATAGGTATAGAAAATATTTACAAAAAAAATATATATATATATATCTGCCGACCCACGATAAATATGCTCGAGCCGCCAGTGACTGCATGGCATCCCATTTTGCCCGACCGCGTCTTCCAAAATATTATTCAGGATTTTAACGAGAAAAAATATTTTTTTCATATCTGTAAACATCACGAAATATAGTCAATTATTCAAATTTTCATATGAAATAGTCATCGTTCTTTTCTTTCGTTATTTAAATCGAAATATTCTCCATTAACTACCGGTGAAACTAAATAGTATAACTCTACCTTCACGAATTGCAGCTTGTCACACTTGTAACATAATGTTACAAAATGAAGAATGAGGACACATGCACCACAAGCAGAAGACTTGGAAATTGTTAAAATAAAGATTGAAAAAGGGCCCGAACCCGAAACGTTTTATTATATTTGACTGAATAAATTAGGTTTACAAAATTCCAAACGATCAATTATTTAATACAATGTATTATCATTATTATTAAGAAATAAGAAGAAAGGAGGCCTTCAAGCCTATAAACTTTCAAACAATGACCAAATATAAAAGAATCCGTGTGTGATTCAAGTAGCCAAAAATTAAAACAGAGAAAATAAATACAGAAATACCCAATATTACAAAATCTGCAATAAAATGAACAGATAACTAAAATCAAAGTATGGGAAGTCCGGGAGAGTTGAGCCCTGTATGAACCTTGTATCTACAAGTGGCTTTAGAGTGTTTACAGGTGTAAATGGTATCAACTCATTTTTTTGCGTGAAGATATCATGCCCAAATAGTTAACGATAGAAAATAGTGGAGTGACGGTGAGATAAACATTTTGAGTACAGCAATTCATTTTTTAGGAGCCGAAAATTGGCTCATGTTGGGAGAGTTGAACAGGGGAAAACATTGAAAGAAAACAATTTCCAATGTTCTTCATATTTACCTGTTTCTATAATTCAATTCTTTTTTTTGAAGCAAATTATTATCTGAGCTCAGTGCGGTAAACTGATCACTGATTATGTTTTCCGACCAAAGAATGGATCAAGTCACCCGCACTCCCTTTTAAGAAGCTATTCAACAGATGTTTTCTTGAAACTTTGTCAACTATTATTAAAAAGGCTCATCGTTTGTAAAACAATATTAATCAATGAAAGCAATAAAACTAAACACCACGCACCTATTAAAGTTTTAAGACAGTGTAACAAACAAAAATTATTCAGTTTCTTACTTCCTAACAACAAAGTGTACAACCCCCTTACTTCCGAACTGTTCTAATTGTCCGTGAGAATTTTCAGGCACGTAGATTGTCCAAAAACGCATAACAAAAACTGTCTGTTTTCGCTCTGAATGATTCAAAATCATGTTTTATTCGATAAGGAAGGAAGGGCAAACACACCGTAAATAAGCTCAACACTTAACATTAGGTGAGACCGGGGATAGTTGACCAACTTTTAGCTGAAAGGCTTCCATTTTAAATTTCTTTAGAGTATATTAATTTAAAAACGGGTTCAGTTAATAGATTGACTATTAAGCTTTGGAAAAGAGCGACAGAAAGCACGTTATTCATTATGGTATAGAGTGCAGGCCAGTTCTTGTATAATTGTATACCCCATGCCTGGGGTAGGTTGACTATTCACCTGGTGTAAGTTGACCTATGAAGTTATAAGGGCCAAATCTATGAGAAAATAGGATGAAAGACACAAAAACACCGGTGCATTGCTAATTTCTTTTTATTGGAATCAATAGGCAATTTTCTGCCACTTTCCTTGAAAACAATAAACTTCAAATGAAAATGAACAATCCTTGTCCTGAACACGTCATTAGGGGGAAAATGAATAAAGCGTGCAGAAAGAGGGTGGAATGCGAACCAGTCTGTATACCTGCCAGAAGGACCCCCCAATGAGTCGATATTAATTCAATTACCATTAACGCAACATTCATTTTCATTCAAAAAATAAAGGATGGAAATCCCAAAGTTATTTTTGAATTATGAAAACAATAAACTTCAAATGAAAATGGACAATCCGACGTTTGAAAATAACGCGATTTGAGTACTTGAATAACAAACAAGGTAAACAAACTAGTTATTAAATATTCAGAACAAAACGAAGGAAATTTGCATAAAATTTAACTATTATGTCATAAAAGAATTATACATAAAAGAAAGAACATGAATCAAACATTCGATAAAAGTGCTTTGACGATCAATAACCACGAATAAATAGGCATTATTATAAATATCATTAGGACCAAAATAATTACCTACGTGTGTGGTTCTTCGATATTGAGTTCTTTCTCTAAAACTTTTTGCGTGCGCGATGCCGCGTTACCGGTGACTAAGCAGGAGGAGGTGACGCACTTTTGTTCCTCACTGGTTGGCTCAAGTCTATTGCGTCGGACGAATTTTTGAGAGTTAGTCAACCTACCTCTAAATACAACCATCCCATACAAACTATATTTAATTCTAAAGTCACTATAGA
Organism: Coccinella septempunctata; assembly: GCF_907165205.1. NCBI lineage: Eukaryota > Metazoa > Arthropoda > Insecta > Coleoptera > Coccinellidae > Coccinella > Coccinella septempunctata. Next base: position 48,750,461 of record NC_058189.1, on the reverse strand, counting down.
GTTTATTCTTCTGTGGAATATTCTTGTATAAATTATCCTCCTATTTCATTTTAGTGGTATTCATATGCGAACAAATCAATTCTGTTTTCCATCGGAGTAGGTGAAGAAGAAATATATTCGTACCCTCGATTATCTTGAGTCGAGTGATATTCATCCATCAATTTATCTGAAGAACTGGAATCAATTTTTCAACGGCATCTTGAGAATCATTAATTTCATTTTCTAGTGATGCGATCTCCACGATACTCCGCAGTAGACTTCGTATCGACTAGCTGCTACTGAGAATGATACTGAGATTCAATTTGATAAATACATTATATTCCCAAATTTTCAAAATAAAAATGATTTTAGTTTGTGAAATTGTGGAAAACTGTAGCACTCAAATCTCAATTCCTATTTAACTCTAATAAATTACTAAATAACAAACCCTTGTATTCAATAAGGTTAGTATGGGATATTTCTTATGTGAATTAATCATATACTGAAGTACCCAGGATGCTACTCGCTCGGAGATTTTTCAAAAAACTAAACCAAGCCAAATTCGACAAATTAGTAAGTGAAAAAAATTTTCATTTAGCAAGAGGAACTTTATAGTACAATAGTGTTCCAAATCTGAAAATACATAACAGTGAAGTTTCAATTCTTATATCCAGTAACCTTATCTGTCATCGCAGCAACTGTCAAAAACACATTCGCTTTCAACGTAAACTCACCGTCATATCATCTGAACATCCATAAAATGATATCATAAACCAGGTCATTCATACCATCAAACACCCATCCTATTTTAATCCATTCCTCCTATTGAAAAATACGATCGAAAATGGTAGGTTGCTGCAGGGGAAAGAAGAAAGAACAAGATAAAAATGACCAACAAGAATACGGAATCGTATCAGCTGAATGTATGCCGAAAATTCCGCCAGATGAACTTTGCTGGGAGGACCAAAGGAAAGAATTTTCCATGCGTTACTCTTGCGGTACTTATTTAACGAGGAAAGTGTTCAAGAAATCACCAGATGACGCCCTGTTCGATGCGCTTTATGCTATGGAAGATCTGATGGACTTTTGGGAAGATTGCGCCGATGATCCGCAGTACTACAATGGCATATACCAAGATCCTTGTCCTGAACACGTTATTAGGGAGAAAATGAATAAAGCGTGCAGAAAGAGGGTGGAATGTGAACCAGTCTGTATTCCTGCCAGAAGGACCCCCCAATGAGTCAATATTAATTCAATAACCATTAACACAACATTCATTTTCAGTCAAAAAATAAAGGATGGAAACCCCAAAGTTATTTTTGAATTATGAGAGCTGATCAGAAGTAGAGCCTAAATTAATTCGTAGTTTGTTGTTATTTAATTACTTCAGTTCCATCTCGTTCACCAAATATTTAACTACGGGTAGCTAGGTGAAAACCATGAAAAATTAATAGAAAGAAAAATTTTACATTATTCACTTTTATGTTCGTACATATTTGCGAATTTTCTAGGTTTCAATATACAGTCACAATCCAAGAGGTTGGAGAAATCTGACTTTACTTCATATTAATGAATATTTCTGTTCATTATTCTTCACCATCGATACTTCTACCATTCTTTAGGCCACTAACAAAAAGTTCTTCATAAAAATATATACAGGGTGTATGTGTGTATGTAAAGAAATGCGAAGGACTTGGGGAGATGATTCCTCGATGAAAATAAGCAGGGGTAGTTCCTATAAATTTTTTTCGAAATCGACCTCCCTTCCAAGATACAGCTTTTGGAAGGCGATGACAAGTTGACAGTTTTTTATTTTTTTTTACTTGTTTTAAAAGCCCATAAAACTATACATAATATAAAGCACTAAATAGATGTTACTCACACCTTTTTTTTAGATTTCATAACTTTATTATTAGGGGTTGAAAAAAAAACCCCTCATGATTTTCCTTCAAAAATTGTTTTTCATGGGATAGATTTTCGAAAAATAAAATTCTCTTATGGTTTCCCATTCAATTCTGGAGAAAAAAGTCTCTTGCAGAATTTCGATACAGTAGATACTTTTCTCGGAATAAATAAAAACTTACAAGCAGTATACGAAGGTCTGTGAGGCAGAGAGTTTATGCATGTATTTTAGCGGGAGGTCATTCTGTGGAATACTTATACGATGAAATGGAATGAACAGTGATCAGAACTGCTTGTAAGTTTTTATTTATTATATATTTTCTTTATAAGAGAATATCATTTTTCGAAAATCTATCCTACGAAAAAAATTGTTGAAGAAAAATAATAAAGGGCTGTTATTTTCAACCCCTAATAGTAAAGTTATGAAATCTGAAAGAATTGTGTGAGTAACATCTACTAAGTGCTTCATATTATGTATAGTTTTATGACTCAGTGTTTTTCAGAACCCGTAAAAAAAATCAAAAAACCTCGTCATCGATTTCGAAAAAACTTCATAGGAACTACCCACTACCCCTGCTTATTTTCATCGAGGAATCATCTTCCCAAGTGCTTCGCATTTTTTACAGACACCCTGTATATAAAATACACTGCGCAAAACAATTAACGCACATTCTGAAAATCTCAATTTTGATGAAAGTTAACTCAACATTGACTTTATAACTTATTTTTTATGTTCTCTCGGAAAGGTTTTGAACGAAACAAGACACATTAAATGGAAGAAAAATTCAGGATTTCACCGAATCTTATGTGAAAGAAAAGAAATGAACAATTTTCAAAATACTGAAATGCTGATAAGTGATTTAATACTTGGTATTTCCAACCCTTGCGTTAATTACAGCTCGGCAACGAGGGTTCATACTCAAAATGAGTGATCCTAAAATGTTCTGATCTAATCCTTCCCAGATTTCTCCGAGTTGGATTCCTAAGTTATTAAGAGTAGCTGCATCATTTTCTGAACTTCTCAGCCTTCTATTGAGGTTGTCCCAAACCTGCTCAATCGGATTGAGATCTGGACTTCTTGCTGGCCATTCCATTCGAGAGACTTCAACCTCTTCAAGGTACTCCTGAACGATGCGCGCACGATGGGGTCTGGCATTATCGTCCATAAAAATGAAATTTTCACCAATGTATGGGGCGTATGACACTACATGCTCTTCAAGAATGTTCCTTATATACTTATCAGCATTCATAGCCCCATTATCCACGACCACTAGGTCTGTGCGAGCAGTCAAAGATATTCCACCCCATACCATAATCGATCCTCCCCCGAAAACAGTAGTATTCAGGAAATTGCACTGAGCATATCTTTTATGTGGACGTCTGTATACAAGGGAACGTCGATCACAATGGTAGAGGCAGAATCTAGACTCATCTGTGAAGAGAACTCTTTCCTAATCGGCCTCTTCCCAATGGATATGCTCTCTCGCAAAATCCAAACGCGCCCTTCGATGGGCTGGGGTAAGAGCTGGGCCTCTTGCCGCGACACGAGGCCTTAAATCATATCCTCTGAGGCGATTTCCTATTGTCTGAGTGCTAATTTGCACCTCATGAGTTTGCTCAAGCTGAATTTGAAGGAGGCGAGCGGTTGCAAACCGTTGTCTCAACGAAGAAACTCTCAAGTAACGTTCTTGAATGGCAGTTGTTGCCCGTGGTCTACCCTGTCCTGGTCTTCGGACATTCATACCTGTCTCCCTGAATCGCTGCAACATTCTGGACACACTTGTATGGGAAACTCCAAACCTTTCTGCAATTCTTGTGTATGTCCACACTTCTTCTCGCAAAACTACCGCTTGGGCACATTCCTCTTGGGTCAAATTGCGTGTTTCGCGTTGCATAGCGATCGAGTATAGAAAATCAAACGAAGGAAAAACTATTGATCACTAGAATTGATCGAGAACAACTGATTTTAGAATGGAGCCAATACATTCAAAATCTGATAATATCATCTCTTTTTAATAACGAAACGGCAGTACCACTTTTCGCACTTGTTAAAAAAATAAGTATTCTGGTCACTGTCAACTATAGTTCAGTGATTCAGGTTTGCTATAGGTTTTTCGTTTTTCTGTGGATTTCAATGTCAAGCTTTGTGTTAGAATCAGAGAATTTTCAATATCGAGAGGACCCCTATTCTTCTTCTGTTACGATTTTAACCAATCTGGTGATTTTGAATTCCAATTCATGATGACCAATGAAACTTGTCAAATCAATTTTCTCCTCTCTTGCCTAATCTATGGCATCTTTTGGTATTTCTATGGATGACATAATTTTGTCATCAAACTCGTTTTGTATTTCTGTGTCATCAAATTTCACCAACATCAACAAAATCCCTGTGACAATAACATAAATTGAAAATATGTGCAGAAGGTGCGGAAGACCTACTCCATGTCCAAAAGCATCGAATCCACAGACCTATTGTCCACCACCACCCTGCTCACCCCCATTTCCTAAAAAAACTTGCGTTTCAAAATTAGGGTGCTACTTCAGACCGAGAAGGAATCCTTGTCCTCCCGAGGACTGCTGTCCTACCAGACACCCTTGTCCACCAGTTCCTTGTTCTTCGAAGCCCTGCGGACAACAGCCATGTCCCCCTTCTAGAGGTAAGCAAGCTTCCTGCAAAAAACCTTGTCCCCCACAACCGTGTCCTCCGCAACCTTGCACATCATACTGTGAGAGGAAACCTTGCTCCAGAGATCCTTCCGATGTTTGTCCTCCGCGTTGTTCCAACCCTTGTGACCCACCTTGCTTGCCTCCTTGTCCACCGAGGGAGATTTGTTGCCCGGAAAGAAGATGTTACTTCGCGAGAAACTGTTGCTGTGGAGCCTACATGAGCAAGTATATGTTCGGGGCGACAGCTGATACCGCGATATTGGATGTTATAGACGGCATGAAAGATGTTATGAGCTATTTAGAAGAATGTGCTGATGATCCCGATTATTATAAACCTGGAATTTATATGGATCTTCAATCTCCGGATCAGAAAGAAAGGCAGCGAATGTTAAAAGAGTGCAGGAAACGAATTGAATGTGAGCCCATATGTGTGGTACCTCCGGATAGATGTGAACCTCCTTGTTGATGAATCATTAGGCAAAAATGGACAGCTGTGTTGGAAATCCTTCGCTAGTACTGCGAGAATTTTCAACATATAATTTAAAGAAGTACTTTATGAATAGTTCTACTAAAAGACCAAGTAATGAGATGTTGTGGGTCGAATAGATCATGGGAAAAATCAACAATGTTCATTGCAAAGTAAAAACGTCAGTTTTCGACATATCCATCACAAAATTCACATCTTACAATTCCAAAGCACCAATCCCTCACCATATACAATATTTTATATCAAGATTAGGCAATATAAACAAACATACAAGGTTGACTATTCATATGGATATCGAAGAACTGAAATAAACTGCGCTGAGTATAAAACTTATTTCTGGGCAGATTGAGATGGGAAGGCGTTCTAGAGATCCTGAAGGAAGATGTCCAAGACACAATCTTGTGCCTGCGGACTGTTCCTGTGGTGCGGACGTTTACAAAAAGATCTTTGGTCCAACTTTGGACGAATCCCTATTTGTTTTGATACTGGCGATACTGGAGTTGATGGATAAGTGGAAAAGTTCTGTACGCGACGAGGAGGTTTCTGAGGAATGCATCGATGAATGGGACGAATTCACTGAAACTTCGGCTAGCCCCTTTGTTTGCGAAGAAGAATGTTGCAAGCATGAAGCTACTAAAACGAACGGTCGAAAGAGGAAATCCCGGTATTGCTGTTAGGGGGAGGATCATATCAATTTCTCAATTTTCTCTGGAGTATAAGTTTTGTATTAAGTGTATATCGTGATTAAAATAATCTCGAAAGTTTATTTCAATTCATCGTGAGTTTATTTAGGGGTTTAGAAAAACAGATTGGGTGAATTGAAGTGAAACTAACGTTTAAGATGACACAAGAAATGAATGACCGAACTATTTCAAAATATGAGCAATACAAGTATTTTTCAACTCATCGGAGCAGTTCATTATGTATCTTATGGTATATATGTCACTACATCTTTATATCGTTTGATATTTCTATGTCTTTATATTTTCATGAATGCTTCAAAATTTTCATAAGGTGCTTCAGATTTCCAAAACTTATCTGATAAATTACTGGGAACAATTGAAAAACTTTCGATGAGGGGAATTTTCTACTACTACCGTACGTTTTTTCAACTAAAATCAGTTTCGAAGTTGTCCGCATGCAACGGCGGAAAGCACATCAAAAAATTGAGTGAAAGAATTCTAGATGGCATTGGGATCTTTAAATTTCGTACTTCTCTGTAGTTTTGCTTGAGGACCAGAATGGGCTAGTTTCCTAAAACTCCAAAACCGAATTTGAGATTATTAATGGAAAGCCTTTTCTACTAGTTATCCAACACGTAAAAGATTCGCTTCAAAATTCAGACATTTCAGAAATACATCCTTCGAAACTTCGACTATGGAAAGCTTGTGACGTAGAATGCCTTCATTAAAGTATGGTAATTTTTGTTAATTCGACAACACTGGAACCGATCAAGAAGATATCCACAGATTACAAAAAATTGTTTCTGTGTCTTTACCTTCTTAAAACCGATGACATTTTGTGTCATTATGTGTTTTTCTTGTCAAATGTGATCATCAAACTTGATATTTATCACGTCTATGGTGATCAGAAAACTTTCATGACCATTACTGACACAAATGGGCGTTGCCGGATTGTAAAAATGACGTAGAATGTTCACAAGAGCACTTCTGAAATCAGAATTTTCATAATCGAATACAGACAAAATGCAATATGTTAAAATTCGAAAAAAATATATTTCGAGATATTTGAGTTATAAGGATTTTTATGACATATATTTTGAAATTTAGGAAAATACCCCATAATTTTGTAGGTCATAAGTAGGAATCTGGATCCGTTGTCTATATTACTCGCAATAATGAATGTATTGGCAATATAATACATATAATCTTATACAATCCTTATTTTGGAAATCATTCAAAAAAGAGTGTAATTCGTACAAATTTTCACTTATATTCGAAAAGACAATTTCGAAATTTTCCTAAATACTAAATGAGTTTTATCAGAGAAACTATGAAATAATCTCATTATTCATACAGTGTGTACATAAAGTAACGAAATTTTTCGATTGCTATTAGGTTCACAAAAAAATTTTGAATTAAAGTAATGGACTTTGGTATTATCAAATAAAAGAAGGAAGACAATTTGAACATCTAATTAGATAAGATTAATGTTATTGGTCGGAATAGATATACTAATTTTGTGAGTACCGAGTGTGAGATGCAAGAGGGGAAAATTCAGCTGAGTTAGAGAAAACGGCTGCACGTCTATGTCCACGAAAAATTCCAAACGAAAAAGGAATGCCCGGAGCATAAGCACCTACTACTCTCGACTCAGGAAACAGACAGGAAATAGGAAAGAAAAGCTTCAGAAATTCGAGATATTGCAACGCGAATGTAAACACATCCAGCTTCACCTAGGGGCTGTTATCGTTTCAGGAGGAGTTTTATAATTCACGAGCACCTACCTCCTTTCCATACGAAACCAACCTGGAAACGCCTAATAGCAAGAAAATCATTCTCCATATCCCATAGCAAGATCCGCAACCCACACTCGTGCGCAAAATATCGAGATGAATTGTGAATTTTCAAAAGTTTGTTCCGTTTCCCCAAGTCGATATGGTACATTTTCGTAAAACAGCCAAGCAAAATCAGCACATGAGCTGTTTAATCTGTTTTATTTTTTTTAAGTTTCATCAACTGACATTGGCGTTATCTATATATATGTACCTAACTTAACTCAGCAGCTGACTCAGATTTGTACTCTTGAATATTTCAGTAAGACCAAAAACTGCAAAAATATCAACTTCGAATCTTTCTTATCTTCTTACGTCTTTTTGATCATTCTGAATGAATTCATAATGAAAACTATTGTTCTGAAGGAACCATATTTGTTTTTATAACGTATGATCCTCCACTAATTAATATTGTTTTATCAATTCTATCATATAATCATATGTTTGCTCCCGGTCGACTTTTCCACCACAGTCAATACCATATCTCTCATATCAATGCTGCTGCAGTCGCTTTATTTCTTTCCTTATTCATAATAGGGTGGCAAAGCGAATAATTAGATATTGTGCAAGGAGGAGTGGACTGATTTCATACCAAGGATTATGGATCATGTTTTATAATCCTTGATTTCATTATTTCATATTAAGTTTTTCTTTTGTTTCTATTCATAATGTCAAATCATAGGATTCCTTCTCCAGAAGAAAAGTCAGTTCAAAATAGCTGGCCAAGAAAATTGATGGCTAGAGTACCTAGAAGGATAACTAAAATATCCTAACATAATTTTTTTCTTCATACTAGAGCTCCGAGTATCAAAATGAACTATTCAGTCTACGATGCCATTCAAGTTCAAAATGGCCGGCCAAGAAAATTGATGAATAAGAGAATGTATCAGAAAAAAATTTGTTTCATTCTGACAGCCCTAGAACCCCACCTCCAACCATCAAAATGAACTGATATTCTGTTTACGATGAAGCGCTTGTTTCCCTTTGTTTTTCAAAAACTCAAAATGGCCATCCAAGAAAATTAAGAGCTCTAGGGCTGTCAAAAAGAAAGAGAAATTTTTTTGAGTAAATCTCATACATTTCTCTATCAGTTTTATTGGCCAGCCGTTTTACATATTCGAAAAAATATGAGAAACATTCTCTCCATCATTGACAGAGTAGTGTTGGTTCATTTTATTTTAATCCTTAGAGCTTGGACGCTAGGGCTTTAAGTAGGATATTTTATTCATCCCTCTATCTATCGTATATTCTGAATGAAAAAAAAAAACGCTTTATGAAATCAAGGATTGTTAACAATAATCTATAATTCTTGGTAAGAAGTCAGTCCATCCCTCCTTACATATAGCTTATTATGTATTCGCTTCGACATCCTATTCTAAATAAGGAAAAAACTAACAGAGTGCAGCATTGATATCAGACATACGGTATTGACCCTGGTCGTTCTTGAAACTGGACGGCCAGAAGTAAACATCACTACGGTGTATAAATCGGGTTGATTGGATTGATTGATTTTTTTAAATTGATTTGGTGGTAAAAGATGTATCCACCGAAAAGATAGTTACTAGTTGCTGTTAATTATTATGGAAATAAAAACGTTCCAGTAAATTATTTTTCGATAACTCTAGAACAAATAAGGTCTTCACGGTTGTATCTGTAATTGAATAGCTTATGAAAAACTGAAAAAATATACAGGATGTACCTTTTAAAAAAGTATATTTATAACTCACTTTGGAGTAACGATGCGCCCTGTATACTTCTGATCTACTTATGCAGAAAGTACGAATTATTTATAAAAACTTTCATTCAACATTATTCTTTGTTAACCTAACTGAAAGCGAAATATTAGCAAATTACGTTACTTTATATACACACTGTAAAATATCCATTGAAGGATACCTCTATTTGTGGGAACAAATGAGGTCCACAATAGCCTCTATCTTTTTAACTAATCAAATCTGGTAGAATTAGAACAGAATTTTGCAAATTTAAATTAATACTTACAGGTCTACCTAATTTAAGACTCCCTGACTGCTACCTATTCTTTGAAATAACAAGAATGATATATTTTCTTTTAAAATGAAAATATAGTGGAAGTTTCACAAAATTCATTTCTGGAAAGAATTCCAGTCAAGTCAACTAGCAAACAAATCCTGTCAACCATTTCATCCATTGACATTTACATCACCGATCCACAAATCTCGTTCAAAATTTTAAAAAAATATATACTGAAAAGAAGCAACTCGAGGAACTATGAACAAAAAACAGCCTCGTAGCTCAAGACCAGATGGAGAATTCGTTGAAGTACCGAGACCAAGAAGTCAAAAATCCCCTACTCCAGGACCACAAGGGACTCTGTCGAGGAAAGTTTGGGGGGCTACTGCAGATGAAATCCTTTTAGATGGTATGGATCTCCTAACTGAGTTGATACATACTTGGGAATCTGGAGGTCCGCGAGTTATAGGGTGTGAGCACGATTCCTACGGAAGTGATTCCAGCAGCGATGATGAGTATGAAAACGTGAGGCCACTTAGCGGGAAAAGAAAATGAAACCATGAATATTCAATAAATTCGAGTTGCTTCCACTGCCTTTCAACTCATTTATGAAATTCACTCATAACTCATTTCATGAAATAAGATTTCGAAATTTCTCTGAGAATTCAGCAAACGACTTTCGGTTCAATGATGGACTAAATTGTAATTTTAAGGTCCGCCTCGGCCTCAAAACTTGGTAATCGGTTCCAATACAATCAATATTTGTTAAAATCATGTCTAATTGGCGGAAAGCTGTGTGTGTTGGAACTCCTGATTTCAAGTCGATATAAGGTTTCGTATTTGACAGATTTAAAATTCGATGTTTTTTGTTATAGTCTAAGAGCTGGCAATATTCACGAGCAAGAATTTTAGGAAAGCTGATTTTTCCATATATGATTCCTTCAACTCACTCTTTCGAACTTTTGAATATCTGAAATACTTTGAAATTTTCTTCATCACAAATGGCATCTGCCAGGCATTTGGCAACGGCCAAAACGTCAGCCAAAAAAATTCATATTCTCAATTGTGTTCCGAAGTAAATGCACTAATAAAATTAGTGCAATTTCATCTTTTTTACCTTTAAAGGAGCGCTGCGAACTAGAGAACGCAACGCAACGTCTCCCAGCTTACAATTGTCGCCACTGTGTTTGATACAGTCACTGTATTTAGTCGTACAGTGACTCTATCAAACACAGTGGCGACAATTGGAAATTTAGCAAGAATATATGCTATGATTTCTAATTCGGAATGCAGATTGGCTCACGTCACGTCACGTGACCAATTCCGCCATATTCTTGCTAAAACGATAAAAAACGAGACCACAATTGTCGCCACTGTGTTTGATAGAGTCACTGTATTTAGTCGTACAGTGTCTCTAACGAGACAGTGGCGACAATTGTGGTCTCGTTTTTCATCGTTTTAGCAAGAATATGGTGGATTTGGTCACGTGACGTGACGTGACGTGAGCCAATCCGCATTTCGAATTAGAGATCATATCATTCAAATCTGTGCTTCAACGCCGCCATATTCTTGCAAAATTTTCAATTGTCGCAACTGTCTTGTTAGAGTCACTCATAGACATATAGACATGGACTGTGCTTTCCCTTTCTATCTATGCATGAAATACGGTCAAAAAAAGTGACAGAGAGATACGCAGTTGTCTCTTTCTAGAATATTGATTGGTCCACACTCACCTCTATGTGAACAAAAAAGAGAAGGTAAATGCCCGACCATCATTTCTCTCTTTCTATAAAAGAAGCCAATTTCATGCTGACATTGCTCAGTCCATGTCTCTATGTCTATGGTTAGTATATCTATGCTATGGAGTCACTGTATTCAGTCGCTTCGTTTACTCTATAATCTTTGATCGTAGTTATGATCTGACAGTAGGTGGTGCGTCAATGAAAAAATGTCATCGAATACGTCATCTCTGCAACAACCAAATTATCGAACAACTAATCTTTGACCCTCGTACATCAAATCAAATCTGAAAAACTTATCTCTCATGGAAGGAGCAGAAGAAGACGCCACTGAACAACAGGGAAAAACAGGTATTCACCATCATAAAACCAATAAATCGAGTAAAATCAGACACAAGAGGGATAAAACGTCAGCGGAGCTTCAACTAACATCAACTACTTTGAAAATTCCAAAACCAAAGAAGGAAAAGGAGTATTTGACTAGAGTGCTTGGTGGTACTGCAGATGAAACTCTTCTACTAAGTGCTGATGTTATTTATAACCTATTCTCCAGTCTTGCCGAATATGCTGATTGATGGAAGATGGGCCGGATTTAAATGTATTCTACGATATGTACGAGTATCAAATGATGTAACTAGTCGTTAACCATGCTAACATATAATTCTTGTCACCTGTTTTACTGGCAATTGAGTTTATTATAGTTGTTGCACAAATTTGTATTGAGCTTTCCTCGTGATGTTTTCCCAAATTTAATGATATTACTTGAATTTTTCCTATGGACTCATTTTTCCACCAACAATTGAACATGGCGTTGAACTCTGGAGGAGATTGCTGGTGAAGATTAGATTTTTGTGGTGCACCCCAACCCATAATCTCTTTTTTCATTCGATATAACCTCATTTTGCTGAAACATTTTTTTCAATATTTTATTCATTCTGCTACACTTCGAATTTGGGGCTCAACTCATCAATAAACTTCGGAATTTCCATTTGTCTCAAAAAGTCTGAAGACTTATATTGTAGATATGAGTATCTACAATATACCTATACAACTGTAAAGATTGAAATGGTTTGTTGTTTTGAATCAAGAAAAATACTGAATTTTCTTAATTTTTTTATTGGTTCAACATGAAAATTTTTGGATGCTTTCGTGAAATTGAGGAGTTTTTTTTTATGATTGAAATTGAATCGGTATCGTTATAGATCATCAAGAAATTTTCTAATCGAAATAAATAATGAGCTATTAGTTGTCCATTGTTGTAGATTTGCTCTGCGAAGATTTCCTGTGTAAAGTAAACCTTGTGACTTTTGAAAATCAAACTGCGAAACTTGAAGAAGAAGATATTCCTTCTTGCCAGTATTCATTTGATAGCTGCCAATCACAGTCTACAAATGTCATTTAACTAAAAACAACCCCTCATCAAATTCACGATGAAAAATCAATAAATTCCTGATTTGAACAAAAAGAACATGCAACAGATTACCGGCGATGGAATGAAAAAACAAATAAGAATATTCATTTTACTAGCGACTAGGAATGGAACAAAATGATGAACCTACTAGAAGACCACGTTGTCGATGTAACCTGGACCTTTACCGAAACATATTTGGACCAACACCAGATGAATCCTTTCTGATATTATTATTACTGTGTCTGGAAATTTTGAGAAGGTGGAAGTGTACTTACTACGACACCGAAGAACCAGATGAAGAGGGGGAATATGTCCAAGAAGAAGTACAAACGTGTATTTCGAGAACTACAAGACCAAGAAGGAGAAGAAGACCCTATGGATTTCGTTGAAGAGCAATAGATTACCGAATTCAAAAGAATCGTCAAATAAGGTGTTCCAAACAGATTCATGAATATATTCTGTTCAGGAATGATTTTCTCTCCTTTAATCTCATCATCAAGCTATATTTCACTTGAATTAATTATGTTATAGCCTGATGTACTAAATGAAAGTGCACTTCAATTAATCTATCAGATTATGATTTGAATGCAAAATTCAACTTATTTGATTTTTGCCGAGCACCCGTGGATATCAACAAATAGTACGATCAGAATCGAAATTGCCATACACCATCATTCAGGGTGCCAAGGATAATACCGGTCCATAGAAGAAGAGTAGACTGCTCTTGATATGGTTTTGGTCTTATTTAACCTTATCAGAGCAAAAACAGTGTGCGTAGCTACGGGGCTTGAAGCACTGGGGCAAGAAGAATTTTTTTAGTCCAAATGGTATACACCGCCCTTAGGTGGGTGAAAAATTAGAGTTTCGGTTTTCCTTCAAATGAGTTTTTTCCGACTTGGGATTAAGATCACGTTCTTTTTTTGAATTTAAAATTCAGCATTTAGTATGCACTTCAAACTGAATGGAAATAATAAAATAAGAATACAAATTCGTAAATTTTATTTAGCAAGACATCTCCAACTCGAAACAAGGCTTACATTAACATCAAAACCTTCTACACAATCAACAAAGGCATCAAAAGACTTATTCTTCAAAATCGGTGTCGTGTGGTCCAAATCCATTTTTGTATTGACAAGCATGAGTAGCGATATTTGTGAAGAAATCACATATCACATCCACACCGTTCAGAATTGTTTCATCAGCCGTGGTTCCCAGGTACGATCGATATAGATCTCTTTGCGGTTGGTGGGTCGGAGAATATTTCGAATTATTTGAAATTTTGGGATTTGTAGTTGACGTTGAAGAATTGGATTGCCGTTGTTTGTTCAATGTTTGCATTATGGTAATACCTCGCAGATATTATGAGAAAAGTTTTTCACTAAGAATTTTGATTGATCCTAATTAATTTGTCTGAATGACGTTTTCTGCGATAGGAAATATGATCTCAGTAGGAAAGTTATGGAATGAAAAGGGTGCGCTAGAACGTAAAAAAAAACAAAAATATCATTCTTCCTCGGAACTACGCTTAAAAGTTTCGTTTAAATGGGCCTCTGAATGTTTGAGCCCTTGATATTAATGTTTGGGTTGTCCGCATATCACTTTTCGATTTCCCATAAGAATAATAAAGAAATAAAAAATTTTTTCTTTTGATTTCTACTACTAGTCAACGATACTTTGCATTTCAATATCCTTTCTATATTTTTTAGAGAATTTGATGCATACAAAGGGTCTGATGTCATTTTTCGATAAATGGAACTCAGTCGGAAGTTAATCTAGGTCAAAATTCAATTTACCCTCAATTTAGCCTCAATATTATGTTTTTAGAAAAAAACACATTTTACAAAATATAAAGTAGAACTCTGAAGACTGTTAACCATTATAAATCTGTTATAGTAGAGATAGACGAGGAACTTGAAACCAGTGTCGGATTTACATATTTGCCGCCAGTAGGCTATTCAAATTTTGCCGCTCTTACCATAATTATTTTGTTCAAAATATTAATGACAATTTTTGTGTCAGTGAAAATGTAACTTTGAGATTTGTACACTTTGGTCCTAATAACTACTCATAATTATTGTGACCTAGGGAATCGATGTGTCAGTTCCCGAGTTTCCAGATCATTTTTACAACGCAACGATTAAGTTGAGATTTAACAAGAAATAGAACGTTTCTTTCTGAATGAAATAAAATTTAGTCATAGACTTCTCATGAGGTGAAGTGATGGATGTATTAATTGATATTAGTCACACAGTGATATACATTCAGCAAACGTAATTAAATCAGTATCAGGATTCTCGTCCATGTTGTCAATAATAAAAACAAATTATCGGGAATTTGGACTTTTATTGTGGATGTTAAATTATCTTAAATCTTCGCCGACGTTTCGGACACAAACTTGTTCCTTTATCAAGGCTAAAATGTAACAAAGTATAAATTGCAGAGTTCACCCGGAAGAGCACGAAACAGGTACCCACCTCGAATTTTCATTAATTTAACATATAAGCTTTTGGAAGAATAATCATTAATTTTAAAACTTTGTAACGCATTTGGTGAGATTTTTCTCTTTCTTTCGGAAGTACGTGAACATATGAACGGACAACAAAGTTTTAGGTTGGAGCATAGAATAATGTTTTTTTGTTTTTTCTTTTCTCAAGGTTTGTGATTCGAGTAAGCCCCCGAATCCTGCCCTCCCAAGCGCCATCCGCATCAACATGATTAAAACAGTGTGATGTAGAAACTAAAAAGGATTTGACAAACAATCCACAAAACAATATAACACACATAAACAATCAATTGGGCATCACGTACCTACTTCCGAAAGAAAGAGAAAAATCTCACCAAATGCGTTACAAAGTTTTAAAATTAATGATTATTCTTCCAAAAGCTTATATGTTAAATTAATGAAAATTCGAGGTGGGTACCTGTTTCGTGCTCTTCCGGGTGAACTCTGCAATTTATACTTTGTTACATTTTAGCCTTGATAAAGGAACAAGTTTGTGTCCGAAACGTCGGCGAAGATTTAAGATAATTTAACATCCACAATAAAAGTCCAAATTCCCGATAATTTGTTTTTATTGTAATTAAATCATTTTTATTGGGCAAACAGTTTAAAATGGAATAGATATATATATAGAGATACAGATATATAGATATAGATAGTCAATCAAAAGAAAAGAAGACATTTATTATCATTAAATATGGCACACCATATATAGGTACATGGTAACATGGTCCGTATAGGAATAGTTGAAAAAAATTAACGGGGTAATTCTTCGTCAGAAAATAGGGTGGTCCTTTAATGTGAAATTTTCTTTTCTGAGTCCCCCTGCTTAGTTACAGACCGAAAAGCAGTTTTTAATTTTTTACTTGAGAATCGAAAAACTGACAAGAATGAAATCAAGCAGATAGTTTATGCGGGGTAGAAATTTTTGGTGCTGTTCTTCTTTGATTGAAAGTGCTAGAAAAAACCACCCCTAAACATTGTTCCGCAAGAAACTTTTTTCCATATCCATATATTTCAAAATAAAAGATTGATTTTGGATAGCTTGATCCATTCTTAACAAATAAGGTCTCTTGTAGTTTCTTGGGAAAATTCACGGTTTTTCAGGAAAAAAAAAGACCGTAAACAAAGTGCCTATCGAATATTTCTGCGTTTGTGCACACAATCATCTTGATGAGTATATGTGACAAAAATCTCAAGATGATTTTTTGAGAATGGATTAGGTTATACAAAATTAGTTTTTTATTATAAGATATAAATATCGAAAAAGTTTCTTGCGAAGCAAGGATCAGGAATGGATTTTTCTACCCCTTTCTATTATAGACGAACAGAACCAAAAATTTTTTGATGCTTTCCCGCCCGTATAAAATATCTGGTTGATTTAATACGTGAGAGTTTATTAATTTTCAATAAAAAAAATCAAAAACTGCTTTTCGGGCGCCATCTTTAGGGGGCTGTAACTAAGCAGGGGCACAAAAAAGAAAAGACCTTCCCTACTTCTTGAATCAACCCCTGCATTTTGTTGCAACTATTCATATTATTAAATATATTAAATGGCCACAATCTAACTTACGCTGATGATAAAATAGGAACGTAAGTCAAAAAAGTATCAAAATATCTTTCTGCGATGTCGTCTTACGAAATTTTGTTCATTAGTTCTGACTTTATACACAAAAGAGCCAAAGCGTTCAGCTTTTCTTGGCTTAATGTGGTTCTTAGGTAATTAACTTTTCACCTTTTTCAAGCAAAAAAAGCTTCTCTCACCCGAACAATTAGTCGCTGGTATATACAGGATGGGCAAAATTCGTTGTCTACTGAGGGAAACTCGAGAACTATGGCAGCTGGAAGAAAACGGATGACACATTCTCGGGATCTTTTTCAGAGAAACAAAGAATGGTGAAAACCATTTTTGAGTTATTAGCAAAAAATTAAATTTTGACGATTTCGAAAAGTTCTCATAACTTTTTTGTCTTTCAAGTTACAGATCTGAAACTTGAACCTTCTATAGACCCTTTTTTACGTAGAATCCACTGACGGAGCACCAAACATTTTTTCATTTCGAAACATTAGGCGAACTTCCGTTTCTTTAAACGCAAACTGTCATTGAATTTATTATTTTTGAATTGGAAAAAAAGATTCTGTTAGAAGAATCTACGTATAAAAGTGACGAAGAAGGTCAAGTTTCAGATATGTAACTCCGAACACAAAAAAGCTATGAGAACTTTTCGAAATCGTTAAAATCCCAATTTCTTATTATAACTCAAAATCCAGAAATGATAGGCCGGTTCTGTTTTCAGATTTGGATTAGTCATGAAAAAAAGAGGTAGAGAATGTGTCATCCGTTTTCTTCTAGCTGCTATAGTTCTTGAGATCCTCAGTAGACAACGAATTTTGCCCACCTTGTAAATAGAGCCATAGATACGAACTTCTGGACAAACATTTCTTGAATTGTGTTTTCGTAGGAACCGAAGAAACACATCCCAACGATTCAGAACCTGGTTTCACCAAAATTTTTCACCCTCAGGAAGTTTCAGTATAGAGTCCAATGCGGCCGAAATGAGGGGGAAACGAAAATTGTAATGATGCACTATGGCACTTGTTCAGTTTTTTTTATATTTAGGGAAAATCAGATGTAGATAGATATTAAAATATCTATGAAATATAAGTTTTTCAGTTTCTATAATTCTTGCAAACAAAATTGTCCCCAAATTTGCCGCCCTAGGCTGCAGCCTACTCAGCCTCTATGGTAAATCCGCCACTGCTTGAAACGAATTACATTGACAGTTAACTGTTTTGAAAATTCTGGTTTTTGTAAGTTAGCATCATTTTTTTCTTAACTCTGAGAATTCAGAAATAAAATTTCCATTTGTTTCAAAACCTGTAAACTTATAAATTTGAGAGTATTATAAAGCAAAAGAATAAATTAGGGGTAAATTGAACTTTGACCTTGAATAACTTTCGACTAAGTTCATTTATCGAAAAATGACATCAGATCTTTTTTGTGAAGCGGTTAATTCTCTACAAAATATAAAAAGGATATAGCAATGCAATTTCTCGTTCATCAGTTATGAAAATCAGAAGAAAAATTTTTTTTCTGTGTTTTTATCATGGGAAATCGAAAACTGCGATGCAGACAGCCTAAACATTAATATTAAGGGCTCATATTTTCAGAAACTTATTTTGGCATTAAAACGAAGCTTCTGAGCGTGGTTTCGAGGAAAAAAAAAATTTTTTTTTTTGAGGCGCCCTATTTCGAGGTACAAACACTTCGATATCCGATTATGGTATTTTTATTTCAACGAGGCAATGACGTAAGGGATTGGTGTGGAAAACTATCCTTTTATTAGTGTTCATATTATCTTCAGATTCGTCATTATTATGATATGTTTTGTCCTCACACTAGAAAATCGATAATGGAGGTACCAAATGGTACCAAATAAAAGACGATAATCACTCGATATTTTTCTTGCTCTCTAGCTCATCCTCAGGTCTCAGGTTTTTAGAAATCAGGTAATAGAAGATTGAAGAAGAACAACAGGTTATAATAATAAACAGCACGCAAAATGACAATCTGAAACATTGATTTTGATTTGATCAAATCATTTCCATGAAATGAGATCTTATCATAAAAGATGAATAATTCAATTGCATATTGTAGAATAAGGGAAACTTACAGTTGCTATCATATTTTTCTTCACAAGATCGCTGTTAAATACAGAACTGAAACATACAGAAGCGATATTTTACAAAATATCACAGTATTACATTCCATGGTACGTATGAGATCTCCTGGATTATTAGACTAGTCTAACAGTTATCGTACTATAGTTTTTCGAATTGCACTCACAAAAATAATACACCAAATTCTTGACAACATCATAGTCATAAGATTATTGTGTGAATGCGTAAGTTTGAGTACGTATTTCAAAATAATTTGTCAAAAAAACCTAATTCTTCATGTCCATTTAAAGTGTGATTCGAATAAATTATGGAAATAAAGACCCAAATAAACAACCAGGATTTACTGAATATTTCAGGTACTAGTAGGTAGTTTGAGAAATGAAAAATCTATTCAAAATGCACATAGTTCGAACAGAATTAGTTACCGAAAAAGTTATAAGTATTATAATATATATATATATATACGTAATTCAACAAAGGAAATTTGCAATGGCTCGTAAACGAAAGGTGTTCCAATGGAGAGGCTGACTATCATCGTGACCGTCAATTGATTTTTAATAACCCTCATTTTCTGTCAATCAAATTGAGTGTTTTTCTTCAACCCCTTATCCGCAACCCCATCCAACGTTTTACAAATGGAAACATTTACCAAGTGTGGAATAGTTGGAAAGCTCACAGAAAATAGAATCCCACCTTTGTTCTTTTTTTGTAATTTGTGGTTATCAGAAGAAACATAAAAGTTCTGGAAAACATGAAATAAATATTTTCCCAACCAATAACTTAAAATCAAGATACTGAAACACATTTTCTGATAATGTAAGTAATGAACAAAGCATATAAATTCAACAGGAACCAATTAAGGTACAATAATTATACCCGAAGAATAGAGAAATACATATTGTTATTAAAAAACAGATTCAAAGTCCCTGCGCTCGCCTATACCCAACACCCAACAGTTTTTTATGTTCAATCAATGATGATTCTATTTGGCGGTTTCTTTGATGTGGGATTCTTCACACGGCTTCTCTGATGTTTCAAAAAGGATTGTCTATTCTCCAATCCCTCCAATATATTTTTTACCGAGAAGGGAGGAAATATTATAAATTCTTTTCAGTTTTATTTCCATTATAGGGAAAAAAGTATTCTAAACCAAGTTGAGAGTGTTTTCAGAGTCAAAGTTTTCAATATTCTGACTTTTTTTATTGTCTTTGAACTTTGCGGCCTCAAATTGTGTAATTGTAATTAATGGGCAAGTTTCCCAAAACTCCAAAATCGAATTTAAGATTATTTATGGAAACCCTTTCCCATTAGTTATCCAACACGTAAAAAATTCCCTTTAAAATTCAGAAATTTCAGAAATACACCCTTCGAAACTTAGTAAACATTCGAATATGTAAAAGCTTATGACTACCAGAGTCTAGTAATTTTTGTTAATTTGACAACATTGGAACCGATCAAGAAGATATAGAATTCTGTATCCACAGATTACAAAAAACATAGACATATAGACATGGAGTGTGCCATCCCTTTCTATCTATGCATGAAATACGGTCAAAAAAAAATGACGGAGAGAAACTGAACATCGGGCATGCAGTCTTCTTCTAGAATTTTGATTGGTCCACACTCACCTCCATGTGAACAAAAAAGAGAAGGTAAATGCCACTCTTTCTATAAAAAAAGCCAATTTTATGCTGACATTGCTCATTCCATGTCTCTA
The DNA here is from genome assembly GCF_907165205.1 of Coccinella septempunctata. Lineage (NCBI taxonomy): Eukaryota > Metazoa > Arthropoda > Insecta > Coleoptera > Coccinellidae > Coccinella > Coccinella septempunctata. The sequence continues at coordinate 48,729,871 of NC_058189.1, read as the reverse complement.
TATCTATGACAAAAAATTGTTTCTGTAAGATTACAGACACAGATGTGTCTATACCTTTATAAAACCGATGACATTTTATGTCATTGCTTTTTTTTCTTGTCAAATGTGATCACAAAACTTGATATTCATTAAATCTATGGTGATCAGAAAACTTTCATGACCATTATTGAGCCGATGGGCGTTGCCGGATTGTGAAAATGATGTAGAATGTTCATAACTTCTGAACAACACTTCTGAAATCAGAATTTTCTTAAGTGAATACAGACAAAATGTTCAATTTCGAAGAAAAAATATTTCGATATATTTGAGTTATAAGGATTTCAATGACTTATATTTTGCAATTTAGGTAATGGCCGATTGCGTAGCTGATATTTCCAGTGTTTCAATATTATAATTTTCGCTATTTTTCTAAAAAAGAGAGTATTTCAGGAAATTTTCTAACAAGATCGGGAACTGCGTGGGTACTAGGATATTAGAATAAAAATGAATTGTTTGAGATATCTCTATAGATATACGGGGTGAGTATTTGACTCGTACAAATATTTTAATAGTAGATTCTTGAGGTCAAAATAAAAACCTTTTTTCCTTACCATTTTTTTCGATTCGATTCTGATGAAAAGATATAGCCAATTCAAATTTTCAGAATGAACTGTGCCACCCCTGGAAAAACAAAATTAGGTACTTTCAGAATAACTAGCTAAATCTGTGACACTACACTTCTGTGCATCTTTTAAAAAGAGTTACATTCGGCCAAAGTACCTAATGTTACGAATTTCCCAGATATTTTTAATTTTTGGACATCAAAATACATTAAACGTGAAAGTATCAATTCTTTTATTTTACAAAACGTTCAGATTTTTATTATATAGCGTCCACCTCAGTTTCAAGAGTTAGGTTCTTTGAATTTTTGGTTTTTTTATGGTACGTAATGGTCGTAATGAGAAAACTGTAAGGCGTGAATGATATCTTGTGTTCGGAAAAGATTAATCAAATAAATGAAAAACTATATTCTCAAATTCATTTCATTCTATAACACCGTTTGTGAGATAGAACTAAAAAAGAAAAAACTGTGTGGTTTTTCAACAGCCTCTATCAATTTAACCGAGCCGATTCGGAGTCAGGAAAAAAGTATTTTTTTTTACCTCAAGAAACTACTGTTAAGATATTTGAACGAGGCAAATACTTGCCCAGTATAAATTTTCATATCTCATTTTTCTCGATCACAGTTGTCTCTTTCCAAACGAAGTACCTATTGGTGTTTTTGATTGAATCTAATCTGTCAAAATCGGCACTTCTTGTCGATAAATTTGTATTAATTATTGATCAACCTCATACTCTCAAAATGTTTCTGGCTTCTGAGCAATTTTCGTTTTTACATCTTCAGTGATATAAGAAAATTAGTAACTGCGGGATTTATTTTTCGTAAAGAAAAATTCTGTATTGTAAGATGGATCGAACATGCTATCTCTCTTCAGTTGGAGAAATTTGTGGAAAGCTAATTTTGAATCTTTTTGTTTTCGTTACAGAATATAATATATACATCAAATTTTTTTTCATTATCCGTCTTTGAAAACCTTCAAGGAAAGGAAAACTTATCATGAATAACATAGATCTATGGAGAGAGTCACCGACTAAAATCCTGCGGAAGGACTTTGAATTTTCCACTACGCCACTGATTTCAGTCCCGTGATTATTAGCAACTTAAGAGAAAGCTTTTAAAAACGACAAAATAGATAGGTACTCCAAATAAAATTAAAATGAAGACTATATATTAAAAATAGTTTTTCCGTGAGTTGTTGGGTAGGGTTGCGACTAAGGGGTTGGAGAAAAATATTCAATTTTATTGCCAAAAACTTATTTTTAGCAAAAGTAAAATAAAGTGTTTCAGTTTCTTAATTTTACGTTATTTGCTGAGAAACTATTAATTTTTGTTTCAAGAGACCACAAGAAAAACTAAGATTATGGTGGAATTTCGTTTTTCGTGAGCTTTCCAACGAGCCCACACATGGTGTATGTTTCCATTTGAATAACGGATGGGGTTGCGGCTAAGGGGTTGAAGAAAGACAATAAATTTTAGCCACAAAATTAGGGTAATCATAAAGGGCATCGTTTTTTAATTGGGACACCGAGTATTGAAGGTAACATTTCAAACTATGTGCAAGATACCAAGTATCACGTATCGCTTCTGGTTGTAGACGATTCTGTCCGTTCTCGATTCAATAAAACTAGCTAATTGTTCGCACAGGGCGCGATAGGTTACAGCTCGGTGTCCCGAGAGGGCTCGAGCCTGTCGGTGCCGTCCAGTTATGTAAGTCCCGAAATTTAATGTCGTGTGTGTTTTGTCCGACCCGACTGGTCGTTCAGAAGCTGCCTGGCCCCTCATCAATCATACGGGGTTAAGTAGCGCTCCCCCTAGCACGACAGAACTTTCTCACAACCATCATTTGAACAGATGTGGAGCATTACAGCATTCACTGAAACGCCTCGAGCCCGCAGCCAAGTTATAATTCACGAAGTTGCGGCATTATTTTTCATTACCATTGTTTTATTTTATTTACTGCGATGACGGCCGTGTTCGGGAGGTTTTTCAATTAGGTCCAGATATTTCCTTTCTTTTCCTTTCCTTTCCTTGCACAGATAACTTCAAAAGAAGTCGGTAACTGAGGTAAGTGGTACTCTAGTTTCCTTTTCTGTTACTGACTTACTAATTAAACTCGATGACATTAAAATTGTTACCTCCAGAAGGAATAATTCCTTCAAAGTAATTTTTTGGCAAAAGCTTATATCTGCGAGAATTTCGTAATCCCGAAAAAATGTATCATGTGCAGAAGGATATGAGTATTCCAGGCTGGCAGCAGAGATCTTTCAGGTAAAAATATTTACAATCGAAAGATGTATGGAAATAAAAGAAGAAACTATATCAGAAATGTAACACAGTTATAGAAAACACTGAGCTCGCTGGTCATCAATTCTAAATGATGAGAGTGCCGAAGGTCCCGAAGGAAAATCAACGAGTTAGGCTAGAATAACAAGGTTTGTTTAGCCTAGGTTCCAAGTTACTGGTAAATCAAAATCAAAGAAAATGAAGAGGCAATACACAAACTCTTTTCATTGGATCGAAACCTTCCTGTGGTATAGAAAAATGTACCTACAGGATGAGTAACGGGTGTGAAGGCAGCAACGGTTTCCAGCAACGGTTTTTTCAATTTCGCTTTTACTATATGGAATGTAAAAATACCCGTTGTTCGGTTTTTTTTTATACAAATGGGTTATTCCGAACATTATAAACACAGTCTATAAGGTGAAATAATTTGTGCATCGAAAACTACCCCCACCAACCCCCCGAAATTGAAATATCTTGATACACTGTGAAAAAAACCTGTTGCTCGTAGTTTTTCCATGGAAATAGGTTGTTACCAATATACTGAACACGACCTATAGGGTGAAATAATTTGTGCATCAAAAACTACCCCTCCTCCAACCGTCTGAAGTTGAACTAACTTGTTACAATAAAAAGTCTAAAAAAAACCGTTGCTCCAGATTTTTTGACGGAAATGGGTTGTAATCAACACGACCTGTAGGGTGGGATAATTTGTGCACCGAACTCTACCCCTTCTCCAACCCTCTGAAGTCAAAACTAACTTGATACAGTAAAAAGTGTAAAAAATATCCGTTGCTCGGGTTTTTTTGATGGAAATGAGTTGTTACCATTATTTTGAACACGACCTATAAAGTGGAATAATTTTTGCACCAAAAACTACCCCTTCTCCAACCCTCTGAAGAGTCTGAAGTTGAACTAACTTGATTAATCAACATACTGAACACGACCTGTAGGGTGGGATAATTTGTGCATCAAAAACTACCCCTCCTCCAACCCTCTGAAGTCAAAACTAACTTGATACAGTAAAAAATGTAAAAAATACCTTTTGCTCGGGGTTTTTTGATGGAAATGGGTTGTTACCATTATACTGAACACGACCTATAGAGTGAAATAATTTGTGCATCAAAAACTACCCCTCCTTCAACCCTCTGAAGTTGGACTAACTTGATACAGTAAAAAGTGTAAAAAATACCCGTTGCTCAGGGTTTTTTGATGGAAATGGATTGTTACCATTATACTGAACACGACCTATAGAGTGAAATAATTTGTGCATCAAAAACTACCCCTCCCCCAACCCTCTGAAGTTGAAATAGTTTTTGATGCACAAATTATTTCACCCTATAGGTCGTGTTCAGTATGTTGATTACAACCCATTTCCATCAAAAAATCTCGAGCAACGGTTTTTTTTACACTTTTTTACTGTATCAAGTTAGTTCAATTTCAGAGGATTGGAGGACTGGTAGTTTTTGATGCACAAATTATTTCTCCCTATCGGTCGTGTTCAGTATAATATCACGATCTGTTCAGCGATATAGCGGTGTTCAGTCGCGATGTCTCACGATCGTGATCGTGATCGCGGCCGCGGCCGCTCATATGTGTTCACCGCTTAATTCAGTGCACACTGAAACGATCGCGATACTACACCGATAAATATCGAAATCGCGTCGGATTGGGGGACACAGCTGCCAGGTCGCTTCGGACAGAACGGTGATTGGGAATCAAATCGGAAAAAGTAGCATAGAATTTCGTAATTGAGTGACGATTAAGCGCTTGATTTGGATATCGTATCGCTTCAGTGTGCACTGGAGTGTTGCGAAGATAAAAGTTGCATCGGGCGATAAAAGATTGCTCATGTTGCATCGCTTATCGTAGCTCCAGTGAGAACCGCGCCTAATGGTAACAACCCATTTCCAGCAAAAAACCCCGAGCAACGGGTATTTTTTACACTTTTTTCTGTATCAAGTTAGTTCGACTTCAGAGGGTTGGAGAAGGGGTAGTTTTTGATGCACAAATAATTCTACCCTATAGGTCGTGTTCAGTATGTTGGTAACAACCCATTTCCATGGAAAAACTACGAGCAACGGTATTTTTTCACAGTGTATCAAGATATTTCAATTTCGGGGGGTTGGTGGGGGTAGTTTTCGATGCACAAATTATTTTACCCTATAGACTGTGTTTATAATGTTCGAAATAAATTTGTATCAAAAAACCCCGAACAACGGATTTTTTTACATTCCATATAGTGAAATCGAAATTGAAAAAACCGTTGCTGGAAACCGTTGCTGCCTTCACACCCGTGGATGAGTACTGGTACAAACATTTTAACAGTAGATTCTTGAAGTAATAAGAAACACTTTTTTCTTATAACATTTTTTCCGATTCGGCCTTGATAAAAATATATAGCCATTTTAGGTTCTCATAATGAGCTGTGCCACCCCTGGAAAAACAAAATTCTTTCAGAATAACTAGCTAAATCTGTGACGCTACACATCTGTGGATCTTTTAAACAGAATTGTATTCAGCCAAAGTATCAAATTTTTCAAATTTCACATTTCACATTTAATTTTTGAACATAAAATTACTCAAAAACGGCACATTATACGAGAAAATATGAAGAATACTTTTATTTTACAAAACGTTCAAATACTCATTAGTTAGCGTTCAACGTAGTTTCAAGAGTTGGGTTGTTTGAATTTTTGGTGTTTTTATGGTACTTAATGGTCATAATGGGAAAACTGGAAGACGTGTCCGAAAAAGATTCATCAAATAAATGAAAAACTATTTTCCGAAATTCATTTCATTCGATAAAATCATTTGTGAGAGGTTTTTCAACAGCCTGTATTTTCTTAAGATATCGATCGAAATTCAATCTGGGAGGATGCTGCATTTTCTGAAACTTTTTAGGGTTTTCACTCCCAATCTCTGGAACAAAATCAATTTAAAAATTAAAATAACCTATTTGCTAATGCTGAATTCTTGCACTAATTTGTCAGGAGCAACTTTGAAATTATGTATAGTAACGTTTCGGAGTCTATATCATACTCCTTCATCAGACGAACTTTTATTTGACATTAATTGTCAATACATCTTCCAGAGATTGGGAGTGCGAACCCTAAAAAGTTTCAGAAAATGTATTTTTTTGCACCGAGACGATTCGGAAAAAATAGTGAAGGAAAAAAGTGATTCTTTTGACCTCATGAATCTATACTGTTGAAATATTTGTTCGAGTCGAAGACTCACCCTGTATGTGAAAGAGAAGGAAAAAACCGAAAGTTGCACAGGTGACCCACCTATCGAATTTTGGTATCAAAATATTTTGGGAATTTTGTGCCCATTTTGTGCTAATTTGTGCCGTATATTATGAATTTTGTGCCCGTTCTGTTTTCGAGATATTTCACGTTTTTCAAGTGTGTCACCAACTTGACCCTGTGACTAACATGTGCAAAATGAGAAATTTTCTTCTTTCGATGAATTGTGCTCATTTTGTGCTAATTTGTGCCGTATGTTACGAATTTTGTGCCCGTTCTGTTTGCGAGATATTTCAAGTTTTTCAAGTGTCACCAACTTGACGCTGTGACCCACATGTGGAAAATCGTAAATTTTTTTTTTCGATAAATTGTGCTAATTTTGTGCTAATTTGTGCCGTACTTTATAAATTTTGTGCCGGTTCAGTTTTCGAGATATTTCGGGTTATGTTTGTGAGGAGCGTCAAGTTGGTGACCCACCCCTCGAATTTTGATATCGAAATGTTTTGGGTATTTTGAACTTATTTTGTGCTGATTTGTGCCGTATGTTATGAATTTTGTGTCTGTTCCATTTTCGAGATATTTTGAGTTTTTCCTATGAGTCTCCAACTTGATGCCGCTACTCACGGGAAATGCCCGATTTTTTCCGATATATTTCCAGTTATCTCTGTGTGTCTATATACCTAGGTTTATTTAAGATGTTGACACATTCATAGGTTTACAGAGTTTTATATTATATCACTTTTTGCCACCCTATAGAAATACATATTTCGTGTTTGTCTAAGAATAATTTTTTTCTAATTTTGACATAGAAATTACAATTTTCCACATGTGGGTCACAGCGTCAAGTTGGTGACACTTGAAAAACTTGAAATATCTCGCAAACGGAACTGGCACAAAAATCGTAACATACGGCACAAATTAGCACAAAATTAGCACAATTCATCGAAAGAAGAAAATTTTCTATTTTGCACATGTGGGTCACAGTGTCAAGTTGGTGACACACTTAAAAAACTTGAAATATCTCGAAAACGGAGCGGGCACAAAATTCATAACATACGGCACAAATTAGCACAAAATGGGCACAAAATTCCCGAAACATTTTGATACCAAAATTCAATAGGTGGGTCACCAACTTGACGCACCTAAGTTGCACCACCACAATGCAACATCTTCAAGGAATTCAATGGTGATAATTTTGATGAAGAGCTATTTTTAGTTTCATCAACTTTTTATTAACACTTGTAGATGGAGGGGTATCAAAATGAACTGGTCTTGATAGCTCTCATGAACCAAATTCTCCAAAAAAAAACGGACAAATAAAATAAAATAACTGAAACATTGACATCAGTGTGAGCATGCTTCAAATATAGTCATTTGGCTGTAAAAAAAAGAAAATGTTGCTTCTGAATGTAACACCCCCTAGGTCACTTAGGATATTATTATTCCTTCCCCCTACTCTCTGAAGTTTATGAAAACAATACATTAAAAACATTTCAAAGTTACTCATTTATAAGTACCTACACATGCTTTTCAAATTATTGTATATATATGTCCTATATTTTTTCTTTCTGATTTTCTCAGTCTGAAAGGCTAATCACATACACAAACATGGTTACAAAAGATAAGAAAGAATGAAAATAAAAACGTTGTAATAAGTATCCCTTACCTTTGAAGCTCTAAATTCAGCACGACAACTAATTAAGTCCGTCTGGAAATACCACTGCTCACAAATTTAGAGAATTCTGTAATTGTGGAGTAAATCAACAAAACGTTAACGAAGCTCTTTCTCAAAGAACAAGTCGAATTTTTCACTTCTAAGTACATACTGAATACGAGGTTAGTATCGTATTGCGAATCGCAATATCTCGTTGAAGAAATACCAACCGGCTGAATGAAAATGAAAACGAAACATTTCTCTGTATTCCTCAATTTTACGAGTTTCCGCCACTAATGAAATTCCTCCAGGAGTTCTTCCATTTTCCTCTCGCGATCTCCAAGATTTCTACAACGGCTCCTTATTTCGGACAAAAAATTCGAAATGCTTTTAATGAGAACATACGCTTGTTTATCATTTGGCGCTGATCAAAAACGGAAGAAGAAAATGTAATTTTCTTTCTCTTTCATTTCTTAATGAGTGTTTGAACAGTTTCTTTCAATTATTTTTTTTCTCTATATGTCCAAGATGAAGCAACTAGTCATAGTTGCCTAACGGCAAGTTTTAAAATTATTATTCAATTAAGCAGGTGGTCTAAAAATCGAAATTATTGTTTCCAGATGTGTGTCCACTCACATGTCTGTGGCTTGGAGTACTCTGCTTCATATTTCGTTTTTCCTCTACTTGTTAAGAAAAAATCAGTATTCACATCATCAGAGAAAAAGAAATAAACCTAATATAATAAAATAAATCGAACATTCTTTGTTTTTATCGATTAATAACCCTAAAGTCTCCGAATAATATCTATATATATATATATATTATTCGTTCATGCTGGTGATCAATCATAAACATGTTTTGAAATTCAAACTTTTGTTTTAATTTGTAAAACTTAATGAATTTGATTGGCGTTAATCATTTTTCAACCATAAATTTTGGAACCCTGTAAAAAATTGGCCAAATGCAAGGTGAGTTTTTGACTCGTACAAATATTTCAACAGTAGGTTCTTGAGGTCAAGAGAAACACTTTTTTCCTTTTCCATTTTTTCCGAATCAGCTCAGTTTGAAAGATACAGGCTGTTGTAAAACCATAAAAAAATGTTTTAGTTCTATCTCAGAAACGGTTCTATTGAATGAAATGAATTTTGTAATATAGTTTATCACGGGGTATTCTTTGTGGGAATAAGGACAAATACTTTAGAACTTTTAAAATATATTATTCCCACAAAGAATACCCCGTGTTAAACCTTGGAGGACACTAAACTCACTTACTTCAGATTAAATATAGTTTATCATTCATTCGATGAATCTTTTTCATTTTCTAACACAATATATCACCCACGATATTATGACCATTACGTACCATGAAAATACCAAAAATTCAAAAAAACCCAACTCTTGAAACGAAGTTGGGCGCTATCTAATGAATATTTCAATGTTTTGTAGAATAAAAGTACCTATTCTGAATATTTTCTCGTATAATGCACCATTTTTGAGTAATTTGATGTTCAAAAATTGAAAAGTATCTGTGAAATTTGAAAAATTGGGTACTTTGACCGAATGCGATTCTTTTTAAAAGATCCAGAGATGTATAGTCTTACAGATGTAGCTAGTTATTCTGAAGTTAATTTTGTTTTTCCAGGGGTGGCACAGCTCATTATGAAAACCTAAAAAGGCTATATCTTTTTATTAGGGCCGAATCGAAAAAAAAATGGTATAGGAAAATAGAGTTTCTTTTGACCTTGAGAATCTACTGTAAAAATATTTGTACGAGTCAGCTAACCAACCTAGTGATATTATGATTAAAAAAGTAACCATTGAGAAGAACTTTAGAAGGATGCTTTGTAAAAGGGGCCTTTATATTCAAGAACTAATTAAAATAAATATTTTAAATGCATAAAATGTACAGTTCAGTATGATAAACTGAAATATGCAAAAAATTCTCTTCCAAAAAATGTATTTCCTCACACTTTTGGGACTACCTTCTACACAAGTGAGTACTAATGACACGACTTGCCTATCACACGTTCCTACTATAAAACATTTTTATTCCCAATCATCTGGAACCTTCGATAACTCTGTAATGAAATCTCCATTTCAAATTAACGCAAATCAGTTAGTTCTTGTTCTGTTCTTCCTCGCTGTTTTTAGTACATGCCCAATTAGAAAATTTCCAAGGGTTTAAAAGTTTTAAGATTCAACTGGGAATAATTTTGACGTTCATCTACAATTGAAAACTTCAAGAGGTGAATCTCTTGTTAACCATTAATCCTATGCATATAATATTAAAATTTGGTGGCTCGAGGTGTATTTAATTGAATGCTGTTTATTTGGAAAATCAATAACAGTTCATGAACCTATTGTCTCATTTGTGCCGTCCGCAAAGATTCCAGATGATATGGAAATGTTATTCTGGTTTCCAAATATTTGAGGATAAAATTAATCGAATGATCAAATTTCAAGTCTGTTAATTAGCCAATCATTGTATACTTTGAAATAACGTCTGGAATCTATTTAAATTGACTAAGCTTTCAATCATTTGCAATGCATTGACTTCTCTGTTTTTTATTCAGCTTGCACGGAGCATGATAGTGAGTATTTGTTACATCATCGAAATCAAACCAAACTTACGTTTTTTTTTTTGGTTACCTCGAAATAGAAATCTTATGTATAACTTCCTACCAGAACTTTGAGACGTTTGATTTGTCTTGATTACTTTCAATAAGATTTAACTTCTGCAGTATTTGTAAGCGGGCTGAGTTTTTAAATCAACTATAAATTGATTTTCTATTAAGGTCATTACCAGGTATAGTCGCATTTCAAACGTAAAAACCTACCTACGTTTTCATACACCAAGGCGCACAGAAGAAAGCTGCTATAACCTAAAAAATGTGAAATCTCTAATTATCAAAATACAGTTTCAGAAATTGCCAATAATCTTGTTTTATTATTGATCTTTTTCAGATTGAGTCTGTGATGCCTAGGTTCACCATGCGAGGATGATACTATCATAGCCAAATCAGCTTATCCCGTACCAATATTAAATAAAGTACACCATTCCGGTTCAGAGATAATTACAATTACGGCTCTAATAATTCAATCATCATACTGTTCATTCATCTGAAATAATGCCGAACATAATTGCATTCTCGGAACACAGATCACTGATCAGTTTCCGTATTTCGAATTGTTACTCAATAAGCTTCATAGAATACCTATACAGTGGTCCTGGATGATGAATCCTAATCAATAAGGATAGAGCCTATTGGAAAAACTTGCATGGAATTATTGGAAATCGGTCATATGTATCATATGTGTGTTCAGTTTCCCCTAAATATATGCATATGCTGTACTTCAAGCTTAATAACGAGGTTTCAATTTGAAAATTAAAAATTATGTCAAGCTGAAGCAAATGACTACCTTACTTATAATACAGATAACATTGAGTATGGACCAAAATAAGCTATGTGAAGCTGGCACCCCCAAATGCGAAATTTGAAAAATTTCAGGGTCGTTTATCCATCGTAGGTCCATTTTTGTCCACCCTTTTTTTTTCATTTGTCCAGGCACCGTTTTAGATATGTCAGAAAAGAACTTTTTTCCATTCATTTTCTGAGCAGCACCCCCAAATCGCAAAAACTTATTTTGGATGGTACAGATCGTTTGTCCAACGTAAGTCCACTTTTGTCTATCAAATTTTTTCATTTGTCCACCCACAGAACCATAGAAATCATTCTTTGAAAATTTTTGAAAGTGTGAAGTTGGCACCCCCAAATGAAAATTTTTGAACCAAAATTTCAGGATCGTTTGTCCATCGTAAGTCCATGTTTGTCCACCTTTTATTTAAACAATCGTCAAGACCGAATGGTAGCACCTAGATGGATGAAATTCCCAGATTTATTACTAGAAGAGTTGCTCTTTCAGAATATGTACCGCACTTCCATCTACGGTTACCTTTATTGAGAGATAAACGACTCGAGATCTGACCTTCGAAAAATCCTGAAAAAGATGGGTTGACTTAAAAATTCGTCAATACCGAACGGATTCGCCGAGATGAATGAAATTTTCAGATTTATTACTAGAAGAGTTGCTCTTTCAGAATATGTACCAGATTTTCATCCATGGTTACTTTTATCAAGAGTTAAACGACTCGAAAGCTGACCTTCGAAAAATCCTGAAAAAGCTGGGTTCAGTTAAAAATTCGTCAAGATCGAACTTTTGACCTAGATCTGACATCTCAGATTTATTACTAAAAGAGGTTGCTCTTTCAGAATATGTATCAGATTTCCATCCATGGTTACTTTCATTGAGAGATAAACGACTCGAAAGCTGACCTTCGGAAAATCCTGAAAAAGCTGGGTTCAGTTAAAAATTCGTCAAGACTGAACGGTTCCCCCGAGATGAATGAAATTTTCAGATTTATTACCAGAAGAGTTGCTCTTTCAGAATATGTAATTCATTTCCATCTACGGTTTCTCTTATTGAGAGATAAACGACACGAAAACTGACCTTCGAATAATCCTGAAAAAGCTAGGTTCAGTTAAAAATTCGTCAAGACCGAACGGTTGCACCTAGATGAATGACATTCTCAGATTTATTACTAGAAGAGTTGCTCTTTCAGAATATGCATCAGATTTCCATCCATGGTTACTTTTATTGAGAGATAAAAGACTCGAAAGCTGACCTTCGAAAAATCCTGAAAAAGCTAGGTTCAGTTAACAATTCGTCAAGACCGAACGGTTGCACCTAGATGGATGAAATTCTCAGATTTATTACTAGAAGAGTTGCTCTTTCAGAATATGTACCAGATTTCCATCCATGGTTACTTTTATTGAGAGATAAACGACTCGAAAGCTGACCTTCGAAAAATCCTGAAAAAGCTGGGTTCAGTTAAAAATTCGTCAAGACTTAACGGTTCCACCGAGATGAATGAAATTTTCAGATTTATTACCAGAAGAGTTGCTCTTTCAGAATATGTATCACATTTCCATCTACGGTTACTCTTATTGAGAGATAAACGACTGGAAAGCTGACCTTCGAAAAATCCTGAAAAAGCTGGGTGCAGTTAAAAATTCGTCAAGACCGAACGGTTGCACCTAGATGGATGAAATTCTCAGATTTATTACAAGGTTCTGCGGGTGGACAAATGAAGTAATTGGGTGGACAAAAGTGAACTTAAGTTGGACAAACGATATTTACCATCGTTTCCGCAATTCGGCTATCTGAGCTGCTCAGAAAATGCACCGAAAAAACTTATTTTTCCATATCTCTTAAACGGTGTCTGGACAAATGAAGAAAATAGGTGGAAAATCATGTACCTACGATGGACAAACGACCCTGAAATTTTGGTTCAAAAATTTTCATTTGGGGGATGCCAACTTCAGACTTTCCAAAATTTTCACAGATGGATTTCTATGGTTCTGTGGATGGACAAAAATGAACTTACGTTGGACGAACGATCCATACCATTAAAAATACGTTTCAGCATTTTGGGGGTGCTGCTCCAGAAAATCCACCGAAACACCTTCTTTTTTCATACCTCTTAAACGGTGCCCGGACAAACGAAAATAAATGGTACACAAATTTGGACCTACGATGGACAAACGATCCTGAAATTTCGGTTCAGAAATTTTCATTTGGTGGTGCCAACTTCACACTTTCCAAAATTTTCAAAGATTGATTTCTATGGTTCTGTGGGTGGACAAATGAAAAAATTTGGTGGACAAAAGTGGACTTACGTTGGATAAACGATCTGTACCACCAAAAAAATAAGTTTTTGCGATTTGGGGGAGCTGCTCAGAAAATGAACCGAAAAAAGTTCTTTTTCGATATTTCTAGAACGGTACCTGGACAAATGAAAAAAAGGGTGGACAAACATGGACCTACGATGGACAAACGAACCTGAAGTTTTTGTTTCAAAATTCGCATTTGGGGGTGCAAGCTTCACATAGCTACCAAAATACTCTAAATAATATCAGTGTAACGCTGGGTAATAATTTTTATTTGTATCTCATTTGTAAACGTCAGTTTCCAAAAACACAATATTAATCAAGAAAGTTTATTTTATCAAGTCACTAACTTGTGAAACTGACAGTTAACTTGCAAAATTTTTACAAGTTAGTAGTATTATTTACATTAGAAAATTTTGTTTTATCGTCATATATGTTGAAAATCATGGTACAATTGTTATTTCCAGTAACACAGATTTTTTATAATGAAAGAGTTGATACTGATGATGATGAAACAATGTTGACTCAGAAACTGCTGAACTCGAGGACTGCAGAACATTTGTACTCTCCTTACTACCAAATAATTTGCTAGACATTTCGATTTTTTTGTTGACCGAATCATCGACATAACTCATCGCAATTTCGGTGCTCTTCCACCCTCCTGCACGCTTTAGTGCTAAAATATCTCCACCCGAATCCGCAACCATAGTAGCTCCAGTTCTGCGAAAAGTGTGGCCGGTGTATAACTCTGGGTCTTTTAAACCTAAATATTTCGCTATTTGCTTTGGGACACCACCAATAGTGTGCTGGCCAGCATTAAGGCAAATGCACTTTCCATGTCGGTATGTCAAAAGAAATCTTAGGCTTTCTGTTCCAGGAGGCCGAAGATTTACATATTTTCTGTATAACATGCAGGGCTTGAAGCTGCAGCCATCAACGGTTATGGTGAATCTTCTTGTTGTTAAATTTTTTGTTTGCCGCAATGTCACAATAACGCATTTTCCCATATCTTCTACATCATTTATGTTTAAGGAGAGAATTTCGTCACATCGACAACATCCAAAAATCCCAAATATTGTTAAAATTTTCGCCAGCAACCACTGGTCATCAGGAGCATGTGCAAGAAATTGTTCAGCCTCTTCTTTACTTAATACCTTGGCCTTTTTTGGCGTATAACGCTCATTTTTTCGTTTCAGAAACGCTATTACCTTTTGAAATCTGCAAATGACAACTAAACGTCATATTTTTCAATAAATTTTTTAAGGAAAACAAACCTGCAAACAGGGGCATTTTCTTTCATTGGCTGCCTCAATAATTTCTTTTGGTACATTCATTTTCGCTCTCGCCAAAACAAATATAAAGAAAAATTAAGAGACATATGCATGGCAACGCTTCCATAGCTTACGACATTTGCAACAAATTATTGAGATTTTTTTGGAATTTATCTAACCTTTTTACAAATGAGAAACAAATCTAATATATAAAATTCTCGTTTCACAGTTTTCGTTGCCATACTCCTCCGAAACGGCTTGACCGATTTTGATGAAATTTTTTGTGCTTATCCGGTATCTATGAGAATCGGCCAACATCTATTTTTCATCCCCCTAAATGTTAGGGGTAGTCCACCCCTAAATTTTTTTTTTATTTTTTAGACAAAATTTTTAATTTCTATTTTTTTATGATACAACTAGAAATTACTAGGAAATTATTTATATGGCAAAACAACGTTTGCCGGGTCAGCTAGTAAAATATAAAACAATACACGCAAGGTAACGGGTTTTACTGGCTCAAGGAGGTAACTGACTCGCCTGCGGCTCGTCAGTTATTTCCTCCATTCGCCAGTAAAAACCCTCTTACCTTGCTAGTAAAGTTATATACTATATCGACTGTCAAGGTTGAAATTTAACTAATTACAGTCGAACCTCTATAACTCGAACTCGAAAGGACGGCTAAACAAGTTGTGGAAAGTTCGAAAATCTTTTATGTATTAAAAACAATCGGATATTGAAGTTCCCGAAATGTTTTATTGTAGTTTTCAATATTAGAATAAAACCGTAGTCTTATTAATTGAAAACGCAAGCTGAATCCCTATTCATTAACAAAAGGAGTAGAACATCCGAGAGAAAAGTGGAAAGGAAATACACAATCGATCTGCGATAAAGTGAGATGAAAGATCCGCTTTCTATTCTATTGAGTTCAAGAATACGGGCCCTGGATGTTTCAATTCCTGTTGAAACATCAGCGTCACAACTGTTACAAAGCTGTTATCTCTTGGAGATCCTTCACTATCGCCTTTATATTCAGATCTGTCTTCTAAATTTTTCAAGTTCTCAAAAGAAACTCCAAGGCCGATTTCATCAAGGATATAAACTGAGATTCGACCCAACAAGAATCTCGCCCTTTATATATCTTATATTTATAATTTCAGTTAAAATGCATGGAGTGTGTATATGTTTTGTGGTTTTTTTAACCAGTTCAGGGTATGGTCATTTGATGAAATGGACCGTTCGAAAAGTCGCAGTGTCTTTAGGACCAACTGTATGAGTGATCCGAGAACCTTAAGGAGTTTTCAAAACTCTTCAGGAAATCGATTTAAAAAATGATACATTTATCTCGAATGGATTTCAAGAGAGTAGCATAGGGTTTCACCACTTTCGAACCACCCTATAAAGTCAAAAATAATTTTAGCTTATGCGCTAATTACTGATGTCGATTAGGTCAAAATTTGAATCATTCTCCTTATCCAAAATTTCTAGGAGTTATCGACAGATCGAGCAGTGCCGACTCATCCTGTATATAGAATTCAAGAAAAAGATATAAATATAAGTAACCATCTAGTATTTTTCCCCTGTTCTGGTAGGAAGTAATGCACCACTTATTTCTCTGTAAAAATCGTTTCATCCCACCATTGAATCAGGAATCAAATTTGTGTATTTTTTTCCAATGATATATATTATTAACATCACCCTTTCAATAGCCCAAGAAGAGTCTTGATGATCATCAAGCATGCACTCCTCAAATGAAATATCATGTCGCAATAAAATCCTCTCAGTTCTTCATCCTTTTTCTTTCGAAATGCTTAACCAAATGAATTTTGAAAATGGAGGAATATCGGTTTCATGAGAATGTCTTCCAAATTGAAGACATGTTAATTTCATGAATCCTCGATATTTTATTATTGAAAAAAAAATTCTTGTAATATCATGGAAAAATAATATGGAATTTCAGTGCATTATTTCATATAACTATCAGTATGAAATAGTGTATTATGATGGCTATTATTCACTCCGATGACAAGACGAAGTCGAGTAGAATACTATACTTTGTCCACAATGTTAAGAATTTCCTTCTGAAATATCTCATCTAATTTTCAATATACAGAGTGTTTTCAAGGGTGAGGCTTTTTTTTTGACAGAAGGTAGAACTTATCAAAATAAGACGTTCAACCAAAAATTGTCTATATAAAATATCCAAGATGGCTGAGATACAACCCCTAGAAGTTCGACAAAATTTCATTGAATTTCAAGTACGGACTGTGAAAGGTGACTCCGGCATCGCATATAGCTGGACAATGAATGGTTCAGTACCAAGTTCATCGGATTGGATGTATCAGGTCACTTTTGAGAGAATCATAATTGTTGCATCGGGCAATTTAGGGTGAAAAAAAATGTAGAAAATCGAGGCAGTTTCTTGGAAGTGCTTATGTTAGTTATGTTAAAAAAGTGCTATGATGTTTCCCCATTTCGTCCCATTTTTACGATTGTTGAAATGTTGGAACAAGAAGATTGTAATGAGAACAATTCGGCAATTCTAATTTTCCATTTTCATTACCACGTAAATATCGAACGAGCCAATATCTTAAACGAAACCACATGGTCGAATCAGGAAATGAGTTTTTTCCCACTGCTTTGCGACAATTCGGCTGAGAAACGGTCTAGGGTCGTATTAGGATCTATTTCAGTAATCATTTTGATTTTTTTTTAACTTTGTCATTTTGAAAGTGTAACGCCTTCTTCTCGGGGTACTCGAGCGCCAGCTATTCTTTGAAGGGAAAATAGCAAACCTACCCTGGTAGCTAGGAGCCAAAGACAAGGTTCTTCGGTGTCTGGGGTGTTAGCGAAAACCAGTGAAAGTCAAAATTAACGTATACAGATTATATTTGTCGACTCGTACAAGGAAACACAAATGGCACTATTATAAAATTCGTACAGTGAAAGCCTCGAGATCAATGAATTTACAGGGCAAAACGGACGGAATGAAACAGGATCCGATCTCAACGCGATACGGGGTTCACGGACGCGTTGGCCAGCTAGAACTTAAGACACACTCTTGACGGACAGGTATTGGACCTCAGCCAGGCGCGTTCGGCACTCCCCGGGTATCCACACCAGCAGAGTGCTTCCCTAACCGTAGGGGTGAACACGGGAACGAACGGAAAAACTCTAGGAAGGGTAGCCACCCCAAAGTGCCTTCTGTACCCCCCGGGTATCCACACCAACAGGGTACTTCATTGACAGTAGGGGTGGAACTCAGACTGTAGTATCTTTCCCTCAGTAAAAAAAATGAAACAAAATGGTAATTTCTCAATAGTTATATGGCGGGTGTGTAACGCAGTTGACAAGGTGGATGTAACGTATTAAATTTGGCGATTAATTATTAGAAGTCAGTGACCTGCGGGGAAACATCTGATTTTATACCCATGGGGGGGGGGGGGGGGGGCAGAAATCAGATGTGCCCCGACTATCGAAATTCGGTAAAATTTGCGTCGATGAAGACGTCTTAATTTCGACTTATCTGTGCTGGCGAACAAAAAAACACGGTTATCTTCCAATTCAGGTTGTTTTATACGGTGCGACATCGTTTTTCAGAACTGAAAACGGAATAAGAGCAGTGCGGAATGTTTACAATTCCGAACGATGTCGGAATCCTGAATTGTAAACTGAAAATATTTCTCTCGAAATTAATTCAAAAAAATAAAATTACTAAAATGAAACTAAAAGATTATTCTAAAATGAGGGTGCATTTTTGTCAGAAAAATACACGTTGATTACAAAAGTTTTGTATAGGTGATTTTTGGTGAGACGCTTCATTTTGACCAGTTCTATCTTCTGTTGAAAAAAAGCCTCAGCTTCAAATACACCCTGTATATCTGCATACATTCCAAAATTTCAACGTTGAAATATCTCTACGTTCAGAGCACACTCCTATATGGGCTCTGGTGGCTCTCAGTTTCTGTGTTTGTGACCTCTTATGTATGTGGTTGTGACGATGAAGTTTGATAGACTAGTGAATAATTGCTCATAAATCACAAGTGATTCATGAATATTTTGATAGACCATAACTCTCAACTTGAAACTGATATTCCTTCATGGAACCATAATGAATAATGTCCCCAAAGCCAACCCTAAATAATCGATCTTTTCGCAGGGCGGCTCGATGCCCAACACCAGCAGCAGCGTCCCGTTCCTGCTGAGCAGCAGCATGCAGAGCATCCGCTCGCGGCGCCCGTCGGCGGTGCTCGGCGGCTCGCAAGGCTCGCAGGGCCTCCTGCAGCAATTAGGCTCGGGCATGGTAAGACTCACCTCTTCGTACCAACCGGCCAACGGCAGAACGTTCTCTAGTAGCTCGGTTAGGAAATGCCCCTCTCTGAATATTACATTTAGCTGAACGTACGTACGTATCGCATTGCACACCTCGTTTTACATTGATCACATCATCCAACTCAGGCTGTGCTCACGAGTAAGGGTGCGTTCCTTCCGTTACCGATAGCTAAGCTACTTTAGATTAGCTGACAGGTTACCGGTAGCCGAGTTAACGGATACTAGAGGAAGGCACTGGTTTTTATACTTTTTTGTCAATGTTCTGATCGTTATCGGTCTCTAATTGAAATTCGTCATCATTCTCGAACCGTTTATGGTTCATTAAATTTCTACAACCTGACTTCTTAGAATTTCCTCATTTCGTTGGAGAATCATATATCGAAATGCTGGGGGAATATTTGGAAAACCACACATACAACTTACACAGGGTGGGCCATCCATAACTTTCCACCCCGAATTTTGAGCTTTGGGATGGAATAACAAAAAAACGCTAGGACAGTTCAAATTTTGTTGAAAGGGCTACAAATAAGGGTGTTCAAATTAGTTTGATATCACTACCCCTCTAGCTGCAACCCCTAACAACTCTCATTTTTGAATAGGGAAAAGGGGTCGAGCAGCACCTTGTTGGAAATTTCCTGCATGAGTGTATTTTTTTTTCATCGCTTTATTATTATACAGAGTGACTCAGTATTCCATCAATAACTTTCACTATCATCGTATCCTCTGTAGTGGAGTAAGTTACCGGAATTTAGTACAGTTAGATCTTCTCCTCTCCTTCGGGACTCACAATTTTTGGTCCGACAATAATGTCCTTACATTGAAGAACGCTATATATATAGATTTTTTTTTGTTTCCAAATGCGAATTTGTCCTCCCCTCCATTTTGGTGTGGGATTTGTGAGCTGGTCCTCCACCACTTATAAAGTTTTGAAACTCGCCATCATGACTCAAGCTCGCATTGGGCTAAGTCGCCAGGCCTTGTAGTAGATCTATCCTTGTCGGGATCACATAGAACCATTATAACATATACTTCATTCAACTTTATTTTAGCAGTCGGTTGGCCATGGAAATTTGACACATTTCACTCTGTATAGTACGAAAATGTGGGGTTATGAAGGTTGTCAAAACATTTTCGGGTTTTAAATCAACGCTTTGTTGCCCGTTCTACGTAAAAGTTTCTGTTATCACGTATTTTATCACAATGTCGAATCTCTTCGGAAAATATGTGACGAACATAATTGAAGTTTATACAAACTGATTGAAGGCATACCAAATCCAGTTATTTGCATGGAAAATACAAGAGATCAGTATAATATCATAAAATATGTATGCACTAGCTTGAGGAGAGTTAATGTTCGTTATCTTCTTTGGCTTACATCATTTGTAGATTTCAAAAATATTAACCCGAAGATGAAATGCGTATGATGCAGTGGTTGGGAATGGGTATATCCCGAAGGAATTAACAGATAATTACAAGAATGTTAAATTCTTCAACCAAAATCATCTTGCATAAGTAAAAGGAGTTGAAGGAAGTTTCAAGTTAAGGTGCAACTTCACCGTTGAACAAAAATTTCACATGAATAAACAAGTAACAGGGCAACTTGCGCGTATTTGTGGCTATTCATCTTAATACATTGATATAATAATAATAATTAGGTATTTATTGGTACCTTAAGACATTTACATTGAATAGGACAAGTCAAATGAAAAATAGAAAAATCCATTTTAGGAAACTTATTCTCCGATGACATTTATCGAAAATCCTGTAGTAAACTTTTCGCATTAATTCACTCAAACATAAAATTCCCAAATGCCACCACTTTTTGGGTCTCCCAATAGAAGGAAATTCTTTGTCATACTCCTCATTCACAATCTTTCTGATTGTGGAAATATTCAGCTGAAATATATGTCTTTTAGATTAAGATGAAACATTATATAAATTCTCTTACATTGAATATGTTCGCTATCGTCTGACGTATTGTGGATTTTAGAATATCAGGGTATAACTATTTGAATGAGCGGACCTGAATTCTAAATAGCACTTCCTGAAACCCTGTCTCTTTTTTCAATCACTTTCGGCATTTTCGTAATAAAAATTGATATTAGTTGTGGCAACGGCGTTATGACATTAACGACATTTCATGAGTGCCAACCTAACTTCGTTCTAGTTATAAAAACTTGAGAAAATTATTTCATGGCCAACCGACTGCTAAAATAAATTTGAATGAAGTATATATGTATAATCAATATATGGCCAAAACAAAGCTGCCAAGCAGCAAGCTGTCCAGTCAATTCTGAACATCTTCTCTATTTTCTGTTGATATTTTTTTCAGGAATTCATTCTAACAGGTCATGGAATTTGGTCTTCAGCAACTTGTTTTGATTTATTGGGAGAAACATTTCATCACAAACTGCATGAAATAACATTATTCCTTGGCCACAACACTACACTTACACAATGGACGATGGTGATATGACAGATCTTAGAATCAGACCGAGATCTGTCAGTGGTCAAACTGAAAAACTTAATAATAATAATAGTTTATTGATCTTGTTAAACACAACACCTTGTATAGGATAAGTCAATCGGTGCCTAAACAGTATATGATCAAAATGGCAGCTGAATTCGAAATACTCTGTTAGATAAATTATAGAAGACTTTACGAATAAAAAGTGAGTGATTAGAAGAATTACACATTAAAAGCTGGCTGAAAACATTCTTCATGGCCAATGTACTTTAGTACCTATGTCTCTTCATATCTGTACTACTGGGATGAAGCACAACGACAGTACAAGCTATTTAACACGTTGACTGTCCCATGAGTCACATATGATACATAAAAATTTTCGCCAGGAGTCCATGAGTCGTATGTGATTCATTGATTCATTTGACGTTCAAGATAAATATGGTTACTTTTCATGAACGCTGCAGTTTGGTCGGTTCATATGGGCTTAACGTCTTGTAGAAATATGTATTGATAGCCTCAATCATAATTAATCATACGTGATTCAAGAAACGTCAGCATCAAGCCTTCCATTGGACTTGAAGATTTTGAACAAGAACACTTCCTTAAATGGCTGCAGAATTAATTTTTCATAGAATATATATTTTATCACTCAAAAGTAACCCTTCTCTTTGGATAAATGTGTTGGACGTGGGGGGTGAAAAAAAAATTAGAATGGGGACAGTCAACGTGTTAAACAATACACTCCTGCGTGAGGGAACGGAAAGAATATTTGAGTAAAGTAATAAGTATACTCGATTAAACTAACTAAGAGCAATTGGAGGTCTTGAACAAAGATTTAAACAGGCTTCTGAATGATGAGGGGATCTTTATACCCTAACAAGTCGTAACAGCAAACCTATAAATATACAGGGTGCCCCGGAAAATGTGGGAAATCTCTCGGATTCAGATAGAACATAAAAAATGAAGATGACAAGTTCCCATAATTTTTTTTCCTAGCGGCCCTCCCAACGAAGATACGACTTCCTAAATGACGCCACTGGAAATCCATTTTACTGGAATAAGTTTCAAACTACTCGATATAATTTGATGAGAATTTGATATGATTAATAGTAGTAAGGACCTCTTAAATCACCGCACTCAAATTTCAATTAGCTTGTTCAGTTTACCAGGGGCGGACCTGGTTGTACATTTTAATGCTTACATTTTTAACACCCTGTATGATAAGATGCTAAAAAAACAAATTTGGATACCTTGAACATTAACCTAAAGAAAATGTACTCTTGTTCAGTGTCAATAAAATGAACCATTTCCAAAAAAAAAAATAATGAAAGAAGTAAGTAATTTTTTAATTTCTATTAAAAATAACATGAAGTCTAGTTTTTTTGTCTGCAAAAAAGTGTGATACGAAAGTTATTGAAGAAACACAAAAGTTTTATTTTGTGTTATACAACAATAACAAAACAAAAATGAATTTTCAGTGGCGTCATTTAGGAGGTCGTATCTTCGTAGGGAGGACCGCTAGGAAAAAAAATTATGGGAACTTGTCATCTTCTTTTTTATGTTTTATCTGAATCCGAGAGATTTCTCACATTTTCCAAGACACCCTGTATAAATAATGCTTGTCTGGTTTTGGCAAACCTTTGTTGGAGCTGAGCTGGCGATCGGAATAACCGAAACCATTACAATAGTTGCTTTATAACAGCGAAACAATTTCTCTCTTTTCAGCTTCAATGATCTTTATACCATTTCTTTATACAACGTAGGTTTCTCCAGAATTCCCCTAGCATTCCATTGAACATAAGTGAGAAAGAAACTGAATTACATGATTTTCACTAGGTTGAGTTTATTACTACGTGTGTTTTTATGACTATAGCCTCTTTGGGTGGATGAAGCATTACCTGAAAATCATGTAATTTTTCTAATATTAATCATCACTTTTACTGTGAATATCGGTTACATCAATTCAGGATTCTCATGGTTTCTCCAAAATATCAGAACAAATACAGAGGATGTTAACTAAAGATGCGGAAACAATAAAGGAAGTGACCAAAATATTAATATTTTGTGAAAAAACATGGGGTCAAATATGCGTCCCTTCTGATGAGTGTCCAAAAGAGGAACTTTTCTCACATTTTCGATGATAAAATTCAAAGGGTTCAAGATCAGGTACAACTTATAACATGTTATAGTTATAGGACGGTAAAAGCTACTCATTCAGGCCGTTTTTCTCAAAACGAAATATCTTCCAATTTCATCAACGAAAACTTAAGAAAGGTCCCATTTTTGACACCCTGAATTTTTCCTGCATCTTATGCGAGCAATAAGCCCCTTATAGACTAACTCACATGACTTTTGATAGAAAAATTCAATTTTTAAGGGCGTCTCTAACAAAATGTGAAGGACTTAGAACATGATTCTTCGATGAAAATTAGCAGGGGTAGTTCATATAATTTTTTTTTCAAAATCGACCTGCCTTCCAAGAAACAGCCTTCGGAAGGCGACGATATTTTTTAATTTCTTTACAGGCTCAAAAAAACTCATAAGACTCTACATAATAATGAGCACTGAGTAGATGTTACTCACACAATTTTTTTCGATCCATGAATAGAATGGGGAAACCATAAAAGAGTTTTATTTTTCGAAAATCGTTCTATCAAAACAATAATTGGAGGAAAATCATAAGGGCGGGTTGCTATTCTCACCCCTAATAATAAAGTTATGAGATCGAAAAAAAATGGTGTGAGCAATATCTAGAAGGGCTTCATATGTAGAATTCTATGACTCAGTGTATGTTAATATCCGTAGAAAAAATTGAAAACCGTCAATTCGTCAACTATTTTTAAAGGCTGAAGGTACCACCTATCTTGAAAGGGGGTCTCATTTGAAAAAAGTTTTTATGAAGTACCCCTGCTAATTTTCATCGATGAATCAAGAATACATATATTCAAATATTCAAATTTTTGGCCAAAGTAACAGTTTCAGCTTCATCCTACTAAATGTGGGTTATATTTTTTCATTTCATCAAGTATAGGTATCTACCACCTTTACCCAGTATTATGATATGGGTTCAAAGCTCAGATGAGATCACTTGCACTATTATTATACTGAATAGCATTGGTACGTATTTTGCCGAAAGCGAAGTCAGGTTGAAGAACTGATTTATGGTGAGCCTGCCTTCATACACTTTTTCTCTCTCCTGCTTATCCCACACGACCTCTCACCATATGTCATGAAAATTATTTCATCACGTCACTATCAAAACCTCTTATACCATTCCATGTTCATTCTATGGCGGGGGCTATTGAAGATCAAAAATTTTGTAAGGATAACCACTTTCTTCTTAAATTTTATGCATCGGATTGAGTGAATTACGAAAGACCTTATAGCATGAGCCCAGGATTTCGTGCTATATATGTAGTGTCCACATATAAGATCACTTTTAATAGCTTACTATCAGGGAATAAAAATATTACTTTCCCTATTTTACCGATAAAAACTGCAAGTTTATTCAATAAAAAAGTGTCCCTTCAATTTGTGTTTTTTAGGATTCGGTTTTTTTCATTCCACGCGTTGACATTATATCCTGTTGTCAATAAACAAGAACTTGTCTACTGGGATTTCGCCACAATATTTTTAATACAATATCATCAAGCATGTTTTTTAAATGATTCCTTTTTATAGGAAGGTCAAGAATGTAGATAATTAAAGAAAATCTAGGTTTTCTTTAATTATCTACATCTATGCCTCTCGTTCAATTATTTTCTGGTTATGCTTTGTTTTTAGGTAGGTATGGTTCGAAGGAGAAAATAGTACTCAAAAATTTTCTCCAGCTTGTCCTGACTGTGACACAAATTTCAGGTATTCCTCTGTACACAGATTGACTTACTAATAAATATCAATCAGACTTCACACATCCATAGGTAAAGGTTCCCATATTTACTTTTCCTGTAAATTTGACAGGTTCTCGTCACATCGCGAATAATACAGAAAATCAGCTTATCGACAAACGCCCAATACAATGAAAACCACATGGCCAATATCTGGGACTCCACACCATCGAATATAGATGCTCACATCACGTCATAATCGGGAATGTATTTGTGAATGCTGTAAATGGGATGTGAAAATATGGGACGTTTAGCAGTAATTGAGTTTTGCATCTATTTGCATCTGCAATTTCACGGTCAATTTCCAATTCCGTCAATCGATACGTTATCAATTAGTATCTAAGTGCTGGCCGTTCAATTTTCTCCTTGTCTAGGAAAATTTGCATATAGGTTACAAGATATTGGTTTCTGCAGTGTTACATGAAGAAGGATTTATTTCTTCATCTGAACTTTTTGGCAGTGCAGGAGTCTGAATCAAACATTGAACGTCAACAACACCAAGAAGATTTATCAATAATAATGATAATGATCAATAATAATGAGTTTGGCGACCCTCTATCTGATAACACTTTTGCACACGTCTAAGCATCGACAAAATGAGGTCGATTACTGCTTGTAACACTCCGTTTTGGGCTTGAATTTTGTGAATTAACTATGACAGATTCCACGAAGGATGATGCAACCTAGATAGTTTTCTACTAATCATATCCGCACATATTCGATGAGATTTGATTCCGGTGAAACGGGTGGCCACAGAAAAACAACGAGCAATATGGAGAGGAATGTTTGGCAATGGAAACTTTGAGTTCTTGAGTTAACTAAGGATAATCAGCATTACACCCAAATCTAATATTTCAAGTGTGCCTAAAGAAAAGTCCAGAAATATCGAATCGCATCATATTTCCGGCATATTCTAATCCCCATTTCGAGAAACCACTTGGAGATAATAGTTGGGGAGCCGACGATGCTAAATCGGGATTTACTTGAGCGTCGTGGAGTCCTAGTGGATTTTGAAATTAGTTTTTTCATAGGACTGCGCCGTGCGACGTTTTGTTAACTTTTTATTTGCAATCAATCAAATATACTAGTTTTCTTGTTAATTTTTAGCATCTCTGAAAATTCTGCCATTTCCTAGTTCCGAGTCCGATAGTGTTATACGATATTTTATTCGATCATGCGCATACTAATCTAAATAAACAGGGTTAGAACTATTTAGAGGCTGACTATAGGAATATCTAAAACCGTTAAAAATAAATGGTGGCTGAAATTACAAGAAAGTAGTACACCAGTATAATCGCTATATAGGATTTTGACTACACACCGAATTTCGAGTAGTTATCTCCAAAAAAAAATGAGTTATGAAGAAAAAATGATAATCTTGATTTTCTGTTTTTTCGAGATATCTCAGGAACCATCAGAGATATTTGGGAACTCTTTACACCCACCCACTCATCCTTGAATAACGCAACTTTTCGTAATTCAAGCTACCCTGTATTTCTAACGGTTTTCGATATCCCTGTAGTCCCCCTCTAAATAGTTCTAACCCCGTATAATTAAAATGTTTAGATTCTGTTAGCTGCTAAACTCTATAAGAACGTCAATTCACATTTTGGCTTACTGGTGAAAGTGTGCGCGGGTAAGTGTGCGCATAGATTCATTATATGGGCATCAGTTCAGTGAGGAATAAATGACGATATTGTTGATTTTCTTGGTTGAAACTCGATCAATATTGTCCTATTTAATTAAAAGGGGGGGGGTAATTAGTCAGAGGACTAATAGAGAAAAAACTCTGTACTTTTAACTAAGTCGACGTTTCATCAGTCTCTGCTGATTTCTTCAGGATATGGTCCTCTATATCTGTGACTTCATCGTTCCCAGGCGTCGCTGCGATCGTGTTCAGCTGGGCGCATTTATGTTCTGATCTGTGATCGTGTTTCTGTGAACCTTAACCTTAATTTATTGAAGCTGTTTGAGTTTTATTGATTCCTTGTGATTTCATGATTTTTACGATTTTTACAATTTATAACATCTTCTTACTGTAACATAACTAGGTAAGAATTTTTAGTTGTGACATTTCTGAATGTAGACTAAATAAAGTTTGTTTGCAGTCCTGAAGAAATCAGCAGAGACTGATGAAACGTCGACTAAGTTAAAAGTACAGAGTTTTTTCTCTATTAGTCCTCTGACCAATCACCTCCCCGTTTTAATTAAATCTAAGGACATTAGAATAAATCCTATATTGTCCTATTTGTTCAGAAAAATATGGAGAGCTACCAACAGAGGAATGTATCAAGTGTTGTGTTTACCAGGAATGGTAGCACGAACAATAACGGACTGCTTGTAAAAAGGCGCTTCTGACAATAAAGAGCATTTGTCTAATATTGTAACATTTTGATGACATTATTTTGTAATTTGTTTTAATTCTGTGGTTCACTAAACACTGCGTTCACTTACCCCGTGAGGGTGCGCACGCTTACCCGCAATACGGGAGCATGTGAACGCATTCCGACTTTCACTATTAAATTTTTTTTGCAGAAGAAAAAACCTTTGTGTTTATTCGCTTTTTGATGCTTTTTTATAGGTAAGGAAATGCTCTATCTTATGAATATGTTTTAATTTTCCTAGCTTCAACATTTGAACCAGAATATGCTTTGAAAGGCAAAAGTGCGCACGCGAAGTGTTGCCCCGAATGACTCTATTCCTTGATAGTCCTCGTGGAAAAATAAAGGGGGCCGGCACTGCCTTTCAAAAACGGATGGTAATAATTTTAATATCTTCGAACACAAGGCATTTTTTCACGCTTAAAACTGGTGCTTATTTCAGATAACTTCATCCGAATCTCTTGAAAACAACACTTCAGTTGACTAAACCATTTGAAATGTTTTCACGCAAAATGATCAGGTGAAACGCTTCACGAGATAAAAATGCAAATTGAAATGCGATTAATGAAAATCCCCCGACATCAGTGATCCGATTATTCTATTCAACGGATATAATAGACCCACTCATTCGCCATTTTGTTGCTCTTGAATGAACGGAAAAGAGATGGATGATAATTTTTAATGGGTGTAAAATTTTGATCTGGTCTAATGTAAAAACACTCCGATAATCCACTGAAATTAAAACCATCTCGTTAAAATCTGCTTATTTTCAGCTCATTCAATTTTCTCTTCATCAGTAGATGTACAGAATATATGATACTAATATAATATACAGGGTGTCCGGGGAGTAACTGTACATACTCATACCAGAGATAGAGTTGGACTGGCTGATTACGGATTGACTATAAAAAATTAATTTCTGGATTTCCCTAGAAAGCTACAGGGTGATTTTCCAACTTCATGGAAATACTTAGACCATCATAAAATCCAAAGTTATTGACGGATTTTATTGAAACTTAGGAGGTTATTGACACATGCTAAGGTGAAGTTAGTAAGATATCAATTATTCCATTATTCCAGGGCCGAACTCATTTATGTTCATTTAAAGTGTTCAGGGTAAAAAAAACACTTTGTATTTCGAACTACAAAAAAATGATTCGCTTTTTAGAAAGAAGCTAAATTATGCATCAATTTTTGGTATCGCTCGAAGTTGTCACATCAACAATTATTTTTTTATGAATTTATTAATTTGGATAAAGTTCGAAAATTGCAATTTATTCACCTGAACAGGACTTAGTCATCTTGTGTAGGTCGAAAATAAATAATAAATTTTCTTAAAAAAGTCACTGAAGGTGAAGAAGACTAAAAAATTTTTTGATATACTGGGTGGCCACCTCTGACACGGATTTCACTTTGAGGGAGTAAATGAAGGTATTAAAAAAAAATGGTGATGTGTATAGGGTATACAGAAGCATATTTCAAAATTATTCTTATGTATACCGGGTGTTCGACAACAATGATATAGACCAAAGTTACACTTCTTCCAGTCAAGAGAACAGCTGATGAACAGAATAATCAAAAAATTAAGAAATAATGGCGATATTATTCGGAAGGCTGTATCCAATTTGAAAATTCGGCAAGGGAAATGTATACAAGCTAATGGTTTTCATTTCGAACCACTTTTGAAATAATGTTGACTCAGCAATTTATTCGTTTCTATTTTCATTTTTATTAGGTACTCTTTACTGTATTTTAGTTTTTTTCATTTGGTATTGTTTCGTTATTGAAGTGCTTATTGAAGCTCTGAACTTTTTTGTGAATTTTCTACTAATACTTTCGCATTTTATATTCAAACATGAGATTTTCAGTTCTATTCATGGTGAAAAATTCAATTTTTCGTACTTTATCCAAATTCAAAAATTCATAAAAAAATAATTGTGGATGTGACAACTTTGAGTGATACCAAAAATTGAAGCATAATTTAGCTTCTTCCTGAAAAGCGTATCAATTATTTGTAATTCGAAATACAGAGTGTTTTTTTACCCTGAACACTTTAAATGAAGATTAATGAGTCCGGCCCTGGAATAATGAATTAATTGATATCTTTTTGACTTGACTCCAGCATGTGTCAATAACCTCCCAAGTTTCAATAATATCCGTCAATAAGTTTGGGTTTTATGATGGTCTAAGTATTTCCATGAAGTTGGAAAATCACCCTGTAGCTTTCTAGGGAAATCCAGAAATTAATTTTTTATAGTCAATCAGTAACCAGCTAGTCCAACTTTATCTCTGGTAAGGGTATGTACAGTTATTCCCCGGACACCCTGTATATGTAATACTTCAATATAAGCATGGTTTCATGCAGAGTTAGTGAAAAATAATAGTTTGAATTACGCAAATTTTTATGTGGCTATAACTGAAAAGTTTATCATGTTCATTCTAGGGTGGAAGTTAATTGAATTTTCTCAAATATCTACCCTTACTTTTTGTGCTATGGACCTTTTGTTACTGAGGATAATTAGTGAGGATTTTATCAATCTATTTTTATTATCTGGATTATCTGGAATGAAAGGGTTTCAAGCTTATTGAATTCAAATCTTTAATGATTTATTCAATTTTCAGTCAATGGCATACACTTTGGGAATGCTTGATGTTTTTGAAATGTTATCGAGAATATTATGATCAAAGCATTGATCATAATTCAAAATGGCAAGTACTTTAAAACTATCAGTCGTTAGGATGACTCTATTCCTTATTGTTCTAACAACAGTGCACATTTTTTTCATACACAGAGTGTGTTAATATATCTGTAGAAAAACTTGAGACAATGAAAAAATTGGATATGTGTCGATTGTTTATCATCGGACATAACCTCAAAAGGGGAAGCTTTGGAGGTGAATTCGATATCAACCGAGAATTCTCCGCAAATGAAACAAACTCCTACTGATGGATTGATCATGGATATTGAGGATATCATGGTCAAATCGTTCAAGGAATTATTTGTGCCTGTAATTGAAATCTTAAAAATTGGGAATCCGTGAAGAGGTTACGTGAAAGTTGAGAACACTCAACTTCTGAAACACATTTGTAGTGAAGAATTTGAAGTATGCAAAAAAATATTCTGAAGTATTGAAGGCTAATAAGAATACGAAGTAAAAACTTCTTCAGGAAATACTTCCAAAGTAAATCTAGTCCAGGAACCACAGCGTAAAACTCAACCCAAACGAACATAAATTCAATCACAGTATCAGGTGAAAACAATTCTCCAAATAAACTGCTTCACAAGAGTTAAGGATATCGTATTCAATCGTTTTTAAAAGTATATAATCTTCGAGAAAATCGCTTCAAAATCATTTAAAACTCAATAACAACTTGAATCGATCCAATTAAAATCAGTATGAGACATTTCGTCAATCTGGTCGCCTTTTTTCTGAAGTTTGGTTCTTTGCATATGCTTCATGAATGTTCTTATTTTGAAATGAAGTCAGTTTATCAACAGCTTCGATTTGAAGTTTTCTGAAAATGCCAAGACGTAAATTAACAAACCCTGAGGCTAATAGGGCTATCGGAATGCTACAGGGTGGCCTAACTCAGGCTGTTGTAGCGGAAAGGCTCCAAGTCAGCCAAAGTGTGATATCTCGACTTTGGAATAGGTTCAGGGAGACATGCTCCGTGTTGGAAAGACCAAGGCTTGGTGGGCGACGAAAAACAACACATGCTCAGGATCGTTTCATCGCCGTTTCGGCGAGAAGAAACCCTACATCTACGTGTAGAATGCTACGGAATACTCTTCGAAATGCAGATGGGGTCCAAGTTTCCATCGAAACCATCAGACGACGTTTGAGAGAGGTGAATCTAAGTTCTAGACGTCCATTAAGAGGAGTTCCATTAACACGTGACCATAAGCGTCAAAGACTGGAATGGGCAAGGCAACATATCAATGAATCCAGATATGGACGATTTTCAGATTCTCGAAGAATAAGGGTATGGACAATCTCACGCATTCTCCGTAATCGTCGCTATGTCCAAGAAGTCCATCCATTCCGGAGGGGTAGTGTTATGGTATGGGCCGGGATATGTTTCAACGGGGGCACAGATCTACACATTTGTCCTGGGAATATGACTGCCTTACACTATAGGGAGCATGCCATTGACAATGTTGTGCCGAATTTTCACGCTGCTATTGGTGAAACTTTTCAATTTCTAGACGATAACGCTAGACCGCACCGTGCAGCCATAGATGAGAATGCGCGCGAGGAGCTTGGTATTCCACATTTACCAATACCTCCGCACTCACCAGATTTGAATTGCATAGAACATGCATGGGATATGCTCCAAAGAAGATTAGATAATCATCAACCTACCACAGAACCCTTGAATGCTCTGACAGAGCTTCTGCCCCGTTTATGGGACCAAATTCCTCAAGAAATGTTCAACAACCGTAAACGGTGCAAACACCTCGACCACAATTATGCATGAAAAGTTAATTTGAAATGAAAATATACCTGTTCGATCATTTTTCTGTAAAAGAGATAAATATAGGTACTGAACATATGAATTTTGTCCGTTACTTTTTACTCACTCCATATTTGAGTACTTTGATTTCAAATAATTATTATTTGTACAGTAATATAGTAAAAACTGAAACCTAAATAACATCAAATTGTTCGATTCGTACTTTTCGATTCTCATCAGTGCTACCCAGAGACGTGCTCTTTCTGAGACGAACAATCGCTATTGTTAATATTACATATTAAGTAAGGAGTAGGTACCTATCTACAGAAAAACGCAGCCTATTTGCTCCAGCGCAACCTAAACTAATGCCTCTCCCATTAACCTATTTTGAAGTTGAATCGAAACCATGATCTACAGTTGTCAGTTGGTAATCGAAATCATCGGAAATTTTAATCTTATAGTTTTTGCCCTTCAAAAAGATATCCTACAGTATAATCCGCTGAGATCAGAAGCTGTTGAAAAAAGCATAAGTGTAACCAATAAGAGACTAGGGCTCATGCTATTGCGGTCGTTCTTTAGCGAACTTCTAATAGATTTTAGAATTTTAGAGAAAGTAGTTCCAAAAATAACCCCCGATCCTCCTCGCATTACTGTTTGTATATGTTCCAGTACCAGCTATTCTCAAGAGGTCAATAAGCATCAAACCCTTAGCTGATGACTGAGCACGCAGTTTTTTCATGAAATGCGTACATTTTTGTGAAGATCTGCAGTGGCAATCCCGAGCGACAATCTCATGCGACCGCACAACTCCAGAACACTCGAACACATTTTGATTGTTATGTATGTGTGGATGTTATCAGGTGTTTTCCGGATATGGTACCAATTGATTCAACATTCTCATCTTCACGCTGAAGGTTTCACACTTACTGAATATAAGAATATTCCATTTTATTATCTCACATTTTTTTTACTGTTTTATCTAGGTAATACTAACAGATTTATTTATGATTTTTTTGACTCAGTCCCATTATTCCTTTTATTCAGCTGCTGTTAAGGTAAGAAAAGATGATTAATTTTTTTACTGGAAGGATAAATAGAGAAAAATCTGATATTTTGGGAATACTGCATTGGGTAGAAATATACATATATTTTCGGATAATCTCTAGAATAAATCAAGTCTTCAGAGGTGTACCTACATCATTTCATGTCTATGCTATGCTTATTGCAAAATGCATAACATTTGAGAAGGAGATATTTTTCATGCTTAAATCACCATTATGTTTATGAATACAAGGAATTGCAATCGTCTGTGACCTCTTTCACACCATCAGGTTTTTACCAGAAGTCCCAGTTACATCGATACAATAGGCCTGGTTCGCTTTAAGAATAGTTCATGCCATCCTAAATTGACAAATGAAAACCGTGAGTAGAAGGCATTGAGCTGAGTTCAAAAACATCTCATATGTGTGTCTTATAGGTACTCCGTTTCCAATATACAGGGGGTTTTCTTTGAGTTGTTAGTTTCAATGAAACAAAAACTTAAAATTTGACAAAACTCAGGTCCGGACTCATTGAGTCTATATTCATATTCAAACTCATAAATAACATGTAGTTTTTCATCAAAGCTTTAAGTTTAGTTATTCAATGAGTCGGTGGTATGCCCCATCCGTGGTTTATTTTCAATTAATTATTGTTTTGTGGTCAAACGCCTCTTGAAAAAACAGCCCTGTATAAAAATGGATTTGGAAATATTCAACCGAGTTTTTTGGTTTTCGTTATATGGATTGCTTTTGTTTTTTGATATTTATATATAGCATATCTGGTTATTCAGAATTGTTATTTACAGTGATTCAATTCAATTCAATTTATTCAATTTATTCATCATCAAAAATCTTATACATCTAGTGTGAAAAATTACAATGAAACAAGGATGCAAAGATATGCAGTCTAAGCAAGCTTGTTTACTGGCATATTTTGCATTATATTTAGATATTTGTAAAACTTAGGGCCATGATACAGAAAGCAATGCTGTAAACCAGTTTTACGGAAGAGTGGAAAAACAAAATTTCTATTTCCGATCTGTCGTGTGAATAATGAGTGATGAACCAGAGTACCGCCATTTTTTAATTGATTTAACGTTGTCTCATACACATATAGTTGTTTAATGTTAAGTTGTTCACATTCAGCAAAAAATTTACCTGAATCGTACCTTCTCCCAACATTCAAGATAATCTTTAGTATGGTTTTCTGCATTATCTCAACACCCCTCAAATGAGTACCACACATACCACCCCACGTCACAATTGCATACCTCAATACAGACAACACCAGCGATTCGTAAACGCGAAGACACGTCCGCTTGATATGATGATGATAATGATGATGATAATAAGCTTCATTCAGAGGCGTAGGAAGGGGGGTGCGGAGGGGGCGGACCGCCCCGGGTGCCAGCCCTGTGGGGGTGACAAAAATGTATCTTGAGAGGCTTATATTTGATTAGAGCGTATTCTCCTAGCAAAGAATAAAGAAGTACATCTAAGTCGGATCGATTTTAAATATAGTTTGCGTACGATCGCTAAAATTGTGGGTGAAGTACAATTATCTATTAGGATAGATATCGTATAATGGCAAAGAGGAAGGTTAATCTTTGAAAATGGCTACTAAGCGAGGAGCGGAACAGTGAGCAAAGAGTACGATGGCGTCGAGAAGGAAACTTGTAGTAAGGGCTGAATAGAGTAGGAGCAGCGAGTGTCCGGGTGGAGTGATTTATGACCCATTATGTTTCCACTGCGCCTGCCTCTTCCAGTAGTTTAATTTCGTCATTCATCCTCAGTGCGTCTGCGTCAGTTCCTAAATTCGACTGCAATAATACGCAAGCGCCGTTTACTCGTTTATTGCTTGTACTTCTTTGTGGTAATCTAGACTAGCTTTGTTATTGGTGCCGTGGTGTACGTATAATCGTACAGAAATAAAATATTGAATCAGTGGTCCAGATTATTCTATCTCTTCGATTTGGCAGCTATTTAGGAATTTGGGTGAGTTTTGTTTTCCCATGCGTTTTGATAGTTCGAAATGTGATAGGATGAGGAGCAGAGGTAGGTAATCTACATATGCACACTTTCGCAATTTAGTGAAGGTTGATCTGTTGAGAAGTAGCAGGAGGACTGACAAGGTAGAGTGCTCAGTATGAAGCTGTTAAGACTGTATTCCAAAGTTCCAAGAAGATTGCCGATATAGCATTGAGGAACTTTGTGACCCTTCAGAAACTATCCACACTTGAAGAGCAGCTCAAACTTTATTAACTGCAGAATGTGATTTTTCATTCTTGTGCTATTTGATTCTATGGAATAGTGCACTAGAAGAAAAAAGGCTTTTAAACTTCTCATTCTTATGAGGAACTTTTCGACACTTATTCCTACAGTGTCGAAAAGTGCCTCATCAGAATGAGAAGTTTAATGGCCTTTTTGATTGAAAACAGGGAAATTCTTGTGGAGAAGGCAATGGAATTTGCGACAGGTATTTGTGACGAGATGAAAATTCCTACCGCCAAAAGAAGAACCTTCAGAAGAAGGAAATCTATGCCGGAGAAAAAGATATCATACGATCCATGTTAGGGTGCATTGAAACGTTTCAACAAAAAATAAACACTCGTTGCCAAGGCATGGAAGTGATATCACTCAGGTGTGCTATCTTGCAGACCAAGAACTTTCTGAAGAGTTCAGAAACTGAATTGCTAGAATTAGTTGGCAGTTTAGTTTGGAGTTATGAAGAAATGTCTTCAGAAGACATTTTGAAAGAAATCCCACGTCTGAGGAGGTTTTTAAAAGTTCGGCTAGCGTTCCTGAAGAAGAAGCTCTGAAGTGGAGTTCTTTGAGACTATTGCAGTTTAATGTCGAGTATGAGCTTCCAGATTCTGTTCCAAATTTAACGTTAGCACTTTGAGTTTACCTTACATTATGTGTTTCTGAGTTTTTCCAAAACTACGCTTATCCAAAGTTATCTCAGATCTACTATGAGCCAAGCTCGACTATCTTGCTTGTCTATTTTATCCAATGAGCATGGTGTAGCCAGAGGGATCGACTTTGATGAGACTATTTCTCAGTTTGCAGAGAGCAAAGTCAGAAAAAAGAAGTTCTGAAAGAAAAGATGCTGATAAGACAACTGATAAGTTGTTGAATTTGTGCAAAAAAACGATTTTTTTCATTGAAATATAATATTTTACGTGTTGCCCTTCACACCTCTATGCCCACTTGTCACTATGTCACACTTCAAATAAAAACTTGTAATTTTGTTAACAAACAAAAAAGGCTCAACAAGGTTATGTAATGTTGAGGGGCGACATGTTGAAATTCCGCCCCGGGTGTCACAAGAGCTTGCTACGCCTCTGGCTTCATTATTGATGATGAACAAAGGTAGAAATAAAAAAGTATGCTATCATGAAAAAAATAATTATAACTTGATATCTTCAGAATGAACCGCCTTTTATAGATAACTATGACCTCAAGTACTTTTCCGGATTCATTTTCATCTCATTCGTCCTTTTAGTGGGGGTAATAATTGAAAATTCTAATATGATAAATGTTTTTTTGAATTCTTCTTTGATTCCATTATTGCCATTATTTGAAGGGTACAGGGAAAAAACCATTGATGTCAATTTTTGTCCGAAAATGAGTTAGATACACAATTCAATTCAGAATGAAAAGTAGTATATTATAGTGTATTAAAACGGGCATGAAACTAGCTCAGTCATACGTTAAATCGCTCCCGAAGATTTACCGTGCAGGGAAAGAACTAACGATATCGATCAATATACGAAAGAAAAAGTCATTTCAAGTAATGCACTCAGTTTATGTATAATAATATTAATAATGTTCATTTCGAGAATACTAGTATGTAATTTGTCGTATTTCAAATAATAAGAATGGATTTTGAAGTTGAAAAAGCGTTTTTCTCAGCTCTAATGAAAATTGACATCGATGGTTGTTTCCCTGTACCCTTCATTTGATCTATGAAGATTGTGATCTTATTACTCTTTGTTATTGAAACATTAATCATATTCATGAACAGAAAAAAGTATTTATCAGTATTTCAGGTCCCTTTATCAAGTTGAGTACTTAATTGAAAATTTTCAAAATGCCTCACAAATTTACTATATAGGTAATAAGGTATTGATTGATCTGACGCCCCCCCATTTCTTTCTCCATTGTTTTTCTTTTCTATGAAACATATATCCTGACAATGGAACAAATGCTGCTTGCGAAGAAATTCGTAATAAATGTAATGTAATAAAACGAGCAGTTATGAGCCTCATAAAGAGGGCCAAAAAGTGTATAGAATGTGGAGGAAATCATTTTGAACACCTGCTACCTGACAGAACTTATCCACATGAAGACGATTTATTCTCAAGATCAAGTTTCAATTATGGATTTCAAGGTAGTATAGCATAGTATTTCTTTCCATATTTGTGTACCTATTATCAATTACCCAACATTTTATTATCATTGTGAATCACAATTTTGAATGACCGAATATGGAATAATTGTTGAATACATTCAACAGAATATTTGTTGAAGAAAAAATTCCAATTGAAAATCTTTAAATCCATTTTCATGAAGTGCACTATTCTTTAGAGCCGTCTAACCACAAAACAATTATCTATAAAACATCATCCACAGGTGGGGCAACCCATAATGATTCATTAATTTCGAGACAATTATACATGCAGATAACAAAAATGTAGAAATTATGATGAAAAACTACATACAGGGTGTTTTTCATGAGTTTGAAATCGAATAAAGCCTCACTGAGGCCGGTCCTGATTTTGTCGAATTTCAATGTCCTGTTTCGTTGAAACTAACAACTTGAACCTAATTATGAATTCAGATTCAGTCGAATCGATCGAGAATTTCAGGAGTTATAGCCAAAGGAAAATTTGGGAAATTTCAGAAAACCCCCTGTATATCGGAAACGAAGTACCTAAGGCAAACAGATGAGGTGTTTTTGAACTCAATTCAATGCCCTCAATTCACGGTTCTCATTTGTCCATTTACTCGTGAAACACCCTGTATAATCCATTGTAATTTTTATCCACGTTTCCTCGAAAAAATTCAAAAAAGGAGATTCTTCACTTTATTTAAACAAAACAACAACAAGGTTCATTTATTTTTAATCCCAAATCAGTTCAAAAATACTCACATTTTAATATACAACAAAATGAGTAAAATATTCAGTAAAAATATAAGATATAAGAATTCTTTTCAAGTTGAGAGACATTTTTTTCCAATTTTTTTGATATTTTGATATTCAGCTCCGCTGATTGAAAAAAGGATTTCACCCAGAAACCACTCCGCAATTTTCAATTGTTCTCGAGCAAACTATTCTCCTAGAATATATTCCTTCAATTAAGTTGCAATTCGAAACAAGCTCCTCTAAATTGAAACAAATTCGCAACTCCCGTCAACAGATGAT
This sequence comes from Coccinella septempunctata, assembly GCF_907165205.1. Classification (NCBI taxonomy): domain Eukaryota; kingdom Metazoa; phylum Arthropoda; class Insecta; order Coleoptera; family Coccinellidae; genus Coccinella; species Coccinella septempunctata. The sequence goes on along the minus strand of NC_058189.1, from coordinate 48,691,101 downwards.
GATTTAAAATTGTCTGATTCCACAGGCACAGACAATGCAGCGTGAACCGACTGAATCGACGTACACGAACAAAACGAAATACCTATTCCCATTCCTCAAATTTCATATCATAACTGTACCATTATTGTCACCGGAGCAGAACCTAAAGGGAGATATGCGTATGAAGTAAAACGACGTCCACAATAACGTACGGTAATGAGAGCTCAAAGCAATACAACACAATGAAAGCTGAAGATAAATTCAGTAGGTACAAAACATCTATTTTCCCATGCGATGCCCTATTGAGTGAACTTATAGAAATAGGAGTGCATTTTCTCTTGAATTATGATTTATACAGCACTGTAAGGATATTCATGCATATACATGCATAAATGTATATGGAGGAGTTGATTGTGTTGTATTACTCCCTCTCCTATTTCAGAGAGTAGGTTTTATTTCAAGGGTAAAAAGCATTGTCCTACTTCTTGGTTTAATAAGTGTTAGTGGCATTCCACTTCGCTACTCAACTTGTTTGTCTATTGCCTTTGAGTTAATAGTCAATGTTATTGCTTAATATTTCCCACCCTAAGCGATTCAGAATGTATTATTTGAAGTCCTTTTTCAGTACCAATCTAACCATAAACCACTGATTAGGGGGTGGAGATAATCCTTCTAATAGTCTCTACCCGATCTTAGATTCCGAAAAAAGATTTTAAAATGAATTACCTACTACTGCACTTCTAAATTATTGAATAGGTTTAAAAATTTTCAATGGCGAATTGTTTGAGAGTATTTTTTAGGCGAATATTCAAAACGGAAGTTTACTAGAGATATAAAAAAAATGAAAAGTTGATGAAAATGTTTCATCAAATGGTACCATTCATATCATGATCGTTCTTTCTTCTACATCTTAATACTAGCCGAACTCTTTTATTGTATTTTGACCGAACTGAACCCCCAAAGTCAATGATGAATATGAGAAATTTTCTAACTGCTGGCGGTGGAAATTTCTCAATTCTCTCATTCCTTATTCCCTTGAGCAATACAACAAGGGAACACAATAGATTAAAATGAAGATTTTGATAAATACGGAAAGTATCATACCAGGATTCATAACCTAGTTTCCTAGTTTCAGTGATAACTTGGCGTGTGTTTTTGGGTGTTGTTCACAAATGGCAAACATTTTATCAATATTTTTAGTGCAGATTTAAATGCGGCACAAGGGCAGATATGTATTTGTAATAAGGCGTCAAACGTTAATTTCATCACTTAAATTCAAGACATTTACGGCCAGTTTCATAATCAAACTTTAATCCCCTTCAACTTCAAAGCTTTCTCTAGTCCTACTAAAAATGACACTATAGAAGTTTTATGCAGGGAATTTGTTTATGAAACTGGCCGTAACTTCATTTCAAACTTTATACAGGGTGGTTCAGATCGTAACTAAGAAATTTTAACCACGTATTCTACATCAAAAATAAGCCCTAGTTTGTCATATAAACATATGTCGAGAAATGTTTCCTCTCCGAGATATGGGGTGTTGAAATTATAGAAAAAAAAATGTTTTTCATTAATAACTCTCACACTGCTTGAAATATTTTTATGAAATTTGAGAAATAGGTTTTGAGCGTCAAGGAGCACTTTTTGCATAATATCATTTCTTTTTTTATTCTGCCAGTGGCGTCCGTACTGCAGAGAGAATGAATATTTTCAGATAAAAAAATGATACGCCACTGGTTTTTCCGACAATAAAAATTACTATTTGAATCTTTATTTAATTTGGAGCAAATTCGGTATCTTGACTTTTTGCTGTACGAAGCACCGTTTCCGGTTAAAAAATAAAACACATTCTCATGCATAAAGAAATCGCCACAATTTGATACAGCAAAAATAGTCTTATTCTTATTATTATTATGTACCTACCATATCAAATTTTGTGATTTCTTCATGCATGAGAATGTGTTTTATTTTTTAACCGGAAACGGTGCCTCGTACAGCAAAAAGTCAAGAGACTGAATTTGCTCCAAATTAAATAAGTATTCAAATAGTAATTTTTATTGTCGGAAAAACCAGTGGCGTATCATTTTTTCCTCTGAAAATAATCATTCTCGCCGCAGTACGGACGCCACTGGTAGAATAAAAAAGAAATGATATTATGCAGAAAGTGCTCATTGACGCTCAAAACCTATTTCTCAAATTTCATAAAAATATTTCAAGCAGTGTGAGAGTTATTAATAAAAACATTTTTTTTTTTCTATAATTTTAACACCCCGTATCTCGTAGAGGAAACATTTCTCGACATATGTTTATATGACAAACTAGAGCTTATTTTTGATGTATATAGAATACGTGGTTAAAATTTCTTGGTTACGATCTGGACCACCCTGTATATTTGAAAGCAGAGATTATCGGCGTTTTTGAAAATTATGACGAATGGTACTATGACTGAAAACCATCGAATAGTACAGTAAAACCCAGTGGCTTGTGCTAAGATTACATAAATCAATCTTGCTGCAATATTTCCAATTCCACGTTCAGTTCGGTCGAAACAAATTCCGATGACAATATTCATTCCTTCGAATGACTGGAATATTTCCATACGTTCAAGAAACGTGCATATATTTCATAGCCTTGTAAGATAACCTCAAACCTTATCCTTGACAATCGTTATATATTACCTATACAGTCACGTATTTTTCATAAACCTATTTCACAGTAATCCTCAGTGTTATTAAATGTGTGCATGCCATCGTTCTGTCCCTTCAACAAACCGATTCAGTCAAACTCGAACCCTTTCAAGCGGAGAAAACTGATTTTGGCAATCAAGTTTGAGCCGAAGCAAATACATATCTTCGGATATGAACATGGGCCTTGAAACCCATATTTTTTTAGATGACCAGCTGATACTCAAGCATGTATAATTGCGACAGCGACGGATGTGATAACGATTGTACAGAAATTCAGTTTTCTCCGAAGATTTTCCACATTTTCCTTCTCTAGTCTGTCGCTATAAATCGCTCGTTGCTTACTCTATTTTTCTACGAAGGTTGTGCTACTTGCTCAAAGTAACGACAAGAAAATCAGAAACTCTAACTGATGCCTGGAGCATTCATGGGTTTCAGATTTCACGAGTGTAATGTTGCGAATGTTTCAAAACTATCTTTTCATCTTTCATATTTTCTGAAAGTGTTCAAATGTGTATCATAAATATCATAATAGATATATAATATATTTCATCTCGTCTCTGAATTACCAAAGATGATCTGAATACAATTGCGTTATAGTTCTTTAATTCAATCGAAAATAATCAATCTGGAATCATTCTCAAAATGATAGAATGTTCTTTCTTGTATTATATCAATATAAGTATTAGCTACCAAACCAAATTTGAACGACAGAATGAACATACAACAATATCATATCATAAGCATGCATAAGGGTGCATTAGGTATTTGAAGTGTTTTTCCACTAACACCCAGATATTTTTATCTTTTTTATCGTCACCTAGTTTACCTAGTCATGCCAATCTGTGGGGTGAGTTTCAGGGCCGTACCGTAGGTCGGTATGCTACCAACTACGTAACAGGACCGTCTTCGTTCAAATTTGGCTTCAAGCAGTTATAGAAATAAATAACTGAACAATTGTAACAAAATATACAGATTCTGAGTTAATTTAATTTTTCTTAACCAAGAACGGTTACTCGTATATAGGTGAGAGCGAAAGTAAACGCCGCTTTATATCTAGGAGTGAGAGGACAAACATCAAATCAACATGTTGACTTCAGAATTCATCGTGTTTATGTTACCTAAGGCCTATGTTCCAAGAAGATGTAGATAGGAGAAGCAATAGGAGATCGGAAGTACTTGTTGCCACAAGCTACGTCACTTTAGCGCGCATTGGCGTAGCTATCATAAAATTAGACTTGATGTGGCCACCCAATATATCATCACCCTTCCAATCGGCAGTAAACTGAATTGCACCTCCTTTCATTATTTTCTTGCTATGTTCCGAGATTTTAATTTCGACTCTGTATAATAATCAGCGTCACGAAAATGGAAACTTTGTGCCTTTGGTCAATTAACTGCCGCTCGAAAGAACACGCTATGGGGAGGGCAGGTGTAACCTCCCCATTGCCGTTTCAGTTTTCGTGACATAATTCACCTCAACATAAGTCAAAGTTCACTCCTAAAAGATAACTTCTCGTATGCCGAATTGTTTTGTGCGAATTTATCGCAATATAATTATCATTATTCTCTCACTTATTTGAAATGTTGGACAATCAAACGGAATGAATATAAATATGTGCTGAATAATATCAACTGCAGAACAGATTGAGCGTTGGACTGATGTTACGAATTTTAGCTATTAATAAATAATTATCTGAGAGTCGGCAATAATATTGAAATTTGTACATAATTAAATGATAAAATGTAACAAATTCAGAATTTTTCAGGATCGAAGTTGTATTTAAGATCATCTTTCCCTTAGATTTTAAGAACTATTTCAAACTACCCATTCGACAATCTTCTGCACAACTTTAATTCTTTTCTCGAAACTCTAATGGAATGTCAATACACTAAATGTAAAAGTTGAACCTAAGACAAAGTTTACGACTGTTCATATCGATATTCGTTATTTAATATTGGTGAAATTGATGATTTTATTAATCATAATAATCGATGTAAATATTATTTAGAGCAGTCGCTCCGGCTGTTCGACATGGATGTGATTTAAAGTGGAAGATGGTTGTATAGATCGAACTAAGAAGCAAGTACAAATCAGATCAAATGTTGAGTTGTTGTGAGATGACTAAAGAGGCTGATATATGTAAATTTTTGAAGCTATCATAGCCATATTTTCATCAAAAAATTGGAGTTATATATCGATTTGAGTACCACAATAATTTTCGATTTCGATAAAATAAGGAATGAATAAAATGTGATATGTTTCAGAAGTTGTTTCATTTTCCCATATAAAGATTCCCATCCATAGATTATATTGTGTATTACCTTCACTGCTAACAAAAATTAATTTTCTAATATCGGAAGCGTTTTTCATTCAAACCGTTCGTGTTCATCCCATGTTTTATACAGGGTGTCCCGGGAAGAATGCGGATACCCCCCGGATACCATGAATTAACGACATCAGGCTGGACTCATATCAAGAGGTTTTAATCGCCTGAGTACCTTCGTTTGGGATATACAGGGTGATGTTCATCTTATGAGTGAAATTTCACAGTTCAATTCGAAGTTTTGTCACCCTTTACTATCGCCTTTCTTCAGTATTCCTGAAATCGAATAAATCAGATCCGTACTGGGAAAATTGTAGACTTTTCCTAGTTTCCTATTTTTTCGTTTCCGTAACCACAACACAAGGAACAATTTCAAAATAAAAATTCAAAATCTCTGCTTGGCATCGTCATACATAGTGACCAATAAACATTCCTTTCAATGAATCTTGAACTTAAAGGTAAGGTAAAATAATTTCAAATTTTACTTTACGACTGCCTTCCTTCCTTCCTTCCAAATGCAGGCTCAATTCTGAAAATGATGAATTATTACTTGTAGATTTAATTGATGAATTTAAATGCTCAAAATCCCTAAAAAACATAAAGAAGATAGAGAGAAAGAGGTGAGAATTAAGAACACTAGAATAGCTCATTTCAATTTTTTATTTCAACAGTAATTCAAAACAAAAAATTTAGAATTTCGAAAATGCAATAGGGAAAATATTTCCCTTTCGACAGTAACATACAATATAAACTTATTTATTCATAAAAGATACATCCAATAGAAAAATAGAAAGTTAATCAATATTTTTTAACTGAATGTAAGTGCAAGAGCTTAGTATAAAATATATTCAATATAAGTACAAAGATACAAAGAGATGAAAATATAATGAAAAATATTAAATCTGTATATTAAAAATAAAGCGGATATCTCAGTAAAAATAGTAAAAAGCTTAGATAAATCTCAAAAATTGATTCCGTCAAATTACATATTAACTTGAAAGTTTGAACAATCAATAAATAACAAATCATCAAAATTGAGGATTCAATAGCTTGCTAATAAATGCATTGCAGAAATGAACACGTTGAGATCGGGAATGTGAAGATTGAAAAAAAATTATTCAAAACTTGCAAAAACTTTTTTTTCCTAAATATTTTCCCAAATCCTCTAGATTTTCAGTCCATGATTACTCTATTGGTTCGATTTTGTTGGATAAAGACATTTGAGGGTATTTCATGTACCACCAATTCAATAGCAATTTAATCATTCAACTGTTACACTCTTAGCTAAATTCCTAGGACAATCGACGTTGCATCCTCTCAAAACAGCTGTGTGGAAACTAAGCAGTTGCATAGGAATGACAGTCAAAATACCTTGTAGGCAGTCGACCGTTTTAGGAACTTGCAAACATTTGTACCCAAATTTCATAGTCTCCTGGTCCCCTTCCTCGCAAATAAGAATCGGTCGACCTTCGCGTGCAGTTACCTATAAATTCAGTTCAAGTTTAGCTTTTTAACATATTCGATTGAATTGAATGCTAGGTTAGGTTAGGTTAGGTTCAAACATATTCGATTGAATTGAAAGCTAGGTGCGCTACGTCAGTTTCCTTATGCAAAATTCGCTACAAATTATTCATCGAAATTCAGAAGGAAAGAGTAATTTAGACGGTTGACAGTTATGGACAATAAGATGTCTTGTGGAAATGAATGCTAGAGCAAGAACATCGGCAAGTTAATGATTCTACTGGCAACACAATTCAGACTTCGAAAAGCATATCCACGAGTTTTCCTGCCAATATATCAGCACTTCAAGTCCTAGTTTTGAAACCTTAAAACGCCATAAATCCTTAATGACATAACTCATTAACATTAGAAGATATTTCCTTACTTATATCGCTTCGTGAACGAGTCACTTCTGTTAGCTTCTCCTCACCTTGAAACACTCAAATCGCCTGCCCATTGGTCCTTTCTAGTTCATGTGGATAAATCCAAGACTCGTCAACTAGGATGATGCCTTATATGGCTTTGGATTTACTCCAGTTGTATTTTTTGAGCATTTTACGGTATCAATCGACAGGAGCCTGTTCTGAAGCATCTGTCTACAAATGGGGTTTGAACACGCAGATAGACCGCTAACGCCGAAATGTGCAAAATCTTAGATATGCTGGTCCTACTAATGCTAACACATGCCTCTACTTCACGATATGTCATATGACAAATCTTTGCCCATAAATTTACGCACACCACCGGTCATTTTTGGCATTTTTTATGTTCTGCTTCAACTTAGTGAGTGAGCTAACTAAGGCCACATTTGAATTCGGTTTATCAGCGATATACAATGTCTTGGATGGTGCTTCAAGTTGGAATAAGTTGATTGATGCACTATTCTTGAGGTAGACTACGTCAAAGGTCCTGAGAAATCAGAGCTCGAAACTTCTTGAAATTTAATTCCATTTTTGGGCTGAGATAAAATGTATACCTACTATATAAGTAAACAAAATTTCAAACTTCAAAATGACGATGGCTTATTTCACTAGGCATTCCAGTGTTGTCAGTTTTCAATACATAAATAGCAACCCTTGTACTATTATAAATGTGAAAGTCCGCGTGTCTTTTGTCCTTACGTGACTCCCGAACCAGATGTCAGATGATTTTGATGGGGTTTCACTACAGTGTAGAGAATTTATTCAAGGTTTTCGATTTCATTCCTATATAATGAAGGATGACTCTAACGTTTTACAATAATACGCGAGTAAGCCGCGAGTTTGAACTTGTTAATGAATAGTTCAATTATTTTACCTGCTGTAGAGCATTCATGCATTTAGCATAAACAGGGTCCCTTGTGATTATCATCATGACAGGCATCGTTTCGTCAATAAGAGCAAGTGGTCCATGTTTCAATTCACCAGCCATTATTCCTTCACTGTGCATATACGTTAATTCCTTCACTTTCTAAAATAATCGCGAAAAAATGTTTTTAAGTATCATTGTTTCAATTCCTGTGCATATTTTCAAATTCAAATCATGATGAAGTTACTGATAAAACATACCAGAGCCCCTTCCAGGCATGTAGCGAAATTATAACCTCTTCCCATGATAAGCAAGGATTTCTTTTTGTACAAATCTTCGGCAATATTCTTCACTTCATTGTCCAACTTCAATACAGCTCTTATTTGATTTTGGAGATTCTTCAGACCCTCAATAATCTTTAATAATAAAAATACATTAAGGGATTATTGTACAGCTATTAATATTAAAAATAAAAATACATTAAACGATTATTGCGCATCTACTACAAGATCTGAATCAATTTAGCGACACTTCACTTCAAACTTAGTTCACTTTTTTTTAAACTGAATTCTGAATTTCAAGAAATTACACTACGATGGATTTTGATAATAAGGTAAGTATGTCTTGACAGATGCAGTATTACCACACAAAGTATACTTCTGAATGAAGATAAAACTCACCTCCTGCCTTCTTCTCTGCAGGGACAATCGATCTTCGCTCATAACAAGTGCAAACATTACCAGAGCTATAAACTGACTAGTATAAGCTTTAGTTGATGCAACACCAATCTCGGGTCCTGCGTTGATATGTACTCCACAGTGTGATTCTCTACAAATTGAACTACCAACTGTGTTTGTAATACCTACTATGAGCGCCCCTTTGTTTTTGCAGTAACGCAATGCCATAAGAGTATCGGCAGTTTCACCTGTGTTAAAGAAATTAATAGAATTAAGTTTGCATATAGATTGCAGTAGTTCAATTCTACTGCCTATCCTAGGAATAAGAGTGTTATCATTTTGCCCAAATGCCTGTAATTTTCTAATTTTGGGTCAAAATGGTTTCAAACGATTAGATTGGACACATTGATGAAATCAAGGTCAAAATCGATTCCGTTAGTCCGTCCAGATCTGAATCTTCAGGATAGGTTGAAAATAATACACCAATTTAAGTTCGTTAATGAGATTAATAGGCTCTATGTTTTTGCAATTATCTAAAATTTTTGAATACCTGAAGAATCACTGATCCAATTGAATTGAAACTCAGTAATTAGTTGTAAAATTCTAGAAAATTTCTGGAGGATCGTATCACTATAAAATTAAATATAATACAAAGAAATCGGTATCTCAGAAACTAGATGAGTTCAGGACATATCAGGATAGATGACAGTTCGGGTAATAAATTTGAACTAGCGCGCTAATGTTTCTAACTTCACTTTAGTGCTTTCCTCTTTTTTCATATTGTTGTTCCGGGCGTGGTCTTATTGATCGGATAATTTTCCAAGTTTTTTTTTTTTCGAATTAACAATTTGTCAATAAATTCAAGCTTCAGAGCTCTACGTCTAATCCTCACCTGATTGAGAAATGAAGAAGCATACGTCATCCCTGAATACGGGAGTCAATCTATCCAAAAAGTCACTTGCTAATTCCACCATAACAGGAAGCTCAGTCAGTTCTTCGAGAATTTGTCTAGTTGCTATTGCACTATGGTAACTGGTTCCACATCCAATGAGCATTAATCTCCTGCATCGCTTTATTTCAGGTACATATTCTTTTATGCCTCCCAATGTAACGCACTGCAACAGTGAACTAATGAGCGATATCTTATCTATCAGGTAACAATATCTTCACAAGTTGAAATCAATCGAAAAATTGGAGAATAAGAACTGATAACTTGGATAAATACAAACTTTGGACGTAACAATGTAGTGGGGCACAGTACCTAAAAGTGTTATAAAGTGGCAGTGGCAGTTATAATATTACTTATTTTCGAAACTTGATGCATTAGGCCTCTTGTTCATAGACACCATATCTATGGTAGGATATCACGTATTGTATGGATATCGAAGATCGGAAAATGGATTCTATTCGTCGATTATTTTGAAATAAACAGAACAACGTCATCTAAGACAAATAATGCACATCAGATGGTTCCACAAAGTTTCAAATGCAGAAGTCTTTCAACGCGCGAGTTATACAACAATTGAGACTCAAGTAACGAGGGCCCGACTCAGATGGAGCGGGCACGTTCTGAGGATGCAAAAGATAAGACTCCCCAAAATAGCTCTGTATGGCGAATTCACTGAGGGAGCTCGAAAACCAGGAGGCCAGTATAAGCGGTTTAAGGATATACTACATCAATCCCTAAAATCAGTTAATGCCAATCATAACTGGGAACAACTAGCGTTAGACAGGTCACAGTGGGGGTCTTTGGTACACAGTTATAATGGAGAATCGAGAAGGATACAGCGGCGGCCAGATCTGGTTGGTGACTATCCATGCCCGGAGTGTGGAAGGATCTGTAGGTCACGCCGGTCACGGTTGGTCTCTTTAGTCACAGAAGGGCACACAGTCGCAATTAGCCCTAAGAAAGTATAAGTCTGTTCGCACCGTTTTTTTGTCTTTTTGAAGATTTATTCCCGGTAACGGGATACAGCAATGAAGATGATGATTTTGAAAATCCACATTATCGACCAATAAGAGCATTTTCGGATCATCGTATCATGGGATATCGTATCTATGAAGAGGAGGCCGCATTGATATGTGCTCGTTTAAGCTTTTTCATAATCTGTTTTGCCGCACCCTGTAAAACTCAAATAGATAAGATTTTCCTACCCCAGTTTCAAAATTCAATCTTCCTCTCATTGTGTTAACCACGGATTCTGGTTGTTCAAAAATTTCCTTCTGCATGAAGTAATCGTAGTTGCCCTTCATTATCTGCTGCAACTCCATCTTCAACGTGGTTATTTCTCTGGACTGAGACTCATCGGCCACCCTTTTGAGTCGGTGAATACTGAGTAGTCCATTCCTTACTGCGGCTACGTCGTCATCCTGAAATCAGAAAAAACCCATGAGCTCATCGTCCAAATTACAACAAGTAAACAGCAAAAAAAGAAGTGAACATTGCAAAAAGATTCATTACAAGCTGATATTTCTCCATTTCAAATATGGCTGCCGAGAAATTATTTAGTGCAACCCATATACCCTATTTTTTCTGCTTACCTCGAAGTAGATAACGCGATTGGTGTGTTCAATTATGGCGGATGCATCGGAAGCGAAAAAGTATTCCACTTGTTTGTCCTCCAACAATTCGAATTCAGTAGTGGAGTCACATCTTGGCAGAAGTTCAAGGTCGCCATTAGTCCTCGCATGAATACGATGATCTACAAATTTCGGATGAACCATTAATACCCAGTAAAAAGACATGGAAAGATCTCCAAGAAGGAGAAAGCCTCAACCTTTAGGGACTACATAGCAATTGGTGAAAAATTATTTATAGAATTAGTCACATTGCCATGGAACAAAATCGGTGATTTCTGAAAAATTGTTGGTGGTGAAGGGAAATCTGAAAATGTCAGAATTATATTCTAGACTCCGAATAGGTTCAAAGTACTTTTTTGTGATGAGTGCATTTTAACGATGTGGTAAGGTTTTGTTTATAAAGTACAGAAAACATTTCTGAAATATTTTTGTAGAAAACGATTTTTTTTTCAATAAAAAAATGCTTCACTCTTCGAAACGTTCGTCATATAAAACACTACCTTGTTGAAACACTTTATAACCAAATTTTTCATCGATGCGTTTCTAATGAAATCATCATGTATGGTTTTCGGAAAAAATTAAATACATACCTAAATCCGATGAACTTCAAGTCCCGCAAGTTTACTTATTTTTTATTTGAAATACAATGTTCTACATCTTTCCACCTAACTATAGAACAAGGAGCATAACAACACTGTTTTATCAATGAGATCAGATTAAGCATTTCCATATTTCAGATATTTTTCTACGAACTCGCTTGATAACAAAACCAACAAATGTATAGTAGATATTTGAGGGATCATATAACACATTGAACCCCAAAAATGTAATTATATTTTTCAAAAATGTAAATATAGCCAGAAAAAAAACTCTTTCAAAAAATCACAAATTTTGTTCTGTTTGAACATTGACGGCGTTGCACCAACACCAGTTTAAATATGTATGTCAGATACTGTTAAACAACTGAAAATGCATGTTGGATATTAGTGATGTATACTTACCAATTAAAAAACAAAAACCAATGAAATCTCCGTCACCATATGGTAAAAAGCACAGAAAAGTCTAAAAAGTACATAGCATGAAGCGAACAAAGAATGATTAAGGAAAAAGTAGGTACTACCTGAATGGTTTGTCTCAGGGTCTCCTGCATATGACACAAACAAACACAAACATTAAAAAAAATACGAACAAAACAAAAAGCAAGAAACCAATCCCCAGAGAAAATGGCTAAAAGAAACTATGACGGTTAAGGAAAAAATCAATCAATTAATTTCATGCCATTCTACCACCCGTATCTCTTTTACCAAGTTACTTTATCTCTACAAAAAAAATATATTTACAGACCATTTCGAACGATGGCAACATATCAAGTCAATTCACTTCGGAAAATTCCAAAACATACTAATTACAAGTTTCGACAAAAGAATAAGAATTTCTATATATGATTTTCCGAAAAAGTTTCGATATCAAGCATAATGTGAATTATTTCTCTGGGAATAGATTTATATGCAAACAAAAAAAATATGATAATGAGAAATGAATAAGAATAATTAAAATTGAAAAGAGAAATGGAAAAATAACCAGAATAGCAGAAAAATTATGAAAAGCATTTTTGAATAAAAAAATTACGACGGACCACCAAACCTCCGATTGAGAGAGCAATTTAAGAACCAATAAGTTTCTTCCAAAATAGAATTCAAAAGAAATAGCTAGCATTAAGTCAACAATATTTATTTCTCAGAATGGTTATTTCAATTTCGCTATTCAAAACAAAAGTAAATCATTCACAAAATTTGATTTCCCAAAATCTGATAAAATTAACTGTTTTGGTCTGAAAACATTCATCATTTCCAAATGCGAAAAAAAGTTGTTGGGCCTTTTAAACTACCTTATCACTGTTTTGTAAAATGAAAATTTTATTAGTAATCGCAAAAAGTCCACAAACTGAAAATTATTGGATCTTCTAACTGAAAAAGTACAGAAAAAGATAAAATGAGTAAGTACCTTCAGACAAACGTCTCGTAGGTTCATCTGGAAGTGCAGTCATCAGGAAAAGGTGAAAACAAGAATGAAATAACACAGTTGTTAGATATGAATATTTTGTTATTCATGAAAAAGAAAAACTGAGCTATAAATAAAGAAACGAAAAGTGTAATAAAGCTTCCTGGATACTATAAAATAATTCAAATTCACTTCTGAATCCACAAAATGAAATCTTAAATTCGTTTCGATAGGGAAAACCTAAGTAGGTTTCTCATGTTTTATCCATAGAGATATTGATAACAAAAAAGGCATGTACTAACGTTCGTCGTCAAGTAGACTCTGGAATTTTGAAGATTGGTCTTCTGTGCGTGAATGTAGTGCTTAGTTTCTTTATAACATTCTGAGGTATTTGATAAAACTATCAAATTGTTTCAGATGCGAATATAACCTCTTCAAAATGTTTTCATATGGAAGTCTTTTTCTGTGTTTCGGGATTCAGCATAGTTTCAGAAAGATCCTGTTTTCGCTACATGAATCCACCATAAGAAACGCTAGCGCGAAAAATGCTACAAACTTTTAGCGCAGAAGCGAAGCATGTTCTAGCGCAAAATATTAACCTTCAAAATTCATAGCCTACTTGAAGGCAGATCTTTTTAACCCTTTTTATCTAAAAGACAAATTTGTAGTTCGGAATGCAGGTTATTCAAAGATTATTAAGTGTAAATGTTAGAAAAAATGCAGAAAATATATATTTTTCTCGGGCATATAGCAGTCAAAAATAATTAGTATGATCCAATGATCGATTGCTTTGATTATCTAAAATATCTCTATGTCAATCATTACAATTTTGTTTTACTGACTCAACTGTCAGATCTTGATGTCTTGAGCGTGAGAACTAATTTCACAAGAAGTTTAAAAAACTTCTCAGATATTCATCAGATCCGTATCGAAATTGAATTAAAAACAAATTTCTCGAAATGAAAGTGAATTCGAATAGTATTCATCTTATAATAAAAAATAATTAAAAGACAAAAATTTAATGTGGTTGTTAAATGGACAATTAGAAAAAATCTGTTAAAACGGAAGCAAAGAGAACAATATTAGAACAAAAAAAGCCATCGAAGTTAGTCAAATATAAAGTGCAGTTAAAGTTAAAATAGAATTCACCAAAAAGCAATGGAAAGTAATATTTCGACGGTATTTTGACAGTGATATACAACACGAATTCAAAGTCGACGTCGATCAACGAAATATCAAACGAATTCACAAATAAGTTGTGACGTAAAATTCGTTTTAAAAATTGATCATTACCTGAAGTCCAGTGGAATATCTGCGATTTATAAAATAATATCCCCGAACAACGAAGGATTTATGAAATTTTTTTCTACAAAACCAAAACTACGACTACTTTCTACGGCCTCATTTTCTACTTTGTTTGATAATTTTGCATAGAAAAATAATTGTTATACTAAGCGATAAATATTATCTTACCTTTTCCATAAGAAATGGGTACATGGTCGGTCGCCCACCTTGATTTTGTTTTAATACCAACCAATAGGGGTGAACCTCTTCTGGTTGCTACTGTTTCCCCAGGGAAGTACTTTGATTTGAAGCAGAGGGCAAATGCACCTTCCTTGAAAAAGAAGTGATATGATAGTATTCATAGCCGTGAAATTTTATCTACATTTGAAAGACAATAAATTGTTATAACTTTCTGATGAGAAAAGTAACAGAGTTGCATATTGTACTTTCCCCAGAGAATACTCTCTAGCTAAATTCTACTTGTTGTTTAAGTTGATCGAAATGTTATTAAGCTCTAAATCGACTCTAAATAGGAGTAAATAGACCATTAGATGGGGCGCGAAAATCTTTATCTAGAAATGTTTCACGCCTTATACCTTATTCCGAAGATTTTTGGCAGTTATAATAATTCATTTCACGGCCGTTTTCAATAAACATTGATAGGTTTATTATAAAGATAGAAAAACCATCTGATGTCGTTTCTATGATCTACTGTAGAAATATTTTAGAATGGTTTCCAATCGTCAGTAAGCGAAACGATGGATATATAGGTTTATTGAAAACGGCTGTTAGACTATCTTCATGTCAACTTTGTGGCGAATAAAGAAATGTAATAAAATATAGTGTCCTATTTGATATAAAAAAAGTTTGGCTCTCTTCCGGTATCTCCAAACGAGAACATTTCAGTTGAATATATACCGGACATTCCTAATGATCACCAATTTTCACAAAAAAAAGCTACCTGCTGGACACTTTTCATCCTGCATTCTTATAAAATTAGGTATTTCTGTGGCATGTTAGAAAAATAAAAAACGTTTTATCCGTGAATAATTTATGACGTGATATGTAACATCTTCTGTTAACTGCATAACAAAAATTAGATATCGAACCACTCTTTGAATAAAAATGTATTTCTAACGAGATAAGGCATCACATCGAAATAAACTAGTTGGGACTAGTTTATTTTCCAAAGAAATGAAATCAGTGTGTTACCAAATTTTAGCAACAACTGAAATATGGTTAGATATTGTAAAGAGTCTACATAAAAATTTTGCCTTCCCTGGTGACCACGCGTTTTTCTAAATATCGGCTGAATATCTGCAAAAACATAAAGCCGATTTAGCTCAAAAATATTCGATAAACTTCCATCTAGTTGACTTTTGCCAAGAACTTGCAGTTTCGAAAAAGCTAGTAGCCGTAATTGATGAAAAAAGAAGTCCATTCGATCTATGACAAGATCTGTGCAAGCTTAACATGAAAAAATCTTTTCCCAATGTCTATTTAGCTCTAAAAATATACTGGACATTTGAGAGCTTTTCTATGTTGGTCCGCCCGGCGAACGTAAAACCAAAGTATTGGTTATGTCGTTTTTTTCATGTAAACAATAGGAAATAATTAACCAATTGTGACTGGAGAGTATAGCTACGTGGCCAAGGGCTGTTATTGTACCGAACATAAAAAAATTGCTTCTCATTTTTCTCAAACGCTCGATAGAAGGGATGCCACTATCAATCTTCTCTCCTTGTTCGAAAAAATGGTAGATCGATGGTTACTGGTAGGTACCATTTACATAATCTGAACTTACCAATTGCTGAATCGTCTGCTCCACCAATTCTCTGAATGAATAATTCGGATGTTTTTCGTAGAAGTGATGAATCAATTTAGCGATAACCTCTGTGTCGGTTTCGCTCTCAAAGTTGTATCCTTTTTTCTCTAGCAATACTTTCACCTCCTTGTAATTGGTCAATATGCCGTTGTGGACGACTACGAAACCATGATCCTTGCCCGATCTATGAGGGTGAGCGTTGATGGCGTTTGGTACACCGTGCGTGGCCCAACGTGTGTGGGCAATTCCACAGTGAATTTCGCTTATTTCATCTACATCGAATTCGTTGGAACCTGATGAGGAAGATTACATAATTTTAATGAGATTACATAAGGCTCAACTTCATATTGCCTTAATTATTCACAACCGAATGGATTTCGAGTAAATGAAAGATTTGCTAAAAAAAGATATGAAGGAATTCTTAAGAAACTCCTGTTATTAGACACAGGCAGTCAGCACCTTATGCCTGATGCTTGTGTTTCCTGAAGATACAGCAAAAATGCAAAAGGCAATTCCTTGTTCGACAAAATTAATATTCAATTCAAAAAAATATATGCAAATATGCACCCCTTCTGCACTGAGAAAAAAGATTTCAATTGAAATCTGTTAGTTGGAGGGTGCGCATTGTGTCAATTAAAATGTTTTTCTGTTCGATTAAATGTTCCATTGAACCTACAATTTCGAATGGTTCGTTCAATACATCAATTTTTTTTCGATGAGTTAATTATTACAATAAGTTTCATGCAATATTGCGAACTCATCTTTTTCGTTGTGGTGATGAGGAACTGAGAAATATAGTTGGTTAGTTATTTTGAACACATACGTTCATTCCTCCAATACGTATTATTTTCCCAGTTATGAAACAAAGAGTTACAATAATCAAATAGAACATTTCTTCCAAATAATCGGTTTTATTACACCATCCCCTCTGCTCGCACAGAACGAATTTAACGGTCCACTTGCTTAGACAAACCTACACCCTACGCCAAGAAGTGATCCAGACTCCTGCCAGATTAGTTATGCGACATGCGATACGCGGAAATATGTGAAAAACTAGTGACTATATAGTGGTACCTACCTACCTATAATGAGTGAAAAGTCAAAGAAATTTTAATTTCTTCCTTCTCATTAAATGATTTGAAGGTGAGTTGACTGTATCAATTTTAACAGGTGCATGGTTTTGGTTTTGAAAAAAATATTTTCCGATGTTGCGTCAAATATCACGAAAAGAGCTATTTCACTATTGAGCTGGTTTGTTTTTTGTTTGTAGGTTTAAGTTTCCTTATTTCTGTTGTTTATGTTTATATGGTTTGATTTTATTCTGAATATTACCTATAGTTGTTATAGAAGTTTTTCATAAGTGATTTTTTTTACAGATAAATGTATTGATGACACTACCTTCGATTTACTGGATGAGCAGACTGAAGGAACTGATTACTGATTTCAAATTAACTTATTGTGCAATGGTTGCTTAAAAATTATAATTGAAAGGTGAGAGTTATTATTTACTGAATTGAATTTGATGAATTCGTGAATTTATCAGAAAAAGATGTTTCGTTTTATCCTACTGACTTGAATGAAAAAAGTATTAGCGAAAACTTCATTTTGATTGACCAAACTGCAAGCTATATAACGTTTCACCTTTCACATTTTGATTTATAAATAAATATACTCATGTATAATTATATATGATTATATTGAGGGAAACAACCTCATTATCCTTATTATATTGTATATTATAGATTATTTATTGGAGGATAGTTTGAGTTTTACATTGTTTCGAACATTCCTTATGTATTTTATTTTCAATAAATATAATTTTTCATAAATCAATTTTTTGTCTACCACCCCTATCGCAAACATTACAAATTGCATTGGAGTAATACAGGGATTCTATTGTGATAATTGAATGCATTCTCCGATGCAAATAAGTGGTTTTATTGTGATAATCAAATGAATTATTCGATGGAAGAGGAAAGATGGTTCTAATAATTAAACTATTTTAGTAAGGTCAAATAAACCGAATTAGTTGTAATAAAGTAATGAAGTAATACATATAATCAAATAAAATTGAATTGATACAACTAAAAAAATTTATTGTCTCAATAGTTTGAAAGCAATGACAATTATTTAGTTGGTTCTATTAACTTAGCTACTTGAGGCTATATTTATTAAATTTTTTAATTGCCACAATGCTTTTTTTCTCTCAGTGTGAGATATGAGGTGTCAAAAATGGAAACTTTTCGATAATAAAAAAAATAATAAGAGACATGAATGCAACTGCTAGTTTTAAAGTATCGGAATGTACTAGAAAATTAGTATTAATTTTCATCAAAAAATAATTTTCTTCGTCGATTTATCTGGAAACAAAAAATGAGTACTCACGATTTTTTATTTCTTCTTCAAGTTGCTTCACTTTGCCAGATTTCTTAATTACTGCTATGAGGTTTTCATCATTGCTGTCGATGGCGACACCTGAAATAAAATCATTTAGCTACCAAATACTGTTGGCAGATTAAAGCCCAAAAATAAATATTGTATAAAATCAGATAAAAAGCACACTGGATTCGCTGTCATTATAAAATTTGGGCGAATGCCGTTTGTTTCTGGGCTAAGATTTGCGTTTCACTTATTACAAGCCTAAAACTAAGCTGGCGCTCAATTCTCGAATCTGTAGAAATTAGATCCTATAGGAACGGACATGATCCTATGGTAAATTGGTAAATAGCATTGGAAGCAGTTTCTCTGAAACGTAACGGGACTTGTTGCAATTCAATAGTTCGAGAATAAAGAATCTGAAATTTTGATAGGAAGTTACACTTTTTTTAGTAATAACCAAAAACATATTGAGAATTTTTGAATTTAAGTGATATTGAAAAGTTAATTCTATAATGATTCAGAATTAATTCTTAGTCGGCTATAGTTGGATAGGTTACCCCTACATTTAGTATAAATTTATTCGATACAGGGTGTCCCAGAATGAATGGATAATTCCGAAACACCTCATAGATTAGCTATTGGAGAAAATAGGCAAAAAGTTTTACAAAATAAAGATTTCTACTATACAATGTTGCGTTTCTGTGCATCACTGATATAAATAAATCGAATCCATCGGTTTTTTGCTAAATATTCTATGTATGTACATGAAATTACCAGAAGAGAGCAAAACACTGTATGAACACAAACTTTATTTTGTGTAAGTTCTTGGTAGGAAAAACAATTTGAAAACATGCAGATTTCAAAATTGTGTCTTCATAACTTATAGAAAATAAGAATTGCCATGAAAGTTGGGATTTTGTTCCCAAAAAATTGCAACAGCTATTTATATGGATTTCCACAAATCTATTGGTATACCGGGTGTCCCAGAGCCTTTAGGCCAGCAAATATCTCAGTTACCTGCGGAAAAAAAAAATTGAAAAAAATACTTGTCGTAGGAGACCATACGCTCTTTCATGCAGCATAGCAAAATCCACCCCCTGACAAACAACCCCCGAGAAACCACCCCTAACTTTTGTTTTTCAAATTGCACCCCCATGTTTGTTGTGCTTCAACTTACAGTTTTTTTCATTTCTCATTCAATGATGTATCATGGTAGCTAGAATGGCATGCAGAATTATGGAAAATAAAAATACAAATGAAATACGAATTTGTACGCTCAGCTGTAATATCACGACTGATACCAATTTGTCATCCAGATACCGTAGGAATAAAACAAAGCACAAAAAGTTCTAACATTTTATTGACTCTTTTTTTTCAACATCCACTTTTTCTTGTCTCTACAATGTGGACTAATTCGATCAGTCCAATTAACAGTACCCACTAACGAATTCAATTTTATCGAGTGACTATCTTTACAACTACATATTATGATATATCATTGATTGAGAATTAAAAAGAGCTGTCAGTTGAAGCCAAACAAACATGGGGGTGCCATTTGAAAAACAAAAGTTAGGGGTTGTTTCTCAGGGGTTGTTTGTCAGGGGGTGGATTTTGCTATGCTGCATGAAAGAGCGTATGGTCTCCTACGACAAGTATTTTTTTCAATTTTTTTTTTCCGCAGGTAACTGAGATATCTGCTGGCCTAAAAGCTCTGGGACACCCGGTATACCTAATCAATGAAGACTATTTTACAACGAGAAAACCGATGGATCTGATTTATTTGTAACTGTGGTAGGTACACAGAAACGAGGTGTAGTGAAAATCATTATTGAAAGAAATAATTTTCTAGGGAAAAATTGATTTATTTCGTAATTTTTTCAAAGCGTCCATAGTAGCTCTTCTATGAGTCCTTTGTTCCAGGATTTTTCATTCATTCTGGAACACCTGTAATAGATACTCAATTTAACAATACAGGTGTCTCAAGGAAAAGAGGTTTGACATAAATGAACACAAAAAATGTTTTGGGATCCTCGATGGATTTAGCTAGTTTCACCGCAAATTGTTGCGGTCATGCTGTATATTCTGCGTATCTATATATAAAAAATCTTTATTCCCTCCCCTTGAAACATGCCATCAGTATTGGGAAAACAATTATAGTATGGTTACTTCCGGAATCTCAAATCTCTTCATCAATTTAATCGAATTTCAGAACATAAACTAATAGATTTCAATCCTCAATAACATTTTTCACTTCCTTCAACTTGTTGTCAGGTTTTTTTTTGAAATTATTCGTGATTCAATCAGAATAATCTACTTCTTCAACGTATTTTCGAGAAAGTGATAACAATTACGAAAAGATATCAATACTAAAATTGCATTTTGAAAAATGGGAGAGTTTTGTGACTGAGTCGAGCTAATCCTGATTAGATTAACGACAATTATTATCGATTTCCAAAAACATCAGAATTCCAAGATTTCCTTGAATAATTCCATGAAAAATACCGATAAGAAAAAACTATCTAATAATCTATTTTCCACTTATAAACGTCATTTCGAAGAAAAATAATGAATGTGAAAAATCAGAGTTGTATTTCGAATACAATCAAGATAAGGTAATAGACGTCACTAGAAATACTTGGAGGCAATTATATTTATTTTTGTTTATAATTTATGGTTTTTCTAAAGGAAAACAATGTGAATCTACAAAGTTCTATTGCAAAGGAATAAACGACTGCCATTGTAATAAAGTATGCGAGCTTGGTTTTATACGAAACCATTTTTTGACATTTAAAAACACGTCATTTTCCATTTGATTTCTTCTGAAAAAATCTTCTGATAGAATTACGATTTACGAAACCTTTCTGAAGAAGGTATCAGGTGTTTTGGTTAACCCTAACCCTAAAGCTTAACTTACTCGTACCGCGTACCATACCACTTTCAAGCTACCAAACTGTCGAACTCCTGTGAAGAGTAGAGAATTAATAGGTAGAGAAACGCATAGTAGTACTCACGAACCACAACTCTCAGTCGGTCCAAACAGTACTTTGGAAAGTAGTACGTGTAGGTTAAGCCTAAGCTATTTCTTTTCTACTATAACACTGGAACTTGATAGGTTTTCCAGAATAACCAATTGGGGTGTGTTGTAAGAAGGTTTTCAAGAATTCTTGTAATTTTGTTGGGAAATCAAGGGAAAACAATTGCATTTGTGATTACTTCACATACGAGTACAAGTTCAGAACTGGACGTAGTGTGCGCACATCAAAAATCCTGTTGCAACAAATTTTGAACGAAATATTAACAACGAAAATGAACCATATAAAATTTGAAAACGATTATTAGGCGGCAAGTTCAAGAGATGAACTGCGACCATGTGGATCTTTTGTTCTCTACCCTACTCATTCATAGGAACCGAAGGAGGTCGTCAATGGTGTTGATAAAAATGACAACATCCTAAGGGGCCTTAGCCGTTACCTCGTGAGTATCCAGGACCAGTTTCCCCATATGAGTGGTTCTTAGGTCCGCCAGCTCTGGACACTTGCATACCATGTGTTCAGCTGTTTCTGATCCACAGAGCCTACAAATCTCATCTGCTGACTTACCCATGCGGTGCAAATTATATTTGTACCGACAGTGCCCAGTTAGCAGTCCAACCATCACCCGAAGCTCAGCTCGTGACAGCTTTAGCAGTTTTAAGGTGTAGGTCGGTGAAATCATCACGAATTTCTTTAACTGAGTAAGTCCAGGAGTGTTTCTCCAGAGGGTTAGTCTGTTGTTCAACTCCCATTGTTGGACCGCTGCATTGTATTGGTACTTTCCAAGCCCATAGAAAGGCTCAGGTCCAGCAGGTATTAACCTTGATGCTCTTTTTGCAAGTTCATCGGCTTTCTCGTTTCCTTCAACACCACAGTGCCCTGGTACCCATGGTAGAGTCACTTTGTTGTCTCTGGCCAGTTGCTTTATGGTATTACGGCACTCCCATGTCAGCAGAGATCTCTGGCAGTGTGATTCCAGGGACCTCAGCGAGGCCTGGCTGTCCGTGGTGATATAGATATGCGCACCTTTAAGGTTCATTTTAAGACACTCCTGAGCGCATACGTAAACAGCCAGTATCTAGTTCTGTAAAATAGAGGCTTCACCTCCCAGGGCTTTGGAGATCCTCAATTTAGGTCCATATACGCCAATGCCGGCGCCCCTTTCTGATTTTGATCCATCAGTGAACCACGTAGATGACTTTTTGTCCAAACGATTTACGAAACTTATTGCACTACGACGGTCAGCTATGACCGTTTCAAAGAGCGTTTCGAAATAGAAAATGATTGGCATAACATCCGATGGTTTGGCCATGAGGTTTGAGTCCTGTTGATTCAATATCCTCATATGTCCAACCCAGTTTCCTCAAGAGATTATAAGAATTTTGAGTATGAAAGGGGTATCTACATCAAGAAAAATTGATACCATTCTAAATTTGAACAGCGCTGTGTAAAACTGTTTTTCGTTCAGCTCGGGAATCGTCGATATCACAAAACTTCCGTCGAGTGTCAAATCTTCTCTACGTATCTAGGACATTGATGTTTAAATTTTTTACCTATAGCGTGATTCTTTGTAGAGGAATTTGAAAAATAAGATGTTTTCTAAAAACACCATATTTTGTAGTCAAACAAAAGGATAGTTTATTGGTTGGATTGCTTTACTTGGGTTGGGACCTCACAATATTTACTGCGTGTTATTTCCACAACTCATTCGAGTAATCCAGAAAAATGTTTGCCGAATTTTTCACGCAGAGCCAATATCTCTTTTGATATAGGTTGACGTCCTGAAAGAATTATACCAGTGCGAAATAAATGAATTATCTGAATGGATTATCTCCTGAATGTCGTTTCGGATCCCTTTTGTTGATTTACAGAGGAAGGTTACGACCCCATAATCAATACCAAAAGTTGTCTCTGTTAATTGCCCACATACCTGCAGAGTCATAACCACGATATTCCAACCTCTTCAGGCCATTGACCAGCAACTCCAAAATCTCGCTCCTCTTCTTGGGTGTCAGATAGTTCAAGTAGGCGAAAATTCCTGAAAAAAAAAATGTGTGAAAATACGTTATTTTACATCTGGATTCGATTCATTTTCGTTACCACTTTCTCTCCCGAAAATTAAATTATCGAGATCTATAACGAACAAGTGATATTTTCATAATCTTGTAATTCTAGTATGGAAAGTTTAGACAACATTATTTTTATGGGACCTACAAAGTAATACTAGACTGCAATGTCTTTTTTAACCTATGAATTAATTCTCAGCATTTCTAGCAATAACTAGCATCGCAAAAAAATTCACAGTTAAAAAAGATGTTCGATGGTGAAAAACAGACTAAACCTTCATAAGAAAAACAGTCATCATTTCATCATAACACAAGACTATATTTCAAGTTTTTTCGACTCTGCACAAATTTTCTATAATATTTTAGATAAAATGGATACATTTGTAGATGATCCTTGCGCAAAATTTTCAGTCGATATTGAAGGAGACTGAATTTGTATCATACTGAAAATAAAAATGATTTTATCTCAAATTGCATTAGATACTGTTCGCAATATTTATAAATTAACTTTTCTAGATTAAGACTGATTCATTGACTTGAAATAACGTAGTATCTAAGTGGAAATTACGGAGATTATATTTTTCATCATCTAAAACAAACATGCAAAGTTATCAACCTTTCATAAGAATCAAAATCAAATAGCGAAATTTATCCCGAACCTTATCTCACGATGGAATCTTTTTGATCTCAAAACAGTCGAAGCTTAAAATTGTAGTTATTGTCTGGAAATGCAATATGCAAAAGTTTATAAAATCTTAACACAACCATTCAGAAAACAAGCGAGTCAGGTACAGGGTAGTAGGGTACCAGACACGTCGTCTGTTAACAAATGTGGAGGACTTAGGGAGATGATTCCTCGATGAAAATAAGCAGGGGTATTTCATATAAATTTTTTTCTAAATCGACTTCCCTTCCAAGATACAACCTTTGGAAGGCAATGACGAGTTGACAGTTTTTAATTTTTTTTAGGGGTTCTAAAAAACACTGTCATAAAACTATACATAATATGAAACACTGAGTGGATGTTACTCACACATTTTTTTAGATCTCATAATTTATTAGGGGTTGAAAATAACAACATGTATTTTAGAGTGAGGTAGTCATTCTATGGAACACTTTATACGATGAACAGTGATCAGAACTCCTTGTAAGTTTTTATTTATTCCGAGAAAAGAATCGACTGTATCAAAATTTGGAAGAGACTTTTTTTCTTCAGAATTGAATGGGAAAACATAAGAGAATTTTATTTTTCGAAAATCTATCCCACGAAAACCATTTTTGAAGGAAAATCATAGGGGTTATTTTCAACGCCTAATAATAAAGTTATGATATCTAAAAAAATTGTGGTAACATCTATTTAGTGCTTCATATTATGTATAATTTTATGACTCAGTGTTTTTTAGAACCCGTAAAAAAATTAAAAACTGTCAACTCGCCATCGCCTTCCAAAGGCTGTATCTTGGAAGGGAGGTCGATTTCGAAAAAAAATTTATAGGAACTACCCCTGATTATTTTCATCGAGGAATCATCTCCCTTAGTCCTTCGCATTTATTTACAGGCACCCTGTATATGCATATAGGTACATAAATTATCGAAATCAGGGTAAAAACACCTACCAGAAAATAAAAAATATACGGAGTGTGCCATTTGAAAATATTAAGTTGCATTCAACATGTTGTTCATCCAGTATATATTTGAACTGGCATAATCATTTCGTTAAAGGGGGGTCAATTTATAGTGAAAACCCCGATACGTGGAATAGAGGTTAAAGGTAGTTTTTTGTATTGAGGGTGAATAGAACTACAAATTCATGCGTTATAGTTATTTTTAGATTTAGATATTCCGCTTTCACAAAACGTTATGGACCATGAGGCCTTTACGAGACTCTCGAACGAGACTCGAGACGGGACGAAACTTGTCCTATCGGCGAGACGAGACTTCAGTAAAGTTTCGTATCGTTGGTCTCGAGGGCATCACTATTTGCAACATAAGGCCATTGAACGTTTCACTGTTCAGGCACTCAATTGACTCGGTTTTGAATGATCCCAATGGACTTCAATTGTTCGGAAACTGCTCGTTGGGTAAGCCCACATGATTCTGTGAGCGCCTCTCACGTTTGACTCGGATTTTGAGCAAGTAATGCCTCCAATTTGTCTGGCCAGAGAGAGGCTTTTCTTTAAAGCTAAATCTCCATTCTTGAATCGTCGAAAGCATATCTGCACATGATTTATCAATTGGCTTTTCTTTAAAGCTAAATCTCCATTCTTGAATAGTCGAAAGCATATCTGCACATGATTTATCAATTGGAGCATTGTCACCATAAACTTCCACATGCATTCGATCCATTTCAGCTGCACTTTTCTTCCAATTAAAGCAGAAACCTAAAACCTTCCTCAAATGCTGTTTCCCTAACACATAATCAACATTGTCCACACAGGGCAAAACAAGGTTTTTTATGAAATTCACTGCAATATGAACTGAATATAATGGACTGATGTTTAACCTCTCTGAAACCACCAAAATCAGCTGGCACTGTATGAGACAAACAACACTCAAGACTCAAAGCCATTTTTTTTAACGGACCGAAAAAATTTGTACTCCCAATATAAAAAGTGAAGTATTTTGGTTGGAACACCCTCGATAGTAAGGAATAGGTAGAATTGTGCGGAATTTGGACCGTTTCTTTCAAAGTCTGTCTGAAATTTCTCTAATCCTGAAACATTTATGACTCTGGAGTGTAGCGAAAAATGAGTTAATAATAGACTTCTCTGTGTATTGGCCCTCAATCGCTTTTCACTTCTCCCTCTTTCAACCTTGCATTATACAGTCCTTTCGTCATTTTCGATTCAGTTTGTGTTTCAAACCGGACGACAAATGATATACAGTTACCTTTATCCAGACCAGGAAGTTGTGAACGATAAACGCTACACCTAGAAAAGTGAAGGTGAAACGTATTGTAAGAAACCATACCTCCAAGCTGCGAACTACTACTGCCCTTTCGCAACTGAGATTGCATTCTTATTGCACAGAGTCAATGTTCTGTTGATATATTGCGAAAGACATTATCATATTCAACCATGAGAGTTGTGGGTTCCATGGGTGTGACACTGTTCGATTCCCTATAATCTTAAGACGTCTTACGAAACGTAAGAGTTGCTGAAAATTCGGAATTGAATATCATTTTTTTTTGCGCAATTGGGTCCTAAACATTTTACTTTCTACTTGATTGATTGGTTTTGAAATGAGATTCGATTTCGATTAGATCATTTGTATACGGCATGTTTTTAGTGCGTTTAATAGTCGTACAATTCACAATAGGTTTTTTCGGGTTTATTATAGCTTATCACCATATACCATTGTTGGAAAACACTTCGGAGAAATTGATGTTTCCGTTTTATCACTCTGTTTTGATCTAGAATACAAGTTCCACTTCATTTTGGCGCCTGATCTCCAGGTACAAGATATTTCTACAGCTATTATAAAATAGCATTTATATAGTTCAACACGTAAGAATACTCATTTTCTAGGAATTCAAGACATGGCCGGAACCGAATTGAACTTCATCTACTATTCACTACTACTACTTCTTCTACATTTTCACTGTTAATCATGAATTTCAAATTTAAAATTAAATTCATAGTCCATTCAAGAATGATTGACATCCCAGTAAGTCTTTAAAGTCCACACGCAGCTTCTTCGTTATTGAACCACTTTTAAGTTCTCTCTCATTCATAATACCTTGTCCAGACCGAAGTTCGAGAGCCAACGAACGAACACATGAAAAAAATTTCCGATTCATGACCATAACTCCGAATTCCATCGTAGTGCAACATTTTTTGAACTCAAAGACTTTTGGGCCCCCAGTAATGAGAACATGATTGAAAAAGAGCAACTGAGAACAAGTCTAGATATCCAACTTCCGCCAAAACTAGAACAGATTAAAAATATAATTCGGGTAGGTACCCATATCTTTATTACCAGAAATCTATTGATGATTCCATAAAAAAAAATTGAACTGCGGTTGAAGATAAAATCGAGAGACTTATTCGCTGATGAAGTCGTCAGATGTTTGCCGAAACATTGGATGAGATCATTCGAAATGAAAGAATGATCTCCAAAAATCTTACAATAATTGGCAACTATGGTCAAACCAAATCATTTGATGTACCACTAGACTTAATAGGGTTTCCACCACGCTTAAAGAAACGGATGAAGGCCACGTCCATGAATTGAATGAATTCATCAAGAGATGTGTTCTTTAAAATTCAGCGTTTTTCGGGAAAACTAGTTCCATAGGAAATACTTGCATCAATCGATACTTGAAATTTAAAAAAATGTGCATCGATCGGTATGACCACTATTTTGAATAACATTCATGGTTGTAAGTGTCTTTCAAGGATAAAATTACTCGAAACTGGTTTTTTCAGGAGTGTTTCCTGTTAGAATTTATATATTTCGACAAGAATGTTCAACCTTAACCTTATCTGGAATCATTGCGAATCGAGAATCAAGAAATAAATCCTAAATGAAGGTGAAATCACAAAATAACCACTTTGACTATAATTACCGAATATAACTCAAATAAAATATGTGGTACAATTAACTGTGATCCGTGTAGTTAATGAACATCAATTTTTATTCTTCTACATCTTCTACATTTTAGTTAAAACTCTTTCGCAGCTTTTAGGATTTGGGGAAAACTTACAAGAAACAGTTGTAGTAGTGCTACAAACAATCAATTTATAAAATGTCCAGTAAGAATGAAGTTAGTCAGAGACAAATCTTTTTCACTTCATTTTCAAAAAACCTCAAAAGTAATTAAGACATTGCAAAAAGCTAGTTGAGCGAAGTTCATTCAGTAAAAAGTTTAATATGAAATGTTACACTAAAAAGAGTATAATTTCATTATCATGGGTCCATTTACAACACTTTCATTGAACTTTTTCTATACTCAGGTATTTCCTAAAAACCGAGTAACAGAAAACACATAGTGAGAAACTTCAATCAATAGTGTTAATACCCCGCTGAATTATTATTTATTTCAAAACCTATTCGACTCCGGAAACAATAGACTAGAGAAAGAGAAGCTCTGAGTATGGGCACTATGAGCAGAATCATAGGCGTAGACAGGAAGGGGCCAGTATGAACGCCCCCCCTCAGAATTCTCGCTGCCCCTCCAGTTACTGAAATCGACATAATTTTCAAGCAAACAAAAAACAACACTGAGCTTCCCCGGTCCCCAAGAAAAAAATCTTGTTTACGCCAATGGGCAGAATACGAAAAGTAAAAGTGATAAAATTGATGAGTCGGGATGGATTCAAACCGAATGTATAGAAGGTTGAAGAGAATGCAAATATCATCTTCTTCGTTCGTTGATGCAATCGAATAGGTGAGTTGTTGCATAATGAAATAATATCGCTCTTAATGATCTTTTCGGTGATTGTACATAAACCATATTTAATCTGAGATCATAATCATAATCAACGTTCGAGATAATGCCCTACGAATAAAAGGATAATATTATAAATGAGTTTTATTAGAAAAGAAGACCTATTTTAGACGTGTTTTTATATCAACGAAATTCAAAATTGTTAAGTAAAGTGGGGTATCATGAAAAATAATCAAGAATAGGATGTATTACTGAGATATATGATCGACTTATCATCCTTTAGATATCATCTAATGAAAATAAAAATTGTATACCCTCGTTTGCAACCTTTTAACAATAAATATGACAAAATAATCAATGTAGTACCTATATCAATCAAGGATTTACCTAATATTCCATCCAAACAAAAAATAAAGGGGCATAATAAATATGCCCATAATGGCAATCAAGATACATTTAACTTCTTGAATTCGCAGTGCATTATATCAACAATGCCTTAAAATTCGATTTCGTTTCCATCAATTCGAAAAAGAAAATATTGAAAAAAAGTGATATGAAAGGTTTGAGAGGGAAAAGAATGATATCCAGAGAAAATTTGAAAATGAAAAAAATATTTTCGAATATTTCGAAGATCTTCGCTCAAATATCAGAAATAAATTGGCTTGCCAATCAGATGATACTAATATTATCTTGTATCTGTCCCATGTCAAGTTGGGATGAATATGCGAAATAAGAAAACACGGAAACATTGTCTCTCTACTAGGGAATAAATCGGATATCCATTTCCCTGTTGCAGTAAGAAAGGTTATTTATGTTTTAATAATGCCAATGCATTCCTGTTTTTTGCTTCTTGTAAGGTCGACAAACATTGAGAATGTCAAGGACAACTTCTCTTCTACGGGTAGATCTTTCTTTGTTGGAATGAAAGTGAATTTACTGATACATTTACTTTTTGCTCAGGTGGGATGAAGAATAACGCCGTGGGTGTAACCAATGGAGTATTACATGCATGGCGCGTAAAAAAACTGATCATGATAGAAGTGCATCGAGATACTGTGAAATAGCTGTATTCTCAAGAATTTTGTTCATCATAAAATGCTAAAACTTCCGCATAAGGAATGAAAAATTATTTCATCACTAAAAAATGTCGATGGCAGCCTTATAAAATTAATTTGAAAATCCGATAGGAAAAAAATTCAGAATCACATTGAAGGATTTTAAATTGAATTATTTTCATTAAAAATCCTCCTCACAGGATGATGGATTGTTTTAACATGTCCAAAATCACACACAAATAAAAAAATCGTCGGCCTGCCTTCAATGCTCTTTCACAAAAGGTATTGGGGATTAATCGATGAAATTTGGTTAAAAATTTTTATATCGCTCAACAACAATTTCCCTCCTCCTTGTTTCCAACAGACTAACGTGAATGGTTGAAAATTTAATTAATTAGTTTCTAAATGCGTTCGTGGAAACAAAAGTGTAACTCTTGTTTTTCGTAACGCATTTGTTGCTGAATGCGCAGTAATTTATTATTTCGATCCATATATTATGATGATGAGATATAGGTATAGATGAGATAATCAAGCGAAAATTCCTGAATATCAAATTTGGAACTTCGATAAAATAATTGATATGTGTTGTCAGAAATATTGCATTTTAATTATTCATAAATTGCATGTAATTAGGCTGTTTCGGGTTTCGATTTTTTAATTCACTAATCACGCAATTTCCATCCATTTCGCTGGCTTCGATATCAATAACGCGTTATTGATATATTGGGGAAGAACTACTGAATACTGATACCTGTGGAAAGATAAAAATAACGAGGTCGAAGGTGCACTTTTTTCGATTGGATAAATGACAAGTTTTTCCAGTAAAACGTTGACCTTTCCACTGGGTAAGTAAAAAGAATTATCTTTATATGACAATTGATGATGATGATGATATTCATCAATAACAGAGAAAATTGAAAATTTTCGAAAAAATACAAAAATTGGAAAACAGATGTTTTCAGAAGTAGGTAATACCGTTTATTGAACTAATAAGTACCTACTTCAATCTACGATAATACTACGGACATAACATATTTTGAAAATATCCAAAATGCATGTGTATTCATTGAAGATTAAAAAAAAAATGCGGTAGAAATATATGTACAAGTACCATACCAAAAAATCGTATGATTAACGATGACTTTTATGAAAACATCTGCATATAAATTTTCGAATGAAAATTATAAGGAGTAAACCAATTCATTTTATTGGCTCATTTGTATTATAGGAATTTAAATGATTGGACGTCTATTCAATGTTTGCATTCAATGTTTGCATTCAATGTTGATTTGAACAATTTATAATTTACTTCTCCTCAATATCATAAGTGGAAAGAATAAATATAAAAATAAAACTAATTTGAGAGGAATTCTTTAAAGTTCAATTAGGAATAGATCTGCATATTATGCATAATATAAATTCGTGAATTATTAGAATTTATTATTCTCTTGTAATAGAATTGAATTGAATTGAATTGAGTTATATGTTTACGTCTTATTACTGTTAATTTGTTTGAAAACAATAATCTTTCCTCACAAAATCATCACTAAAAAAAAATTGTCGCTCACGTATTCAAAATATTGCGAATATTTGGAAAAAACGTTATTCATTACTTCCATAACATTGAGAATGTGCATGGAATATTGATACTGCTTAAAATTAATTTTAAAAAAACATTCAACAACATATATTATGTATATATAGTGATTCCAAACATATTTGCATTGTCTTTCATAAATTTGTGATCGAATACACTTTGGCAAAGATTTATCAAATAATCTGGACACACTCAAAAGCTGGTGGTACTCATATATCAACATACTTACTTTCACTTTCTAAGTAGGTTAATCAAAAGAAAACATGTTTATTATGTAATTTTTTCAGTAAGCAAATAATTTTCTTTTTCAAACGGCACTAAGAGTAAAGGAAGAAATCTAATCCTGTGAAAGACTTTCAGGCATGCAGAATTGGTCAATGTTTTCATAAATTTTCCACAAAATAAAGAAACAGAAGAAATCTTATCACAGAAAATTGTTGACTGATTAACTGGTCTACCAAGAAAAATCCATATTTTTCATGAAAAATCTTAATTTTTTCTTGGAACGTTTCAGAGTCTAATGAACATTTGGGCAAATTTTCATTGAAAGAATAGTTTTCAGAGATTGTCAATTAATGAACAATATAAAAATACATATTTGTCATTCAATACACTCACCACACATGTTAATAAACTTCAATAATAATTTTTCTTCGGAATATAAATTGAAACCTCACAGCATAAAGATCTGCGATACCTACTGAATTCAAATACGCGATTTCCTATTATATAGGCAACACGATAGCCACTGAACTGTCACTGCCACCCCATTTGCTGTCATCTGATTGTCAAAAAACATATTTGAGGTTGACAACTGCCTTGCATTCAACTATGATCTACCCATCTGGTTGCTTTACATCTACTCATTGAACTCTATGGTTCATCAAAACATTTTGCATCTAATGTGCACTTGACTGATATTTTTCCATCAAAGAAGGATATTAATGATTCATCATATCATGAATTAAATTGCACATGCAATCCAAAACATTCAGGAATTTCAAAATGAAAATCCATCAGTAATTTGATTTGAAAATCTCTTTGTTAAAAACAAAGAGCAACCTTCCTCTTTGCTTATAATCTATGCCCCTTCCAGAATTCAAAATAACTGTCATTACCGGAAAGTATGGTTTAAATTTTATTGAAGTGGAATATATATTAATTAAAAAATATTTTAAAATGGGAAATGTGAAAAATTTAAATGAAGATTTCTGTACGATCTTCAATATGGCCCAGTTATCTACTGGTAGCCACCAAAAATCTGCTTCAAAACTAAAAACTCTATACAACTTGGTGGGCAACATGTTAACAATATTTTTGCACAATTTTTTCTCATTTAGGCATTATTTTTTTAGGTGGAAACTGATATTTTTTTTCAAACATTCAAGAAATTTGCCAATGCCATACTTGTTATAGACTCAAAACTAAAATGCCCCTATGTTGAGAGAATAATGGATTTTATAGGACTTACTTGTTACACTTTGAAACAAACTTTTGAAACTTCTATTGAGAATGATGATGATGAGAATGATAACATAACTGAACATCCTTTCCTTGAAAAATTTTTCTCATATTTATTGGAGGTTGTTAGCAAGTTTCAAAATTATTACAAGAATTACTCAATTCCAAAAGATTTGGAAGTAAAATGGAATTTCTTTATTATTTTCTAGATACAAAATGTTGATAACTTTAGTATAAGGAACAGAACCTGTCAATTAATCAATAGGATATTAGATCATTTAGTTGAGACTGATCTGAGCACACAATTTTGTGATAATATAGAAGAAGCTATGCTTGAAAGGTTAAATGTAGGTTCCTTCAATATGAAAGAAACAGCTTCTATGATACCAGTATATTTTAATATGAATTTGAAACTTGTATGTTTCAGGATCCCAAATTAGAAGTTCGTTTAGAAGGGATTCAAGCACTTCATAGATTCCAAGAAATTGAAAACCCATTAGATAGAATAATTGATATGTTCAAAATATTAATAGAACATGACAGATTTGCAAAGGTTGTATGAATAGAAATAATTCATCAAAATCATTATTCAGCGACCTTTTCTATTTCAGGTCAGACGCCTCTGTGTGTCAAAAGTAGCACTAAGGAAAGATGTGATTCCAATTCTTTTATCTAAATTGAGGGATGTTGATATTGCAGTGAGACTTGCAGCATTCAACAGATTAACTAAAATTCCTCGATCACTGAAGGTATGCCATTTTTTCAAAGTTGGCAATAGTTGAACTTCATATATTTCATAAAAAAAATTATCCTGTGTTGAACCATAACAGATATTGCAGCTGCATTATTTTATAAATCATCTGAATCAATTTAACAAATAATTTGTACTGTATTAAATTGGAAAAAGCTTGAAATTAAACTGGATAATTGTATTAAAATTACTGTTTGTAGATTGAACAGAGAAGACTAGTCTTATTATCTGCAAGTTTAGATACATCAGGCAAAGTCACATCATATGTTGAATCCACTATGTTGCCTGCCTGGCTGCAGCATTTTGATGACAATTTCCATACATTCATGAAAGCCATCCGCTTAGATGCAAATGAAAGTGATGTAAAAACAACTAATACTATATGTGAATTCATCTTGCGCACTTTATTTAAGTAAGCTTTTAGTCAATTTAAGTGACACATTTTTTATTTATTCAAACATTTCAGATCCAAACCACTTGATATATTGATCAGAATGGTTGGTATCAATGAAAACAAATTAATTCCATATGAAAATCTCAATTGGGAAACGTCAAACTATTGGAGAATCCTAGTACAATATATCAAAAATACTCTTAATTTGGAGGATAAAATTGAAGATATTTTGCCGGAGCTGGTTCATTTCTGCAAATATATTGAAGGGTAATAATTTATTTGCCAATTAATTCAATGTGAAATGGTTAAACATTATTAACAACATCTATCCAAACTTTTATTCATTCATGAAAAGAATTCAATTCATTTCATGGACATTGAAAGAGAAAGATTCAAATTTTCAAAAATTTTTTATCACATCAAATACTAGGGCACTATATTCGTATCAAATTAACCTAATAGGAAAAAAGGAATAGCTTCTGAGCCTATCAAAAAAAGTTTTTCTAAAAGGTTATACTCTTATTTACCTTATACTTTGAATTTTAATCAATGTCAAGTTCAACATTTTGCAGATTCTGCAACGACCTACCCGAGGTAAAATCAACCACAGACTTCCTTGAGAACCAGTTTATTCTGAAACAACTTTTCACCATAACTAAACAATATGATGTTTCTGACCCTAGTGGAAGATATGCCCTATTACATCTTGTACGTTATGTTTTATCTGAGGTTGTCCTGACTTTAGATACAGCTGAAGTTATCATTAAAAACCTAGAGCCTATTTTTGCAAAAGTGGAACTTAGGGCCAGGTATATCAATGAATTGATCTCAGAAATAATATATCCTGATACTGGGGAAGAGGGCATCAAAATGGAAATGGAATTTGATGATAGGGTGAGTGGTTCACTTTTCCATTTTTATTGTTTGCGACAATAAAGTTTCAAAATATGACATGAAAGATGGAAACGAACCATTTATCCATCTTGAAGGATGTAGATTGTGGTAATGGAAAACTGTAAATTCATTAATTGATAATATTCAGGAAGAATCAGAGAACTTCATGTTTCTCACTGTGTTGAATTATGGAGTATGAAATATACATCTCATACAAATATTTTAACACTAAGATATAGCCATTTTCAGTTTTCATAATGAGCTGTGCCACCCCTGGAAAATTAAAATTACCTTCAGAATAGGTAATTTCACATATACATTTTGATTTTTGAACATCGAATTACTCGAAAACGGCGCATTATACGAGAAAATATAAGGAATACTTTTATTTTACAAAACATTCAAATATTCATTAGATAGCGTTCAACTTAGTTTCAAGAGTTGGATTCTTGAATTTTTGGTACTTTTATGGTACGTAATGGTAATAATGAGAAAACTGGAAAACGTGGACTTTACCTTTTATTCGAAAAAGATTCATCAAATAAATGAAAAACTATATTCCCAAACTGATTTCATTTGATAAAACTGTTTGTGAGATAGTACTAAAATATGTTTTTTCAACGGCCTCTATCTTTTAAATCGAGACGATTCGGAAAAAGTGGTAAAGAGAAAAAGTGTTTTTTTTGATCTCAAGAATCTACTGTTAAAATATTTGTACCAGTCAAAGACTCACCCTGTATGTAATATATCGATTGTCACCAAAATTTTTCATCCTTTTGTCCATTTCGAAATTAAATCTGAAAAAAATACAGAACATAAAAAGAAAAAGAGAATGTAAATAATACTGCCTTCATCAAACTATTGTCACTAGATGTAGGTTTATACAAAATCGAATTTTTACTACGGTTTATTCTCTTTCAATAAATGAAGAATGGCCTGAATTTTTCTTAAAATCATCAATCTTTGATATTTCAGCTAAAAACTCTCAAAAGCGATTTGGCTACTACCTTGAGAATGCAAGAATCAGCAATAGCAGAGAAGGATTATCTTCTAGCAGAAAGTTTAGAAAAAAGATTAGGTGATATAAACAACCTGGTAGAAAATCTTGTCAAAGAGAAAGACTCAACTCTCAACCAGGAAGCAGCAGTAAAGAAAACTGATATTGCCACTCTAATCAAATGTTTGGATATAGCAGCTGGTTTGTTACTGTCACCAGAAGTTACAAAAATGACTTCATCATTAGAAACATTGAAAAGGGATACAATATTTGAACTCATGATACATGAAAATGAAACTGTACAGGCCAAAGCTATGCACTGTTATGGATTATTATGTATTATTGACAAGAAGACTGCCAGGGATGGAATCCATTTGTTTTATGCTCCCGTAAGTTTATCCAAGATCAATAAGCCAGTTAATGCAAACTATTCCCCTACTTTTTTTGTGACTTCTTAGTATATTTATTATACACGTTGGTGTATGTAGACACTAATTATAACGCCGGCAAGACATGTTACTTTCGATTTTAGGTGGCTTTCTGACAATGAAAGTAACACAAGATCAAGGGATGTATTAGTAATAGGCTATACTCGATCGTTTTAAAAGTTTCATACAGGCAATTGTTGGTGAAATGGTTTATTTTGATGAGGCCTATAAAGACTCACCTTTGAAAACACTCTGTTTAAGAGTGTTCGTTTACCATTTGTAGCTCAAGATCAGCTAGATGGCGCTCTTGATGCTTAACGAGTTTGCTTAGAATGCTGTTACAGGTTTACAAGTTTATGTTTTGGGTAGGCAGCATCCATTTGCAGATAGAGTGGCAATCCTTAAATCATATTTTTGAAGCATTTTTTTTCTTAACAAGGAGATTGTCCGTTCATCAATAAACTTCTTATAAAAAATTCGTCCTGCAAAGCAGGCGGGTATAGCTAGTTTGATTAAAACAATATAAAAATTATCTTTTTTTGGATGATAGTTTAATGTCTGAATTATAATAATATGAAAATTTTTAACGGCATACAGACAGGAATTGAATTGGTGGTACTTTTTTCAGAATTCAATTCCTGTCTGCATGCCATTAAAAATTTTCATATAAAAATTATCTCAAATAAGAACAATGCAAATTTCACAAAACAGTTATTGCAAATGTTAAAAAATTTTACAACCTTTCCTTTTCAAACCAAAAGTTGAAAAAAATATTATGGCATATGAGAGTTTGCAAAAGCATACAAAAATAAGAGAACTGCGGATAAAAAGTTTTCTTTATAATACCATTTCAGATTTCTGCTTACCAAACAGGGCAAGAATGTGATATTCAGATACTTCTGGTTTGTATCAAAGCAACAGTAGACTTATTAAGGGTCTTTGGCACCCAGCTCATCGCGGCGCCCGAGGAAAGAACGGATTTATCTGAAAGTCAACGGGAAGATCATCAACGACATTTCTTCGGGGGCACTTCATTAACAAATATAATTAAAGGTTTAGTGGATTTAATGGACGACGAGGTAAACTTGAATTATACTAGTTTCATTTAAAATTTGTTTGAAAACTAATTCATTCCAGCAAATTCAAGTACAAGAAACTGCAGGACGTGGTTTATGCAGTCTTGTTTTAAGCAATATTGTACAATCTTCGTCCTTACTCTCCAGGTTGGTTTTGAAATGGTGCAATCCGTATGGTGAGTTCAGTATGATAAAGATTTTCAAAGAAGCTTTGTGAGATTTTTCACATCTCCAAAAAAATTGAAGGAACATAACGTCGCCTTGGACGTGAATGTCTAATCCACTCAACATAAATTTCGAGTAAAACGCATTTGAACTTTTTTCGCTCTAGAAAATCATTAACGCCTAGCTCACGACTAGAACTATAAAATTCAATTCTCAGCTTGTCAAATGTGGGTTACAACTTTTTACTCCTATTGAATATTTCAAATCAGCCCTGTAGAAAACAGTAGTGGAACGGTCCAAGCCGCTAGGTTTTATTCTCTTAAAAAATGTTGCTTAGATCTTTTAGCAATTTTGTTAGAACTCAATGAATAAGCTACAAATCGATTGAATGTCTTCACTACTACTAAATTTGAGCTTTTTTGAAGTTGTCTACAGTTCTAATTCAGAAAACCTAAAATTGTGGATTAGACCTAATTCACGTCTAAGGCGACGATAAAAGACAAAAAAAATCGTGTTTTTTGAAATGAAATGTATTTATGTGTACAATGATTGAATCAAGTTGGATTTCTTCAGACATAAAATTCCATTATGCTTGGTTTGTAAGAAATAAATCTAGACAACTTTTTCTTTGCGTGATCATGCGATGCCCGTACTTATCTCAAATAAAACTCTCATCAAAAATCAAGGATATTGAATTAATTTGTGATATCTCTTCAGAAAAACCAATGCAGGCTGGAGAGAAAATCATTAAAATGTACATTTCTGAAACATACGGACCGAGAATGATAACAAACTTGCTTCATGATAGACCAGAAGAGGTTTCTATAATCATTATAAACTTATGTATGGAAAACATACTTATACATCAGAAATCATCAGTATCCTCAACTTTTGATGAACCGAAAGATCTACATATAAATTTTGTTTGGCATGTCAGTCCGATGTGATACAGCAACAAGATAAAGCTTCCCAAAAAACATGAATCAAATCCGGAGGTGTTTTTTATTTTCTCCTATGTTTGATTTTTTCACATTCACAGATCAATCTCAGAAACTCAAGCAATTAATTGGTGTGACGCTGCAACAATTACCACGAATATCTGGTTTCCACCGACAATGGGAAGGAACCATCCTCATAACCCTCAAAGCAATTATATATGCGCCAGATGACAGTCCATATAGTGATACCAATGTTGATGACATAGCTAAATTTTTAATAGCCCTATTTGAAGTGAATTTAGAAGTGAGTTTTATTTCCCAGAAAAAAATATTTGTACACTCCTTATCGTTCTTTTTATGTAAGAACATAATTCTTATAGAAAATTTTTGGTTTCAGGACGAAAGAGTATTGTTCAATTTTGCTATGAGAGTATGTCTTGAAATCAGGAAAAAACCGAAAGCCAAACAAGTACCAACCCTAACAAAGGTTTTGAATATGTTGAATCTGAATAATGAAAATCCCATAATCGACGATTTATTGGCTACGTGTGATGAACTTCGGGAGGTAAGTGATGAGAATTAAATTTTATCATTTTATCCTCAAAGTCTCTTTTCAGTTGATTCATAATCATTCGACCATAACACAGATATCGAAATTCATGGGAAAATTGAACCAAATCAAAAAATATGAAACTCCTAGGGCCACCAGTCCAATCAGTGCTGACGAAAGTGGAGATGATAGTGAAGAAGTTCAAGTGCAATGTAATGGAGTCCCGACTATATTTGAGGAAGAGTGATGAGTGAAATAGTTAATGAAATTCATGGGAGGTGTTGATTAGATTAAGATAGTAATTAACGTGAGTGTCCATTATTTCATAATGTTATTTGAAATATTTATAATGAAAGGTTGATAATTATTTTATATTCTACAAGAAATTATTAAATTTATTGAAATGAAACTTTATATTAAACTTCAAAAATATTAAGGAAAGTAAGTGTATTTGTATTATGAAATATCCAATCTCTGATAGAGTCCAAATAATGATTTTTCATTTCTGAACAGGGTCAAGGTTTTTTTTTCATGGAATCTACTAAACATTCACAAATCTACTGAAAATCTACTGAACGCCTAATAGAATCTACCTAAAAATCTACAGTGTTCTTTTATAAGACTACAATTGACTGAAATTGAAAAATATGTGCTTTTAATGAACATTAGCCACAGAATTATTCAGTTTTTGTGAAATTAATCGTAGGACGTCGAGTAGGCAGTGAAATTTTGAAGATTTAAGGTTCCATGATAATTATACAGGGTGTCTTTAAAGGTGAGGCTTTTTTTGGCAGAAGGTAGAACTCATCAAAATAAGTCGTTTAACCAAAAATTATCTATATAAAATATCCAAGATGTCTGAGATACAACGCCTAGAAGTTCGACAAAAGTTTATTGAATTTCAAATACGGGTCTGTGGAAGGTGACTCCGGCATCGCAAAAACGAAACAAAACATAAGCATATGGCTGGACAATGAATGGTTCAGTACCAAGTTCATTGGATTAGATGTGTCAGGTCACTTTTGAGAGAAATATAATTGTGTACTCTTGGCATTCCTTATGTTCAGAAAATAATTTTCGTAATCTGTTCAAGTATAATAACTTGTTAACAAGCGCCAGCTCCTGCGGAGCTTATACTGGGCCACTTAAATTTTTCACGAAATTCGTTAAGGACATATATTCAGGATTTGTAAAAAAAATTTTGCGAAAGAATTTTATTTCAGGTTATGAATGAGAAAATGTTCTTTTTTTTATTTCATTTATCGAAATTATTCTTCTGTAGATTTAGTACTTAGTTGTTTGATTTCATCAAGAAACGGATAAAATTTCTGGTGTTTTCATGAAATCAGGAAGTCTCTGGTTCCTCCGATTTACTTCTCTACTGTTATTTACTATAATAGTACTAGGAAATTCTAGTCAAATTTGCTATCATATCATTTTCGATATTTTTGCAACCAAAATGATATAAGATAGAGGTTATCAAAACTAAATCGAATCATTTATGTAATATAATTTTTTCTTTTTCTGGTAAAAATTACTGATAACATCAAATAATGTATTTAATATAAACATTTCGCATAACAAATATCTCTATATTTAAAACCATAATATGAGTACATGATTCATTCAAGTTACCATGAAAGTAACAGGTGGAATGAACTTCCAAACATGACCTGTTGTAGATTCATTATAATTCATCATAGAAGAGCTATCAGTACTGCATTTGACACTTAACTTATACTGGCCACCTGTGAAGAATATCACATTACACGAATACTGCACTGTCTGCTGAGGATTCAAATTTGATATCATGTGTCTGAAATCGAAAAATACATTCATTCTTGACCATAAGATAATTGAAGAAATTAAAAGCAAAATGACCAAAAAAGGCTTTGGCTTACACTATATAATGTAAAAATTATGATGGCGGTAGATATATCCATCTACCATTCGTTTTCTTCATCTGAGCTTCATTAAACTTGTTCTAGTTTCGAAAACCGCGAAGCATGGTGATGGACAGTTTCACAACCGCAAACCAGGTTTTCAGGTATCTCAGTGGCTACTAGACATAAGCTACAGGTATCATAGGAAACCTTTCCCATGTTCTGCAGGTTATAATTCACAGGAGAGTGAGTACCTATGAGTCATTTTCCTCAGTTCTAATTTACTCTGTCAAAGAACCTTTTTGTACCAGCTTGTCTAGTAGAAGAGGAATATCTTGGCGTGTATTTGTCCTTTGACCATCCGTCAGAAAACAAGCTGCCTCTTTTGCTTGGAAGCCACAAAATGGCTCTGGTCCAATGAAGGTAGTTGTCCCCTTTTCTCTTGCCAGGTGATCTGCCATTTCATAACCATCTGCGGGATGACCAGCGAAGGTTGATCAGATAATTTATTTTGAGTGTGTTGATTGACATCTGGAAAACCCAGACAAACGTTGACCGAGATGACCGATAGTCAAGCATAGTAGGGCTGCTTTGCTGTCAGACACCATGTGTATCTTTCTTTTCCGGTAATTACGATTCGTAGAATGCGAAACGCACTCCATTTCTTATGGAGGGGGTTTCCGCCTGGAACACTGATGAGGAGAAACCCAATGCTATGTCTAGATGGACGTCCATACTCGGTTTTCGAGCCATCACTTTAAAACACCGTAGACCCTGCAGAGAAAACTACTTCGTGATAAGTCCATTGATCGCGATTTGGAAATGTCACGTTTTTCTGGAACTCATGTCTTTGCTATCTATGACTATTCCTCTAGAATGTTAAGGTGCTCCAGTGATAGAAGAGCATATCTTCTTCTGCAGCTTGTCGAGGACTCTTCTCCCAATCGGTGATTTAGGTCTTGGCCACCAGATGGAAGCTGCATAGATAACGATTGGCCACACAATGGATTTATAGATCCAGTTAGTCAGTTCAGGTTTAAGTCCCACATATTTCTGACCATCCTCTGGCACAAAAAGAGACCTCTCTGATCCTTACTAATCATGGTCCGAGATGCGAGCTTCAAGAAAGCTTTTGGTCAAAAATTCCTCTAAGGAATTTAGTGAGCTTTGTGGAATCAAGGCTCCAATTCAATTTAAAATAACATTTATCTTTGCCCAACATATATCAGGTGTTGGATGAATAAATAAGGATAAAAGAATTTTCATTAACAAAGAATTACCTGGGTGTGCCAGTTATCGCTAATCTAGTTTCCATTCTATAATTCAAATTTCCATTTTCATAGTCCTGATAGAATTGTACGCAGAGTGTAATTTGCTGAAGTGCTTTATCTAGGCAATTGGTAACTCTCACAAGCAATTCCAGACAATCTCCTGCCTCACAATTAATTTCTTCCTGAGGTTTGATTACTTCACCATTTATTTGTATTTCTGTAAACCATAATGAGAGAATTATTTCATATAACTTTTTTCTTCAATAATTTATGAATATACTCATGTCTCATTCAAAAAGAGCTTCAAAAGGTCCTTGATGACTTTCCTATGAATGCTTAAAGTAGGAACTAGCCAAAAATGAATATCAGCAAATCGAAATGATAATTTTGGTTGAGATATCTGTTCCAAAACTTTATTGGGTTTTAATAATTCGCAAAAAAAATCAATGTTATTTCTAGAAATGAGCACAATTTCGCACCTGAAACTTTTTTAAATATGATTCCATGATCCTTTCAAAGCAAAATCATGCTTATGTTCATATTTGCATTGTTGAAACATCACATTCAATGAAATACAGGGTTATTTTTAGCCATACTTCAAACCCTAAAATTTTGAAACATCGAAAATAAGACATGACAAAAACCTCAAACCTAATTCATGATACGGCCAATGGATCAGTCCAGTTCAGATGTTGTGGAGGGGCTTCA
Source organism: Coccinella septempunctata (assembly GCF_907165205.1). Classification (NCBI taxonomy): domain Eukaryota; kingdom Metazoa; phylum Arthropoda; class Insecta; order Coleoptera; family Coccinellidae; genus Coccinella; species Coccinella septempunctata. Next base: position 48,647,923 of record NC_058189.1, on the reverse strand, counting down.
TATATTACATTAAGAAAAGTATTCTACAATGAGAAAACCAAAAAAAAACATATACCTACCCCAGAGTATTGGTGACATCCCTACAATATCTAACATTGAAGGTGCCAATGTAATTCCCTGCAGAGACGCCTTGCCCTTGGTTTCTGTAGCCAAAAGCTGCCAATTCAAATCCACCAAATTGGCTATGTGTTCCGAATATATTTTGTCCAGATCGACATTAACCTCGCTCCTGTTGTCTTCTGAATTCTCAACATACAAACTTTTGAATTTGGAAAGCGGGCATCTTTCCACTGGCACTGGCACCCTGCAACTTTCATGTCCCTCTATAAGCATAGTTTTGGAAGGAGCATATTCAAGTTCCATTTCCTGTGATGTGAGATTTGCTACGTCAAGAACCAGATAGAAGTGAGATGGCGTTTCTGCAGGTAGAACATCCCAATTGGTCACTTGAAGAGATGGTAGAATTTCAAGAGTGAAATAAACCGAGCATGTCCGACATTGTTCAGCTTGCAGACCTGAGCCGCCACTGGAAATAAGTTGAAATCAGGAATGCAAATAATATTAACATGAAGAAATCAACCACTTTAGCGTTCTTTAAGACGCAAAAATAACCAAAGTTGGAAACAATGCCTGTTTATGCATGCGCCTTCAGACTGAATTAACTCTTTGTTAAAATGCTGTTTTTCCAAATATCCAAAGTATAATAATTTTATATTGTCTGCCACTTACCTGTATCGAAGTTGTAGTTGCCCTTCTACTACACTGGACAGTACATTGTTCGGCAGCATTAAATGAGTTGGAGATCTCCATCCAGCAGAACTAGACTGACCGGAGTTCGTAGAGCGAAAGCTCGAACTAACATCTGTTCTTCTACCTGGCAAGCTATGCATGGGAGAATTGAGATGTGATGGCAAAGAACTGGGCCCACCAGAACCACTTCCAATCAATGAGCTTCCATATATCCCACTGTTGAGCTCTTGTAAAGGGGCTATAAAACTGGCCTGGGCATACAAGGTTAAATTTATGACAGCACATGAGCCTGGTTGAAGAGGTAATTGATCCTGAATAGCTTTATCAGACCAAACAAACATTTTTTCCTGAGTTGCTGGGTCCAAAGCACTCTGAACAGACACTTCAAGATATTCTATGGGAATTTGACCTTTATTAGTCAATGTGATGGTGCACTCAGAAGTTTCGCCGTGATATAAACTTGAACTAGCAGATGTAGTAACACTATCAAAGTCCCTCAATGAAGAAAATGATGCACTTTGAGGAAGTGAGGTCGTAACTTCAATCACTGGAAGGCATGGAACTACTTGAACTGTGAAAAATGGCAAAAATCCCTCCATATGTTTCAATCGACAATTTGATTTCACACCTAAAGTATGTGTACTGAAACCTTGAAGTTCTAGTTCACCATTTTCTTTAGGAGTACCACTAAGTGTAACCAAAGTGGCTGAGTCAGGTGGTAGGATGACTGTTTCTGGAATTGATTCAAAAACGACGCCGGAACTCAATAATCTCATATCGCTTACTTTCAATTCGAAGGGAAGAGGATTTAAAAGTTTAAGAGATACACTGCAAAGATCACCTTCAACCCACAAAAATTCCATTTTTGTTTTAGGTTCCAAAGAGTTCCTTTCCAAGCTCCCAAAATGGATTGGAGTAAATAAAAATGGACCGCTGTCTTGCTTTGCAATTTTAATTTTACGAGGCTGAAGATGGGGTTGCAAACTTTTTGGTATGAATTCTTGGCATACTGGAATGTTTATTAGGTTAGCTGGTGGTATAATAGATCCATTATCTAGTACTAAAGCTACAGGTGCTCCCTCACATTGTGCAGCCAAGGACTGCAGTTGTATGCAAAGATCTTTCTGCTCTTGTTTAGCTAAATGCTTCCACATTGTTTGAAGAAGGAATGTCATGTGCCTTGTAGCTAAGGCAGAATGTCCCATTCGCTTAGCAGCCACTACTAGTTCTTGAAGAAGTTGTATTTGTAATGCTGGCCATCCCTGATCTGCTGTTAGAACTTCCACTGGATCCAATGTGAGTTTATGGCCAGGTAAACTCTGTACCATCAGATTATAACATTGGGACCAGTTAGGAGTAGGATTTTGGGGAGACACATACCTATAATAAGAATTGAAAATGTATTTGAAGTTGGCCCAGCACTTTTTTGCGAATTTTGTGCTGATTTCTTATGTTCAAATTTTTTCATTACTACATACAGTTCTCAAGATATTTCACAAATTATATAAAATGGGCCAGCGGGTCAGCCAGCAGTTTTCAATCGTTTGGGTTTTAATGTATGAAATAAATTGAGCTATACTTGACAAACTAATCTTGTGGAGAATCAAAAATGAAGAAAAAAGTTAGTCTAGCACTTTCAAATTATTGAATTGATGTGACCGATACTTGATGAGAATCCATATTGGAACTAAAAACAGATTATATGATTTTCATAAAAATGACTTTTCAAACCACAATGTGTGCTTTGATATCACAAAAGCACCTTCAGAATGGGTGAAAGTAAACTCAGTTTACCTGCACAAAATTAGCACAGTTATATTTTCAACTAAGATAAACGAAAGGCCCGACTTTTTTCCGAAATCATTTTTCGGAAAATTAGCAGGATTTTCGTGAAAATTTCAACAGTACAAGTTAGCACATGTATAACACAGAAAAAATGAATGTGATGGGCTAACTTTTTTTTCAATTAAGCGATTTCCGGAAAATCCGAAGAGTTCGTGAAAATATTGACACAAATTTTTCTGCTCATTTTCAAGAAGAAGAAATAAAAGTGCTGGGCTAACTTTTTTCTCCATTTTCGATTTTCAGGGAAATCAGAGAAACCATTTGCAAAAATTTGAAAGGCACAACTCAGTACATGTATATCACAATCTATTTCAGCTGATAAAACCCATATTTTTGAAAATATATTTTATACATTTTGTGAAATATCTCTAGATATAGAATAAAGAAAAAATTTCAAAAGCGCAAACCATCACACACAATTCAGCACAAAATTTTTTTTTGGAAAAGTGCTGATCCAATCTCAAACACATGAATTGAAAGCAACCCAGCATTGGCACAAGTTACTCTTAGCTGCTCCTTGTCATTTCGAATTTTTAAAAGGCGGTGTTGGTACTGAAGGAATTTTGAGTGTTTTTATATTTTTCCAATCTCATATTTTTTCTAAAACAATTGATGTGTTGTTACTTACCTTGTTGCTGCAAGTCTCTGACAAAAAGAAGCTTTTCTAACGAAGCCTATTTGAGTATACAAATCTGCCAAAGTTTCAAATCTTTCAATTTTTTCTTGCTCAGAGAGGGTAAGATTAATATACACAACATTTTGTAGAAAACTTGCAGCTTGTAAGGCATGATTTTGCTCGATAGCAATCCGAGCTGCCTTGAAGCTTGCTTCAGTCTCGACAATACCTTAAAATGAAAAATGAGATGGTGAAGAATTTTTATGATGGTAAAAATCTATACCTGCATTTTGATATTTGCTATAATGGATAATGGCTTCCCGATATTTTCTTGCTATTTCATCAGGAACTAATAAATGGGGCATAGTCTTTCTCAATGTTGACACATCTATAACATTATTTGTTGGAGTTGTTGGAATTTTTTTGGGTGAACCTTCTTGCAAACTAGCATTTCTGTGTAATGCAGAACCTCTTTGGATGTTGGGATAGATTACAATAGATGAGGCTGCACTCTGACCTTCATAAGCTGCTCCTAACCACAACCAGTCATTTATTGTTTTAAGGGTCTCTGCTGCAGTAGCATAATAAACTAAACTCTCATTTATCAGACCTGCTTGTAGACAAAGATCACCCAAGTGTTTTGTCATCCTTCCAGCACACCTAAAAGTAGTTATTAGGCAGCTATCAAGAAAACATAACAAATCACACTGGTGGTTGTGTAACTTAAGCATGGTTCTCAGAATTTAATGATATAGTTTTTCAGCATCCCATAATTTAGCTTCTTTAAATGAAAATCATCAGAAGAGACTTAAATCTAACCTTTTCTTATTATTTCGGGACTCAAGATCTAAACCAACAAAATCTTTCTTTTCAAATGGAGCTAATAACAGAGATACACGTTCCAATTTCTCTCTAGACCTTTCCAATCTTTTAGATTCAAGAATCCAGAACAATGAATGTATGAATTCCACCATTTGTTCTTCCAAGTCAGAGCATGTCCCAGATTCATTGTAAAAAAGGGCTCTGGTCTTGAAATTACTTGGGGTGGTGTACTTTTCCACAGAATCATCTTTCTTTATCTTCGGTATTGCTAAAACTTGTAACATGTAAAATTTTTCAGCCTAAAGTAAAATTTCATATTTCAGATTGCAATACAAACCTTCACCCTCTGAAGTGCTTTTAGTTGTATCGTCACTAGAACTTGAATTATCAACTGGACTTGAATCCTCTTTTGGAGGTCCAAACAAAAGACATCTAGAATCATAAAGGGTGCTTGTATATTTAACTTTCAAACTTTCATGAACTCGACATATTTCATTCAGTTCTTGTTGACCGTCATATTTCCCTAAGGTAACCAAACCAAGTAGCCTCCTATGCGTTTGAAAGTCCCCCCAATCATTATTCTCTACCGGATGTTCTCGAACATATCTTACACATATGTTTCGTGACACCCCAACAGAATCAGTTATTTTAACAGTGTTTATTTTTGAAATTCGATCGAAAAATTTGTTGAATATTTTCGGCTTCAATTGAGAACCTATCTGCCTGACAAGTATCAAAAGAGCTGCATGATCATGTGTAAACTGTTCATAATCGGGATGAGACATGTTTGGCTCAGATGAAGATGTCGACAGTATATAACTAACAGAGGAACGCATTGGTGTGACTGGAATTCGTCAATTGAAATTCATTTTCAAGAGGGAAATAGGTAAGTATTGAGTGCAAACCAGAGATGTCTTTGGTGGAAACTTTTCAGACATTCCTTTATATCATTCATAAAAATCTGAAGTAGCCCATAGATAAACTTCACAGTTTTACATCCAACTTATTCTCATTCTGAATCTTTTTATGAATGAGGATGTTATTTATAATTAATGTGTTTGAACTCTGAATAATAACATAACTAGATCTCTGATCAAAAATCAAAACAAAATCAGAATTTTGACAGTACCATAACCTTAATTTTTGATTGTACCATAGACTTAATTAAGATGTTTTTAGACATCTTAGACTTAGACATATGTCTATGGATTGTATTACATTCAAAGATGGCAAATCTGAATCAGAATCTGAGATATCTCTGATCTGAATCAAGGAGATATATGAGGGGTTCAGAGCTGAAGTGAACCAAGTCCATTCAGCCTAATTTTGAGATGAATGGCTAAGAAGTTGTTTATCACCAATCAATTCAAAAGTGACTTCTTTATTTGTTATTATTCTTATGTAAGCATATGCTTACATTCTAACCTTTTAAAATCTAAAGAAGTCACTTTTGAAATAATGGGTGAAAAACAACTTCTAAGCCATTCATCTCAAAACTAGGCTGAATGGACTTGGTTCACTTCAGCCAAAGAGGAACTTTGCTTCAGCTCTGAACCCCTCATATATATAGAAGTACAACCAGGTTGTACTTCTAAAGACAGAAGTGCAAATAGGTCATTTCAGGGGGGTCTAACCTCTTGCTAATTTTTGACCAAAAAAAATCGAGATTTTCGAAATCGAGTTTTTATGTAAGGGTAGAAGCCGTGGCAACACTGATTATAGAACCGGAGTTCCCAATTGAATCAGACCGGAGCTATCGCAGATTGAAATTTGCAGTTTTCGAAAAATATCATTTCGAAGAAGAAAATCTAAACGAAGGGAGATAGGCTCACGGGAATGGATTCAGCGTATTCGAAAACCTATATTTGTATACCAAACTTTCGAATATCCGACACTGTTTACGAGAAAATCGAATTTTTTGTCTTTCCACTTTCCATATTTGAATTTACTCTGAACGGCTCTCTGGAGTGCAATTTTCTATCGAATTATGAACTTTTTGGTTTTCTGGAATTTACAAAACAACCTCCATGCACTCCATATCCTAGGACAGTAGTAGGGCAACCTGGTTTTTAGACTGAAGTGTAAATAGGTTATTTTAGGGGGGTCTAACCCCTTGCTAATTTTTGACCCAAAAAATCGAGATTTTCGAAATCGAGTTTTTGTGTCAGGGTAGAAGCCTTGGCAACGCTGATTATAGAACCGGAATGTCCAATTGGATCAGATGAGTATAACGGGAGATATCGCAGATTGAAATTTGCAATTTTTGAAAAATATCATTTCGAAGATAATATCTAACAGAAGGAGATAGACTCACCAAATTGCTTGGAATGGCAGCGTATTCGAAAACCTGTATTTGCATACCAAACTTTCGAAAATCCAACACTGTTTACAAGAGAATCGAATTTTTTGTTTTTCCACTTTTCATTTTTGAGTTCACTTTGAAGAGCTCTCTGGAGTGAAATATTTTATCGAATTATGAACTGTTTGGTTTTCTGGAATCAACAAAACAACTTCCATGCAGTCCATGCCCTAGTACAGAAATAGGAAAAACTGGTTTTAAGACAAAAGTGCAAAGTCATTTTAGGGTGGTCCAAGTCTAACCCCTTGCTCATTTTCGACCCAAAAAATCGAGATTTTCGAAATCGAGTTTTTTAACTAGTGTGGAATCCTACGCAACGCTGATTATAGAACCGTAAATCCCAATTGGATCAGACGAATATAACAGGAGAAGTCGCAGATTGAATTTTGCAATTTTGCCATTTAAACGGAAATCTAAATGAAGGGAGAACGGCTCACGAAATTGCTTGGAATGGATTCTGCGTATTCTAAAACCTATAATTGCATTCCAAACTTTCGTATATCCGACACTGTTTACGAGAAAATCGAATTTTTTGTTTTTCCAGGGGTGGCACCAGCTCATTATGAGAACTCAAAATGGCTATATCTTTTTATCAAGGCCGAATCGGAAAAAATGGTGAAAATGAGTGTTTCTTTTGACCTCAAGAATCTGTTCTTAAAATATTTGTACGAGTCAAAGACTCACTCTGTATATGTGATACAAATTGCTGGGTGGCACTCCGCGACTATACTACTATAGGCAAAGATTATATTATCTATAATCTTTGACTATAGGTACTATTATCCGTCTGTTCCGATATTCCTGAACAGTACTGTCAGTATTTCAGAGACGATGCCTATTGGCCCAGTCGTTCGAGTTCTATTGTTATTGGATTGCAGGCCAGTAAAACCAGCAATATCGGAACAGACCCTTATATCTAATGAATATTTGAATGTTTTGTAAAATAAAAGTATTCATCATATTTACTCGTATAAAGCGCCGTTTTCGTGTGATTTGATGTTCAAAAATAAAAAATATCTGTGTAATTTGAAAATTTGGGTCCTTTGGCTGAATATAACTCTGTTTAAAAGATCCATAGATGTATAGAGTCACATATTTAACTAGTTAATCTGAAGATAATTTTGTTTTTCCAGGGGTGGCATAGCTCATTATGTAAACTTAAAATGTCTATATCTTTTTATCAGGGCCGAATCGGAAAAAATGGTATAGGAAAAAGGAGTCTCTTTCGACCTCAAGACTCTACTGTTAAAATATTTGTACTAGTCAAAGACCCTGTATATACCATTATTGTCTCTTTCAAAGATAGCTAGCCAAGTGTATGTGGCTATAGGCTGAACTCAATGAACGGACCCTTATTGTGTTCAGGAATCACAAAAATGTTGCCGTCCTGTACATCAGTATCTGGATAGGTGTCTAAATTTTATTATTGGATAGAGCCTTGATATGTTGGGGGTAATTGTTACCAGTAACCACATTTGTATCATCGTTACGCCCGCCTGAACTGAAGGCATCAAGTTCTTGTATGAATATTGCAACATTTTGCGATGAAAATAGATTAATTATATGAAGGAAAATTTCACAGTAGGTACAAGAAAATGACCAAGAATCGAAAGTCAAAATATTCGTTCATCACCATCAAAATGTGTGGTGTAGTGATGATCTTGAATGAGCATATTATTATATGCATAGGCTCGGTTTTGTTGAAGAAAATATGAATCTATCAATAATGCAGTTTTATGTTCATAATTTATCAAATCATATTCATCAAATGTTTTTTTTTAGTCAAAAGCAATCTAGCAACTGTAGCATCTATAGTATATCCAAATCCAAGAGGCCAGAGGTAAACATTACAGCATGCAGTGATCACGCGTCAAGAACGTGATAACGCAGAGGTGTACTAATAAATTGAATTCCGTGAGCGTTATATTTTAAAACTTCTTGAGTGTTCCAGTTCCGGTGAAAAATATGTATGCTTATCTACGAGTCTCAGTAATGAACAATTAATCTAAAGTTCTCACTTCAATAAATACTATGTATATAAATGTGTAACAATATTTTTTTTGTAAAAGTGACTACCCCGTAGTGTCGTCAGAAGATGCAGAACTTTCCTCTAAGTTGACGATGACTGTTGTTATATCATCCATAATATTATCCAGTTTCCACATGTCTACCTCAACTTTTTGTTTGACATGTTTCACGCACTTTCTCCATCTTTCGGAAGTAACCCGTCAGAGTCAGAGAGCCTCTTGAAAAAGATTTTGGACGTCAGCCATTTTGAATGTGGTGTTTTTATTTGCCACAAAATTCTTGACATCGGCCCAAATCAATTCAATAGGGTTCAGTTCGCAGTGGTAGGGCGGTAATCTAAGTACAGTAATATTTTGGGCCTTTGCGGTTTCATCCACGATGTATTTTTCAAAGTTTTCTTTGCTCTGCCTGACTATCTGCAACTATTGCGCTTTTATGAGGTCAGGGGTGAAATCAATATTTTTCTCCCTCAACCATTGTTGGATATCACTCTTTCTGAGTTTCACAAAACTTTGATTGCTCGATCAACGATTTGGCATTCGATTTCCCGAAGGAAATCATTGAAACTTTCATATTTCCGAATATATTGGAGGAGTAGCAGTTGAGAATCATCAAATGGGGGTGTATAGATTATTATTTGGTGCAAGAATGATATTCAGAATGCTTATGACCAACTTATCGACTGAAAACTAATTGACGTTCATCCGTCAATCGATCGTTGATTCTCTGATCAAGCTTTATGAAACCGAGGGTTAAACTCAAAATTCAAGACCTACCCAGACGGATTTTTAATCCAGTAGATAATCCAGCAAGTAACGCTTGCCGAGAAGATGTAACTGTTTTATCGGTCCACACTTTGGATTTAGTATGACCGGCATTTACCCAAGTTTCATCCAAGCAGTAAATCTTTCTGTTTTCATCACGGAAGGTCCTAATTTTCGTGAGATAGTTTCTTCTCCAACATTTAATGTCGTCACGGTTCATTAAAAAACTGTTGCGTTTGCGACGTCCATATTTGAAATTAAGTTTTTTCAATATTATAGAGAAGGTACTCTTTTTAAAATTTGGCAGGTTCGAGTCTTCATTAACTATTTTTAATACTTTCTCTATAGTCGGGTGTTCATTTCTGAAGAAAAACTCGTGAATTTTTCGCCGTATTACATTTTAATCGAAATCTGATAAGGACTCCCATTTGGTGGTCCGATTTTGATTTGTTGCCGGCTGTGATAGAACACCGGAATTTATGTATTCGGAAATAATTCTCCTAACACTTCGAGCTCCAATGCCAAGTCTCTCAGCAACTCGGAGTTCTACGTCCTTTAAACACATTCCTGCATTTTGAATAATCTCAATTTTATAAGTATTCAAAATCATATCTTTTATCTCGGCACTGAAGTGTCGTTTCAGACGTCTCTTTTTTGGAGGACTTAAGTCAACACGCGATTCCTCAGCAGTATCAGTACTTGACATTATCTTAAATGCTTGTAACTTGAATAACTTGCTACAACTATAAACCAATTTACGAAAGAAAAAGCAATGAATGATCTCTGCAGTTCTGCACAACAATTCGCATACAATCAATGAATAAAACGTAATGCGGTTCTGCATTACTCCCACCTGCAAACATGGCGTTCCTGAAGCTTTGACCAATAAGAGGAGTACCTTAAATAATATCACGCGTTAGTCAGTGTGTTTACGCTGGCCTCTCGGATTTGGATAGACTATAGCAGTTGACTCAGCCTATAGCAATTGCTACATTTGCACTCAGCACCAAATTCACGCATAGGTCCTAAAAAGTGCGTAATAAACTATCGATTTTCAAGATCAAGTGTGAGGGGCAGGAATTACTGATTTTCAGTGTCGCTGCGCAAGGTCGGCCCGTAATTTTGTCCATCTCGAGAGTTTCAGGGTCACCAGCTGTGAAATCAATATTTAAACTTTTGATCGACCGGAAATTTCCTCGGATTTCAAAGGCTTTCGCCTTCTTAACTGATTCGTTGAGTAACTTAGCTGATAATTTCACCTTATTTGTTGGAAGGATTTTCCAATTTCGAGTATATATGCTGAAACGGCCAGTTAAAGTGTTCTTAGAAGTTTGCCGCTACGTGCTTGCGATTTTAACGGCATTATAATATGAGGATTCGTTGTTTAATCTGAACGCAAAATGTTACTCGAATTATTTATTGTAATGGTAAGGATAATAATTGAAGATTGTTTTTGACAAACAAAAAGGTGTGATATGAAGTAAGTCCAGAACTTCTGATCCGCCTTAAAAATTCGTTTTGTAATTGGCCTGCCAAGGTGGGCAAACCATTGCACCTTAAGGACGTGAAGCGGTCCCGTAGAGCCCAAAGTCCAAGGCGGCTATCTTGAAGTGGGTCAATTTTCTTGATTTCATACCCTACAACAATCCACTACCGTTCGTATATTGTGCATCCTCGTGCCAATTTTCTTAAGGAAAAACCACTAAAACCACCATCTCTATAGAACTCACTATAAGCTGTTTAACACTTTTTCGCCTTCTAACTATATAGGCACGATGAACAAATTGAAGCAGCTCTTCGCAACGATCATCAAATGCGAATTATAGCTAAAAAACACAATTATCGTGTACTCACTTTTGTAAGAATATACGATAACATAAAAACCACTCTTAAGATATGGTTGAAAAACTGATTGTTTCTTATCTTGGCTCAAAAAAAATGAATACCTATATTCCTAGAAACTTTTTCTAATAAATTCATCAATAGTGGATGTTCTGTTTTCTATGTTACAAAGTATAGTTTTGTTCTTTCAATATATCCTATACTTTGATCTAGGTACACTATTTTCTTATGAAAATTCATGTGAAAAGTTGTTATAAATATTTTCGCCTACCATATGAGAAAATGAATCGTATCAACCCTGTAAATTTGATTTTCAGCTTAATTTTTCATCGTCTATAGGACAATTATGCTGCTTGAATTATAAGACGATTTTGTAGTTTTCATATAATTTGTATTATATAGACACCATTTTTTGAATCCTTTGAATTTCACAATTTTCTACTCTGGAATCAAGAGAATTAAATTATAAAACTAATAATACATTCTGTATATTCTGAAATTGCTTTTTTTTTCGAAAATTATCAAATTATCCCTCAAAGAAAGAAGTCGCAGAGGCTCAGATCAGGTGAGCTTACTGGCCACCCCCTCCCAGTGAGACCAGTAGTCCCGGAAACACCTGTCTCAAACTCAAAACATCTAATGAAATTCGAGCTGTGTGGGATGTAGCCTGTAGAGTGTAGCCCCATTCTGCTGGAATCAGTTGTCACCCAGATCGGCTGAAGAGCAAGTGTTTCCAATTCAGGCTGTAGGAAAGTTTCCAACATCGAAAAGTGACGCTGGGAAGTTACTGATGTGACGGTGAATTTTTTCCCCTCCATAAAGTAAATAGGCCTATCTCTGGGCACACCAAATTTTGACCTTAGGTCTTTCATGGAGTTGAGGAAGATTAACTGCAGTCCAGTAGTCGAAATCGACTACACGACTACATCAGTGTCGCTGCTGACGTCCGCCATCATAGCGATATTGTTTTTTGTTTTCAAAACTTGGGTACAAAAACTATATTCCCTACAGATTTGAATAAATATTTTTTTTCTTCAACTGGTACCTATACTCAAGTGAGAAATCAAGAATTTGGTTTTCATGCTCCTAGCAATGCTCTTTAACATTCTTTCTTTGTTTGTAGAGTTTTGTTACAGCAGCACTCTACACTCTCTACTGAGGTAATAGTCGGACAATTAAGGACCAAAAGTTAAGTTTCGATTGTGTCTTATTTTTAATCATCGTTTTTCATCTTATGCGAAAAATTTATTGCAGAATATGAGGTACTATATTATAGGTTTCCTCTTTCTTAAGCAAAAATTATAAATAAGCTTTATGTTCGACTGCATCATAAACACTTTATTTATTAATTCGTTTAGTGTCCATAATTAACTACTTTATTGGACACCACTTTATTGGACTCAACTGTCACTATCATTATGTCAAATAAATATACTAGATGCAAACGACTTTATTCAAGGAAGAAGAATTGAACTGCGGCCTAAAAACAAAATTAAGAATTACTATTCTAAGCATTAGTGTGGTAGTGAATATTAAAAACACATTCATTGTTATTATAAAAATGCATGCCTGAGGAAGTCGAGCTCGAAGTGGAAGCACAGTTTTCGATCTGCAATACTTTTGATGCAACTTCTTCGTCCTGGCCAAATATTCTGGTAGCAACACTTATTTTAGTACTTTCCGATTCATCTATGTATTCCATAGCGAAGAACTTTTGTGAGCTTTCAGTTCACTATTGAAGTAAGCCAGAATACTGTCTTCTGTCGATTTTACAATTTTCTTCGTTTTACACCACTCGTTATAGGCCGCATACATATTTTCATAAGCACTTTTAGATTTAGTGGGTAAGAGAGATTCTTTGGCGCTTCGGCTAAATTTTCTACGCTTTCTTCTCCAGCACTATCCATTTTTTGGATTATTATGACGTTTGTCACAAAATTAAGGAAGTAAACAACTGTGTTTACTAAGGTTGCTAAGGTCGCTGGTTACTAAGGTAAGAAAATCAAAAGCACACATAATATTTTTCAGTAATAAGCCATTTCAGAAAATAAAATTTCTGCATTGCATTCGAACATAAGGCTTTGTATGCAACTCGTACATAATTAGGCTTCATGGACTTGCCCAAGTTATTGGCCTCGCTCGCTTTGCTCGCTCTGCCATAAACTTTTGGACTCGTCCATAAAGACCTAATTTATGTACTTGTTACATAAATAGCTATCATTATGCTCTGCTGCTTCTGAGCGAGCATCAAGGTTTACTCCTATATCTTTTAGAAGCTCCATACTTGACTAAAAGATGTTCCGCAGACAACCAAACGCATGCGACGCCTATGTCCTCAAGCTGATCAAGAAAGAAAGCACTGCATGCATGGTATATTTGCATTCGGCAAATGAGTATCAGCTCATGCCTCACACACCATTGAAAAATTGACGATTATTGAATTGGCTGCAATAAATCCGACGCATCGTCAAACTTATCGCGAACGCGTCGCAACGACAGCAACGAAGCATGCGCAGCGTACATCACAGTGAGCGAAAACCCAAATCTAGCCGCCTTGAAATCCAAAACAAGTGTCATCCAAAAATGATAGTGAATGTGGAAAACTGATGCGATCTGTTTCCTATCGAAACGACGGTGATATTGCATTTTTCGAAACGCATCCGCAGCGCTTTTTGGCCGCGGTTGTCATTTCGGAATTCAATTGGAAATTGCGATTTTCGTGGGGACAGCGAGCGTCGTCCAATACAACTTTAGTTAGCCTTGAATTCGTATTTTGATTTCATTCAAGTGTTGGGATAGGGCATGAACTTGAGATAAATTTCTTGGTGTTTAGAGTACCTTGCAAAGATCGTCTTTTCGTTCCGATAAACCCAGAATGATGTGTGTGAGCGGAAATAACAATCCGCGACTTTTCCTATTCAATGTGAACCGCCAAATAAAAGTTGAAATTCGTGCGACCCAGTGACTTTATTCGGGTTCAGTGTGTGCGATGGACGTAGGGATATAATTGCTAAAAGAACTCTCTGTACCTGTCTGGTACAGTACCAGAAATTCAGGTCGCTTTAATTCAAAGTAAGTTAAAGGTTGATTTTACAGGAATTTTCCGTATATTTTCCCGCTAAAACGAGAAGTTTTCACTTGCATTCATTTCAGTATGTTTCAATATCCTTATCGCACAGTTGCAGTAATTAAAATGGTGAACTCAACAGCAACAATGACGTGTAGAATTGAATATCAAGTTTATACGCATTATATTGCAGTTGTGGCAGTTGCTCAATAGCCCTGTGTTTTTTTCGATTTTATTCAGCCTAATACAAAAAAAAACGTTGCTATTGTTGTGAAAATTCCTTTTTTGAAGGTTCTTCCAAAAATGTACAAATTTTCCCAAAACTTTTTCGGTTTCACTATTTTGGTTCCACTTCGACTATACAATAAGTTGCGTTTCTACTATATAATTCAGAAACAACTTTCTGAATGGAAAAACTATTATATTTTTCTACAGCTAGAATAGAAAAATTTTTCTGTATCACATTTTGTGATTTGATAATGAATTAGGTACATATTTTATGTTTCCGGATTCCATTTTATACCATCTCCGATACGGAAATGAAGTTGTTCCTGCTACGTTTTCACTTTTGACACTAGTTCCCAAGATTGAATGGTAAGCAGAAACAAGGAATTTTGAAATTTTTCGGATTGCGGTAGCAATATTATATTTTTCAATTCTCAAGGAATGTTCATTTCCCACTAGTATGATGTATCATTCCGACTGAAGTCCTGCTGCAATCATACTCGTGGGAAATCAGTGCCGTTCCATACAACAATATATACAGGGTGAGTCAACAGTGCTCGAGGGGTTGATGACTCTTAGAAATTTAGGACCATAGGAGAATGATTCAAACTTCGGCGAATCGACTCTAAGTAGCGTATAAGCTAAAATCATTTTTTACTTTATAGGCGGTCGGAAAGTGGTAAAACACGATAGCACCTTTTTCAAATGAGAATATATCCAATTTTTATATCATATTTTGAATATACATGAAATTCTGATTTCAACATACTCAGCGGAATTATTTCTTGGACATCATTCACCCTTATATCTCTCATTGGTTTGCAAATATCTAACTTCTTGCAAAAATTTAAAGGGTTAATGCTGCTGCTCAAAGGGGTGATATCATACGATATAGTAGAAACTGATTCAAGAATATTCCAAATATTGAAATATTTCAACGGAAATCCTTGACTTACTGTCGGAGAAGACGACACTGAAGTCCTCATAGTTAATTCAAGAGGGTTTTGATCTAGGAGAGTTGGTATAGATATAGAATCCAATTCGATAAGAAAATTAAATTTTCATGGGTGAATTCGACGACTCGTGTTCACCTCATGACCCGCCTGGCGATATTGCTTTTCTAATATCGATTGATACTAGACTCCATTCATAGTTCAAATGATATGATTTCTGAAAAATTGGTTCTCATTCCGAATATTTGACGTTATCATCGTTTTTTTGACAGAAATTTGTTTACTATGATAACAAATACCTCAGATCAATAAAACAAATACCAATATATTTTCTGTAACAGCAGATTCTATAGAGAAACGTTATTTTTCATTTAATTCAATAAGTATTATATATACATACAATATACCTATTAGTTGGAGAGCCGACGATGCTAAATCGGGATTTACTCGAGCGTCGTGGAGCCCTAGTGGATTTTGAAGATTAGATGGGAGAAAGAAATAAGGTTCTATAATGTATGCACTTTCAGCGGTGGGGAAAGCGTCTGCAAGGTCTCAAAGATGTAAAAAAAATCGTCAGGTGTACATACTCGAGCGTGTCAGATTAAGATACTGTATATGCCCTACGTTTCTCTGATAATGAATTCATGCTTATCTGACAGTTTGCGCGGTGGGACTGGCCGTACGAAAGAGTTGAAAATGGTAAAAAAAAATTGGTCCAGCGTGTAAGATTTTTGGAGGATATGTTAATTGGACCCAAAGGAAGCTACTTTTCAAGAGGGACTGACAATTTGGACGTGACGCAAGGTCACAGCGGTGAAAATGTAAAAAAAATCGTTACTTGTACATACTCGAGCATGTCAGATTTTCATACAGATGGTTAATCTGGGTGTTGTAGACGTGTTGACCCATTAATCTGACACTAGTCATGGGGGGTTTTCTTACTCTGACACTTTGAAAATGATAAAAATGATTTTTCTTCGAATATTTCCTTGCCTGAACCTCTAATCGTTTTTGTATCCATTATGAAAGATGTAGATAATAAAATTCTACACAACTTTTGTCTGAAGCAATTTTAGATACTCTTAACCGTTCTCAAGTAAGAGGGCGATAAGGGCGAGGAGCTTAGCCACACATGCGAAAGGGCAAGGTCAATGTAGAATCCCAGTCTAATCTACATTCATCCAATTGTCAAAATGACAAGGTATTTCTATGATGACAATTTCGAACTTAGCAGTCTCTGACTGAACCTTAGAATGAACTATTTTCCAACGAGTGAATTTTCGCTCCAGCATGTATCGCTATACACCTCGCATTAATCGCCATATATCTCAAAAACGTTTGAACGTAGAAAAAATTACTTAGGACAAAAATTTGTCGAAAATGTTATGCTCTAAAACTTTTATAATGAATGCGAAAAAGATTTGAAGCCCAGGGGAGGAGATAATTCAAAAAAACTGATTTTTGTGGCTAATTTTTATTGTTTCGGCTTGCTAAAACTGTCAGATTATATTTTTTCCGTTATCCTTGAATTATTAGCTTCAAAATAAGAAAAAACGCCACCGCGTTCGAGAATGTACGCGTGACGTTTTTTTTTGCAACTTTGGCGCCCTGCCATACATTTTCGACACGCTCAAATTGTCAGATTAAGAGGATATATACTTTTCAACATGTAATTAACCACATATATCTTAATCTGACACGCTCGAGTATGTACAATGATCGTTTTTTTCTTACTATTCTGACAGGCTGTCCTAGACAATTTTCTCTATTAGTCCGGGAGGCAGTGTCTTTTTTTTCAAGGAATTTCATCCCGGCTGAATCTAACACTGTATGTTGTAGTCACATTGCAAAAGACGAAACTGACCGTCAGCTGGTCAAGTAGCGGTGGGTGCGGGCGTGGGAGGCGGCGGAACTCGGGCAAAAATGCAAAATTTCAAGTGATTTTATCCCGGCTGAAATTTTTTATATGTAATATTGATCTTAATTAGAAACATAATAGTGAAGTCAGCCGATCGGCGGAGGGTGGAAAATACGTCAGTCGAGCGCGTAAACTTGGGAAAAAAATTTGAAAATCAAGTTATTTCATCCCGAATGAAAACACCTCCATATAATTTCTTACATGTATGGAAATATAAAAATGACGGTCTTTCCCCCGCAAGACACGCAGCTGACGGTCATTTTTATATTTCCATATATGTAAGAAATTATATGGAGGTGTTTTCATTCGGGATGAAATCACTTGACTTTCAAATTTTTTTTGCCAAGTTCACGCGCTCGACTGACGTATTTTCCACCCTCCGCCGATCGGCTGACTTCACTATTATGTTTCTAATTAAGATCAATATTACATATAGAAAATTTCAGCCGGGATAAAATCACTTGAAATGTTGCATTTTTTCCCGAGTTCCGCCGCCTCCCACGCTCGCACCCACCGATGGTATTGAAGCTGACGATCGGTTTCGTCATTTGCAATGTGACTACAACCTACAGTATTAAATTCAGCCGGGATGAAATTCCTTGAAAAAAAAGACCCTGCCTCCCGGACTATATATAAAGGTCTAATTTTTGGTAGAGGTACTCTACAGGGTCCAAGGTATGTCCCCTCTTATTAATCTGACATGCTCGCGAGTAAATTCCGAATTTCCCTCTTCGGCTCCCCAACTATACCTTATAATATGTATTATTTTTTACTAGACATGTGGAATATTCGACTCAAATTTCCCACGAAACAAAACCCATATTTTATGTTTGTAATTATTGGTGTATAATGTATGCTAGAAGAAAATTGTGGTTTGTAGTCAACAATTCATTGAAAATTTTCCATTTTTTTTAATCTCTGTGATGATTATATAGGTTAATATCTCTTGCGATACAAAAATCATTTTAAGAGCAGCATATTAACACCGAGAATATTATGATTAATTTTGTCCCCTTCTTTTCATTTTACGATAGAATATGTGGAAAGTGTTCGAAAAAAATTCATTTAGTGAGCTTTGGAAAGGTTTATATGCTATATATATATATATATATATATGCCTACGTGTTGAATTTTTTTGAGAATATAATATCTCAATATTTTTTCCATTTCATTCCAGAGTGATGTCTTTAGACACTGAAAGGAAGAATTTACAGCCGGGAATTTCCCAGCTCATGCCAGACCTAGCACTGAGTTTAATGGGACATCGTGCGCCTGGTGTAGGCGGTTTAAATCATATCAACATGCAGCAACCTGTAAACGGTGAGCATTCAAAGAAGAAATTTATAAAGTCTTGAAGACACTCATTCAACATTATACATACATATCATTCTCTGTTATAAAACTGTTATGTGTTTCTATTAACGCATCGAAAATCACTCAAATACTACTAAATTCATCTTGATTTATTATGATTAGATCTGAAAACAGTTAGTTACACCTCGCATCTCTGAAAACTGAAAAAAAAAACTGTTTTTCGCAGTTATAACCTCCGTGACATACCAACTATAGTATAAGTTCTAAGCAAGAAACCAAACATGTATTATGGAGTTAGGTTAGGTCTCATCCATAATCTTTGAACGAGACTGCTCTGGAGATGCCCACCTCAGTTCTAAGCGAAACGTCTGGTGTAGACAAAAACTTCGAATATAATTTCATAACTAATTTCCTACTTTTCTTCGAATTTCTCGTACATGTGGTAGTACAGAATAAAACGAATCTTTAGTTAGTACTACTACACTAATTTTTTGATTATTTTGTATGTGTACCTAACTCTGCGCAAAACCCAAGTTCTAAGAGCATCCTCTCATTTTTGTAACCCGCGTTCAATGTTTCCAACAATATGAATATGATCTTCCCAATGAAGCGCCAACCAAGATTATGATATCAGTAAGCAGTGTATATGTAATAATATTTACTCGAAATATTTGCATAACCTGGTTATGCATTTGTATTTTATCGCTATATGAACGAATGTTCACACTTGTGTTTTCCTGGTAATTTCCGATTTTTTTCACAATGGAAAGCCATAAAATAAATGCGATATGCCATTTCTTTTCCATCCTCTATAATACTGGGGATTATCAGTAATGAATCTTCATTTTGTTTTGTAATTTCCAGTAATGAAACTTTTCATAAAAATGACGAATCTTTCAAATTTCACATATTGCGTTTCGGGAAATGGAACCTCCAAAACTATTTTTTCCCTATTCTTCATTTGGTAATAACCAGGAAACAGAATAATGTGAAGTCGATAAGATAAAGTATCAACAAAATTTAAGTTAAGACTCGAACTATGTACTATCCTCTCTCAGTACCGTACGTACTCCTCAATTATACATAAGAAGTAATTTTAAATAAAAATTTACCTGCCCGATCCTTAATCATTATTTTGCCCTAAAGAAGTGTAGCAATTAAACAAAATGTTTATTTATACACAACTAGTTGTTCTCATAGAAAAAACCACTAAATTTATCAATTATTCTTTTAATTAACGACATAAATTAGGTAATGCTATTTGCAATGATTTTAGCCTTTGGCTTAATCGGTTAATTTTGAAGGCCGAACATTCACACAAAAATAATACCTACTAGATTTTGACATGAATATGTGGGTCTACTCCGACTCGAGGCTCTACTCTTGAAAAATTGGCTATGAAGCACAAAAATCACAAGGCAGAGTGTTTGGGTAGACTTTTTTTCGACCCCCTCGTAGCCAACGTCTAGCGACGCCCTTGGTTTTTGAATAATGATGTTCAAAATCACGCACCGAGTATGAGCTGACTGGAAACTCGTTCGGGTCATAAAATGTTTTCTATATAGAGGGCTATGGTTTCGAAAATGTATTTGGAAATAATCTCGAACAAATAATCATTTACAACTGTGTAATAAATTAATTTGTAAAATTTGCAGATTTTTCTGTACGGTGCCATGAACATATCGTGCTTCGGTGCTTCAATGTTCGTACCATATCCAAGCGTTCAAACTTTCGCAAAAGACCATTTTTTTTATCTTTCTTCCTTTCGAAAGAGCACATTTTGCTCCGTTATTGGTATTTTCCTTCATTCATTTTCCTTGTTTCTACTTGAAGAAAATTGTATTTGGTCAACTGCGCTTTGAAATTAGGCCGGCAACTGCGACGCGTGCGCATTTTCGTGCGCCGTGAGCACTAGTTCAAGAGATATCGATGACGTCACAAAAAGATTGCAAATGTCTGCGTTGCCTTCCATTCACAAACACCTCAATTAGTACAATTTTCAACAAAAAAGTGTGATTAAAAACCCTGTGCTTGTGTATTTTTTCTATCTAATATAATGTTTCCCGGTACCGGAGGCCGTAAGTAGCGTGCAATTCAATTTCCTCTATACGTTTGGTCGAGCTCCACTATTGGCGTTTGTAGCTATGTTGTCATTTGTTTTCGACTCTTTAAATCACACTTATTTTCAAACAACCCTATTTCTAACCCTTCAAATCGATTCGATCTATTATTGACTGAACTATTTCCATTCTATCAGTTATGCGTTCGAAATAAACAAGCAAAGTGGACAGTTATTATTGTACAGGGTTAGATAACCTATCATATATCAGTAACGTGTTTTAAATCCTGATGTTTTATTGTGTCTCATTGAATGTATTTGATATAATAAGTGTTACATCTTAATTTTTTCCATATCTAGAAGATACAATAATTTTCGAATCTCCCATTGATAGAAAATCATATTTTTTGGAGGGAATATTTATTTGAGATTATTGAGAATCAATGTGGAATAAAGAACTTTTTCCACAGATGGTTTTTTCATCCCATATCTCAATAAAATAAGTGTAAATTTTTCAGAATTTTTATTAATGCCAAATTCAACATGCAGTAGGAGGATATTCATTAAATTCAGTAGATGATTTATAAATGGAATCACCACTATACTGAGAACATGTGAAAACAAAAAATATTTGTGGAACATAATAAGGAAAAGGCATAATAATGACCCTATCAACCACAAATTCTGAATAAAAATTTCAGTGTTTTTTCAATTCCATAGCATAGCCTATCTTGATTATTTTACTGAAAAAAATGGTTTGGTTGCAATTTCCTAAATGCAGTACCTACATAATAACAGACTCTAAGCAGTAGGTACAAATCTCGGTACAAATTTTCAAAATTAAATATCTAAATCCATTGCGAAAGGTCAAATCTAGGTCAATGACCCCAAATGCATACCAGACGGTGCTATTGATTTTCTGCTAATTTCTATTTTCCTCAAAATAATTCAATTCATGATTCAAATTTTAAGGATACCTATGGATAGAAAATTTTTTTGCTGTTGCCTATTATCATAAGATGAAATGTCACTACCTACTTGATTCAAGAGAGAGCAATGAAAAATAAACACATTCCAAACAATGCAACAGGTTGAATTGCAGTAATACATCTATAGATTTATTTTGTTTATGTAATAAAAAATATGTAATTTTGAAGAATACCATTAAATTTTGTAGATTTGAACAATTATATTTAATACTTGCATTTTTGCGAAAGATTATGATCTACTATTTTTTATTTTATTGGGTTGTGTGGATACATATTGATTAGAATTGAATAATGAACCATACCATGGATGATTTGAATAGATCAGATATGGAACAGTGTAGCATCAATCCTAAATCTAAATAATTTTATATGGGATTCTTGTACACAGATTTCATAGTTTATTTTTAATGATTCTAAATGCTTTGTAACATTTTTGATATTAATTGATCCATTCATCAAATATACCTTCCTGGTTCATTAATGTACTTTCTACAAATTTAAAATTGAAAACAATTTGTAATGCTCGACATCTATTCGCCTAGTACAATAACAGAGCATGGTTTGTTGTTTTTCATTCATTCAAATTCTAGAGTTCCTGCCTATACATGCATAAGCTAAGGATGAATGATACTTACTTCAGAAAGCCTTATGTTTCAAGAAGAGCCGCACTTTTTCATTTTCTATAATTCTAAAACCTTTTTCCTTGTTCGATTGGATTGTTTTTATCTGTTATTTATATTTCGGTAAATTATCTGAAGAAATATGACACATACCTCATTGAATTAGATTTCAAATAAAATATTTTGAAAATTATTTTTGTTTCTTTGAATGTCAATGGAATAAGTTTCACTTAGTTTATCAGTGCATTGAAAATCTTATTAATTATTCTTTTAAGAAGACAGAGAGCTTTAGAAGCAATGATTTCTTTTTAGATATTACTGTAGATATATGCACAGTTTCACAAAGCTTAATTGAGGAATTATCTCTACTTCGAAAGATCTATGCCAAATATACATTCGAAGATGAGTTTTAGTATGGCAAGTTAAGATCTATTGACTACAATTATTTGTTTGTCATATCTTAAATTTATATTCAACTGAAAAAGATTGGTGATTTAATCTAGGCAACCCAAAAAGCGGTAAAGCATTTATGAAACCCAACAGCAAAGTTATGTTTCCTCAGCAATTTAATTTTCTTAGCAATTGAGTAATTAGATCTGAAGAATTAAAGTATCGATGGTAATAATTTTAATACCTGTATTGTTCATTGAAGGTCTGATATTCATATAAGTTTCCCTCATTGATCACTGAATAAAGGCCTTTATAAAGTTTGCATGGATTGTTGATTGATTTTTCCAATTCAAGTTTATCATTTCAATAGATTATATTGTAATAAAATGTAAAAAAATTTCAACTACAATTTGAGGCTCTAATATAAAGAAGTTCTAAAAATTGCTTGCTTATTCAATTCATACCATTAAGAATAGTAGTACTAATCTTATTCATTGTTATTATGCTCACAATAAAGTACTAGTTTAAGCGTTATTGAACTTAATGTCGAATGCAATGAATTAGCACTAAATTCTCACAAGGGTATAGTGTTGAGAAAGTTTTCGTTCTGATATGAATTTTTTCATCATAGAATCATGGCAAACCAATCCTCCTCGTCAGACCGGAAGCCCACCAACACAAACTACCTTTCCCGAAATAACAGGTATGTATATTTTCTGTGAAACGTATGAGTGGATTAAATGTTGTTAAAAAAAAAGGGATAGGCAATATAAATACATAATGTAGTTTTTATTATATTGGTTATATTACATAGTGACATTTAATTTTGTATGCAGCAAACCCAAGCTGTAGTAGGTAGATGTATGTACATAAAATTTGGACTGGAATGTAGATTAAATGGGACTGATTTATTACTAATGGTTTTCAATTATAGAATAGCTAAATATTACTATAATAATCTTCAAATTAACAACTCCAGACCCTATTGCTTGTTTTATGGATATTTCCATACACATTGAGTAATTTGAAATTTTAAAACAAAGAATGTAAAATTGAGGTGTGTGGAATATATTTTTGTAACTACATACATTTTTGCCATTGAATCATTATGGATGCTTTCTGCTGCTGAATCACATTTCAATTATAATTTTGTGTTTTTAATTGAATTATAAAAATTCAAATTGGTCAAAGGTATCTTTTAATTTCGCTTGTGGAGAACACGCATCTTTTTTTGAAGTAAATGACAATACAGCAGTTTTTCTATGATATACTATAGAAAATTCTGATTCTCCAGTTTGTTAATCATTAACTGCATAAAAAATCAACACTGTAGAGTTTGTTGAACTAATTACTGAAGATTTCAAAAAAACTGGTAGTGATTGTAGTGAAATGTCGAATATTGGGAGCAGGCGAGAATTTTCCAGATTTTTCACTAGTAAGTAGGTAAAAGATTTATATTCCTGCTGGTAATTTTATTATTCAGTTTGAGTATTATAATTCATCTTGGGAAACGATATTATCATGTTGGAAGCTTGTCCATTTTTTAATGATGGAAAATAATATGGCAAACAATACCTTCTACTGTTATGATGCAAGAATTAAAATATTGTATTATGCTCTACTTCTACTTTTTATCAAGACTGATTGTGTTTATCTTCAAATTTGTATTAGTTTTAAAGCAAAATCTCAAACTTGTATAGAAAATGAGATTTGGCATCAAACCTATTGCCGATCATTTGATCATTACAATCTCTTCATCAGTTATAAGGTTTCCTCTATCATAATTAAATTATATCGCTATCTTGATAGATCGAAATGGATCCTTGATGGAACACTCCTCAGGAAATTCGATATGCCATTCATATAACATGATGCATTTAATTAGCAGGTACATCAGGAGCAATCGGTTCAACAAGCACAGCTGTTGCTTTACCTGGGTCTGCAGCTCCAGGGCCCATTACTACAGTCCCTCCTCCAGTCGAAGCTCCAGTTTTTCAATGTCCTCGCAGACCAAACTTGGGACGGGAAGGGAGGCCGATTGGTCTCAAGGCCAACCATTTTCAAATATCAATGCCTAGAGGTTATGTTCACCATTATGATGTGAACATACAGCCTGATAAGTGCCCAAGGAAGGTGAGGAGTTTAAATATAATATGTACCTACCTGAAAAATAACCTTAAATAAACAATTGATTGTTTCAGGTAAACAGAGAAATTATAGAAACTATGGTTCATGCATATGGGAAAATATTTGGGAATTTAAAGCCTGTATTTGACGGCCGGAACAATTTATACACCAGAGATCCTTTACCTATTGGTAATTCTAGGGAAGAACTAGAAGTAACTCTACCGGGTGAAGGAAAAGATAGACTGTTCAGAGTGACAATAAAATGGGTAGCACAGGTTTCTTTATTTGGTCTTGAAGAAGCATTAGAAGGTAGAACAAGGCAGATTCCTTATGAAGCTATAGTTGCACTTGATGTCGTTATGAGACATCTGCCATCAATGAGCTACACTCCAGTGGGTAGAAGTTTCTTCAGTAGTCCAGATGGATACTATCATCCTTTAGGTGAGTTGAAAGTTCGTAAAAATATTTTTATTCATAGAATATTCATTTTAAGAATGATGTTTTTTCCAAATTTAGATGATTATTTTCAGCCCTTTCTTACATATTTTTGCTGTTATGCTGAATTATACCTGGTAATCTGGGTCAACCTGAAAAGCAACATTCATTAAAGAAAATTTCATTTTCTCGTTTCGTTTTTTCCTATTATCATTACTATCTCCTAATACAAAGTCATTTATCTTAATTTCAGGGGGTGGTAGAGAAGTTTGGTTTGGTTTCCATCAGTCTGTCAGACCCAGTCAGTGGAAAATGATGCTAAATATAGATGGTGGGTTCGCATTTTCTTTCAAGTCTTTCTGATGATTCAATTAATATTGTCTTCTAGTATCTGCCACTGCTTTCTATAAAGCACAACCTGTTATTGAGTTCATGTGTGAAGTTTTGGATATTAGGGACATAAATGAACAAAGGAAACCTTTAACTGACAGTCAGAGAGTCAAATTCACAAAAGAAATTAAAGGTTTGAAGATTGAAATCACCCATTGTGGAACCATGAGACGAAAATACAGAGTTTGCAATGTGACGAGAAGACCTGCTCAGATGCAGTCGTAAGTATTAAAGGATGTATATTGTAGAGTGTACTACCGTTTATTGATGAGATTTACTACATTTTCTGGGTCAGAAAGATGTTGATAAAACGGATTCCTCTTTGTTTCATACATTTTCAACAATTTTCTTCATTATTTGTGAAACAAAGAGAAACCTATATTTGTCTGTTAACATTTTTTCAGTTGTAATTACCCCTGAATGTGTAGAAAAGACACACAGAAAAGTTTGGAAAACTAATTCAAGTTATTATTCTTTTCATCAAAATGAGTAGCTTGTCACTTATATACTTTAAAATTTTGAGAAACAAAATGGGAAATATGGAATTTTTTCAGATTTCCTCTTCAACTTGACAATGGCCAAACTGTTGAATGTACTGTTGCCAAATATTTCCTTGACAAATACAAGATGAAACTTCGATTTCCACATTTACCATGCCTTCAGGTAAGACTTAGTTCTAAAAGTAGTACCAACTTGACTATTGAGTTTAAAAGAATGTTTGTGACTTTCAATTATTTCATTAATCATTTCTTACACAGGTAGGTCAGGAGCACAAACATACTTATTTACCTCTTGAGGTCTGCAATATTGTGGCTGGGCAGAGGTGTATTAAGAAATTGACAGACATGCAAACATCAACAATGATCAAAGCAACTGCAAGGTAAGGATGTTAATATAAAAATAGTAGACATAGAAATTATTTAGGTAAATATGATATGATGTAACGTGCGTTCAAAAAAATTCGTCCTCAAGTAGGCTATGAAATTTTGAAAGCAGATGTTCGGTGGCTGAACATATGTTTTTGAATTAAGAATTACTTCATCTTCCCAAAATGTATACAATGATGACATTAACCTATATATCGTAATTTTGTATGGAAAGGCCCTTTTTAGAAAAAGTTACCTGTGAATTTCACCCAACGTTTGAAAAGCATTTCTTTCATTGAGTAAGATGACAAGAATCCAAACAATCTGAGGCGGTTAGAAAAATTCTTCGTAAAAATTTTAACTGTCCACTATTTTCATACGTAAGAGACATGAATCTTGAATTGATCGTGGTATTATGTTGTTTTTTGTAAGAAGGTTCTAGCTACTTCAGTTATATGAATAAATTACAGTAAGAATCTCAATAATATGTTTATTAATTCTCTATAAATATTGAATTGATTCAGTGATAACTGAAAATCCATGACTAAACTAAAAGAACTGAATTACATGAAAATAGCTATTGGACAATTTATTAAAATTCAATTCAGTTATAAAAAGGCATGATGCTTTCTCCTTCATAACGTTCTGCTATTAAAGTTCCATAAAAAAAAGTAGGTCCACATTTTGTCTTTGACTGATGCATACTGAACTCCAATTTTTCTTGGTTGCTACAAGGTTAGGTAATCACAACCTTTTCAGTTTTCTGATAACATGTCAATCTTTATAAACAAATGGATATCTTTTTTTCAAAATCGGGTGGCATATGCCAACGGATACTCCAGCCACTTGAAATAAAACCTGAACAGAGGTTTGTCGAGCTTCTGTCATCATGTTTTTATTATTGCTGAACTCTGGAGTTTTCTTCTTTGGTCAACCACTTCCTTTTTTGTTTGAACATACCTGTTTCGTCAACACATCGCAAAACAGTACAATGGAAAAATTCATACTTAATAATCTAGAGCAACATAGGCTTCTATGAAGTCGCCGGAACAGAATATTTCCATTCTCCTTCAATTTTCTTCCCAATTTTGAAGTAGGATTCAATAGTAAAAGCCTTTCACACGTCCGTAAAAACCGTCTTTATAATTTGCTGATAATTTTAATTCAACAACAATCCAAAATGCTAAAATGACAGTTCACCTGGAAAATAGTATAGCACGAGTAAGATGTCTAAAAACATCGTAAGCACGAGCTAAGAATTACGTTTAGACATGAAATATCGACGTTCAAAATTCCATAGCCTACTTGACGACGAATTTTTTTGAACGCACGTTATATTAATCTGATGAATGCTTTTTTGTGTTAGGGCTCCTGACAATCATCTAACACATTACTTGTTGATTTCCACATGTCACATGTGGTTAAAAAATTGAACTACCTGAATTTTTATAATAATGATAACAACTTAAAAGGGTCTTACTCAAAGTGTTGACACCAAACAATGATCACTAGCCATTCCATTTTTTTCTCAGGTCCGCTCCTGATCGAGAGAGGGAGATCAACAATCTAGTTAGAAGGGCAGATTTCAACAATGATGCCTATGTTCAGGAATTTGGTTTAACTATCAGTAATAACATGATGGAAGTAAGAGGTAGAGTGTTACCCCCACCAAAACTTCAGTATGGTGGAAGGGTAGCTTCTCTCAGCGGACAGGTGGGCTGGCACGTTAGTTTCTGTTATAAATTTTTTTAGTTTGTAGTGCTACAGATATTTCAATGTATAAAATTTTATTGATTTTTATGAACATTGAAGTATCTGTAGGTTTATTTTTTTTTTCTGAGTATCCCAAAATTCGACTTGATAAACGGTTCAGCAGTTGTTTGCTGTGTTCAATTGGAGAAGAGAAACTTTAAACAAGAACAATCACGACAGTTTTATCGGAATTAGAGAATTATTCTGCGCAATTTAAAACTGAATTTTGAAATCTCATCTGCATCAAAGGTTTTCGAAACAAACTATTTGAAATTTCAATGTCTATGTTGTTCTGGTATTGCTGAATCAACTATAATTAAACAATCCTACTTGGGCCATTTTGCATGATCTTGAGGGTCATTCAGCATCGAAATTCCGTCAAATCTGTTCGCCAATAAAATGATTCTGTATAACTACGAAATACAGTTGAGGAGGGTTAATCAGTCCAACGAAAAAAGTTATCTCATCATTCACCAGCCTCTGGTGAATAAATGATGGGACAACTTTGTCCTTTGGACCGATATACCCTCCTCAGCTGAATTCTGTACAATTATTCTTCATTTTGCTGGAATAACCTGTTGCACATATTTCTCATTCAATTATGACTCAAAAAATCCGTCAGCACAGTCAGATTTCAGTGATGAGGGACGCCCATGCGTCGGCGACAAAGCACAACATAGTGATGTCATTTCTCGTTGAAAACTCGGTAGAAAGAGGCCCATCTGCTTATCCTTCATCCTTCACTATTTTGGGTTGCTCAGCTGAAGTTTATTGTAGATTTTAAGTTGACTTTTTTTTAATTTTGAGTGATAGTGTTTGTGAAGTGAAAGTTACCTTACATGTCAAATTGCTTTGTCCACCTATGAGATGGAGGAAAAAATTGAACCTTCGCTAAATTTAAGTGTGAATTAGTGCACATGGATATTAACGCTAGGTTACTCTCATCTAATTCGCCACATTCAATCCAAATTTGGCTCTGTTAGATAAATACTTGTTCAGTTATATGATTGAGACATTGATAATAACTTCCTGGTACTGAAAGGGTTGAATTAAGCCAGATAACATGTCCATATTGCTTATATCAATATTTCCGTAAGAAAAATTTTCAATTTATACAGGATGTATTTTAAGGTGAGGTTTTTTTTAGCGGAAGGTAGAACTGGTGAAAATAAAGCGTTCCTATTCAACTTTCAAAATGACAAAGTAGAAGAAAAATATAAAATGATTACTGAAGTATAATAGATCCTATTACGACCCAAGATCATTTGTCATCTGAATTTCCGCAAATCAATGAGAAAAACTTATTTCGTCATCACTGACTCAACCATATGGTTTCGTCCGTTCGATTTTTACATAGGAATGAAAATGGAAACTTAGGATTGCGGAATTTTTCTCATTATTTAGTAACTTAAACGATTTTAAGAAATGGCTCATTTCGATACCAATTGACAGAAAAATACTGTGTAAAAAAATAGAATTAGAATTAGTTCAAAATCTTACGAATAAAAGTCGTCTAAATTATTCACAAATCTTCTTCTTGTTCGAAACCTCCAACAATCGTCGTAAAAATGAGATTAAATAGGGTAACAGTAATAGCACTCATTAATTTTAAAACTTTGTAACGCATTTGGTGAGATGCGTTACAAAGTTTTAAAATTAATGATTATTCTTCCAAAAACTTATATGTTAAATTAATGAAAATTCGAGGTGGGTACCTGTTTCGTGCTCTTCCGGGTGAACTCTGCAATTTATACTTTGTTACATTTTAGCCTTGATAAAGGAACAAGTTTGTGTCCGAAACGTCGGCGAAGATTTAAGATAATTTAACATCCACAATAAAAGTCCAAATTCCCGATAATTTGTTTTTATTATTGACAACATGGACGAGAATCCTGATACAAACATATTTTATCTTTTGGAGGGTGGATCTGGATCTGGAGAAAAGTAGTTGAAATGAGCGTCTAATTTGTTGAAAGGAACCTAGTGTTGAAACTAAATAAGTCAGAGACTTGCTATAGGAACAATTAATTGTTCCTGTGCAATTGACCTGCGTATATCTAAATCACTTCAGCATGTAGCATTTAAATTTTTGTATGAACACAAATGTGCATGTTTTGTTGAAATTGATGTCTTCAAATTCTTCAGACTTTTCAATCCTCTCCTCATTTTGAATGATAAATATATTTTTTTTCGTTTTTTGTCGAGAAACATTCATTTACCTTACAGTTACTTTGAGGAACCTTCTAAATTTCAATGATAGTGAAAATACTAAATATTTCTGTGAATTTCAAGTATTCTTTCTGTTTACTCCCAAGTAGTTAATAAAAGGTTTTTCTATTTTATAGCTACATACATATACATGAGATACCAAATTATCATCACATCATCTAAACTATTTAAACCATTTCACGCATGAGATTACTTGTATCGAATTATTTTACAGAGTAAGCAACAGGCCCTGCCAAATCAAGGTGTATGGGACATGAGGGGGAAGCAATTTTTCACTGGTGTAGAAATTAGGGTTTGGGCAATTGCATGTTTTGCTCCACAAAGGACAGTTAGGGAGGATGCATTAAGGTAATGATTTTAATATCATATCGATCTATTGTGGAAAAAGTATGAATCTAAACGCTAGGTGATTCATCACCGATTTCTACTACAAAGAAACTATTGTGTTTGTGAATGTTTCGAATTCGAAAATGATGATTAATTCAGTTCGATATATTTTACTGGCCTTCTCGCAACTACCGGAAAAAATGCATAGTATTTGACAGCACAGCAGTCGTACTAGCGGCTGAGTTCCTCAAAGTTAGTAGTCCGGGTGTGCAATATGTCACTCAGCACATTCTATGTAAATAATCAGGTCAACTTTCTCTGGGTTCCTGGCCTGAGTGCATGAAATGGTAGCTCAGCTGGCAAGAGAAGAGAGTTCAACTCCCTTCATTGGACCAGAGCCATTTTGCTGTCTCTCAGCCAGTAATCAAGCGATGAGAAATGGGTATAAAAGAGGAAGCTCGTTTGAGCCAAAAAGGTAATCTAGCTCGGTAAATTACATGTGAGACTGGCCCGACTGGTAAACAAAGCGGGGTTGTACGATAGATCTTAAGGTCAAGGTGTTTTGCTAGATTTGCATGATCTTATCGCCTCTCCTATAATCTAATCTGATTCAATCTATCGGAGGCGTAGTTCTGAGAGTAGCTCTGATGGGGGCACAATAGTGGTCGCAGTTGAATGTGACCCCCTTAATAAACTATTAACTAATCCATCAAAAATTGTGGCAAAATGTTTATTTGAACATGAGCATTTTCAGTAATCCAAAAAACTTTTTTTCAGGAATTTCACACAGCAGCTTCAGAAGATATCCAACGATGCTGGAATGCCGATCATTGGGCAACCCTGTTTTTGTAAATACGCGACAGGACCCGATCAAGTCGAACCTATGTTCCGTTATCTCAAGACTACGTTTCAAGCTCTTCAGTTAGTCGTTGTTGTTTTACCTGGCAAAACGCCGGTTTATGGTAATGTTTGAAGATTGAAAGCAATTTCTCTTATAATTTTATTTTCATTTCAGCTGAAGTGAAGAGGGTAGGCGATACGGTTTTGGGCATGGCCACCCAATGTGTTCAAGCCAAAAATGTCAATAAGACATCTCCACAAACACTGTCGAACTTATGTCTTAAAATAAATGTTAAATTGGGAGGTATTAACAGTATTCTTGTGCCATCAATACGACCAAAGGTAAGGGGAGAAGTGAATTACTTTTCCAGCAATTGTTTATTAGTCCGGAGATGAAAGTCATAAGTTGAAAAAAATACACGAAAATGAATTTTCATTTGCCATTTTAATGAAATGAATATATATCCATCAAACTTTTGCATCGATACTTTTGAAACATTGAGGTTCAAAACAGAATATGTATTACATGATAAGCCCAAAAATGAGTGGCTTAAAATAAATCTTTACTTTTTTTATTCATAATTTTATGTTCCACGTTTTTTGATTGAATTATTTATTTATTAAAAGCTTCAAGGGAAGTTTCAGATCGTTTTTTGCCCCATGTGTTTTAGTTTTAGATAGAGGATTTCATATTTGTTATCTGTTCTCCAACTTCCAATGGAATGAAAAAATTCAAATCGTAAAATATTTATCAACAGGCATTATTCGGGTGCCTATGTGATGAATTAATGAACGTGAATTTTCACGGACAGTTTTATTGGATCTGTTCTGTTAAAAGAAAAGGGTATTTACTCTTATAAAAATCTAGTGTATACTAAATAGGCAATCGGAGAATGAAATATATCGCGAGAAACATAAGAACGAGATAATTTTACAGAAAATATTAGTTCAATATGAAGTGATAACCTTCAACGAAATTAATCTTTTGGACATGCAGAAGTAATACATTCCTACACAAGAAGTTTTGCAGAATAAATGAATTCTAATTGACAAAACGGTATTAATCACGCAACAAAACCACTGCGGATTGTGCAACAATCAGCTAACAAAAGATACCAGTGAAAACCGGACTCTTCAGTAGTACTTATAGTACTTAAACACATTTTGCATTCGCAATTAGATGGTGAAAACTTTGGTAACTTGGTAACGCCAGCCTTCTTGGATTGTATCAACTAGTGTGAGTTGCAAATGCCACTAATTTCTACTGTCAATATCTCCGGTTCAAATACAGGGTGCATTTGAAGGTGAGGTTTTTTTTCAACAGAAGGTAGAACTGGTCAAAATGAAGCGTTTCATCAAAATCACCTATACAAAACTTTCAAAATGGAAGTTAAAAAAAAAATTGAAAATGTTTACTGAAATAGATCCTAATACGACCCTATACCGTTTGTTAGCTGAATTATCGCAAAGCAGTGGGAAAAAACTTATCTTCCTGATTCGACCATGTGGTTTCGTTTGGGATATTGGATCGTTCGATATTTACGTGGTAATGAAAATGGAAACGTAATTGTTCTCATTATTTATGAAATGACTCATTTCGATACCAACTGACAGAAGAGACTTACGACACAAGTGTAAAAAATAGAATAATACAAAATATCACCGATAAAATTCGTCTAAATGATTCACGAATTTTTTAACAATTGGCATCACAATCTTCTTGTTCGAACATACCAACAGTCGTCGTAAAAATGGGATGAAATGCGGAAACATCATAGAACTTTTTCAACATAGCTAACATAAGCACTTTCAAGAAACTGCCTCGATTTTCTACATTTTTTTTACCATAAATTGCACAATACAACAATTATGATTCCCTCAAAAGTGACCTGATGCATATAATCCGCTGAACTTGGTACTGAATCATTCATTTTCCAGTCATATGTTTATGTTTTGTTTCGTTTTTGCGATGCCGGAGTCACCTTCCACAGTACCATACTTGAAATTCAATGAAATTTTGTCGAACTAGGGGTTGTATCTCGGCCATCTTGGATATTTTATGTAGAAAATTTTTGGTTAAACCACTTATTTTGATGAGTTCTACCTTCTGTCAAAAAAAAAGCCTCACCTTTGAAAACACCCTGTATATTGCCAGTGTCGGATACAGTACCTGCCCCTGCATTTATAAAGTATTTAAAACTTTTGTGACATTAACCAAAAATTACAAACTTTGCATTGAATAATGGCTACGTTCGCCCTGCAAAACGCCGGTGCAGAGTGAGTCGAACTAGAATTTTTTCACAGATCAGCTAGTGTTAATGGTTCCTTTACAAGTTGTCAATTTTTGAATAAACGAACGTCAAGTGTCAACCACAAAAATCGTGGAAATATTTGAATTTGAATGCGATTAGTTCGAAAATGTATATGAATAGATCATTTTTAGTGCCGATTAACCTACAGTTTTATGAATAGTTTGTTTCATAGTTGTTTTTATGGTTTTTCCCATTACATAACCCTACTTCTACTTCTCGCGCCACCTTCAGACCTGGGGCTCAGAGAGTTGATTCCGAAAACAACTCCGTCTGGAACGGACGACAAGTATTGACACTTTTTGTTCTAAAATTGCGTGTCCGAACGACTCTGAACAAAAAGTGTTGATAGAGCCTCGGTAGACTCGGCCAAACGCACCTAACGTGTAGGTGTGATCTGTCAGTAATATGATCCCCTACTATTTACTAAGTTCTACTTCTAGTTATAGATCTACAACGATCAGACACATCAAAATCACTTGGTTGATAATGAAGTAGTAGTTTGAATATTGTTTAATCTTCCTTCTCGTCGTTTCATTCAGATTCGTGGAATGCTTGTACCTTCCTAAGGACTTACGTTGAATCATTCCTATTTAATTAAGGCATTTCTGATTCTTTGAAATTGGAAGGATTTTATTTTCAAATTGAAGAAAACAGAAATGGATCGAAAATGCTACCCGCTTATACGCAAATTTATCTCAAAATGATTTACGTACATTATTCAAATTATCTTGTTATGATTCGGCTTTTCAGAAAGATTGTTTCTAATAATTCAACCAAATTATCGGGTGTTCTTTCGTCATATTAACCCAGAAACGTTTTGAACAATGCCAATTTTTGAGCAACTTAAATGCCCGGCCTACTTAGTAAGATGCAACATAAGTTTTAATATGTACTATGTACGAGGTCGTTTTGAATTATTGCAACATCGCAGTTGACTCTGAATTTTTCTATGCTGTTCTTCACCAAAATGTTTTGAAATAAATGTCATAAATTGAAACCCACTGCGCTATTACAATAATTCATGGGAATTCAACGAATAGCGGAATAACGATATTACATAAAGAAATTGGAAATCACTGACGCGAGTCAGGAACTTTTGCACGTTCTTAACCATAGTTGCTATCTATTCAGATACTGAACTCTCTGCTCGCTTATTGGCTTCACGAAGAACTTATTTTCCAATATATGAGATGATTCTCAATTTATTTAATGAATTTTTTTGGGGGCAATACATCGTTATTAGCAGATATTATCACCTGTATTGGTCATGAATTTGAATAAGCGCACAAAAGCTCCTGACACCACGTCAGTGCTAACCTTATTTTTATATAGTCGTCAAGTATTCCTTGGAAAATCGCGTGAAATGTAGAAACGTACAAATTCTTCATATTGTTGATCATCATAGACCCGATGTTTCAATATTGTTTTCGACAAAAAAAATTGACTCACCTAATGCATAACTGAAACACCCATACAACACTTTAAAGTCAGATGCGTTGAAGAAGACAATTTACGAGTATATCATTATTCCTGTTGGGTTTGAATTTGAGTTATCTCCTTCCAAAGAGTCTCGGTGTGTCATGTATATCGGTATCAAAGTCAAAACAAATGGTTCATCGAAATTATTTTGTTTATATGTGATACCGATAGTTTTCAACTCAATGATTCTTCTATCAGTGAGTTCTGGGAATAATTTACCATACTACTCAACATAAATTGAGTCGATTTTCATTACTACAGTTACTACAGTTCTATTCTATATAAGTTACATATCTAATCATTTCATATATCGAAGGCTACCTGGGATTTTGTAAGGGAATGGTTAAATCAAATTTATGGTCTCTAATGGATAGGATCACATTTCTTCGTTGTTTGGAATAAAATTATCATTTGTTTATATTGGTTTCTGATCGATGTAGAAATGTATAATTGTTCCTTTCATATATTTATAGAGGATGTGAATGAATAAAAATAATTAAGAGGTGATTCCTTATCAAATAGTGTGGGTGTTTCATAAAAATTACTTTTTTTATGAGCAGCCCCTGCTTAGATACAGCTCCCCAAAGATGACAACTGAAAAGCAATTTTTAACTTTTTTTCTTAAAAACCGGACAACTCACAAATGAAATTGAAATTTTGGTGGTGTTCCCTTATACTTGCAAGGTGAAAAAAAGCCACCTCTAAAATTTTTTCCAAAAAACTTTCCTTTTCTTATTAATATTATACCGTTGAAAAATTAATATTTGATGGCTTGATTCATTTGGAAGAAATATGGTATCCTGCAATTCCTTGTTAAAAGTAATAGTTTTTGAGAAAAAAAAATTACACTTACGTAGGGTGAGTCGTACAAGCTGGAATTATCTTCAAAAATTTTTTAACAAGTAGGCGGATATCATGATTTCATTGTAGGGGAAAACCATTTAATTTTTTATGGCCTTCTCTCTCCCATACAATGTTTTCACTCAGTTTTATTTCTGTTAGTTTTCTGGTTTCTAGAAAAAAATTAAAAACTGCTTTTCAAGTGCTATTTTTAGGGGGCCGTCTAAGCAGGAGCTGATAAAAAGAAAATTTTTTTACTTGGAATCAACGCTATATTCGTACTGTTTTGATAGCCGCTTCGTTTCAAATAGACCTTTTATTAATGGATCCGATGTGCTGAAAATTGATAAATGCCATATTTTCTCTTCAGCTCTGCAAACTTCATGTTATTGATAAAAAATGATGCATATTTCAGTGGTACGAATTCAGAAACATTTTTATTTCAGATATTCAATGAACCTGTTATTTTCTTGGGTGCTGACGTTACCCACCCGCCCGCTGGAGACAATAAAAAACCTTCAATTGCAGCAGTAGTAGGATCCATGGATGCTCACCCTTCTCGTTACGCAGCCACTGTTCGCGTGCAGCAACACAGACAAGAAATCATACAAGAACTGAGCTCTATGGTCCGGTAAGTTTATAACTTCAATAGCAATAGGTTAAGTTTCAACTGGCCGAATTACAAGATACTGGTTCAAATTTACGATATCGTGTACGTTCGGGAAAGCAAAAATCTTTACAGAATGTAGAATAATTTACTGGTAA
Organism: Coccinella septempunctata; assembly: GCF_907165205.1. NCBI lineage: Eukaryota > Metazoa > Arthropoda > Insecta > Coleoptera > Coccinellidae > Coccinella > Coccinella septempunctata. The sequence continues at coordinate 48,611,000 of NC_058189.1, read as the reverse complement.
ACGTCGAAGTACTCCGAAATATTGCGAGTGTAGTGATACGCGTTCTTGTACACAAACCATTGTGGAACAAACACATTGAGAGGGACGGGCTTCAAACCACACACTATGGAATGCCTGTTTACTGTGCTGTCAAGGCCTATCCTAACCTACGCATTTCAGTTGTGCTGAACTTCCATGGGGGAAGAACTGTAACCGCGCCATTATGACCAGAGGAAAACCTGCCCATTATGGGCGCTCTGAGATCTACCCCTAAGGCAGCTATGTAGGTATCTGCTAGGTTTATGCCCTGTGCACCTCGTAGTCGTAGTTATAGAAATGGCTATGAAGACGGCTCTTAGAGTCTAGGAACAGGGACAATGACGTGATAGTGGACTGTTTAGAGAGCACGCGAGAGCTTTCAAGATGGTGAAGGATGCTAATGCATCCTTTCCATAGAGGGGACTGTGCGGGCACAAGCAACAGCTTTGACGAACCCTACAGTGTAATTGCTCCGTATAGCGATCTATGGTCTACCTTTTTATGCCTTGGTTCAACGATGGCTCTATGAAGTCCACGGGAACTGGGGTGGGGATAGTGCGACCTCCCCCTAAGAAAGGACCATAGTGCAGGCTGAACTGTTTGCTGCTCCTGTCTGCACACCGCAGAACATCCGCAATGATACTTCGGAAAATACACCTATATATACTTAGACAGTCAGGGAACACTAAAATCCCTTTCCCTTCACAGAGTTAATAACACAACACCTATGAATCAACACCCACTATTCTTATGGTGGGAGGTACTGCTCTCTGTCGACTTGTGGCATTTTTCTCGGCGTATCTCAGGGTGTGTGCGTCCATCCTACTGCATGCGAATGAACAATGGCCCACAAGGCCTTAGTTCAGCCCGGTAGAGGCACCGCATTTAGAAGAAGAATAAATGATTATCTCGAAATTAGGGGCTATTAGTATGTCTTAAACTAAAAGTGTTTACCGTTGCACCGTTTCAATTCAGTTAACCTTTGTATTTGTTATTTGTACAGTTGTCCGGTTATACAGTTAGTACAACCAGATCTGACGTTTTCTGAATATTCATCTAAAGCCTGTTTGTAATAGCCGAAAGTTCTCTGGAGAAATACTTCAGGATTTTGGCAAGAAAACGGCAGAAGTTATTTTGTATGTAACTGAACAGTGAATTCTACCGAAGGTACGTATGTAACTGCGGAGAATTCAGGGTGCATGAATTAACGAGTAAATTCTCTACAGAATTTTCGGCTGTTGCAAACCGGCTTTACACCCGAAAAAAATATCCATAATAAGTGTCATCCTGTAATGTTATGAGAAAATGCAGATTCAACAAAACGTTTATCATTTGTTATTTAGTGCCGACGGATAGGCGTAGGTTTGATAATATTCTTTGCTTTTTCAGGGAACTACTCATCATGTTCTACAAATCAACTGGTGGTTACAAACCTCATCGTATCATTTTATACAGAGATGGCGTTTCTGAGGGTCAGTTCTTGATGCTCCTTCAGCATGAACTAACGGCAATAAGGGAGGCATGCATTAAACTTGAATCAGATTATAAGCCAGGAATCACATTCATCGTAGTACAAAAAAGACATCACACAAGACTATTCTGCGCTGATAAGAAGGAACAAAGTGGAAAAAGTGGTAATATTCCAGCTGGTACGACTGTAGACGTTGGCATAACGCATCCTACAGAGTTTGATTTCTACCTTTGCAGCCATCAAGGCATACAGGTGAGTGAAATCATTTGGTTATTTTAACATACCAGCGATATTCTACATTACATGATGTTTTCATTATTTTCGGTTTATTATTGCCACCAATAAGGCACGGAAAAAATTGAGGTCTCCCTAAAATTGTCACTGTCATATGGATTAAAAAAAAAAAACATCAAAAATTCATCCGTCAGAAGTACAGGCTTTTCCCGGGGGAAGATCTCGAGTAAGATGGAATGGAATTTGGAAGGCTGAAGTTCTGAGCCTAAAAGTGACGCTCAGCTTATCCAAACACATTTTAATAATAATAATAATAATAATAATAATAGGCCTTTATTACCAATTCAATGACACAATAGAAACATAATTTATCAATTACAACACTCACAGGGCGGAGTTCAGATGGGTGAATGCCCTCTGTTCTTCCACTCAAACCCTGATAAAAAAAGTTATTTAAAATTCATAATACAAAAAAAAAAATTCATAATACAAAGCACTGAGTCCCACAAAAAATAAGAAAACTTGATATCAAAGATTGACTCGTTATAAGTCAGAAAGAATTTTAACATCAACAAAACTAAATAAGACCCCGATGTACCAGCCTACCGGCGCGCACGCTGTTCACTGAATAATTGATCAAAGACACGACACCTAAAAGCAGACACGGAAAGAGTTCGGAAATCAATGTATTGGTTGTAGAGTTTATAGATATTGAATGAAAAAGATCTCTCAAATAACGTTAGTCTATGGGGAGGGGACGAGATGAGGCCACGATTCCTTATATTCAGATTATGAATATCGGATCTAAATTTAATTTTCCTATGGAGATAAGAAGGGATTCCAGACGTCAACACCCTGTGATAAAGAACCAGTGCAGAAAGCTTGAACCTATTCATCATATTGAGCCATTTGATTTCATCGAGCTTATGACTTATTCTGTCAAATTTCCTGATACCATAGATGAATCTAAGACAAGAATTCTGAATTTTCTGAACCTTTCCGATAGTCTCCTGATCCAAACAAGCAAAATAAACTGCCGAACAATAGTTAAAACCAGAAAGAACTAATGAATTGCAGAGTGTAGCTTTCAAATCTCTAGGAAGGGAACGTCTGTGCGGATAAAGTAGGCGCAGACTCATTATAGACTTCTGGACACAAGATGCAATGTGGGTTCTGAACCGCAAGTTATGGTCCAAGAACAGACCCAGATTTTTCACACAATCTACTACCGGAATCATTACATTCGCGATCCTCAACTCAGCATTCAGACTCAAGGCACTGCAGATATCCCCATTACCGAAAAAAATGGCCTTTGATTTGGACGGATTCAAAGTGAGCTGGTGAGCTTCAGCGATTTCACTCATAATTTTGAGATCCTCGTTCACTCTCGCAATGCCCTGCTCTAACTGATCTTGAGGAAAACTATAGTATAGCTGTGTATCGTCCGCATAAAAGTGAGCAAGACAGTACTTCAAAAAAGTAATCATATAATGAGTATAAAGCACGAATAGCAGCGGTCCCAAGATCGATCCCTGAGGAACACCCAGCAAAACCCTCAAGGGATCTGAAATGACATCACCAAACCTGACCTGCTGAGTCCTATCTGAAAGATAGCTCTTGATGAAAGCCACGGCACTCGATGAAAAACCTGTGAAGCGCATAATAGAAAATAGGACGTCATGCACCAACGTATCGAATGCTTTCGAGTAATCCAATAAAATAAGGACTGTTATCAATCCCCTATCCGAAGCGGTCAAGATGTCATCAGTCACCTTGAGTAGGGCCGTTGTACAACTATGTCCCCGTCTAAAACCCGACTGCTCCTGTGGAATCACACTATACTTGTCTAAGTGCTCCCGGATTTGAACAGCCAATACCTTTTCCAAGATTTTAGACATAGTTGGAAGAATACTTATAGGACGTAAGTCCCCATAACTTTCAACCTTAGAAGATTTGGGTATAGGTAAGATGATCGACTTCTTCCACAATTCAGGAAAGTAGCTTTCAACAATGCAACTATTTATAATGTGGACAACGAACTGCAATATAAACGGACAGCATAATCTCAGAAGTTGCGAGCCTATATCATCAATACCTCTCGATTCCGACTTGATCTCACAGAGATACTTAGATACTATGTCTTCGTCCACTAAATGGAACTCAAGTTTCTCCTCAAACTCACAGAATGAGTTACTGTCGTAGAATCTCATCACCTTCTCAGACTTCCCAATATCAACTTGTCTTTGAGAACCATTGAAGTAATCATTCATCTCATCTACATTAGTCAGACTGTCAGGAACATCAATCAGCTTTTTCGTTCTGTTGATATTCAAATATTTTAGCTGTTTCCACATCTCACTTGTATCAGCTCCACGAAAGACATGTGAGAAATATTTTTTCTTTTCAACTCGAATAAGTTCAGTGGTAGAATTTCGGAGCAATTTATAAGCGTTCCAGTGATATTCCGATCTTGTCTTCTTGAATTTACTCTTGGCGGCGTCTCTCTCCTTCATTAGCTTTTTAATATTAGAGTTCAACCAAGGCGCAGGAGGTTTCGTGATGCGCTTAGAAACATATGGGGCGTGTTTATTAAACAGATTTAAAATAACAGAGTTGAAATAATGTATTTTATCATCGATCTTACGTATCCTGAAGATCGCCTGAAGATCAGAGCTAGCTAGTTCCTCCTGAAAACTTTCAAAGGAGAATTGAGTGAAATCTCTAAAAGTTGCGTATCGTTCAGTTCGCTCAGTTGTGAACTCACCATTCAAGGCAAAAATCGGCATATCGTGATCGCTATAGTGACAGTCCAAGACATCCGTACATTTGAACAGCTCAGGTTTATCTGTGAGAATATGATCAAGCAAAGCACGCTTTCTGGTTGGCTTTTTGACCAACTGATGTAATCCAAAAGTTTGAAGTGAGTTCAAATATGAAGATGAGTCAGAAGAATCAGGTTCCAAAACGTTGACATTCATATCCCCAACGACAATAAGATTATCAGCCAATGGCAAGGAAGCCATGGTGAGATTTTCTAGGTCATCAACCAGCACATGAGTACCCAATCTTCCCTCAACTTTAGGAGGCTTGTAAATCACACAGAAGAGCACTCTTTTAACTCCTCGTTCAAGTATAATGCATGTATTTTCCAAATTAAGATCCAAGTTGACGACTCGATAGTGTAAATTCTTTTTTATATAGATACCCGTGCCTCCCCCCCTAGTAGTTCTGTCATTATGAACAAAATTGTATTCCTCAATTTCAAATGAAGATGTTTCATCAGCACGAAGCCAAGTTTCCGTAACACCAACCAAATCAAAATTATGATTCAATATTGTATTTCCGAACTCTGAAAAATTGGCAGAAAGCGAACGAACATTCAAGTGGGCACCGGTAAGCATAGGTTCTGATCCCCCATTCATGAGATAAGAGTAAGAAAAAAATCGATACTATATAAAGAGAAAATGAAAGAGAAAAAAAAAAAAAAAAAAAAAAAAAAAAAAAAAATATTTAATAACAAAAATAAATAAAATTGGACCTTATTCGCCCGAACCAGTGCTTCCTCCTGCTACAACGGATTCCAGTCTCCCTCCACCCAACTTAACCAAATCAACATCAGATCTTATGAGCATCTTTCCAGAACCAAATTTAGCATAAATTTTTCCATTCGAAGTCCAGACATCCCTACCCCCGATCCTCTCCATAACACGTTTAAGAAGGGAGTAGTTATACTTTGTCAGATCCTCAGCAATGACCAGCTTAGTTCCCTTCAGCTTACTTTTATTTTTGAAGACAGTGTTACGGGACTGCAGTGAAGAAAAATGTACAATAATGGGTCTCTTCCTCATCGTATCAGATCCCACTCTATGGCAAAGATCGATCTGTACATCACCTCGTTGGAGTTTCAGTTTTTCGCAAAAGGTTTTTTTGACAACTGAAGAGAGGTCTTCACCTTTTTGCTCTTCCATACCGAGCAGCCTTATACACTTGCGACGACGCTGCTGATCAAAATGATTCAGCTGCTCCCTTAAAATCACATTTTCCTCTCTAAGAACGTTCAATTCAGCTTCAACAATGTCAATCTTCTCATTCAGGGAATTCCATTTCTCATCCAGTTTATCAATTACCAGATTAGCGACAGTATGTGCCAGCGTTGATAAGATTAGTTTATCGTTGAATGATTCACGAATGATATCTTTAACATCTTTCTGTTGTTGTGTTGTCAAGACCATTTCGATATAAGAGAGAAATCGCAATCAATATCTGGTTATTCTTACTAGAATTCAGGCTATTCGGCCGTAGGTTCGTGAGCCTTAATGAAGAGGACAAGATGAGATCTCCAAAGTCCGAACGACAATTATTATGAAGAATTGAAAAACACAAAGGATGGAGCGAACGACGGTACGACTAGCTTGTACTACAACACATGAGCGAATGATTTTTTTTTTTCGCCTAGTGATTCATATTTATATGCAAGATGTCAATGACATGAATTTCTATCATAATAATCGATTCGAAAACTTTTCAAGAAAAATCCCTATCAGGTTTCTGCAATATTTGAAACGCTAATTTAATAGTTTTTGAAAAATAACCGCAAAATGTTATAGGTTAAGTTAGTTATAGTAGAAGTTAAGCATTACATTTATGCTCAGATTATCAACCCTCGAAATTCCATAGCTTACTTGACGGAGCAGTTTTTTCAACATGGAGATATTCTTTTTCTACTTCTTGAACCTCCGTTCATCCAGTGATAGATATAGGCCCCTTTATCTGTCGCCTTTCTCCTCATATTTCATTCGCCTACAGCCACTATATATCTTGTCCATCCTGGGTCCTCCTATGTTGCTTTTATAGGAATATTTATTTTTTGCAGGGTACCTCCAGACCGTCCCATTATCACGTGTTGTGGGACGATTCTCATTTAGACTCTGATGAATTGCAATGTCTAACATACCAGCTTTGCCATACGTACGTTAGATGTACGAGATCCGTTTCCATCCCTGCGCCAGCATATTATGCTCATTTGGTAGCTTTCAGGGCTCGATATCATCTCGTAGAAAAGGAACATGACAGGTAAGATTCTTGTTGATTCAAATTTGTTGAAGATACTTGTCCATCAGTCTATTTTGACGATTGCACACTTGATGCAAGCAATGGGAAGATATATTTTACAGTTTACTGTCCTATTTGTGTAAAATTGTTGGTTCGAAATTCAAGGTAAATGAATTTATTCTTTTTCCGAAATTATGATTGGCGCACTTTATTGTTACCGTCAATTGTGTGGCAGTCATCAAAACTGGAATACTTACTGCTCAGAATAATTTTCGTATTGTGATTACTCTGTTATGATGGTTAAAGCATTCAAATTTGAAATGATAGAGATAATGATATCAGTACCAAAATTGAGAGTATGAATGCCCAACATTGAAAAGTCAACACATCATGACGAGTGATAGGCATTGAACAAAATTCTCGATCACTACAGATTGTATCGTTTAATGTAATCACTTTAATATATACTATATTCACTTTTATTTTAGCACTCGGTTGGCCATGGAAATTTGACACATTTCACTCTGTATAGTACAAAAATGTGGGGTTATGACGCTTGTCAAACCATTTTTTGGTTTTAAATCAGCGCTATATTGTCCGTTCTACGTAAAAGTCCCACTAATTTCGTATTTTATCACAATGTCGAATCACTTCGGAAAATGAAGTCGTAAATATGTGACGAACATAATTGACGTTTATACAACCTGATTGAAGGCATACCAAATCTAGATATTTGCATGAAAAATAGAAGAGACCAGTTTCAAACTTATTCTACGATGACATTAATTGAAAATCCTGTAGTAAGGTAATACAGGATTTTCGATTTTCGCATTCGTTCACCCTAAAATTCTCAAATGCCACCGCTTTTTTAGGTCTACCAATATTAGGAAATTCTTTCATTCTTTGTCATCCTTTTCATTCGCAATCTTTCTGATTGTAAAAACATTCAGCTAAAATATAAGTCGTTGAGATTCAGATAAATCATTATATAAGTTCTCTTACTACATTGAATATGTTCGCTACCGTCTGATAGGATTGTAGATACATAGAATATCAGGGTAACCTACTATTTGAATAAGCGGATCTGAATTCTAATTAGAACTTCCTGAAACCCTGTCTTCTCTCTTTTTCAATCACTTTCGGCATTTTTCTAATATTAATGGAAATTAGTTGTGGCAACGGCGTCATGACATTAACGGCATTTCATGAGTGCCAACCTTACTCCGTTCTAGTTACAAAAACTTGAGAAAATAATTTCATGGCCAACCGAGTGCTAAAATAAAAGTGAATGTACTATACTTACCAAGAAGATTTAGATTGGAGGCGCGATTGGAGATCGGAAATGCTCGGGCATAGCCTACTAGAAGTTCGAGGTTGTAATGTTAGACGTTGCCGTTGTTACCATCGGAGGGTCACGAAGTACGGCAGATAGAGAGAGAGTGCACGAATTTGATAGGCAACTTCAACAGTTTTCGATTCAATTCCGATTTGCTTTCAATTCACTTTAAAATCAAGAACTGTAGGGAGGAAAACAATACAGCATTTAGTTTATTTGCGATCAGTTTCATAATGTTTTATCGCAAATAATCCAGAACTCACCACGAGGAGGTAGCTGTAGTATTGAGTTCCAGAAGATTACAATCAGAATATAAGTATTATTCGATTTTCTGGGGCATTAAAACTGAATCAAGCATGCGATTGAAATAAAATCATTTCTAAAAATAGCATAAAATGAATATGATTTGCCGGATGAGGAAGTGTTAATGAATCAGAGTCTCTAATCAACCTATAGGAACCTGGAAATTGGAAATGAATTAGAGATGCCCACAAAAACAATTCTGTTGAATAAATTGGTTTCGGTAAAATGACTAATTTTAGTTGTTGCCTCAAGAATGATATTTTTCTGATTATTTTAGCAGTGTCAATGTCGTCAGAGCAAATTTTTTGGATACAACCTTTGAGGGCGCTATAAATTTTCTTGATGTCTTCTTTAACTTCATCGGAAAGACATTGATCTGAAGTATTGCTGGCAGAGATATCTGATTCTACATCGGTCCTATTTAACTGCGCAATTAAGTTTTCAAATTTCGACTACCTATCACAAATATACCTGTCACCTAGTAACCACTTGAAATCAGAAATGGGTACATTAATTTCGTCTCTGAATACTTCGATTCTCAAATCACAAGAATTTTAAACACTAACGGTATTTTAGGGAATGAACCTTCAAAATTTATTTTATAAAATTGGACGGAATCATTTTCTTTGACATTGAAAAAGAAGTTGGAAATTGCCTTGTCTTTGAAATGATCACAAAAATGTGAAACAGAACTAATTTGATCTTGTTTGTCCCAGTCGCTATAAACGTTATCATAATGAAAAACTAATTTTTGTCTACGTTCCTCTGGATCAGTTCTTTTTGGACGACATATAAATAGGTTGATTCGGAAAAATTGAGGGAAATGCATGAATGGTTAATTTAGTATTTTTCGGGGTATATTGATGACTGAACCTTCAGCGGTTGGAAAAGAGTTCTCTTTCAAAACATGTGAATCTGCAAAATGTTTGATGCATACTACGGTATCTTCGTTTACTTTAAAACTGCTTTCCCTATAAATTGCGTTAAGCCATTTTAATCTCCTCGCGGGGTCTTTAGGAAATCTGAATACCGAAACCTTCTCATTAGACGATAATTGCTTTTGCAACCAGGTACTGCACAAGTACGGGGCATATTATATCAAACCGAAGATTTCCAAATGCGTACTAAACCTAATCCTACCTGTTGATTACTGCATATTATGAAACTCTAAATTATATTCTTTGCTAACCTAACCTAACCCAACACTATCTACGGATAACACACTACACAAACACATTTCTCGTAATTTTATCACTGCTATTCACTCAAAACACTGATAACACCACCGAACAAACCGAAAAACTAAAAAACAAAATCTTTTTACCGCGTTTCCCGTCGAAATTCTAACGTGAACTACCGGGATACCGGTAGAGTTTCCAATTGTCGTAATGTTTACAACACTTCCTGTTTGTCTATGGACCCTCCGATGTCATTACGGCAACGTCGCAGTTTCGAGCAACATTCCGGCCTCTAATTCTAGTAGGCTATGGCTCGGGGTCATGCGGATTTCGCCACACGCTACGTCACACTAGCTTTCATAAAATTACGCGGTGCAGTGCAATAAATTTAGTTACTATAATTCTCGTCTACTATCCCGTGAAAGTATCTGCTGCACGTCCTGTTACTTAATTATTAGATAAACAATGTTTTTTTCACAAAAGTTGAAGATGTTTTGAATCATGTTCTTTATAACTATGCTACGCCATTGCTGAAGTATCCAGTTCTGTTAAATGAGCTTACCTTGCCACACAATACATCACCCTTCCAATCGAATTTGAACTGAATTGCGCCTCCTGTGTATATCTTCTTTACACTAACCGCCGGTTTCACAAAGACATATTGATATCGCTGCTAGCAAAGCGATAAAAGCCTTGATGGCTTGCAGAAGTCTGGCTGGTAAACTTGGGTATGTAACCCAAAAGTACTGCGATTGATCGTGAGACCAATAATCACTTACTGGACAATAGTGCGGCACACCAGTGCAACTCATAACAGTACAAGGAAAACCCTGGATAGATTACAAAGGCTAATCTGTGTTTGTATTACTGGAGCTATGATAACGTGCCTAATTAAGGCACTGGAATCATTACAGATCTCACACCTTTTAATTCTGTGATAGATGACCACAAGGTCATTCTAAGCATTTCAAGGGAAGAAGGTACGGGTAGTGAGAGAATTAGGAATCGAAGAGCCGGGGCCTCTCTGAAAGTACATCACCGAATCTTCCCACTGACGGTATGGTAAAGGAAACCAACATCAAGAAAAAATTCACCACAATGTAGAAAGAAAGAAAGGGATAGGGAATACACCCACTTCTAATGGTGGGTTCGTGCAGAGCTCCTAAGAATTAAGAAATAGACCAATGTAATGCTCAGATGGCAAACACGTGAGCGCCACCTGCCAATCAGATTAGTCCCTTTCTTAGAGCTTAGTTACGCTGTATGAACTCGCCCTAAGTTGGTTTGGGAGTGGCGAAGAAAACTGAACGAAGTAGACAAGGATAACAAGGTCTGTTTAATCTGGGTTCACGGTCACACGGGAATCGGATGTACAAGAAAGGCTCTTGCGGAATCTTCTGATACTGGATTATACCGAAAAGTTCCTTTGGAACTACAACACCGCGCAATCTGAGAAGTATCTGGATATTAGCAAGAATAAGCTGCATATCCCTGCTAGATTCCTTACAGTACATAGCCGCCTTCGGAAACACCTAATGAGAATAGGTCAAGGAGAAACTGACTTGATCCAGCTCTCGAGCTTGAATACAGTTGGTAAATACCAATGCTACTGGCTTAAAATCGACTGTTGTGGCGAACACAACTATGGGGGGGTACAACAGGGTCGCAGGTCAACACATCCCCCCTTAAAATCTTTTCAGTCTACACCACAGTTAGTCTTCTCCATGACCAACTAACAATAAGGATGGTTAAATTGAATAGATTTTCTTAAAAATTTCAAATTTTTCTACAGAATTTGAAATTTTTAAGAAATTTTTTTTTTTAACTAACCTCTATTTTAAGGTTCACAAGCACACAAAAAAAGAGAATAATGTATCGCACAACTCATCTTACCTGTTAAAATCTCAAGGCTTTGATGGCGTTCAATTATGAGATGATATATTTAATTCAAAAAGTATTGATCTGAAGGTGATAAATTTTGAACAATTTGACAAGTTGTGTTTGTCTATCCAATAAGCTCTGCTCCGTTACAGTGTAACTACCTGATTTCAAAGTTTTCGTTGATGTGAAGTGATCTAATTAATTACTTTTCCAAATGTGGCTCTTGATTCAATTATGAATGTGCGATAATTGTTTTGAGTAGTACATCTGAAAAATGTTTTCATATAAGGTCACCAGGTAGAAGGCATTCATCCCAACTATCAAATAATTTTAAGTTCACGTTTCAGTGGCGAAGGATCTCACCAGTCTGGATCTTCAGAAGATCGTACACCAGGAGCTATGGCACGAGCCATTACTGTACATGCCGATACGAAAAAAGTTATGTATTTTGCTTAAATTTCAAAAATCCGAATTTGTTAGTGATAAGCGATGAAGTCGAAACAGGTTATAAGGTAATATGTGCATGTTGTGGAGTAAGCAAGTGTATGTATCTTTCAACTTGATACCAAAAAGGAGGTATTATTTTTCACATGTGTTCGGAAGTGACACAAACATCAATATTTTTGTTGATAGATGTGATTGAAATTTTTACTACTTCTAAAGCAAACTATGGATTTATGTCCATAATGTTGCACTTTTTTATTGCATGCAGTAAAAGAAAGGGTATAAGGGGATTCGCTTCTGTAGCACAAATCACTCCTTATTAAATCAACTTATGATTTGATATAAATTGGCAGCAAAATTTGCTTTACTGAATGTTATCAAGATAATGATCACTATATTGTAACAAAAATGGTAAGTTTATGATCCAAAGGATGATTGTGGCATTTCGTCTGTATTCCCTGTTATATTTTCAAATCACTGAAAAAGAAATACTACATTTTGTTAACTTCGCACATCATTACAACTCGGTAATGCCCAACCTATTTATCAGTGAAAATCTCAGTTCTTAACCCAACAAAATACTAGTACAAGCAAAGGTCCTGACCCTTTCATTGGAATTTTGTTGGGATGCTCATTTCCATTGAATTCCTGGCGTTCCTTTTGCTGATCCTTGCTGTTGAACTACAGTTAAAAATTGTGGAATATTGTTGAATCGTTCAAAGTATGTTAAAATGTATATTCTCCAACTCTTAATTTTTCTCACCCTTAATAGTAAATAGTTTTTAAGTTGTCAATTTTATATTAGATATAATTTTTGAAAACTTCGATATAAAGCTTTAATGTATGGATGTGTGAAATTGAAATCTTCATTAATTTTTTTTTGAGCTGCGTTGACAAGTATAAAGTTCAAGCGAAGCTGAGCTAAGGGATTAAGCAGCTCATATTTGTTTTTGTAATTTAAGCGGGTAATATCTTAGTGAATTATTAGTTTCGGTGCTCAGTATGTATTTCGAGCCTTTCTATCTCAAGCAATATGTAGCATCAAGTACTACAGGAGATAATTCAAACTTAAAACGTTGTTCTTATCTTAGCTGCCATATTGAAAGTTTTAATAGAAAGGTTCGGAACTTATAATTTTGTGACTTTTTATTGAGATATTTATCTGAAGCGATACTTTAGGCGCGTGTCCAAAAAAAAATATTGAAGCCTCAATGCCAACTAATGATGTCAAAGTGAAATATTTAATTATCGGATAGACAATATTTATAATTTGAAACTTTGATATCTCTCTTTAGAAAGTGTTATATGTATATAATTGTTAGGTCAAGTTCGAAATGCATCTTTCTTTTTTTTTTTTTTCATAATTTACATAAAACATTCCAAGATATTCATCCCAAGAATCTATAATTTATACAGTGGTTGAAACTGAATCACTCAACTTATTTCTCCAAAATAATCTTCAATTTCGGAACATTGTTGTTGAAAATTTCAACATGTCGAATATTATAATGATATTGATTCCAAACTATGATTCAGAGTTAGAAGGATTTTAATCACCGTTTTTTTGTATGGTACATGAAATTGAGGAATTATTGACCAAAAGATTTTTTTTTCCATTATGCCTTGTTTAAAGTTCAATCATTTGAATATGATCTCGGAAAGATGTCAATCTAAAAATTTATACAGGTGTCCATCGGAAGTACCATTAGAAGTTTACAGAGAAATATATATTGTATCTGTTTGAAATTTTGTCCAAAGAAATTGAGCTGATGAACCTTCCTTTTTGAAATATTTGCAAGCATTTGTGACTTCCGGTTATACCAGGAATGGAAAACAACTCGCTTATTTCAAATGGAATACTCCCAATATTATTGCAATTACTAATTTATTTTCAAATTCTATGTTCATTTCATGTGGCTATGTTGAGTAATTCATTGTTCTTTGAAGACAATGATAGATGAAGGCTTGTTAACAACTGTTCATTTCTCTATCAGAAAAAAGGAATGAGTTGATTTTTTCAATTTCAAACAGTAATGTCACACCCCACATTTGAATTTAGAATAAAAAAAATAGATAGGATCTTCTGAAAGTTCAAATCTATCTAATATCTATTTATCAGTAAACTTCTAATGGGCACTCCCGGTGGGACACCCTGTACAAGCTGGTACATCCAACATACAGAATTACCCAAAAAAAATAACGAAGGAAGCTTCCAATGTCCCACTATTTTTGATCGAATAACGTTTCAATATTTATATTTTAATCATTTTTATTTAATTTGTGAGCTATGTTATATTTATGATACTTGATATCATGAAACCTCATAATTTAGATTTTTAGGGAAAAACTAATTATTAAAAGCGGAGTATATGGGGGTAAATATATCATGTATGTGTAGTCGAAACAAGGATATCCTCTGTATTAGGTATCTACTCATCCAATCATTGGAGATTTATCATAATGAACTATTTTCAAACTTTGGCATTAGTGTATGCAAATGTTAGCCTATATTTGGGCCATGATGAACAATGTTGCAAGTCCTGTAAACAATGATTGGTTGCGTTGAAGTTTGTACGCTTTATTATTTTCAATTATAATGATTTTCGCTGTATTTTTTATAAATGCAAAAATGTTTCTAATTTCACGTCATCTAATATGCTAGTCTTGTATTTTATATTTTTTTGCCTTGCCCATGTTACATAAAAAGGTATTGTATTTATTTCCTGTGATATATTTCAAGTGACCATCAGCTGTAATTATTCAGTTAGCTTGATCCCAATTGTCAATCAATTTATTCATCTGTGATTCAATCCCACTTCTGGTGAATATGTTTGAAATTTGTAGAAATCCACTGTTTTTTTTTTTGATTAATGTATTCCAGCAATTTGAACAATAGATTAATGCAAAACATATTCTTCAATATATGAGAACCAGTACTATTTCAGCTTTGAGTTTAATTTTCAAGAAGAAAATATTTCAATTACCCATATAATTTTCAATATTCTATTCGTGTTCAACGTGTTAGTGTTTTTAGCGAGTTTTGGTATTCTACCAGAATATATCAGATACAAACAAGAACAAGCAACTTCAGCTAATCATTTGATTCCAAACTAAACAAAGATTTATATTTAATACTTCTTGACATCTTTGAATCATTTATTTTTTTGTTTATATGTGTATAGACAAGAAACTATTCAGCAACCAAACAGCTAAAGCTATCTCGTTGCAAATGCGTACCAAGAATGAGTTATTACCACTATGTTGATATATTTGAGCACAATGAACTTGTATGCAAAAAAAAGATCAATTCTATTATTTTCGAATATCTTCGTAGCTGATGTTTGCACCAGATTTTCTATTTCAAGTATTACATAATTGAGTAGCTTCGTGGGTTATTCTAATAAAAACTGAAGGAGAATACTCATTATGAACAAAAAAAATTTAAGCTTATAAAATTGTTAACTTCATTCTTCAGAATCCCAAAAGGTGCCATCAAATGGATTTTTTATAAAATCTAAAAGTGCTCGCACATTCCCATTGTGAATTTATCAACATGTTTTCAGCCAAAATTTCAACAAGTAGCCTTAATTAGAGTATTTTCAATAGAGTGAAAAATGTAAATGTCATTTTTTCATTCTTCTGTAAGTATTTGCATTTGGATATTGTGATTAGTACCCATTCTGAAATAATTTCTGAGAATTTAACATCCAGAATCAATACATTTTCAGCTTCTTTGTTCATAAATGAACGTAAAGAATAACTGAGAAAATCGCCCGAATAATTAAAACTATCCCGTTTATAGTTTGCTTGCCATTCGTATTGAAATATATGTTTTATTAAATCCCAGCCAAGTAATTGAGAAAGTTAGTAACTATTATTGAAATTAACCTAAGTACAAGTAACTGAATAAGCGCGTATTTATTTTTGTACCGGGTGCATTCTTCGTGGAACTCTATGAAGGTATCTTCTAGTAAAAGGATATTTGGTTCTTAAGATTTATCGGGTTGAGGGGTAATTATTTCAGTGAAGTAATATGCGAACTGTTCATTATTTTTCATTTCAATTCTTAATACTGATTATCAGTTTTCTCTGTTGGTTTATCTGATACAATTGTATTATATGTATTTATATGTACTTTATATTTAAAAAATTTACTAAACGTTTTTATTGGAATTCCATATTTTCATTGAATTTTATATTCTAATGATAAGCTTCTTCACAAACCTGGAGTTTTGGGCAATTTTTCAATTAAGAATAGACACATAGCTCAAATTGTTTGTTTTAGTCACTTTGCATATCACATGTAAACTAACATTTCAATTGACACGATTTATGTTAGCTGTAACGTACCTTATGTCTGTATTTTAACATATCTGTTGTCCATTTATGACTCAATTGTTTTAGTTATTGATTGAAATTTGATTGAGAGCTGTACAATATCATAAATAAATGATGATTTATTTTATTTTGCTGATTTATTTACTAGAATTCATCGATGAGGGTTTTCGATTGAAATCTGGGCGGAAAAATATAAAAATGTGTAATGCAAGAATGCATATGGCACCAGCAGTAAAAATAGTGAAATGTTGTTTTTATATCCACACATTTGCGCAGCAACCTCAATGCTCAAGATCTGAATGGTTGATTTAAGTTCAAGTTTCCAACTGTTTCCAACCCAGAAATCAGAAATAATCTTGAAAACTTCCTTTCTTTGAAAGGGAAAAATTTCACAACGAATTTGTCACGATATGGTTTGCGAAATTCATATACGGTGCTTCGTTTTCCGAGAAGTTTTTCTTAAAATCTGACTATTTATTTATTGCTCTGAAATCGGTCGAGATATGTCAATGTAATTTGAAATAGTTATTGCGCATTTTTTGCCATGAACTTCATAATCAGTTGGCTCGCATACGGGTAATGATCTCAATTTTCTTAAAGAAAAAAATGGCACGTCACTGAGATATTTCAAACTAGAGAGCATTTTTGAATTCCTCCTTCAATTTCCCTTTTTTTTTCGCTTGGGGCGCCGTTTTATGCAAAGATGGATATACAAAGCTTTTGAGTTTATTCTGATGGTATCTATAAGAATGTATGTCAGTGGAATTAAATAAAGAAATTTCCGTTAAAAAAACTTTGAAATGGAGAAGAAGAGACTTAATTCCGTTTTCTGTGGGACAGGAAGGAAGGTTTTTCTAAATATTTAGGAAAAAATTAAGACTGCATTTTCAGAAGCTAAAATGTATTTAACAAAGATTATAGAGTACTATCTACTCTATAATCTTTGGTATTTAAAATAGACAAACTTATTAATACCTACTCATCATTTGTTTTTAAGTACAAGTACACTACCTAAAAACCTTAGGTAGTGTACTTTTACTAAAAACAAATGATGAGTATACAGGGTGAATCTTTGACTCGTACAAATATTTTAACAGTAAGTTTTTAAGATAAAAAGAAACACAATTTTTTCCGAATCGGCTCGATTTAAAAGATACATGTATCTTATGAACGCAGTTCCATACAAACGCTCCAACTCAAGCCATTGAACTCAATAATCTTTATTGAGTTCAATGACTCAAGCCGATTTTCTGTCTGCGACAGACTTTACACAAGGCAATTGATTGGGATTGCGTAATAGAACTATAAAGATATAAAAGATATAGAATTATGTGAATTGCGTAAACATCGCTTCTGCGTTCACACGTTCAATTCGGCTTGCACAATTTACCAGTTTGCGCAAATGGCTTTATCGTGTAAAACGGACACTATAATAGTTTTATTGGAAAACTCTTCGAGGATTCTTATAAAAGCAGTGAAGTTGAAAAAAAAAATATTTCAAAGATTTGAATGATTTCTAGGTGGTTTTCAAAAACTGAAAACGAAATGCTCACCGCATGCCGAGATAAAGGTCCGTTTATACGGTCAAGCCATTTGCGCAATCTGTGTGTTAATGCAGAAGCAGCGAAGTTTATTGCGCAACCCGAATGAATTGGCTTGTATAAAGTCTGTCCGGACAGAAAATCCGGCTTGAAGGCTTGGTGCGTTCAAATGAACGTCTGAATATAAAGGTACATGCAGATACAGATATCTGAATATATAGCATATGCTATATAGCATATAACCAGCAGCAGAAATAAACTGTCTCTGGCAGCAGAAACCATTATCATTTATATTTATCAATATATTGATATATGAGGTCCTTTTCGTCTCTTTCTCAGTGTGGTGTAATCTACACTGCACTTTAAATCAGTTGATTTTCGGTGTAATTGCGCAAACGCAATTACGCATAGACTAATAATTCGAATTCGAAATATGGTTACATTCATTCATTCATTCTTGTTAATCACATCACCCCAGCTAGTAGCCCCTCTAAACCAGAGTGACGGTAATCTGGGCTCAGTACAATGAGGTACATAGGTACCCAATCTCAGTACAATATTGGTCGTTGTATTCTTGGGGTCCCGAGGAACTGCAGGAGTCTTCGTAGAACCGATCGTAACGAATACTAAAATCGAGTGTAAATTACAACGAGTGTAGAAAAGTACTACACTTTCTATGCAAAAGAAAAGACCTAATCTAGCACTTCACGAAAGTATAATATCATGAAATTACTCTTCTGAAGTAAAATAAATAGGTAATTTTAGGTACCTATATGATTATACGCGAGGGCACAAAAAATTAGGGTTGTATAGTTGAAAAACGACTTGTCATATTTCATACGTTTGCTCTTTATTAAAACTGTTGGCCTACCGAGTCTACTAATCTAAAGAGGCCTTTACAAAACTTCATAATATTATCTGAGGAAGCCATGTGTATACTAATTACAGTTTGTTGTCTGAAAACTTTCAATTTCAAGCTCGTATATTTATTGCAACTTTTAATAAATGGTGAATTTTCTTTTAAATTATTTATCGAATTGAATTGAAAATGAATTTCAATCTACAAAAACTATAACAACCGAAGATTTGAAAACTTTCACCTAATATGAAATCTACAGGGTGTTTCATGAGTCGTTGGCCATAGCTCAATGGTGAATGCAGGTCATCCAGGCCTTTCAGAAAACTTGCTTGTTTTGTATAAGGCTATTAGTTTCGGAGATACGGGGTGATTCATGAACATTGGCCTAAATTTGCGATAGCTATAACTCTGGAATGCAAGGTCCAATTTCGATCAAATTTTATGGGTTTGTTCACTTCAGAAAGCTCTTACAAACGGTTTATGGAATATTAATATTTTCAGGTCAGTACTCAGGATATCCTATGATTTTTCATTCAAGCTCCAAAATCTATATTTTTCACATCCCTT
This sequence comes from Coccinella septempunctata, assembly GCF_907165205.1. NCBI lineage: Eukaryota > Metazoa > Arthropoda > Insecta > Coleoptera > Coccinellidae > Coccinella > Coccinella septempunctata. The sequence continues at coordinate 48,591,778 of NC_058189.1, read as the reverse complement.
ACAGAAATTTAGTTATTACCATGAAAAACCATTCTAAGGAATTCAGTTCTCACTTTGCATGGCACACTTGTCACAAGGGAATAGGAACCGGACGAATTCATATTTTATATCATTTTTTCGAAATGCGGTCCTGTTTTTATTCCTTCGGTGATAATTTTTATTGTCCTTTGCCGAGATTCTGAATTATTTTAAATTCTGTTCAATTCTTCTTCAGTTCAAACCCTCTGCACATACTGAGTGTTCGTAAAAAAGTGTTTAAAAGTATGCCAAGTCGAGCTGTGAATTCTTCTGAAATGTCATATTGAATTTAGATACAAATGATGTAAACCCTCTTCAAAAATGTAATCCGAAAGTGTACTTCGTAACACACATAACTATTAAAATTTATTCTTCCGAAAAACCTTTTTATTTCCTTTCATAAAACAACAATGAAGGAACCGAACGAATTAATGTTTTATGTCATTTATTCGAAATGCGGTCCTGTTGTTATTCCTTTGGTGATATTATTCATTGTCTTCGGTCAAGAATTAAAAATTTTTAAAATTCTGTTCAATTCTTTTTCATTTTAAACCCTCAGTTCCTACTGACTGTGCGTGAAAAAGTGACAGACACTTCTAACTTCACGGGAGCATTTGCGACAGAGGATAGAAGAAGCCTGTATAGAAGTTAAACAAAATCCCGATATGATAAGAAGAGCAATAAATAATCTGATTTCAAGAGCTAAGAGATGTGTCGAGATAGAAGAACTCCATTTTGTACATCTCTTATGACAGTACATTTTCATTATTGAAGACTAAATTTTATGTGTTTTATGACGCAAATATAATTACGGATTATATTTTCCAAGATGGTTTACATCATTTGTATGTAAATTCAATATGTAATTTCAAAAAAATTCACAGCTCGACCTTGCATACTTTTAAACACTTTTTTATGATAACTCACTATGTGCTGGGGGTTTAAAATGAAGAAGAATTGAACAGAATTTCAAATAATTCAGAATCACGGCAAAGGACAATAAATACTATTACCGAAGCAGTAAAAACAGGACCGCATTTCGAAAAAATGACATAAAATATGAATTCGTCCGGCTCCTATTCCCTTGTGACAAGTGTGCCATGCAAAGTGAAAATTGGGTTTCTTAGAATAAATTATGTAGTTTTTCAGGGCAATAACGAAATTTCTGCAAGGTATGTAAAAAATATAGATTTTGGGGCTTGAATAAAAAATCAGGATATTCTGAGTACTGCCCTGAAAATATTGATATTTCATGCGCCGTTTGAAAGAGCATTCTGAAGTGAACAAACCCATTAAATTTGATCAAAATCGGACCTCGCATTCCAGAGTTATGGCTATCGCAAATTTGGGTCAATATTCATGAATCACCCCGTATCTCCGAAACTAATAGCCTTAGGATACAAAAAAAGCAAGTTTTCTGAAAGGCCTTGATGACCTGCGTTCACCATTGGGCTATGGCCAACGACTCATGAAACACCCTGTAGAAATAGAGACTAACTCTGAATAAGCGATATTTCAGTTAGTGTGATATCGCAATGCAAGTCTGATACACGAGGAAGATAATATAGAAATTGAGAAAAATCTGTAAGCATAGCATTGAACGTTTTTTATTTTCCACGATCATTAGTTTCAACCAGGATGTTATACGTTCGGTTGGTAAGGTGGGTACATAGTTTATGTTGCTGACACGTAAGAAAAACTTATTCTCATCCGGGAGTAGAAAGTTTTGAGTACCTCACAAATTATTAACAATAACTTTTTAAATGAACCGAAGAAAAGAGCGTGAATAGTAGTTTCAGTTGTCAGTTCGTTGTCCTAAAATATGACCTCTTCAGACTCTTCATTTCATTGGCGTCCACACTGTGTAGAAAGTGAGTGTAGATCCTTGGAAATAATTAGATTTGGAGCAATGGGAAAAATAATAACCATTGCTCCCTCCTGATATTTTTCTGGTCGGATAAAAATTTAAGTGGTGTCCGACGAATAGGCAGAGCCTAAAAGTTGACGATGAAATAGCAAAAACGTAATTGGGATAATTTATACATTTAGTTCTAGGTGTGACGCCTGCTTCGCTGGAAGAATTTTTTACTATATTCAGTTTTCCCAAGATAGTGGCGGAATGGTAAATGGTGGGATGTTGAAAAATTAAATATAGTCCAAAGTCTTCAAGCCTTTGTTGGAGAGATCTTCTTTGCAACAGTCGAAGTCCCAGTTGGGGTAATCTGGAGATTACCCTGGACAAACAGACAGACAGACAGACAGAAAGACAAAAGATTTAAAAAGAGTTGATTAGGTTCGTAACCTAAATGTACAAAAGTAACCTAAAAAAGTCAGATATTCTACAATCCGATTTTGTTCACTATTAGCATAGATTTAAATGTATTCATGACATATCTTATGCCCTGGCCATTCATGTATACAATGTTAATTAGTGTTGGAATTGAAAAAAAAATCCTTATGAGGTTTACGATGTCCTATAATAAGATATGTTGTATTTATATTCCAGATACAAACAAAAGTTTGTTTTGAACGGACATTCAACTATAGGTACATCTTTTAAAATAATGTTCAGAGCGATCTCAATATTAACTATTTTCTGATGTTTATGTCAATAACTTATATTTATAATGGTCTTTTTTTGAGTTGCCCTTTTTTCTCTCCAAGGTGTATACTGCTGTATACTATGCCATTGAGTTTCAGTTAATAAACTAATAATAATACTCAATGATACTACTGATATTCTGATGTGATGATTCCGTTATGACTGAAATGTAATGCAGGTATAAGGAATAAATATGTATCTATTTTCATTTTGTTTATCAGTTTGTCTGAAAATACGCGCAGCTTCAAAGTAGTTTATGTGAAAAACCTTGAAATACGTCCGCACATGCCTTGAGGTGATTATTTAAAAAAAGTGGATCTAGGCTCTATCTCCACCTCATCAGAAAAATGTAAGTATATATGATAAAATTCTTGACACGGAAAAGATATCTAAGAAATATTTGACCGTTCGAATAATGGAATCATCGATTTAAATTATCTCTCCTAATGAATATTTTACGACGGTTTTTTGTTTTTATTTATCGGCCTACAAATTATGTAGGTAGGTACCTTATGTAACAATCAACCAACGATGTGTAACACACGTGTATGCCGATTAAATTAACAAAACTTTTCCGTTTTCAATTAATCATTCCATGCATATCTCGGGAAATATCCGTTAGAAATCTATGCTTTAAAGAGCATTTTTCATCAGAAATAAATCCAGCAGATACGGGTCTCATTCATTCTTATATTAATTCATTCTATCTCAGCCGAAAGCCCTCTTCAAATGGAACATTATTTTGGATTGAATAAAAAATGTTAAAATTGGTTATCGTGGGTTATCTTCGAAAGTAGTTTGGTAGAGTACGCACCAACGCGAACTTTTTTATAGGGCTTTACGAGCTTTACAAAATTGTACTTGATCATTTTTCTCTATCTCACCCAGCGTTGGCCATAAAAGCCCGAAAACAACGGCTTCATTCACGACTTGTTCATTAAAAATCACTATTTTTCGTTATATCTTCATTATACAGGGTGAGTCGTACAAATATTTCAACAGTAGATTCTTGAGGTCAAAAGAAACACTTTTTCCTTCAGCATTTTTCCGAATCGACTCGGTTTGAAAAATACAGGCTGTTGAAAAACCATAAAAAATATTTTTTTTAAGTTCTATCTCAGTTTTATCGAATTAAATGAATTTCGGAAAAAGTTTTTCATTAATTTGATTGACACAAGATTTCACCCACGTCTTCAGTTTTCTCAGTATGACCTGTGTATGACCATTACGTACCACAAAAATACCAAATAACCCAACTCCTAAAAACTAAGTTTGACTCTATCTAACGAATATTTAAATCTTTTCTATAATAAAAGTATTCTTCATATTTTTTCGTATAATATGCCTTTTCCGAGTAATTTGATGTTCAAAAATTAAAAAGTATCAGTGAAATTTAAAAAATTGGGTAGTTTGCCTGAATACATCTCTGTTTAAAAGATCCACAGATGTGTAGTGTCACAGATTTGGCTAGAGTTATTCTGAAGGTAATTTTGTTTTTCCAGGAGTGGCACAGCTCATCATGAAAACTTAAAATGGATATATCTTTTTATCAGGCACAAATCGAAAAAAATGGTATAGGAAGAAAGTGTTTGTTTTGACCTCAGTAAGCTACCATTAAAAGATTTGTACGAGTCGAAGACTCGCTTTTTGTATAGGAATTAATTTCACACGAAAATCTACTTTGGTGAATTCTCTACAATCAAGTGCATTTCTCATGAAAATCTGATGTCTGGTTTCGGAGTTATTCAAAGACAAACATATAAACGAACGAACTAACAAAAACGCACATGGACTTTCATATTAATTTATATTAGTATATAGTAAGAGACTAAGAAATTTTCATCCGAAAAGTTAAATTTGGAATATTTATTAATATAATTTCATTTTTATGGACGATAATGCCAGACCCCATCGTGCGCGCATCGTTCAGGAGTGCCTTGAAGAGGTTGAAGTCTCTCGAATGGAATGGCCAGCAAAAAGTCCAGATCTCAATCCGATTGAGCAGGTTTGGGACAACCTCAATAGAAGGCTGAGAAGTTCAGAAAATCATCCAGCTACTCTTAATGACTTAGGAATCCAACTCGGAGAAATCTGGGAAGGATTAGATCAGAACATTTTAAGATCACTCATTTTGAGTATGAACCGTCGTTGCCGAGCTGTAATTAACGCAAGAGGTGGAAATACCAAGTACTAAATCACTTATCAGCATTTCAGTATTTTGCAAATTGTTCATTTCTCTTCTTTCACATAAGATTCGGTGAAATCCTGAATTTTTCTTTCATTTAATGTGTCTTGTTTCGTTCAAAACCTTTCCGAGAGAACATAAAAAATAAGTTATAAAGTCAATGTAGAGTTAACTTTCATTAAAATTGAGATTTTCAGAATGTGCGTTAATTTTTTTGCGCAGTGTATTTCAAAACAATTTTTTTTTCTTTGGATCGTCAATAATCAGCTAGGGTGAGTTCAGTAATTATATAAATGGATGACCGCTCTGGTTTGCTTTCCAATTGTTCTTATTCGTACTGATATCCATAGATTTGCAAAATCCTCACGATATGAAAGTAAAATTAATTAAAAATTTATAGGCATTTTCGCTGGTACTTCGAGAAAGGTTCTTCTGTAGAATCAATTCGAGTGGTTTAATTGTTTTATTTTGTTTCAATAGGATAATCTTGTCGAATGATGTGGGAAAAATTTCAAGTATGTCCCAAATTAATCCGGAGAAGCAGAGCCAATTAATAATTCAGCACAATTAATTTCCTTGTTTCGAAGTGAACCAAGTGTGTAATCACGCCAGATGTTCATTGAATAATCCTTTGTTTTATTTCTAAACGGAATAAAATGTTTAATTCATAGGACTCGTAATATGATGCGGAAAACTATTGTTCAGTTGAGTTTCCGTTGAAGCTTTATTTTCAAGCTAGTCACCTTTGAATGGGATTTTTTTCCTCCTTCCTATGCAAATACATATATATATATATATATATATATATTTAGATATCATCTTTAACAGCTTTGATTCGATATGTGAGTGAAAGAAAGAAAATTACTGTTACAGGCAATTGAATCTTTGGTTTATTTCAAGCGATCGTGTATAAAAAAAAATTTTTTCGTCCAAATTTCAACAGGTTCTAAGTATAAAACTAGAACAGTAGTTCTGAAGATTAGTTTCAAAGGAATACACAAACGTTTCCTACATTTTCGGAAAGTAAACCGCTCAAGTGAAGATAGAATAGAAAAGAAATTATTGCGATATACCAAGGTACTACAATAAAAATGAAAAAATCAACACAAAAAATCACAACCAAAAATCATTAGAAATTGCTATGTGTGATAAATCTTTACAGAAAATTCCAAATTCATGTAGACTGTATGGTTCACATTTTAGTAGGAGATCAAATATTGTTTTCTTGAAAAGCCTATAGTCCATGATCTTCTGGATCACCTTTGGCAGTTTATTATAACTTTATACCTACATTATGCGTGTTCTTATCACGCAATTTAGAGCAATGAAGTAGATATAATAATATATGAGGATTCATTTGTCTGCTATTATTTCGGTTTTTGCACTCCTCAAAATAATGGTTTTGTTTTTGGAAAAAGAGGAGATACCTGTATATGTAAAGGCCATATATAGTTAAGATGTTACTCTTGAAAAGGCCACTACATGACTCTCTACAACCCATTCCCAAAATTGTGCGTGAGGCCCATTTTTGTATAACAAAAATCTTCTCGCAGAAGAAGTACCTGCATCAAAAAATGATGCAGTACGATGCTAAAGATTGAAAACTACCATAATAAATAATATTTACTATATCTAAGTCGACCTGCTTTTTCAATACATTCAGTGTATATTTTATGGAGCAAAATTTACTCCTCAGTTGTGCAATTTGGGGAAACCATTTCAAAGCCTTGTCCATTTGAACACCAAGAATCTTTTCTTGTTTGCTAACTTTAATTATTTGGTTATCAGGTGCAATCCAGTGCGTTTTTCGGGAGTGAAAAATTTACACTCCTCTTTTTGCATATTCATTACAAGCTTATTATCAATGCACCACTCCTCCATTCTAGCCATAACAGACTCCAAAATAGAAGTTGAGGAAAGTATGTTTATGGCTCGGACTAGGATGTTTGTATCATCAGCATATATTACGGGTTGACAGTTTTCCTTGGTAGGTATTTCGTTATATGGACGTTGCAGGTTCTCTGTAATGAATTTATCCAATTAAAAGGAGAATATGTTGAGTAATAAAATATTTTGACATTGAAATTTTGATTGGTTCTATAGTAGGCAAACAATTTTTCAATATATTCTCGTATAAGTTCCTTTCAATAAGCTGAAGTAAAAGCATTCACTAAGTACTTCTTAATGTATATAACCCAATAAATCGAATTGAAAAAACTATTTGTGAATGTGAAGATCAAGTTTGAAGAACAGAACATTCGTTTGTTGAAACTCCGAGTCACAAAAGTTTTCCTTCTGGAATCAACATTTTTTAATATTGATACAACAAAAGCAGCGATGCAAATCGCTTAAAATATCATCTACGAATACCGAACGCACTAATTGATCCAGTCACAACTAAGCATTATACTATAAGGAAAGTTATATTGATCAATCTCGTTTCCGAGGAGATCCTCTGATAGAGAATTATGCTAAAAATACCGAAATTCGTCGAAAATTTTCTGCTAAGAGGTGAGTTTCACAGAGTAACTGATTCTCATTTACGATACCTACGTTTAGAAAACTCGCTAAATGACTTCATGACAGGAAAGTTCGTTGAATAATATATTACTATTATTTCTACTGGTTTGGATTTCATATTTTTTCTTAATATGGTGTTTCAATCTGTTTGTAAAAAGCCTGAGCTGATATTTTTCATCACTTACATTTATTCATGTTGGTGATTCTCTCACGAATGTACAGGGTGAATGAATGATACCGAAGGAAAAGAAATATGTATTGTCGAATAAGACAGGTGAACTCTTTATTACAGTACTGTTATTACATAACAGAGAATTCAACGATCATAAAATTAATCGACAGCTTTCATCTGCCTGTTATAGTAACAGTACTGATAACGAATTCCCAAAGTATATAGAATAAAATATAAAACGAAAAATATGAAATTTTCATCGAAGGATGAATGTAACTGAAAGTAATAATAACTTATAGAAACGATTCGAACATTTCACAGATTATGCAGAATTCCAAGAAAGTCTGGAAGATGTCTCCCCCCAGGAGGAGCTGATAATACTGGCTAGATTGGTACTAGCACAGCAAATCGATTTTTTTTCACTCACCGAGTATATGGATTTTCGACACTTCGAGAAAATCAAGCAGAAATTGATTCACGGTTTCAAGAGAATGTTCATCTTCCTTTTGATAGTTTCGGTTATTATTGTGTATGGACTCGTTCAATTTATATATAGGGCTTCTGGTGGTACGTAGGAATTATTTTCAATTGCTCTAATTTAGAACAGGCTACACTTTCAAACAAATTTGGGGGATTAACAGTAAAAACTGAAATGTTTTTGATGAAGTTTGACTATATTTCTCAAAGCGACCCACCGGTTTCGCTTAAAACCCCATCCTCCGGTTGAGGTATCTAACACTGCACTGTACTGATGAGGGACAGTGATCCCGAGACCGGTCTACAGTTGTGTTTAGATGTTTTCAACTTCTCTGGGGTTTCCTTTTTTGTAAAAACTCTGAATATTTCATGATCTATGTGCAATTTTTTTCTCGAGCCTCATTTTCAGATGATAATTTGAAGTCGTATGTGATAGTGGCTCTGTTCAGCCTGATAGAATTTTACGACCCTCCAGCACAGGTAGTGATGTACTATTGGCAAACCGAAAATATGGTAAAATTTATAAGCCAACTTATGGACGCATGTAGAGGAATATCAGGGCATTCGAGGAAATTTTATAGGGTCCTAACAACCCGGAGAATTCTTTTCAAAAGCGCCGTACGCTTCATCGGGATAACAAGCATGACTGCTCACATTATAAAGGGTAGTTCTTGTTCCGATAAAGATCTAAGATTTGTTTGTGGACTTTACGTACCTATGTGGTTTCCCTTCGACACAAACTACTTTCCAGGTGAGTTAAAAATACATTCGAATGTTTGTAACAAGCCAAGTTCCAAAACGGCACACGGCACATAGTCACCGACGAATAGTTCCTGCAACGGCAATAAAAATTCTATGAAATTTTATGTAACTCTTCGTTGGTTTGTCAATTTGGATGAGCTGCAAATTGTCCACCTGCAAGTGATCCCACAGCTGCTATACTCAACAACGGATCAAAGGAAATGACTCCCGTTTTTCGCAATGAAGAACGAAACACAGACGCACAGCTGCAATACTCAACATTTTTATTGAAGTTGGAGGTTGGGTTCTCCCGTCTTAAACTGTTGCTGAAACCCTCTTATTTTATTTTTTCCGCATATAAAACTGCACCTTGGCAACATCTCGCCAAGTGACTTGTAGTTTGTAGGTGTCACTTTATCTTTTGTGGCAAATATGTGGTTTTTCTCTGCATTGGAATTGATCTCTCTTCCTTGACATTAATAATAAAATGGGTCGAATTGAAATGCTTTTTTTCCAGTGAGAGAAATCGTTCAAATCCTCGAAATATTGTTTACGTATCGCATGTTAATGATAACATTGCACCAATCAATAGATTCATATATTCTGGCTGAACTTTTTGAATATAAATGTCAACCTCTGATCAAACTCATGCAGAAAACTTCCTTGAGTCGAGTGCAGAATGTGAAAATTGTAAAACAGAAGTTTCAGTATATTGTGGACAATCATCAAAAAATTTATCAGTAAGTATTCTAATAAATTTAAAATTGTCTTCAATGCATTAAGATTTTCTTCACTATGTTGGTCAGTTCACCAACAACTGACTATCCACAGTATCCACCTTCATGGGTTCTAGTAAATTGAGCCCATCCATTACAAGGGAGCATTTTTGCTCCATAATACACTGCCCAAAAAAATTAACGCACACTCTGAAAATCTCAATTTTAATGAAAGTTAACTCTACATTGACTTTATAACTTATTTTTTATGTTCTCTCGGGAAGGTTTTGAACGAAACAAGACACATTAAATGGAAGAAAAATTCAGGTTTTCACCGAATCTTATGTGAAAGAAGAGAAATGAACAATTTTCAAAATACTGAAATGCTGATAAGTGATTTAATACTTGGTATTTCCACCATTTGCTTTAATTACAGCTCGGCAACGACGGTTCATGCTCAAAATGAGTGATCTTAAAATGTTCTGATCTAATCCTTCCCAGATTTCTCCGAGTTGGATTCCTAAGTCATTAAGAGTACCGTAAAACGGGGTTACTTTGAACCACGTGGCTACTTTGAACAAAAAATAAATTTCGTTATATTGACTCATATTGAAATAATCATTAGGTTTAGCGACATCTAGTTTTCACCACTCAATTCGTCATACATTTAAGAATGGTATAGCAACACTGGTATGAAACTTATTTCTATGAAGGACGCAATCTCGGCATTTCATTTCTAATCTAAAAGAGTAACGTTCGAAAAGGTGTGCAAACTTCTGTTGCTGCAGCCGTAAGTATTTACACTAAATGTTCACAAAATATATTTGCTACAACAATACATTTTCATAGCAGAGCTATATTGAAACAATTTGAAATATTTCATCTTACTTTTTTTGTATGAATTTTTTATTATAACAATGAGGTTAGACTTCGTTTTCGGGGTTACTTTGAACCGTGTTCAATGAAGCCCTAGCACGTGATCAATGAAGCCCCAGTTACGAATTAGCTCTATTATTATCTTGCAGAAAATGGTCCGCTCTTATAAAAGAAAAACTCGAGCAAGAAAATATGCCAACTTTACACCAGAAGCCTTAGAGAAAGCTCTAAGTGAAATAAAATCAAAAAAGAAGTCTTTGCGTAAATTTGAAAGAAACTATTCAGGGCGTTGAGCGAAAGAACATATTCAATTACGATGAGACAAACCTGTCGGACAATCCAGGAGTAAAAAAATCATCTTCGCTCTTACCTGAAAACTTTGAAATAGATAGCTTTCAAACAGTGCAACAGTGCCAAATATTAGTTTAGTTCCTTTCATTTTTTATTATGTTAGAATTCTGTTTTTGATAATAAAATACCTCGTTTTATGTAAATTGTGTATTTCTGTTGAATAAATTTTTTTTTTTCCGAAAACAAGAAGTTTCTAGTTTTGAAGTGTTCAAAGAAACCTTATCTGTGGAGTTACATTGAAATTGCATGGTTTCATTATATGCTTTCAAAGTAACCCCGACTGCGGGGTTACTTTGAACAGCCACAAATTAATTAAAAAAAAAATGTTATTGATCGTTTTGAGATCTCATTTTTTTGTCATTAGAAAGGTCGAACTGACGCCCGTAACATATATTTTTTTGGAATTTTTCATTCACTGCCTTACTGGAGATATATAGATTCAAAACAAAAAACCGTTCAAAGTAACCCCATTTTACGGTAGCTGGATGATTTTCTGAACTTCTCAGCCTTCTATTGAGGTTGTCCCAAACCTGCTCAATCGGATTGAGATCTGGACTTCTTGCTGGCCATTCCATTCGAGAGACTTCAACCTCTTCAAGGTACTCCTGAACGATGCGCGCACGATGGGGTCTGGCATTATCGTCCATAAAAATGAAATTTTCACCAATGTATGGGGGAAATGGCCCTACATGCTCTTCAAGAATGTTCCTTATATACTTATCAGCATTCATAGCTCCATTATCAACGACCACTAGGTCTGTGCGAGCAGTCAAAGATATTCCACCCCATACCATAATCGATCCTCCCCCGAAACCAGTAGTATTCAGGAAATTGCACTAGGCATATCTTTCATGTGGACGTCTGTATACAAGGGAACGTCGATCACAATGGTAGAGGCAGAATCTAGACTCATCTGTGAAGAGAACTCTTTCCCAATCGGCCTCTTCCCAATAGATATGCTCTCTCGCAAAATCCAAACGCGCCCTTCGATAGGCTGGGTTAAGAGCTGGGCCTCTTGCCGCGACACGAGGCCTTAAATCATATTCTCTGAAGCGATTTCTTATTGTCTGAGTGCCAATTTGCACCTCATGAGTTTGCTCAAGCTGAATTTGAAGGAGGTAAGCGGTTGCAAACCGTTGTCTCAACGAAGAAACTCTAAAGTTACGTTCTTGAATGGCAGTTGTTACCCGTGGTCTACCCTGTCCTGATCTTCGGACATTCATACCTGTCTCCCTGAATCGCTGCAACATTCTGGACACACTTGTATGGGAAACTCCAAACCTTTCTGCAATTCTTGTATATGTCCACCCTTCTTCTCGCAAAACTACCGCTTGGGCACATTCCTCTTGGGTCAAATTGCGTGTTTCGCGTTGCATAGCGATCGAGTGTAGAAAATCAAACGAAAGAAAAACTATTGATCACTAGAATTGATCGAGAACAACTGATTTTAGAATGGAGCCAATACATTCAAAATCTGATAATATCATCTTTTTTTATTCCTGCTGGGAAAAAACATCTGTATTGAAGAAAACCGTTGAAAGTGGATAACATATGCATGCATAATTCTGATAAAAATAATTATCATTGAGAACACCTTCAGTTGTAGAATAAATTTGAGATTTCCATAATGTGCGTTAATTTTTTTGCGCAGTGTATTTACAAAACTTGATGAAGATCTCCGAAAAATTTTATTCACAGGTGTTTCGATTTGATCAGAGACATATTAGGTGGGATAACAGCTCCAGGTGTCACAGTCTTCATTCCAGTGACAGCAAATATATCAGTTGCTTTCATGAGGGTATGTGAAGAACCATCCATTTTTAAACCGTTTTTTGTGAAGTTTGGATTATTTAAAAAAAAATAAATCGGGTAGATGCGGTACCAAAAAAATTGAAACTAAAGACGAATCAATCGGCAACGACTCCTTTGAAAATTTATATTTCAGTACAAAAAATCTAATACTTATGAATTTTATCGCTCTTCTGGTAGGACGATTTTGTTGGTCGCGTTTTCAACATAACCTTCAATTTAATCCGACATTTTCATCCATTATCCTTACAAAATTTGCTTTAATTTCAACAGAAAAGGAAATCGAAATATGTTTTTTATACCCAATTCGAACAATAATTACTTCAATGTCTTATTTTGCTTCTCACTTAATTAAATTGGCTCCCTAACTAATCTCTATATTAATATTTTTTCAACTTTTCAGGATTTCAATATTGGCCATTTACAGGAGTTTTTAGTAACTATTGCTATATGCTATTTTTGCATTGATTCCAGTCAGAGGATTAAGGATTTGGTGAGTACGAACGGAAATTGTTTATTTGGTTTGAAGAGAAGAGCTACAGCTTCAAGATTGGTGATAAGGAATGTAGATCGAGCGATACTTCTTTTCAAATATCTTCCAAATCTGAATACGGTTGTTTTTTCCAACATTTTATTTGAGAGTAACCAAATTATACAGAAACAATGGAACAAACTTTGTACTCTGATCTGAGCATTCACTGTTGTACCATTCTACCTAGGTTTTTTTCATTTCTTGTTTTTTCTAGGGGGAAATCATTCAAGGGACAGCTTATGATATGGATTGGTATGAAATGGATAAAGAAATTACTAAAGAATTCATTATATTTCTTATGAAGCTCCGTAGGCCTCTCGAGATAAAGACAATATTGTTCGTCTTAGAGAAGCCATTCTTTCTTTCGGTAAATTTATATTCGCTGTCGATTTCAAGACAATTTTTCAAATATTGAAGCATTTAAAGGTCACTTCTTCATATTTCAATCGATCGCTATTAAATGTTAATGCATGTTTTTTGAGAAGCTTTGTTCTATATATGAAGAGATTTGAAATAAGAATTTGCAATGTGTTTATTTTTGACTTGCGTTTGGATTTAAAGACGTAGGTATATATAGTTTTGAGCCATATCGTTATTTTTTTTTCCTCGGTATTTTAGGTGATTGCGTTTTTCAACATTTGTTTTTTCTTCATTTTCAGATGTTGCGTAGCATGTACTCTTTCTTCACGTTGATGCTGAAGATGAATTGATCCCTTATCTCTATGAAACTATGATCTGATAGTATGCAAGTTTTTGGAATTAGGTATAGGAATCCAATCAAGTTTTGTTCATTCTAATTTCAATATAGAATGTTCAAATAGAGTATTTTTCTTTCATTTTATCTGCTTCGAATATGTCTGTAACCGTTAGTACCATCAGGGAGTTCTTTCAACTGAGTTTTTAAACACTTCTCTCCTCTTCATTTTCAGTTGTTATTATAATAGTATTTTTGAATTATTTATATTAATGATTTTATTATTGAATTGAATCATCACTTCACTAAGTAAATCTTGTTGAATACTATTGAGCATTAATCCAAGTATTTTTTCAATAATGAACTTTGATACTCAATTGAGTTCATCCTCGGTGGAAATGAAGTAGTCAAGTTGCTACATCGAAGGTTGAAATAATAGTTCGTTTTTTCAGAACTGATGTTGAATTCTTAAACAGTTTCTGTCCTGAATCAATCCCCTTATAACTTTATCGAGGAAAAAGGAGCAAATCGTCTTGAAAAAGAATATTACTAGCTGAGCGCTCACTCATTAAGGTTGAACAAAATGTCATCGTTCGTTTCTTAGGAGAAAATGTTAGTAAAAAGAGGGAATTGCATCGAAAAACTACGATTAACAATTCAATTCCGTAAAATTATCCAATATCGACATACCCTCAAATACATATTTGATACTAATTTTTTCCTGCCTTCAACTAATCGATTGTCGAATAATTGAATTATTGATATTTTCTGATGCAACATATGCAGCATTCCGTAAACGATAAACCCTTCCTATTCTTGCTCTCTCGAATTTGATTATCATCGTTATCATGTGACTTCAGTGGAGCATCGATTACAATAAAATTTAATTATACACTGCCCGAAAAAATTGCACATTCTGAAAATCTCAATTTTAATGAAAGTTAACTGTACATTGACTTTATAACATATTTTTTATGTTCTCTCGGGAAGGTTTTGAACGAAACAAGACACATTAAATGGAAGAAAATTCAGGATTTCACCGAATCTTATGTGAAAGAAGAGAAATGAACAATTTTCAAAATACTGAAATGCTGATAAGTGATTTAATACTTGGTATTTCCACCCCTTGCGTTAATTACAGCTCGGCAACGACGGTTCAAAATGAGTGATCTTAAAATGTTCTGATCTAATCCTTCCCAGATTTCTCCGAGTTGTATTCCTAAGTCATTAAGAGTAGCTGGATGATATTCTGATTTTCTCAGCCTTCTATTGAGGTTGTCCCAAACCTGCCCAATCGGATTGAGATCTGGACTTCTTGCTGGCCATTCCATTCGAGAGACTTCAACCTCTTCAAGGTACTCCTGAACGATGCGCGCACGATGGGGTCTGGCATTATCGTCCATGAAAATGAAATTTTCACCAATGTATGGGGCAAATGGCACTACATGCTCTTCAAAAATGTTCCTTATATTTATCAGCATTCATAGCTCCATTATCAACGACCACTAGGTCTGTGCGAACAGTCAAAGATATTCCACCCCATACCATAATCGATCCTCCCCCGAAACCAGTAGTATTCAGGAAATTGCACTGAGCATATCTTTCATGTGGACGTCTGTACACAAGGGAACGTCGATCACAATGGTAGAGGCAGAATCTAGACTCATCTGTGAAGAGAACTCTTTCCCAATCGGCCTCTTCCCAATGGATATGCTCTCTCGCAAAATCCAAACGCGGCCTTCGATGGGCTGGGGTAAGAGCTGGGCCTCTTGCCGCGACACGAGGCCTTAAATCATATTCTCTGAGGCGATTTCTTATTGTCTGAGTGCTAATTTGCACCTCATGAGTTTGCTCAGGCTGAATTTGAAGGAGGCGAGCGGTTGCAAACCGTTGTCTCAACGAAGAAACTCTCAAGTAACGTTCTTGAATGGCAGTTGTTACCCGAGGTCTACCCTGTCCTGGTCTTCGGACATTCATACCTGTCTCCCCGAATCGCTGCAACATTCTGGACACACTGGAAACTCCAAACCTTTCTGCAATTCTTGTGTATGTCCACCCTTCTTCTCGCAAAACTACCGCTTGGGCACATTCCTCTTGGGTCAAATTGCTTGTTTCGCGTTGCATAGCGATCGAGTGTAGAAAATCAAACGAAAGAAAAACTATTGATCACTAGAATTGATCGAGAACAACTGATTTTAGAATGGAGCCAATACATTCAAAATCTGATAATATCATCTTTTTTTATTCCTGCTGGGAAAAAACATCTTTATTGAAGAAAACCGTTGAGTGGATAACATATGCATGCATAATTCTGATAAAAATAATTATCATTGAGAACACCTTCAGTTGTGGAATAAATTTGAGAGTTCCATAATGTGCGTTAATTTTTTTGCGCAGTGTATAATCATAATATCTATAATCTTTGCGCAGAAAGCTGTGAGGGAATTTTGGTGTTGGTGGGGACCTGGTACTAAGGTACCTTCTATCAGCATATTTCTTCACCTTTCTGTCATGAAATAGTGGTAATTTTTAATTTGTATATGTTAATTTTCCGATGGTGATTCTATATACTCTATCTCTGCAAAAATTTCTCCCCTTATAATATTCTGCTCATTTGAAATTGGAATAAAAATCAACCTCATCCAAAGCAGCGTCGATATTCAGGGTTTTCCTAAATTGGAGGTACGAGTACAAGTACAAACAAAAAAAAGTTGATTTCTGGACCGCAAATAACGATTCGTTTCCGTGTTAGAATTTTTTTCAAGTTTTTCTCTTATAGTATCTACACTCCACAAGATATTCAACCGAAATTTGGCATAAATATTAGGATTGATAGTTCACACCATGTGACATGCCAATTTCGATAGTAAATCTACAGGGAACACTGCCCCCTGTTTTCCTCAAGAATTTTTTTTTTTTGGTGAGCCACTGTTAATTTCAAAAATAGAAAAGAAGCTTTGTTGTTATACTAAACTTTATAGTCTCTTGTAGTTTTGCCGTAACTGCCACCAAAAAGAAAGAAAAAAAATTTAAACGATTCTCCCGAAATCCTCATGGTCATAAAAATTCAGTTAGTAAGCTGTGGTGGATAAATTCATTGTTAGTTTTGACACATCAAATTACACTCGGTATTTCTAATAGTAAATGTTTTCACAACTTCTTTTGATACCAATCCAAAAATTCAAACTCAACACCCTCTGTATATCGAAAACGAAATATTTGCGATCCTGTGTTTATGGGATTTGTTTCTTTAAATTACTCTCCTCTTTTCGTTTGTACCTCCAATTTAGGAACACCCTGTATACGGTGGAAGAAGAGCATGTCAATAATTTGCGAGTTAGTTGATTCCCGAGCTTGGGTAGGTGTGAAAGGTAAAGTAATGCCTTTCGTTACAAACGTAACGCACTTTACAATTAGCTGTTCTTCGACTCCATCCAGGGTCATCCGGAACTGATATACCGGTTGTATCATCTTCACCGACATATCTGAGTGCGCGACCCATCATGACCTAATTTAAATATGTCTTGACGAGAGTACTGAGTGAAATGGAAGTGAACCGACACCATACAACAGCCGTATTTGTAGAATTGTTGTTAATCAAGTCCAGTCAGTCGTCAACTACGGACGAGACAGGTCCACGAAGGTGACCATCTCAACCAACCCGTGTTTTAAGTATTCACGTTTTTTTTTCAGACAGTTTCTCTTCCTACCGCAGGAAAATTCGCGAGTGACGCGTCTCAAATGTTCCACCTACGGTTCGCTCTTTGAAATTGGATCGGATATAACCATCACACACCGCCTGTTTCGAATATCTGAGGTGAGTGTCACTTGATATTCTGCTAAAGTGGTGCGAGTAACTGTTTTATTTCGACAATGAAGTGAAATCAGCGTGCTGATTTCGTGCGTTGCAGCCTTTATTGGCCAATTCGAAGATTCTCTTCCCTAAATACGTAATCTTGAAATATTCATCGCACGAAGTAGTGATATTTCCTCACTGAAAAATCGAAAATAGTCGCAAACCAAGATCGAATACAAAGAACCCACAATTCCACCACAATCAATTTATTCTTGTCACAATTTATAACTGTAAATTTAATCTAACGAATTTCACAACCCAAATAAAAATCACTTTCGGAAAAGCATAAAATATGTCACTCTTTCTTTTCCGTTGTTCCCTTAGGTTCACTTTATTATTCTGCGAATTTTAATCAGGTCTTGCTTTTGAAGACATCGTATCACTCATGTAGGAATGTTACTTTCACCAAATGCGTACTTAATATAATGAATATTTAACTCAATTATTTACATATCTGCATTTTATAGGGAATGAAATATCCGAGGAAATATCTTTCCTTTTATCAAAACATTTTCAGTCGATTCTCTTCCTGTAATTCGATCATTGATCGTGTGAGAAGGAGAAGCAAACGAATAGTTGAACAGCGGATTTCTTCAAATTATTGCAATTCAACGAAATGATATTCCGATATCCGTTATCTTCAATTGGGACAATATAGACATGAAGGTTGAGGTCATAATATATTATTAAATTCGGCGTCTAGATTTGAGGATTTATAAGCATTTCTGGTAATTTCACGAAATTACCATAATTCACGTTTTGTGGCATTTGTTTCCGGAAATCAAACTAAAAATTCTGAGGGTTTGAGGAGAATCAAGTTACAAAATTAAGCATCCAGCTTAAAGAAATGAGTATAAACTTATTCCAGTGGATGACTTTAACTACGGGGTGGAAATTGACAGATTAATATTTTTGAAATTGTTCGAAACATATTTCCCAAACTGAGAATATGTGTTGACTTCATCGATGTTCCTCATCTCTTCTAACTTTCTTCGGAATAGGTACCTACTCGAGGGTTTTAGTGAATAGGAAGAGAACTTTCCTAAAAACGATGAAAGTGAAAATTATGTAACTCAATATGTGCATTTTTTTCGTCACCTCTAAACAAAATTCGGATTGAATAATTTCAAAATATATTTTAGTTTCACTGCCAATCCAATCTGTTTCTTGCAAAGATATTACACACCTATCGTTGGTTGAATATCGATCGGTTGCATCAAAATGCTCTAAAGTCAAAAGAGGTGCTGGAAAATTATTTTAGAAGATTTAATTATTTAACGCAATTACAGTGTTGAATTATAAATGGCAATCTAACATAAAAACGGTAAAATTAAATATTCATCTATTATTTAGTTGGTGGGATGATTGAATAGGTAGTAAATTATATGAATAATGTTCAGAGACGGATTTAGAAATTTAGGTAACTATCCTAAATTTTCAACAAAATGAATGAATAACAGAATTTGGAAAACTTCTTTTTTGCTACGATAAGAAAAAGAAAGGATTGTAAAACACAAAGTTCTTCCAATTTTACGAGAAGAAAATTAAAAACGAGAGAGCCCCGAACTTGCAAACTATAATAAGCCTCTTTGTCTTAAAAAAAGATTATTTAGGTCATTATGTACAGGGTGGGCAAAATTGGTGATACTCAGGTATCACAAGTATTACAACTTTTTCAACCCAACGAGATAGAGGAAAATTCATGGCACATTACGGTCGTCTTTTTTCGAGAAACTAATAATGCCATCAACTGCATTCCTCTATCTTCTTTTGTTTTCGAGTTATAGGCCAAAATTAAAATTTCAGCTTTAGTCATTATCTCCGTTTCTGTTTGTCCTAGGTTGTTGAAATGAAAACATTAAACAGACACTTTTTTGATAGCAATCCAGTGGCGTACTATGATTTTTTCCAACAGGTATATTTGCTGAGCTATAACATAAAGATGTATTTTTTCTTATGAAAACAGTAGTTTGAAATGACTTAGAAAGACTGAGGGCGATGTATGATATATTTCTGAAACGGTAAAAAAATGGCTATTCTTTCTAAGTCATTTTAAACTACTGTTTTCATAAGAAAAAACACAACTTTATGTTATAGCTCAGCAAATAAACCTGTAGGAAAAAATCATAGTACGCCACTGGATTGCTATCAAAAAAGTGTCTGTATAATGTCTTCATTTCAACATCCTAGCAAAAACAGAAGCGGAGATAATGACCAAAGTTGAAATCGCCCAAATTTAAATTTTGGCCTATAACTCGAAAACAAAAGAAGATTGAGGAATGCAGTTGATGGCATTATCAGTTTCTCGAAAAAAGACGACATGAATGGTACATTCATTTTCCTCTATCTCGTCGGGTTAAAAAGTTGTAGTTCAGTTATCACCAATTTTGCCCACCCTGTACATAAAACATTTTCATTAGCAAGATTACCTTTATACAAATTATAGCAGCAATCCTGATAATCTCTTAGACAAAAAATATGGACACCTTTAGACTACGAAAATTGGAGGTCAAATACAGAAATAAATACCTACAGACGTTTTCACAAAAATTTTTTTCATTATTCATTCGTCACTTCTTCATTCCCAGGGAACTGTGTATGACAAATAATCTCGCAAATAATGATCGTTTTGGCAACAAAGGTTGATGTTAGTCGCTTATCACAAGGATAATATGGCAGAATATTTTTTTGGTCATTTAATTTTCGATTTTTGGTTGAATCTGGTTCGCAATGATAAAGTAGGTAATAAAATAGATACGAGAAGGTGATATCTGCTCTAGTGACGTCTGGTTAGGAATTGGGTCAATTAATTAATGAAACGAGTCGATGTGCGTTCCGTAAGACCGTTATTATTGAACCAAAACATCAGAAGGTCGCTTCCGATCGAAAAAATGTAAGCGTACCTATCTTTTGATTCTTCGGTAGTCGGTAATGTGTACTTATATGTCATATATATATACAGGGTGATTTTTTTAAGTGTTTCATTAGAAGTTTTCGAGGAAGGAATTGTAATACAGATTCAAGATTTTGGTTTTTTGTTTTAGAGAACATGAACTTTAATTGCAAAATATTTTCAAGCGGAATCTACTTCCGGTTTCACCGGAAACTAATGTAACTTCGTTATTTCAAATGCAACACCCTGTATATTTTTACATATTCGAATTCTTCGTTTAATTTTACACTGATTTGATGTATGATATGTGCAACCACTCAAGCGGTTTTTGAATTATAACCTGATTATCAAATTTTTTGAAAAAAAGGTTGTCACAGATTAGTGTCCATATATTCAAAATCCCTCAATATAAGAATTTCTTTTTGCGAAAGTAGAACCAAAGAAAGTACGCTGATACTGTTTCTTGTATAACTTATGAGGAAATATTATACAGGGTGTCTGAAAAAGGGCCCCAAACTGAGCCTCGATAAAACCATGAAATCTCACTTTTTTCAAATGGCAACCCTATAATTTTGTAATTCCAATCGATTGCCCGTCAAAAACTACTTAGAGTGTCCCCAACATTCCATGCCTCTAAAATCAGTAATTTCGCCGTAATTGAATAAAATTCGAATTTCGGGAATAAATCAAGGTTTCTTAGTCTAACCATAGATTTATTAGGATAGAAATTTTCAAGAAGGCTATGTCTGTTCATTTATAATGCATTTTTGAGAACTGTCATTTATACTTGTTTGATTAATCGGGCACTATGCAAAATCAGAATTACAGTAACAGTGATGTATTAAATATGTTCTTCATTTACGGTGAATGTAACAAAATATTAGAAAGGGCAGTCAGAACTTTCAACGAAAGAAACCCACATTTACCACCTTTAACAAAATCAAAGTTCAGGGGGTATCAAAACAATTTTCTCCGTAGTGGAAGCATTAACCCAAAACGGAATCGTGTGAAAAATGCTTCCACTACGGAGAAAATTGTTTTGATACCTCCTGAACTTTGATTTTGTTAAAGGTGGTAAATGTGGGTTTCTTTCGTAGAAAGAAAAATATTTTGTTACATTCACCGTAAATGAAGAACATATTTTAATACATCACTGTTACTGTAATTCTGATTTTGCATAGTGCCCGATTAATCAAACAAGTATAAATGACAGTTCTCAAAAATGCATTATAAATGAACAGACATAGCCTTCTTGAAAATTTCTATCCTAATAAATCTATGGTTAGACTAAGAAACCTTGATTTATTCCCGAAATTCGAATTTTATTCAATTACGGCGAAATTACTGATTTTAGAGGCATGGAATGTTGGGGACACTCTAAGTAGTTTTTGACGGGCAATCGATTGGAATTATAAAATTATAGGGTTGCCATTTGAAAAAAGTGAGATTTCATAGTTTTATCGAGGCTCAGTTTGGGGCCCTTTTTCAGACACCCTGTATAATATTTCCTCATAAGTTATACAAGAAACAGTATCAGCGTACTTTCTTTTGTTCTACTTTCGCAAAAAGAAATTCTTATATTGAGGGATTTTGAAGATATGGACACTAATCTGTGACAACCTTTTTTTCAAAAAATTTGATAATCAGGTTATAATTCAAAAACCGCTTGAGTGGTTGCACATATCATACATCAAATCAGTGTAAAATTAAACGAAGAATTCGAATATGTAAAAATATACAGGGTGTTGCATTTGAAATAACGAAGTTACATTCGTTTCCGGTGAAACCGGAAGTAGATTCCGCTTGAAAATATTTTGCAATTAAAGTTCATGTTCTCTAAAACGAAAATCCAAAATCTTGAATCTGTATTACAATTCCTTCCTCGAAAACTTCTAATGAAACACTTAAAAAAATCACCCTGTATACAGGGTGGTCCAGATCGTAACCAAAAAATTTTAACCACTTATTCCACATCAAAAATAAGCCCTAGTTTGTCATATAAACATATGTCGAGAAATGTTTCCTCTTCGAGATACGGGGTGTTAAAATTATAGAAAAAAAATGTTTTTTATTAAACACTGCTTGAAATATTTTTATGAAATTTGAGACAAAGGTTTCGAGCGTCAAGGAGCACTTTTTGCATAATATCATTTCTTTTCTTTTCTACCAGTGGCGTCCGTACTGCAGCGAGACTGAATATTTTCAGATAAAAAAATTGATACGCCACTGGTTTTTCCGACAATAAAAATCTGGCGATTTCTTCATGCATGAAAATGTGATTTATTTTTTTAACCGGAAACGGTGCCTCGTACGGCAAAAAGTCAAGAGACCGAATTTGCTCCAAATTAAATAAGGATTAAAATAGTATATACCCTGTATATATATATATGTATATATATATAGAATGGTAACTCCCAGAATTTTATATGGAAAAGTTTAAATAAAGAAGAGTGATCTAATACATACTAATCAATCCCCATACCCCTTAAACTTTTCCATATATATATATATAGGATATACCTATATGTAAAATAATACTATGTCTTCAATTCCTCCATCAGACGACTTTTGGTTCACCATACGAGGATATATTGAACAATTCTTAGCCTACTATAGAACCAAACAAAATTTTATTGTCAAAATATTTTATTAATCAACATATTCTCCTCTTAATTGGATAAATTCATTACAGCGAACCTGCAACGTCTCTAGACCTTACAAAAAAATGTTTCTTCTTGCTCTGCAAACCAGATCTCCACAGCTTTCATTACCTTCTTGTTGGAAGAAAATTTACTACCTTTTAAACTTTTTTTCAGTTGAGGAAAGAGATGATAGTCGGATGGAGCCAAATCTGGTGAATAAGGTTCTAGTAATTCAAACCCTAAATCACGAATTTTTCGCATGGCAACATGAGATTTGTGTGCAGGGGCGTTGTACTGCAAAAACAGAACACCTTTGGATAGCTTTCCGCGTCTTTTCTCTTTAATTTTTTCCGTAGAGTGGTCAGTAATATCGTTTAGTAATTTTCGGTTATTGTTCACCCTTAATAAATCATGATTACTCCATGGCAATTCCAAAAAACTGAAGCAAGAACTTTTCCGGCAGATTTGTGGATACAAAAACTCTCAGGTCTTGGAGAACCATCAGAGTGTCGCCATTCTATCGATTGTTGCTTTGTTTCTGTATCGTAGAAATGTACCCAAGTCTCATCCATAGTAACAATTCAGTTTAAGAAGTCTACATCGTTTTCAAATCGAGCACAGATCGAACGCGATGCTTCTACCCTTGCACGCTTTTGGTCAACATTCAAACATTTGGGGATCCATTTTGCAGCAATTTTTTTCATTTTCAAATTGACGTGAACTATATGATGAACGTATGAAATATTCAGTGCTTTAGATATTCGTTTTAGCCTAATTTGACGGTTTGATAAAATCATGTCATGAACTGCATCGATATTTTCGGGGACTGACACAGAAACTGACCTTCCCGATCGGTCATCACCTCATCAAATTTTTCACGCTGGCATACGAAGGACATTGATCACCAAGGGTATTAAGCATATCTTCGTAAATCTGCTTACCTCTTAACCCTTTCAAATACAGGTACTTGATGATGGCTCGATACTCCAATTTTTCGATTTTCACAATTTCGGGGGACATCTTCTTTCTTTTAATTTATTGCGAAGCTCTGGTTCACTTTTTTGACCTCAAACTTCACACTGACACTTCTAATGAGTTAATGTTGGTATGTTAAAGCAATATTTTTTTATGCATGAAATGGTCTAGGCTAACTAGATATCAATACATACAGCAAAGAATGAAATAGGTAATTCTCTAATATAATATTTTTGGCTGGTTGAAATTTCTTCAATTCCTTGATTTTTCTTATATCGATTTTTATCAGATTCTGATGAATTTATATAGAAATTATTTTTAACTTTCCATAAAATATGGATAGAGCATGAAAACGATAATTCAACTGAGTCAGGTTTATCAAATACGTTTTCCTGAATGTAAAAAATTGCCATTTTTTTTTCGTGCAATTTTCCTGTTATCAGGTTATTACGGAAAACTTTCGAATATTCAATTTACTTGAGTGGTGCTTCGTCAATCATCATTTTTTCGTTTATCCTGTTTGTTGTGTAATTATAGTTATATTTTATGCTTTGTCTTAAACGTGATATATAGAACAGGAATTCCTCTTCAACTCCATATGCGTTCCAGAAAACAAAACTTGAATTTAAGATAGTCATAAACGGGTTCATAAAGTCATAAATATGAAAAAAAATTAGTCATAAACACTGAAATGAAAAAATAATAATTTTTATTGAAGAATTAGGGTTTGGTTACTAGTTTTAAATGTCAAAAATTTTCTGAAAGAATTTCAATAACATGTACCTATATACATAGTTATATCAGAAGCAGAAATGAGTTTAGCACGATTAGTAATGGAATTTGGAATCTCGTATTTCTTATAAAAGTTGTCGATATCAGTTATTCTTCAAATTACTCAGGAATTCACACTGGATTTTGAAGATTGGAGGTGGTAATCAAAATCATATGGAAAAGAAAGCGATAGAAAAAAGCTGAAATTTTTCACTCGTTATTTTTCCATCTACCCATTCGGACCAAATGTTGAAAATGGAGAGTAATTTGCGTGGGCCATTAAAATCGCATTGGTATCAACCAGTTTTGGAACCACAACCAGCATAGTAACCTCAATCCGCGATTCAAAACATCCTTAAAGAAACGTTAACTTGGCAACTCGTAAACAAAATGATCAATATTCGAAATCTGCGGAAGACTGCAAAGTGCCAGATCACCGCATCGAATAATAATCAGAAACTCCGCTAAATGGACAGTGAAGGTGACGAAATACCAGAAACTAGTGAACTATTCGACCAAGATCAAGATGAGTCCGAAGATTATTCAACATTCTTCCTTCAACCAGCTTCATGTCCTTACAACATCGCTCAAAGGGTCGAGGAAGCCAATGCAGCCCTTTACGATTCATCCCTGAGATCGGAGAAACCGGCTAAAGTTCGCTTCAAAGAAGATTTGGTGAGTTTCGATGCCCAGTTGACTGATGATGATGTGGTCAGCATTGAGAGCGATCATGCTGATCTACCCTTCATGGAACAACAGAAACAGCAGATCATTTTCGAGTACAAAACGAACAATTCAATGTTTAGCATCGATGAAGACGGCGAGGATGAAATCATCGAAGATATTGAGTGCGAACTGGAAGGTGTCGGAAAAAATGAAGATATTGAAGGACAGGAAGCATCAACAATAAAACCCCGTGAAGAAGAACGAAATAATCATGATGATGAAACGACTGAATCAACGAATTCTGAGGATTTAAAACCCAAAGGTAAAGCTAGAAAGAAATCACCTAAATTCATCAACTGCAAGTATCATTGTATAGAACGAATAGAAACTGAGCTGACGGACGCTATCAGAAAACTGACAATGAACGAAAAACCCCCGGTATGTCCCCCCCTCAAACTTATAGACCGTAAATGTTGCACTAAGAATCACAAGCGGAATCCCATAATTTTGCCAAAATACGAAGGATTACGTTCGGAATACGGGCTCAGCAATGAACAGATTATCCGACGACAGAAAATCAAAGAAATGATTCGTTCTAGAGAAGAAAAACGTCAAGAACTTCTCAGAGAATATAAAAAGAAGAGGGAAGAAGTCAACGAACAAGTGTTTTGCAATTGGTTGAAGAAAATTTCAGAGAGAAAACAACGTATAGGTTTCAAGGAGTACAGGGTGAGTTTGAACAAGTCACAAGTGAGGCCTATATCTTCTTCAACCTCTAAAACTTCGAGTAGACCCGTTGGGAGTTCTAAAACAACGTCAGAGTCAGGGTATTCTTCGAAAACTTCTAGTGAGAAGAGTTCTAGGTCAAGAAGTGGCGGAAGTGGTAGAAGTGTGTACATTGAAGTGCCCAGGAATGTTTTACAACGGGGCATAACAGTAGAGAATCTGCTGAATAGTTTTGGACATTCGAAAAAACTTTATATTACTACAGTTTCCTGATATTGTCGAATTCTTCTTGGCTCCTCATATTGATTTTCAGGAAAAGTTCAGCATATTTCTATCCTATTTTTTCGTAATCCTCTATATTTCCATGTGAATTAAACATTTTCTACCAATATGATACCTAATACTTAGGGTGAATGATATCAATTTCCGTTAAGTATGTGTGAACTTTACATTTTCCAGCTTTATTTGTCTAGCAAAACAGTTGGTATTGGACAAAATGTTTGCATGAAGGAATTCAACATTTTAAATTATAACTTTTCCCTTTTCATAATAAAGGTTTTTGAGAAACAGTCCAAGATTTGGAGGTTCAGAAAAATGATTAGGAATATTGACGTTTTTGATTATTTTTTGACGAAAAATTCATAATTTTCTTACACCACTCCGTTGCTAGGTTACCGAAAACAGGTTGCAAGCGTTAAACCCTTTTCCTACACGCATTTCAAGTAGCAAAGAGGCACTTTCCCGCACCCAAATGCTAAAGAGTAAATTAAATTCTGTCATATTTCTATGCACCGAACGCCAAAGATGAGATAGATACCATGTAAGATGTCTAAAACTCTGGTGTATTCACTGATTCGATATTGTTTTTAATTTCGTGGGGATATCGGACCAGTTTCGTTTTTCCCACTGTAGGTAGCGCTGTTTAGAATTTGACAGAGCATTGTCAATTGATATTTGAAAATAATTTGAATACTTTCCTACGACTAACGAATATGTTGTATTTATAAGCGATTATTGGTGTGTGAAAATGTATTAATTTCGGGAAAGGGGTGTAGAACATTCATTTATTCAACATGTCGTTCAGTAAGTTTAGGTTTCTGTATGGACAATCAAGAACTTCAGCTAATAATTCGGTGTTGTTGGAATTTGAGGCAGAAAAAATCAGATGAACGAACATTCGGGAAGGATATAGCTAAGTTTTATGGCAACTTCAGCAATATTTCAAAGAAACTGTATTGGAAATACGTAATGTGTGGATTGTGGACATGTATTGAGAATCAGAAATTGATAAATCTATTCGAGTTTGTTCTTCAAATATTCTTCCTGAATAGATATAGTGAAAATTACCTTTCCATCAACTGAATATATTGGATATTTGACCACTCAATTGTGTTTTATTAAAATCATATTGAATTACCCCCCTCACGAATTCAAGTTGTCAAACGGAAATTATCTTGAAGAAGAACAGTAAATACTCCTTTGAACCCTTATTCGGTAGTGTTGAAATGTTGACAAATTTGTTTTTACAACGAAAATTGAACTGTAAATCACAAATATTCCTTAACAGCTGTCAAAATGGGCCAGTTCATATTTTGCACTCGTTGATCGATATTCGATATCAACGCAAAACAAAATAAAACGAGAGAGTATCTTGGACTTCCTTTGATAGAACAAGGATAAAACGAAGCAAATGACATGGTGGCGCCGCCACGAAACGGATCCCATATCCCCGATTTTCTGAAATGTTGATGCTTGCAAAAAGTGACAAGTGTACACACCAGTGTTTTAGACATCTTAATACCAAAGAGTATCAATTACTCTTTGTTAAAACCATGTTAACGACATGCAGAATTATGTCTATCATTACCATTGAACTCTTTTAGTGTTCATATCAAAGAGGTTAGGTTAACCTAACTCTATAACTCAAAGAGTGAGTATCAACTCTTTGCTATAACCTTTAATCATATGCTGCCTTACACAGTGAACTCTTAGAACTTTAGAGAAGAACTTTTAGAGTTCACTGGCCTTGCCTCGTTCGGGCAATGGCAGTTTCGTGCTGAAAAGAGCCACTTTCCGCACTTATGGAGACAATAACTATTTATAACTAGCGCTTCGAAAGTATTACTTTCCACACGCATTTACGTTTAGAAAGTCCAAAATCGTGCGGAAAAAAGCCCTGCTATAGCAGGGGGTTTTCCGCACGCAAATATTAAAAAGTCGCATCAGTCATAAAATTTTGGCATGTCTCTATGCTCCAATCATAAAATTCAAAAGTTTCTCTATGCGGCTGAATCCACAAAAATATAATTTCTTATAACTTCAGTTTCAAGACGTTGTTGTTCCTAACTCATGTGGAAAGTGTCTTTTCCGCACTCGACATATTGACCAACTGCAGTCTCTTGCGGAAAAGTATCGCTTTCCACATTTATTAGGAAAATAACTATTTTACAGTTGGGTTCAAAAAAGTTTTTCAAAAATTATTTAATTCTTGAATATCAACACTACCTGAAAGAATTGATAGTGATTCTTAGTATCCTAGTCTCAAAGTTGCATTATCGCAGTAAACTTTAAGTTCATTTCATTTTCTCATTCAATGGCCTGAAAACCTCTGATTTAACACTAAAAGTACCTACTATCCTTGTGAGGACATTGGAAAAGTATACTTCAAAAAACAGAATCTACCTATTGCTAAGGTCTTTGTCAATATGTGATGAAATTACACTAATTTTTCAAGCACTGTAACTCTTGGATATTTTAATTTTTACGAGTAAGTACTTACAGCTCCAATGATTTGATTGATATGATTTGTCAATGGTGTTTTCCACGATTTATATCCCAAATGGGCAACTCGACTTTTGTGAGAGAATTTCAATATTAATCTTCGTTCAGTGGCGGATCCAGGGGGTAAATGATGAATATAAAATTTCCCACATAAGAAGAGTTGAATACTAAGATATTTCCAAGGGCCTTTTTAAAAAAATATCCCAAAACAGGTACATTTTAGTAAAGACAAAACTAATAAATCTACGTTTCTGTAATAAGTATATACCTGATCAAATCAGAAAAAAAAATTGTTAACGAAAAGGGTCACTTCATCAAAATATTTGAAAATCCTACAGCTCGCAATCAGAACTTAGTTATCAATAAACAATCATTCATTTTGTATTTGTCGAAATCACTGTGTCTTGTACAGGTATAGTTTTCTATACCTACAGGGTCATAATTTTCTTAACCTCTTCAAAAGTTATACAAAGATAATTTCATGAAATTTATTTTCAGTGTGTTATGATGCCGTGAAAATATAAAATGTTTTCATTTGTTACTTACGGTTATACCGTAGCTATCAACTTCGTTTTCTCAAATGTCATGCCCAATAAATTATTACATTTTTGGATTCCCCATCCAATATTAATGTGACTTTGATCGTATAACTTCCCTGATATTCCGAAGTTATTTGAGCTCATATTTCATTATCTATTCCGGATTATCACAAATATGGTATAAGTAAATATGCCCTTTAACGTAAGATGAAATTTCACAGAAACTGAACAATTGAAGTCATATTGTAATGTATGTCTTTACTTTGATTTTGACGAAAAAAGGAATCGGAAACCATCGAGCACATTTTGTCCATTAAAGAACATTATCTCCAACTAATCTGCAGAATTAATTTAGGGCATGAATTCATGGACGCAATGTGTTTCACGTAGGCGGGACAATGGATTTTGTGACTTATTCGTTGAGTAAAATCTTTGAATATTCAAATTAATACTCAAGGGTAAAATTGAAAATTGAACCATCAGTTTGATAGTATTTTTCAAGGGCTATCCAAATGTGCTATCAAAAAAACGGTCGGATGTAGGTATGAAAAGTTATAACGGAAAAACCGTCATTCAAGAATACAAAAATATTTCAGATTTCACTGGTTTTGAAGGTTAAATGGTATAGAGACTATTTTTTTCCATTTCAACTTCCGTTTTTCACGTAAACGGTAAAATTTTTCTTGCACAAAATACTTGATTAATTGTACTTTTTTATATTATTTATTCGAATCAATTTTATTCAAAATTACCATGAGAAAATAAAATCAAACATTTGGAAAAATATCCATGTTGTCTATGGTTCAATAATGGATGCGAATCTTACGTCGAACTTGCTTGAAATGAATACTTATATAACAGCACTTATACTATATTCGAATTGTGAATTAATTCAGCATCAAGAGAATATGAAGAAAAGTATATCGTGTAGAAAAATTTGGCCATTAACGGGAAAACCGTAAGTTGAAGTGAAAAAAAAATATCAGAAATTGTCTCTATACCATGTTCCAGTGTTATCTGCAATTGTTTATATTTTTGGAAAAAGGATTTTCCATAAGAACTTTCCAGTCCTATGTTTGATAGTTTTTATGATAAAACTTTCAGATAGGCGCCCTTGAAAAATATCATAATGATGGTTCAATTTGTCATTTCGCTCAATGGATTATTCACAAAAATTCCAGTGACCCGCTTACCTGAAACACACTCTGTACTTCTGTCTTCTCTATCGATCTGGCAGTTATGTGGCTGCTAAATTTACCTTTTCAACTCTTGCGCTGTTATTGAATCATCTTTTTTTAGAATATTCTAATCAATATACTGATTTACTGTTTTTTACGGAATATATAACTTTCTTAACAGGTCTGAGTATGACAGGATAGACCTACAGTAGAAGGCGAATTGTTTTTGAAATGAAACATAGTAGCTGCTCAAAATACTATATAATTTTGCATACATGAATTTTTGAAACATATCTATGTACTATGTACTTAAACTTCTCTACATTTTTTTGTATGAATTCGATAGGTTTGATAGGAACTTAAGTCAAAATTAAGATTTTTTCTATTATTTCAGGAAACTGTTTTTGAATTATAGATGGCGGGTTGCGTAAAATTTGAATAACGGATTTTTTATCCAATTCTGATAATTTTTTGATAAGTTGCTGATATCGTTTTCACATGATTAATGTGAAGGTTGCAGTTTTACAGGAAATAATGAATCTTTCAATTCAACTAATAAATTACTAAGATAACTAATTACTTAGTTACTAAGATAACTAATTAGTTAAAAAAATTAAAAAAAAAAAAAACATGTGCCTCTGCGGTTTTATGATATGTTTAAATCAAGTATTTTCTCTAGGGTATCTGATGACTCTCATTCGTCAGTGCCTGTGTTAATGCAACCAAAGTTTGAAATTCTACTTTGTTCTACCAACTCTCTTTCATGTAGCCAAACATGATAGTAATAATAAGAATCTTTATTTCAAAGTAAGTTGTTACAATTATTTGTGACAATGACAATGGCACAACATAGAGTGAAATAGTGTCAGAATGGAATCCATATATGCTTTAACGCTTGAGGCACGAAAATACATCCATAGGGTTCAAGATCTATGAGGAGCTTTTTAATTTTCTGTTTGAATATGCTTATTTTCGCAATTGATTTTATTTCAAGTGGAAGATTGTTGAAAAACTCAATTGCTGAATAGTGGGCACTTTTCTCTGTGATTGTTAGACGATGGTTGTGGTATACATATGAATTACTTCTTGTAGGGTATCCATGTGAAGGTCTATTTTTTTTTTTTTGGAAAAAAACTGGATTTTTGAAAATGATCATCAGGCATTCGTAGATAGTCTAGAGGGCGTAAATTGTCATAATCTCTGAAGCCCTGAACACAGTTCTGCAGGATTGCATTATGTTTCATTTTGTTCATCACTCTGACAGTTCTCTTTTTGTATGATGAAAATTTTATTTATGTTGCTATTGCTTCCCCAAAAAATAATTCCATAGGTACCTAGCCACCGATGCAAAGGTTGTATTGGGGTCTGTTCTGAAAAGGATCGTGCTTGTTTTTGATTCATTTAAGACTAGTCCATTTTTAGAAAACCAATTTTTGGTGTTGTCAAATAAATTTCTACTTTTTGCCATCATTTCAGGGAAAGTTTCACAACTAGCTAGGAGAGTAGTGTCATCTACTAAGATGGTTCTATGTTAATGAACGCCTGCTGGAGAGTTGTCTAAGTCGTTCAGATATATAATGAAAAATAACGTTCCAGGGATGCTGCCTTGCGGTATGCCGACGTTTGTGTTGAGTGTCTTTGATCTGTAGAGCTGACCATTCTGTTATATCTCAGCTGTCTGCGGTCGGTCTGATAAGTAGGATTCAATCCAGCTAAGGGCTGGCCCCCTTATGCCATATTTTTTGGCTTTCACTAAAAATAATTTGTGATCATAAGCTTTGGATAGATAAATGTTCGAATATCTTCTGCTATGTGCTATGAACGGTCAAGCATTATAGTGCATAAGCAGAAAATTTTCTCTTTTAAAGGGAATTTAAGCTACCACATGTCCTTTTATGTATGTATATAAATACATATGCACAGGATTATGCATCTATCAGCGTTTATAACTTTCTGAAGAGTAACAAGGTCTGTTGGGGCTTTCAAAAAAATGCTAGGCTCGGATTGTTGCTTTATTCCCTTCAAACCTGTGTTTTTTCTTCAATAATGGACATATCGTCATGAACAAAAGAAAAAATTGATCAGAATAAATAAGGCTTGCAAATGTTCTACAAAGAAATATCATTTAGTTGTTGAATTTTTCTACAGGATGTTCAGAAGTTAATCGTTAAATGCAACTTTTTGCTATGCTCTTATCAAATCATCCTTTTTGTAACAACAGTCTCAGGTCATGATGAAGATGAAAGCATCAGGAACCTGTCGAAAAGCAGTGTATATGGACTAGTATGAGTAGTATGTATAGTGTGATGTTTGATGTTTATCTCTCCCTATTTCAAATAATAATATGCTTTGGAAAACAAAATATAGACGCAGATGCCTTGTGACATAGACAAGATATTTTTGTTGGTTTTCAATACGAACCGACAATTCCCAATAATCTCTGCATGATATTGAAATTAGCACAGTTGACTTTATTATTGTTTCCTTATTTCTAGGTTACCATGATGACGACCTATCCTGTATTATTTATATCATGCCTTGCATTATTTGTACATGGTAAGTCCGCATTTATTATTTTTGTCTTTTAAATGTCACCATGCGGTTAAACCTGGAATAATAGATATTTCCTATCAGACATACTTGATGGTAATTAGAATCTTTGGATTTTAATCCTGCTTTCGACTCTCTAGTATGTTTTTACATTTGGACAAAGTTCTATATACATTCAGTCTTATAAATTGAAACATTGACGGAATATTATCAATTTTGAAAGTAATTAATACCTTATTTCAATTCTTCGAGCAACATTCTGCATTTTCTCTGCGTCTTGCTTATATGCAAATTAAAACGATTTAGTCCGAGGTTTCTCTGTTTATTCAGATATTTTCTCTATTTATATATATTATATTTCTGTAAATATTGGGAATTCAATTTTTTTTTTGGCTATAAGTAGCGATAGGTTGAGTCCTGTTCATATATACGATATCCGACGACACAATGATCCAAAAATGCACCTATTGGTCGAATCCGGTTGATTATTTTGAAATAACAAATAATTCGAACTATCAGGAACTATCAGGCCTTTTCGGTTCATCGAATCTTTGGATATCGTTTCTGTATGAACAGAAGGCTTCAGCATGAATGGGAGACAGTTAACCTATTTTTTTTTTTCATAAAGATTTGAAAATGTTTGAAATACATACGAAACGTCTGCATTAACATGAACTTAGTTGTCTTTACTTCTAGCTGTTTATATATTTCACAAATTGAAAATGGTACTTTTTACCACATAAGTTTGGATTAATTATTTAGTAATGGAAATTTGAATCTCAAATAACGGTATTCACGTGAAACTCTTCCGTCCAATTTTTTATATTCACCATAGTGAAAAAAAAAGGTAGAAGTTTCCGAAATATTATATCGATTGTGAAAAATTTCAAACGTTTTTCGGAAGCCATTCATACATAGGTATTTTTTCGCAAAGTTCATTATGTTCTATTCTTCTATTTCGCATGATTAATTTATCATTGGAAAAATTTTGCAAAACTTGTTGTTTCGATCTGAAATCTCTACGCAGGTGGACCACTTATAATGAACATGGACGACCCTGTAAAGGACAAATATACGGACAATTGGGATTATAGAGTGAAGCAGAACAATGTGCCTGTGTTGAATAATACAGGAAAAATCCACCAAATGCCCCCTAAAGACTACGATACTGTAAGTAGAAGTTTACATTGCAGCCGTCCAATTAGGTTAAATTGTTTTTATGAGATTAGTTGCAATTCCACTTGGACAAAAGAACTAGCCACTGAAATTACTGAGGCTGTCAGAGACCTGCAGGAGTAATAAATACATATATTTGGTTCCAGAAGAAAAAAAAATCTTTTATTGTTTACGATAATAATATTTACACTGGACAAGTTGAATAAGTACATACAAACGCTGTTTTCACATTTCCTCCAATAAATTGATGTGATAAGAATATCCTACAATGCATTCCCTCTGAATTTTGTCGAAAAATTCGGGATTTATTAATTCATATTTTTAGAAAGTTGAGGCATATTTCGGGATTTCTTAAAAAATGACAATTATGACAATAAATTTATATATCGGTTACACCCACGTTGAGGCATAGGGAATGTTATACCTCATTCTCTAACTCTAAAAGAGTTCTTTTAGAGTTCACTGTACCTACCTAACTTTTAGATGGACCATCGATAAGCCTGATTACCACAAATTTTCAATCTATCCGCAGAGGGATATAAGATGCAAACATATAAACGTACTATGCCATGTATCTTTTGAACCGAGCCGATTCGGAAAAATTGGTTAAGGAAAAAAGTGTTTCTTTTGACCTCAGCAATCTACTGCTGAAATATTTGTACGAGTCAAAGACTCACCCTGTATAAGTAATATCTTTGAGTATTCAATTCAATTCATAAGTAGAGTTAGCAGTGAGATAGGAAGTTGAAAATATGGAAAATATACGAAAGTTTCTTACATGATTGGTTTGAGAATCTGTCTATTCTCAACTGAATAGGATTCTTTGAGGAGGCGTAAATTAATAATGCGTATCTTCTTGTTTTCAGAATTTTTTTTTTTCGATTGCACAGACACGTATTTTGATGACAGTCAAAATTCTCAGAATGATACGTTGCCGTATTTGATATTAATGCATTATTATTTTAGAGCAGGCTCCTATGGGAACTCGAAAATGACCAAAAAACAAATCTGCCAATGTTTGTGGACAAAGCCTTGAAATTACTGAATTTGAAACAGGTGGCTTTCGAAATAGAAAACTCAGTATTATCCAAAGTATCCTGTTCTGCATGTAAAGCAGGTAAGTCTGAACTAACTGCACAATGCGAACGAATTCATTGTATATGTTTTGTATCGCCAATATTCGAAAATTTCTTGCTGCTGAATCTCGATGGCTATTAGCTATCAAATAATGTAAAATGGCCGGATTTGTTTGGTGTCTCGGCTAGCTGCGTTTCTGAAGATGATGTCCTTTGCTTCTGGAATATTTAATAAGGATATCCAAATTAGGATATCCTTAAATTAGGATATCCTATAGGATATAAAAAAAGATTAACATACCATGAGATAAAAATCGTTCTTTTTCAAATAAGCATGGTTTCGTTTTTTGATTTCGATACATATACATATTTAGAGTCTCGTTTTCAAAATAGATAAGTAATATCTTATCGAGAAGTGTTATTTTCTTTAAAATAATTTTTTTCTTTCATCAGGAGCAGGACTGCTGCAACATTACACAAGAACTGGAAAATCGGAAAAAGAGATTAAGAAGACGATCTACCAGTTTTGCGTGAATCTCAAGATTCAAACACCAAGAGTTTGCGAAGGTATTACGGAACTCTTTGCAGGAGAAGTGCTCTATGTACTCGGAAGAGTTAACATTGGTAAGAAAATCCTGAAGATATTTGAATGAAATCTAATTTTATATATCGAATACCTAAATAAGATACTTGATAAAAACTCCTTTGAATGGTTTTAAAGTATCTTCCTAACGACTCATAAGAAATTCGACAGCCCAGTGGTAGTTACCCCTCAATTTTTATTTACAAATGGCATCCCCTGTATATTGTCATTGGAAACTGCTTGTCATTCTATAAAGATAGCACATAATTCGTATATTTTTTATTGATAACAACAAAACATCAATATTTCCTGAAGTATGAAATTCAACGAAAATATATACCTACCTATGATGCAATTCAAAAAATTAAATTGACAGTTATTGCCATATCTCATGAAAATATCCAAAAAGGTGTGTTCAATAACACTCGTTAACTCAGAAGTTGAAAGATTTGAAATATATAGTTTTATTCGACCGTTTCTTTTTAACCCCCCCCCCCAGAATCTTTTTTGAAACACCCGGTATATATCATAAGCTTCTGACTTCACCTATGCCTCAATAAGAGCAGATCGGCACTTTTGTTTCATAGAGTCCGTTTGGATTGAATTATTGGCGGTCGTGAAACAGAAAAAGCCAGTCTTTTCAAACTCCAACCCAATTTGTAATGAGTGAAGCATTTGATTACATTTTGATATTTCAATTTGAAATTCAATTTTTTTCAACCTTTCGGACCTAATGTTTATTTCCAGGTCCTGATGAAATCTGCAGTTTCGTCATTGGTGATGCTTGTGGTGATGTTTATAATCCTGTTCACGAGTGGAATGTGATGTTCCCTCCGGTACCAAAGCCAGAAGTTGTCGAACCTAAAATACCAGAGGTAATATATAAGCATTTTCTTATGGCCTATGGTAAGGTCGAAATTTTAAGTTTGGGTTTCCGTGCATTATTATAAATGATAAAAATAACACTGGATAATAAATCACCTGAAAATTGAGTTTTCTGATTTGAAGTAAAAACGAACATCAAAATGAATATCGTTTTGTCCAGGCTCATGATCTAAAATTCGGTAAAAAAAAGCCACAAACTTCGATATTTCCATCTCGTGTCCCCAAGCTACAGATTTTCAGTTTTGAAATTTAGATTAGGATTAAAGCTCAGAAAATCATATTTCGGAAATCAATTGTAGGTACTGAAATCGCTAAACAGGGTATAGGTATCGCCTATTTCGAGTCTTTCGATCAAGAGGTCTTTGGGTAGTATACGTTGGAATCTATTTATGATTTTTATATAGTTTATTTGCTCGTTTAAATGGCGAATTTGAGTCTGCATTTTGAGTTGAAAACCTGAGAAGCAAGCCCAAATTTTGAAGAGACTGACAATGAAGAATCTGTTTGTAAAATTCGCAGCTTTTTTTTTTTAAATGAAACCTATACCAAATATTCCAAATTGAATAAATTACACCACACAAATTGTAACCGAATGAAGACAAAAACTGAGTGACTGACTGGTTTGTTGAATAAGATGGAAAAAAGGCATTCACGGAATGAAAATATGGCCATCGTTTTAAAAGAAGACAGGTTTTTTGTCGTTTTGGCGATCTACTGTTTCGACTGGTTTTAATTATTGTAACAATGGAGGTAATGAATTTTGACATGGCTGCGGTCGGCAATTTTTTCCGAGAGACTTGTCCCTTTTTTGGAATGCTGATTGGAAGAGAAGAATTTCGGACAATTTTAATTGCTTCTTGATTCGGAACGGTATTCTCTACTTCTTTTTCAAACTTAACCACAATTTGTAATTATAACTGGTTGGTGTTAAATTCAATCACATTTGATGACCGATGAACATTTACTTATTATAAGTGTACCTACCTATAACTTTTGTCAGAATTCAGGTGTAATTGAGGAGTTTTTCATGCACCCTTTCTACTAGGACAGGACAGGAGGGTAGTTGGGTTTTTCAAATAACAAATCTTACTTGTTATGTCAGGAACTCTTTTTTTCTTAAAGTTGTTTTTTATTTTTCTCTTCTTATAATTGAAACACAAGAAAACATTGTCAGTAAGAAATGCAGAGACAGATTTTTGGAGCCCTGTTGCTCACAAATAATATTGAAATTACCTGAATGAATGTGACATTTCTTGGGAAATTAAAAAACAGATAATTTTTCGCAATATTTATTGTTAAAAATGTCCACAAAGCTGTTTTTCTGAGGGCGAAAGTAGGGTTTTCACCTATGAACTTTCTCTTCAAGTTATTTTCTTCCCTATTTGAAAATAGCAACCTTTTTTTCTTTATTGGTCATGATAGTAGATGAATATTTTCGAATGTGGGTTTTCATATAAATGAACAACCGCCATTCATGAGTGCAAATGGTATTCTGAATTCCATCCTATTTACAATATCAAACGTTCACGTTTAGGTTCAGGAGATCATTTCCGTCATAGTCATTGTGTACCTACTTTTTTTTTTTCAATCGTGCCCTTGTATAAGTTGTTAGGTAATACTCAAGAGCAGTACAGATTGTTTTTCGGAAACGGAATTAAACAAAAAGAAATTGGAAACTACATATTACTTTGCTGACTTATTAAAAGAGGGTAGTGTAAAGGGTGACTAAGTGTAGGTGAACTCACAACAGTCTTCACACAAAACGGAGGACATTTGGAAAATGTTTTTGATCGAATGCATTATCTCTTGCTGTTCTTCATGCTACCATAAGAAAATAGTGCCAGATCAACTAGACACTTCTATAATATAATAAAATGGTCATTCAATTTTCAGATAACCTTTTAGATTTCCTAACAAACAGTTCAAATCCTCATCCCTTGATGGAATTTCAAGCCTTAATGTAACCTTCATTTTTTATTCTAGTCGAATGCTCCTTCCTTCAAGGTTCTACACTTATCGGATACCCACTTCGATCCATATTATATGGAAGGTAGTAATGCCAATTGTGCGGAACCTCTATGCTGCAGGTTAACCAATGGGTTAGCTTCTTCCAAAGAAGAAGCAGCTGGAAAGTGAGTACCACTAAAATCGTTGAATGTAAAGGATTTCGGCAGAAATGTGTCATGGAAAAACTATTTGGAAATTAAATGTTAAAGATTGCACAGCATATGTTCGTGCAAGAGATTTTTTCAGGCAACTTTCATAACCAGTAAGCCAATCGTTATGTTAATTGATTATGATTCGATAGATTTTGTGGTGTTTTTTCAGGAGCTCTTATTATAATATCTAATTAAGTTGCAAAATTGAGTCCTTTGAATAAAACAAGTTTTCTTTATCGCTCAAATTTCTGTGAGATAAATACGAAAGGTTTCTATTATTGATGTGCTTGTTGGATTGCGCTTCTCCCTTTTTCTTCGAAGAGTGCATTGAATTGGCCTAGACCAGGCATGGGCAAACTTTTTGAGGGGAGGGCCAGATAAAATGAAAAATTACCTAGGCGGGCCAAAAAAAATACACATTTTTACAAGTGATTAACTTTTTCTCGATTTTTACATCAAACATGACTAACATCCTAGAAAAGTAAAAAAAAAATGACAAAAATTAATTATTGTTCTGTAGGATACGAAAGAGTATGTGAAAAATGAAACTGTGATTGAGCTTCTAAGAATTGTCCACACTCTGGTAGAAATTGGCAGCGATGATGCTAAAAGCTGGTCACTAAAGGTGCCAAAAGATTTCTCTGACGTGACATGGGCCCAAGTCATAATGCGCATTATTCGAAAATCTAATATAGGATTTTTTGCGGAAGCGTTAAATTAGTCAGACGTGACGTTGACACGTGTATTCCCACGTTCCCACATTGAACGCTTCCGCGCAAAATCCGATTTTAGATTTTTGAATCATGCGCATTATGACATGGGCCCACGTCACGTTAGAGTAATCTGTAGGCACATTTATAGTCGGTTGCTTACGCTGCTATTCATAGTTTCATAGTGGAAAACACCTGTTCACATAACAATATGCAGTTGTTTCCGAGATATTATGATTATTCATTAAAAATGCACACGATACCAGATTCCGCCCGTCATATTTGGTGCTCCTCCCTCCAGTAGTAATGTTGTAAATATTAGCCAAAGGTACTTTGAAGGACGTGATTGTTTGTTTCTTGAAATTTTTGAAAAATATGTGATATTTTTGTTGCTCTCATCAATGAAAATCAAAAGGTCAAAAATACTTCGAATACAGACGTTGACAACGAACCAAACGAAAATTTTAATGCTTGATTCATTACAAAACCACCACGAGCATAATATCATCATCTCAGTAACCGTGCTGTTAACTACTATAACTCGAGGTCCCAAGACCCCCAAGCAAATCCAGAATAATTTAGTTCAGAATTGAGAGAACTAGAGCACTACACCTATGCTAAGTTGCGCGCAAACTTTGCTAAACTAAAATTAATGTTAGATCCAATAATCAATACCGTTCTTAGAGCTCAAAAATTTTCATTTAGAAGGAAACCGTTACTTAATCGATTCAAACTACGCAGAATCGAATAATTGAATGAATTTTCATGTATTAATCACACTTGAATACTGCCTTCATGTGAAGCTCAGCAACAAGCCGTTCGTTGCAAGTTTTGGATTCCATGCATCACTATTTGTGTTCTGTGATGCAGTCGTTGGAACATCGAAGGAGATTTGGCGACTTTTGCTTTTTCTGGGGATTACAAAAAATAATGCCAGCCGCTGCCAGATGCACACGCAGTACTAAGGCTGAGCCTCGAGCACAACTCGAGCAATTTGAATAACAAATTGGTGGACTTTTATTTGAGGGATTCAGGGCTGAAGTGAACCAAGTCCATGCAGCCTAGTTTTGAGATACATGACATAGAAGTTGTTTATCACCAATTAATTCAAAAGTGACTCCTTTAGATTTGTGTAAAGTGAATGTAAGCATATGCTTGTATTCTAACCTAAGTCATCTATCCCAAAACTAGGCTGCATGGACTTGGTTCACTTCAGCAGGTATGAAGCCCCCATTTATCAGTCCTTCTTCCACCTTATACGTTTCCAGCTAATTTGTCGTCTTCGATGTATAATCTTCAACATTTTAAGATGATAATAAACAGTACGCAACTAACGCGGTATTAGGTGACATTGCTTTTCCTTATCAGGCGGTCAAACTTAGAAAACAAAAATACTGGTGATTGTTTCAAAATCTTGACGCGGGCCGGATTAGACTTTCACGTGGGCCGGACCTGGCCCGCGGGCCGTAGTTTGCCCATGCTTAGCCTAGACTCTCTACATTTTCACATCTGTTACTATATGAAATATAAAGACATTGGAAAACATGAGTCATTTCTGGTGAAATAATGGAAAATTTCTTGTAAGATGACCAAATGTACTAATTAACATATATTAATTTGTTCAAATAGGTGGGGAGATTACAGAAAATGTGATACACCTAAAATAACAGTAGACAACATGTTACAACACATCCAAGAAACCCATCCAGTAAGTGAAAATAGCATATTTTTTATCCTAATCTTGATCTTTTGTATCCATGTCGATTGATTTGGATTTAGTGTGGATTCATCCCCTGTTCAAATATTTCATCAGACGTGTGAGATTATTACATATTTCACTCCTCATTCAAATATTTATTCGATATTTGGAACATGACCAACGGGTGTAATTGTGTAAATGATTTCTGATACTGGAGTTTATTCATCGAAGTGAATCATAGGATTTGTAAACATTAAAAAGGAGGCTATCTTTGGGAATTCATATGACTATGTCTTCATTCAGCGAAATAAAAGGGGATAAACGCAATAAATGAAAGTTAACAAAAATTCCTCTGTTAACCAATTATTGATTCAAATTCTTACGCCCTTGAGGGTAGAATATAATTGAAGATTAGGTATTAAGGACGATTATATTCTTATTGTTGTAATTTAGGCTGAGGAATTAATTGAAACAATAAATGAATAAATTTTTTCCTATTGATTCGATGTTACGATATTCCCTCATGTGAGATTCATAAAAAAGTAATTCTCTAACGAATTGAATAAAAGTTGAAAAAATTCAACTTACAAGGAAATCCTACATATGATGTTTCGTGTCCTATATATGCAGTGTTTTTCAAACAGTGGGTCCCCCCCTTGGGGGTCACTGCAAAATTCCTGATCTTTTCCTCAAAGAAAAAAAAAATCCACAAATTCTTCTCCAAGTTACCAGAAAATTTTATCTGTTATTTTTGATATAACTTTTTTTAATTTGAATGAACACTGTATATTTTCGTATTTTAAAAGATCTTGTTATTATTCCGAATTCGTATACATACTAAGTTCAGTGGAAATAATTCGAGAAAACGAGGAACAAATCACTTTATTCGAAATTGAGCAAATTTGAACAGAAAGTAGGATATATGGAAGGTGTTTTGGACTTTTGTTTTTCAATCGTAGGATATCGATTATATATTATGGACTGGTGATTTACCACCTCACGATATATGGAACCAAACGAAAGATGAAAATCTGAAGATAATCAAGGAAACAGTCAAGCAGATGTATGCAACCTTTCCTAATATTCCAATTTTTCCTGCCCTTGGAAATCATGAATCTGCCCCAGTTAACAGGTGAATATGTTACACAATATGTTCTTCTCTAATAACAAATATTAAAAAATGTTAACTTAATTACGGGCGATGATTAATTGAATCCTAATGATCATTGGAAACAAATGTTGCTCTTCTCCACCTTCTGACTTTTCTCTCGCTTCGAACGCCACCGTTCGGAAGAAATGATTCTTAATACTAATGGTGAGTTTAGGCGGAGTTACTAAGAACTAATACCTAAGAAAGGGACCAATCTCATGGGCAAATGGCAAACACGTGCATGCCATCTGTCAATTATAATGGTCCCTATCTTAGGTGTTACTTCTTATATAGTAACTCTGCATACTCACCATAACATCTTAATTCTGGAGGGAGCAGGCACTTGCAAAAGACTTTGCAAGGTCTCCTCGGTAGCTCAATGGCAGAGCGCCTCATAGGCAATCAGGGTTCGTAGGTTCGAGTCCTGCTCGATGGGGTACTTTTTCCAGAATTCAATAATTGTCTGCATGCCGTTAAAAGTATTAATTAACATTCATGGCAAAGAATGAGCTTTGATTAAATTATGTCGCCCTTCAATTATTTTCATTTCTTGGATAAGGAATATTAAATTAAATATCTTCCAGTTTTCCACCTCCATTCATAGATGCACCGAATATTTCCATAGCTTGGCTATACGATGAATTAGATGTCCAGTGGCGTAAATGGTTGCCTAGCTCAGTCAGTAACACTGTCAGAAGGGGTGCTTTTTATTCAGTATTAGTGAGACCTGGATTCAGACTTATTTCATTGAATATGAACTACTGTAACAATAAAGATTGGTGAGTGAATCAAATGATATTTTCATACTAAGTCGGAAAGTAGATAATCATCGAAATGATTCAGATGCATAAACATCCATTGATATAATGAACAAATTTATCGATCAAATCGAACTAGACAACACATTATTCGGGATACCAACAGAAATTCAATTCCATCGAGAAAGAGTAGTAGATGATGTCGACCATGTTTTCGGTCTTATTTGACCTCATCAGTTCTCATGGCGCAGATTAACGGACCCAAATTTAATACCAGTAGATATTAGGGAGCATAAGCATTAGTACATGCTGATGGAAATTGTATTGCTCCTGATGACGTCAAATAAGACCGAAATAATGGTCAGCATGCATTCTTCCTCTTCTTTTTAGTGCGTTGGCTAGTTGAACTTGGATCGTAACATTTGTTGATATTAAGATCAATGTCACGCATCTGAATTAATTTCTATTATTGATAATAAGTGAAACTTCTTCTTCTTCTTCTTTATGTGAATCTACTCATTGAAATTGAACATTTTCTTTTAAGGTGAATAATTAGTGAAGAAATTTTGTCAGGAATAGTTTCGTCAACTTGTTTTTCGGTAATATCGATCAAAACAGTAAAAGGTATCTCTATCTCTAACTACTACTTTTAAATTGTTCACATAACTCAAATGTACCTACAATTTGCAGTTGCTACAATTTTGATGACAAGTTTCTGTACTCACTATGAAATATGCCTACCTCTTGTTACGAATGAATTCCTGTTAAACTATTCAGTACCTAATCAGTTTTCAATTATATTTAAACGCTAATATAAGAAATGTACAGGGTGGGCATAATTGGTGATACCTGAACTACAAAATTCTTTAACCCAACGAGATAGAGAAAATGAATGGCACATTACGCTCGTCTTTTTTCGAGAAACTCATAATGCCATCAACTGCATTCCACTATCTTTTTTTGTTTTCGAGTTATAGGCCAAAATTGAAATTTTGGCGATTTCAACTTTGCTCATTATCTCCGTTTCTGTTTATGCTAAGATGTTGAAATAAAAACATTATGTAGATACTTTTTTGATGGCAATCCAGTGGCGCACAATGATTTTTTCCAACAGGTTTATTTGATGAGCTATAACATAAAGTTGTGTTTTTTTGTATGAAAACAGTAGTTTAAAATAACTTATAAAAAATCGCAATTTTTTCCCGTTTCAGAAATGTATCATATATTGCCCTCAGCCTCTTTAAGTCATTTTAAACTACTGTTTTCATTAGAAAAAATACATCTTTATGTTATAGCTCTGCAATAATACCTATTGGAAAAAATCATAGTACGCCAATGGATTGCTATCAAAAAAGTGTCTCTATAATGTTTTCATTTCAACATCCTAGCACAAAGAGAAACGGAGATACGTAATAACCAAATTTGAAATTTGAATTTTGGCCTATAACTCGAAAACAAAAGAAGATAGAGTAATGCAGTTGATGGCATCAT
Source organism: Coccinella septempunctata (assembly GCF_907165205.1). Lineage (NCBI taxonomy): Eukaryota > Metazoa > Arthropoda > Insecta > Coleoptera > Coccinellidae > Coccinella > Coccinella septempunctata. The sequence goes on along the minus strand of NC_058189.1, from coordinate 48,546,821 downwards.
TAGTTTATCAAAAAAAGACGATCGTAATATGCCATGCATTTTCCTTTTTCTCGTTGGGTTGAAAAAGTTGTAGTTCAGGTCTCACCAATTTTGCCCACCCTGTACTCACAAATTATGAATAAACTGTAGTATTGAATTGATGTGGCCCATACCTACTTGATGAAAATCCATAATTATACCCACTAAAAACTGACATACATGAATGATTTTCACTACCATGAGAATAACTCATGTTAGTAAAATCGTGAAATTCAGTTTTCAGTTTAAACTGTAGAGTAGGCAAACTAGTTGTCTCAAAGAGGAATACATCCATTTTTTTTTTAATTAAAGGAAAACTAAATGAATATGAATAATAAACACAATCTTTATTTCCAAATACTTTGACAATATCTGATATTTGGTATATCCGACATACACATATATAGTCAAAGTAACCTGTTTTTGCCATTATTACGTAAAAAACTCATTTATTTTCTTCAGGTGGCTCTTGCTGAATAGTACCGACCCAGCAACTGAACTGCAGTGGTTCATTTATGAACTTCAATCTGCAGAATTCAACGGTGAAAAAGTTCACGTGATAGGTCACATTCCCCCAGGGCATTCTGACTGTCTGAAGGTGTGGTCCAGAAATTATTATTCCATAATCAGCAGATATGAATCGACCATCACTGCTCAGTTCTTCGGCCATACGCATTATGACGAATTCGAAGTATTTTATGATCATAAGGATTTGAGTGAGTATCCAAACTTAAAACTGGTAACAAAAAAACTTTGAATATTTTTTCACCCGGTTCTAATAAAATATAACACCTAGTGTAATAAATTCAAATCAATTCATTGGATAGCTCAATATACAGGGTGTTTCCAAATTAGACGTGCGAACCTTGGAGGACATGTTAGTATGACTCATTTGCTGTCGTTTGAGCCATATTTATTGATATTTATTGATAACGGAAAACCAAAAGTTTAAGAGTTATTCGAGTGCGTGTGATTTTTGAAAGATTTCTCACCTTGGTACTTCATTTTTCGCCAATTTTTTCTACGTTGACCAAATATGATTATATTATAATTTTAGATTATTTTCATCAGAAAAGGATATAATATGTATGAAAAAATGAAAAAAGCAAAAGTATGTTGTAATAGATGTTGAAAGAGAATTAGTATAATTTGAAAAGCATAGTCAATTAATAAAATCAATTTGCCTGCCACTTTCGAATTCCACAATTCATGATCGGGGAATCAACGCTTGATTGACGAATATAGTAAATTTATTTTCCTACTGGCGTTTCGAAAGTATTACTTTCCACAAGCATGGACGGAAAAGTAGTACTTTTCCAAAATCGTGCGGAATCAAAATTAAAAACTACCTTGCTTATTCAATTCAAAACGTCCAAAATTGTTAATATAAAAATTATGATTATTTCAGAAATAATCATGGTCAAATTTAGTATTCTCGTATATTATGGCTACCCAGATTATTTAGTAAACTCGACTTCGTCTCATTCGATAAACATATCATAGTCAACATAATAACTTTAAATAATGTACTATGATCACATTGATGATTACCGTCTTTATTCGTCTATAAACCATTATTTCAATTTCAGGTAGAGCATCTAGTATTGCTTATGTTGGTCCTTCGGTATCTCCATATTATGATTTGAATCCAGGATACAGAATATATTACGTTGATGGAGATCACGATCATACTACCAGGGTGAATACTTCAAATCAAAAAGAAAATTAATGAAAAAATATGGTTTTTCGATATCTCACTGAAATTTTTATTTTTTATTGAAGGGTGTCATTGATCATGAAACGTGGACGATGAATCTGAGGGAAGCTAATTTGTACGGTTATCCTATATGGTTCAAATTATACAGTGCTAGGCAGGCCTTTGGAATGGACAGTTTAAGGCCTCAAGACTGGGACGATTTGGTAGTAAAAATGAGTAACGATCCCAAACTTTTTGAACTATTTTACAAGTGAGTATACTCAATTATCTGTATGAATATTCACGTGAATGTTCAGAAAAGTTTCCGTTGAAAAGAAGATCAATATACGCTTTTCAGTATTACCTATACCTACCTAGTTATTATACAGGGTCTTTCCAAATTAGACGTGAACTTTGCAGGAGGTGTTAGTTTCACTCATTTGCTGTCGTTTGAGCCAAATTTATTTTTAACCAAAAATCAACAGTTTCCGAGATATTTGAGATCTTGTGTTTTTCAAAAAATTTCTCACCTTACTTCATTTTTCGTCAATTTTTTCTACGTTGATCAAGTTTGATTATAATTTTGGATTATTTTCATTAGAAAAAGATATGATACGTATGAAAAAAGCGAAACTATTCTGTATTAGATTTTGAAAAAGAATTAGTATGATTTGAAATTTGGTATATGAAGAATAGAAAAATCAATTTCTAATATCAATTTGCCTGCAACTTTCGAATTCCATAATTGAAAAACATGAATAAATTATTTTAAAAACTTCCTTCGATCTTCATTCGCTAAAAAAGTTTTCGTTAGAATGCACTCACTATAGTTTTCGTTTTAGCAGATTTTTTTATAAATAACCCTTTTAATGTCCAATATGAAATATTGAATGAGTAATCAAAAGGGATCAAGATCGAACTTTTGGTCAACGTAGCAAAAATTGACGAATAATGAAGTAAAGGTGAGAAATGTTTTGAAAAACACAAGAACTCAAATATCTCGGAAACTGTTGATTTTTGGTTATCAACAAATATGGCTCAAACGACAGCAAATGAGTGATAATAACACCTCCTCAAAGGTTCACGTCTAATTTGGAAACACCCTATATATGCATCGTCAGATATGAAAATAAATTATTCGTCGACAACGTGTGTGGTATGTTTTCTTGGTTTTATTTGAAATATAATGTTCTCGTAGATACTATTACAAAGCCAGTCCTGTGAGACCCAGCTGTGACACCTCGTGCAAAAAGAAAATTTTATGCGATTTGAAATCTGGAAGATCGCATGATAAAAAAAATTTATGCGAAGGCATAGAATCAAGGATAGATGCGACATCGAACGTTAGCTGGAAAGAATGGATTTATAACACAATATCTGTTTCGTAAGTTTAATTTTGCTCTTTGTTCTTGCTTATTCGGTTGAGGTTTCACATAATCATCTTGGTATATGTTATCCATTATACCATTATAATTAATGATGTTTATGGTCGATTCTAAATGTTCATAGTCACAGTAAACTTTTTTACCTTTCTATTCCCCTGCATTCGGACTATATATTCGGAATATATTTTTCTTTATCTCTTCACTCTCTATCCTTGATATCCCAAAAACAATTCTTCGAAAAATGATTCTAGAAATGTTAGGGTCTCTTGGGAAAAAGTAGGAAAAACGAAAACACGTCTTGATAAATTCTCATTAGTACTTCGTTTCTTCGAAGAATTGTCGATCAGTCGTAATCTACCATTTCTCTGTATTGATATCTCTACAAAGTATAGAAAATATTCTAACTTCGTCAAATTTTATGCAGGTAATTCTATTTATTTCAGAATTTTCTTTTGAAATTGAAAAAGTTATATACCTAATAATTATTAATTATAGGTACTTGGGAATCGCAAAATTTACTTTGTTGTTTGTCTGGTCAACTAGAATTAAGACATTGATATTCTAGTTACGTTGAAGCTGGTTTTACGAAATTCAACTTTTGACCATAAACATCTGATCTATTGAATTCGCCGATACTACATCAAACTTATTATTATTAATTACTTAATTCTTCTCCAGCGTGGTGTGAGGACTTATATGTACAGCAAATCTTCAGAATGTTAGGTAAGGTGTATGGAACTAACTCTTTTTATGTGCTCTTTTTCATTGGTCGCACGCTTTTTGGGATTTGTGCAAAATTAAATTTTAATAAGTATCAGGAAAAACTTCTGGAGTGATTTTCCTTCTCATAACTGCTAATAGAGGTTATCCGATCCGATATTGGATGTATTATTAATTTTACATCAAACCTTGGTGATGGTGAATAAAGAATCATTTATTTTAATGCAAAGAAATCATTTTAAATTCTTACAAAATCATTCCATTTGTATACATTTTCGCCTTTCGGATTATCATGGAATTGTTCAATAGGTAGATCTTCTTCATTTCGAATCACAACTCGTCAACCTGATTAAATACTTTTAACAGGCCTAGCATGAAAAACATTAATTTGCTATTGACAAAAATACATTCGGCTATGCAGCTTTATATACATCTGTCTTGAGTTTACAACCAGAATGGTTGAGGATTCTAATATAATTTTGCCGTCCTAAAAACAGATGCCGTATCTACAAAAATTTTATTTTTGACATTTTTGTCCTATTGGATTCCTGGCAGGGTACCTAATTAATCTCTTTACCAATTTCGTAAAATTCTTCCTTATATCCAAAGCATAACACATTTTTTAGCTATGGCTAAAGAAGGCTATGGAAAAGCTTCGACCTAAATTTTCTTGTTTTACCGACAACTGTAGATACGGCATTTAATTTTAGGAATGCAGTATGTTGTACTGGTTGTAGATTCAGGCATTCTTTACAATGTTGTGCATTTCACCGCAGACTTAACTGGTAGCTTTATTAAGTTATAGATTTTTTCAGCCGTTTCTTACCTAATTCTGTCAAGAGAGTGTTATTGGGAAAATGATACCTAGGGATAGTTTACGAAGAAAATTATACTCACTAGACCTAATTTTTATGCTTTGATATTGCCTCAATACCTCACAAACTTATGTCTTCATAGATAAATACCTAAATATCTTATATATAATAGAAATTTAATTTAAGGATATGTAATATAATGTAAATATTTTTATGAGAATGTTGTAAATATTTATGCTTATCTACAGCTTTTAAAAGTGTGCTTTTTTTACCATATCCGCCCTGATTCTTATTCACTCACAATAATCGATATCTGTTTTCATAACCATATTAAATTGTCTTCTACTGAAAAAACTTTAAATTTAGTTCCAATGATTCAATTACGACGTTATATATATATGGTTTCGAATTTAATGAAAAAGGTTGTCTGTCTGCTTTCAAGTATGGGAAGGAAATGATCAATCTACATTACAAAACGTTATTGAATTATTAACAATATTTTAGGATGTCTGTGCTATGGTCTATCCCACGATATACGATACAACTGCCAAAATACGTTCTAGGTTTGGGATAGAAGGAAGAAGCGAAAATTTGAAATAATGTGCTTCTGCTACTCTCAACACGTTTTGTGATCATATTTTTATTGAAGAAATTTGTTTGTGATAACGAAATGATTTTAATAATATTTTTTGTTAAGATACTAGGTACTCAATAAATATGTATTGAGTGGCAATGAGGAAAAAATATGTGATGTGTGTAAAAATACCTCAAAACTTCATATCTAAAAATTAAAATAATTTTTCCAATATTCATCGCAAGTGTGAAACAAAAAAACAAAAAATTCGTGTGAATAAATCAGTATTAAACAAAAATGATAAGCTCAAAATGAATCAATTCAATCTATTTATGTATTATTTAATAATTATTTGGATTTTGGACAATTAGACATGAAGAAATACTGAAGATTGACAGTGTAATTATTGCATTTGGAGAATTTCGATTTAATGTAATTTTCATCTCCTTCACGTTTAACTTGAATCAGAGTTTCATCACTTCTGAAATCCTTTAAATTGTTTACCTATTGTATTCAATCAATTCTTCGTTTGTACCAGAAGGCATTCATTCACAATTTTATAAATGATATTTTACTGTGGGATCCTCATATTCAACTTGATATTATACCTACTATATTATTTTTTATGTATATTTCAAAAAATTTCTCATAACTTACTTTGTTTCCATAAGAGTTCATTAAAATTTATTATTGTGTGATCCTAATGTTCGACTTGATATATATATATATATATATATATATATATCTAATTCTACAATATATTATTATTTTTATATTTGGAAAACATTTTTTTAGAAGAATTTTAATTTAAATGTATGTACTTAAATTGATTTAAAAAAAACTCCCTTTGGAAAAGTTTATTTTTGACAGGGAATAAGTGCTATAAAGCAATTTTTCTAATTTTGACATATAAAGTGACACTTTTTGAAACTTTAACCAGTTACGAAAAGTAAAATATTGATAGTGGTGATGAAAAGATACTTTGCTTCCATAGTAAATGAGTGAAAAATAAAATATTTTCTTCACTAGACGATTTAAAAGGAATCTGCGATGGACGCTTGTATAGACGGTTCTGGTACTTTACTTAATTTAAATTCATATAGCCACATCCTATTCAAAATTGGAAAAAATATTATTTGAGACACGTTGACGGGAGACACTATTTTTCGTATTTCGCTTTATTTTGTGCAACTTACTTTGCTCGTTGCTCGGAAATACGCTCATAACGAAATATAATGCTTTTCCCAACTGGTTGCACAAATAACTGTTTCTTCGAATATTTGGGGTGGGTTAATCACGAAACCTGTTTTTCCTACTAATCAACGTAAATGAGATAAAAGTTCAATTTTATGGAATGGATGAAAATTAAAATCCTACCTACTTTTCTAAAAAATGTTATTCATATGTTGAAATAATGATATATTGAAGTCGCTTCCTTAAACATTGTATTTACTATAACTATGTATTAATTTACTGTTACCCTACTCTAATCGTTCAGGAAAAATAGAAAATAAAAACTACAGCTGGTGTGACGTAGCCCCTTGAAATGAAATCGTTTAATGTTATTATACTCATTTAGCTATTTCAATGAAATTTTTTCCTTGGCCAATCCCTTGATGTACATACCGAATTTAGTGTTATTTTGTATTACCATAAAAATAATTTTCTATATTATTGTGTATTTTTTTACTTAAATGATATTTATTCGTAATAAGCAAAATTTTCGAAATATGTCTGGACTGCCTACTCGACAGGTAATTGAAATTTTAATTTAGTTATTGTTTCAAATTAGATACTAAATATGATTTTCACGAGGTGGAGAATTCAGTTTCTTTTTGATTTATATATATATTTTCAACAAACATCAGCCACATCAATTCAATATGTTATTGTTTTGATTTATATACTTACAAATTGAGAATCAGGTCCCGTGTAGTGAACGCATCAAAGATATAAGATATAAAAGTGAAGCAGGTAGGTAACTATCGTATCCCCCGAAACAGAATCAATATCTGTTTGAAAGAAGTTTGAAATGAATATTTTTCAATGTTCTATCAACGGTCGGTCAATCAATATCAGGGGACAATTTCGGACCAAATCTAAATTATTAGGATAATAGGTCTGTGACATTAACTTACAATCAGAATGAGCAGACTACACCGTAGATTCGGGTGACTTGGGACGATTGTTGAATTCAACTTGTCATATTTTTAAAACGGTGATCTATTTTTATCTGAAAAAGAAGTTCTAATATGCTGAATGACTCACGTCCAGTTGCAGGAAAGTCCATTAAGATTTGATGTCTCATCAAATTTTAAAACTGTCATTTTTGAAGGGGAAAATGGAGGATTAAGATTTTAATGAAGTATTAAATTTTAATGGACTTTCCTGCAACTGGACGTCAGACTATTAATTAGGATATACAGGGTGTCCCAAAACTAGTGAATCAAACGTCACACCACGATAGAGTAGATCAAATACTATCGAATGACACCAACATTAGTTGAGCGAAAACACAGCCGTCTTTAACACGGCGTCTCTATAGACGGCTGTGGCGAAAATGTACCGTTTCTGAAAAAACTTAACCTAAAGTTGCCGATTTTCGAACTATTTTTTCAATTACAAGGCCAATTTGTGATTAAGGATAGCGTTTTTCTCCCATATTATCACCCCTATAGAGGGGGTTTATTCTGAGAAATAAAAATCATGCAGAAAAAACAATTGTTTTAATTTACATTTTCTTAGGTTATCGATTAACTACTTAAAATAATTTCAATTAGAGGGGAGATAAAACAATAATCTTAGTTCAATATAATTTAAAATCGATATCCTTTTTCACAAACTGGCCCTGTGATTGAGAAAAATAGTTCGAAAATCGGCAACTTTAGGTGTTTTAAAAAAATTCTGATTATTTCGGAAACGGTACATTTTCGTTGAACTAATGTTGGTGTCATTCAATAATATTTGGTCTTCTCTATCGTGGTGTGACGTTCGATTCACTAGTTTTGGGACACCCTGTGTACCATAAATAAATAAAATATACTTGTCCCAAGTCACCCACCGATTTGGGAGGCTTGGAACACAAGTTAAAATCTATTGATTTCTCAACTCTCAAATGGAATAGGTGACTTGGGACGGTGTATAGTTTCGAAAAATTAGAATTTGTGATCATATAGTTGAAATTCGGTAAGGATATTAAATGATAAACCCCTATTACAGCGAAAGTAAAAATATTCCAACTCAAATGTAAAAAAACTAAACAAAACAAGGGAACTTTGATTTCTTTCATTCTTTAGCGATTTCTTTGTGGAAATAACGTGAATAATAATATTCTGCTAAAAATCGACATATTTCCTGCTGCCAATGCGCCGCTTGTATATTTCGGCATCGTCCCAAGACACCCTATGAAACAACAAAATAAATGAATGAGATCCGTGTTGACATTTGATTTGTAAACAACCTTGTTTCATGACATATATAATATCCCCAGAAAAAAAATTACACATGCACAAAGTGAAACACATATATAGGACACTAGAAAGTATAAGGGCCATAAAAACGTGCTTTTACTTTCCTGAATTCGTTAATTTTTCCCGTCAATTCAAACGCTCTGGTCACGGCAAACTCAACAGGAGTTGAGACGCTACACAATCTTATAAGTTTATCCCTTTTACTCATAAATGGTAAGAAACAAAGAAATTTGCAAGGGGGGTAATTGTCCTAAGTTACAGGACTGTCCCAAGTCACCCGAATCTACCGGTAATTAATTGATCAGTCGAGAGATATGGTAATATATGTGTTTGAACACAACATTCCACAGTTTATATGATGGTTTAGGAAGTCTTATACGCTCTTTACTTACCTGTGAGCTTTACATGATGCCGTTACACGCAAATTAGATGATTAAAGTCTTTCTAAAAAAAATTTTGACTCCCACAAAGTTCAGGCGAACGGCATTTGCCACATATTCTTCTGCTTTCGAATCACATTTAACCCAACCAAAAGATAGATAACTCTGATAACCCCCGCTTACTCGATCTTGTCAGAATTGATACTCACACACATAGGTTTTGACCCTAATGTCATCCATCATAGGCTACGCAGAAATAAATTTAAGAGGGAAAACATTAATTTGTCCTCTTCAAGAATCTGTCTTGAATTTTGCATTGCGAAAGGAATCGTTTGGTGAAGCACTGAAAATGTTACATAAGGCTTACGAAGAATCGACTTTATCAAAAACAGGTGAGTATGAGTATGGTACAGTGCATTCAAGTCATCAAATGTCCTGGAATGTTAACCTCGCTCTGAGGGTCTCAGAGGGATAATACCTGAAAGTTATCCTTATCTTATAAATCAATTTGTACCAATTTCAACAGGCATGAAACTCGTAGCAACTAGTGGCGAAAGACCTGAATTTCCTGAAAAACTCAATCGAAATTAGGCCTCTCTGTAGACATGCTAGATCGAGTCAGTTCTTATCACACCAAATTCATGAAACTCGTTGTAACTGGTCTATCAAGAGTGAGAGTGATGTGGAGAGTTTTTCAGATTATCGCGTTGTTGTGCAATACTTACCAAATGATGAGCAGTAAATTAAAATATCATCTGAGAGTTGTGCTGCGCTGAGGAAGAAAGTTAATCGAACTGAACAGGACAGATTTGTGGAAAAAGGCTCATGGCTGGAACTCGAGAAACCTTATCGAAGAGCCCCGCATTCCTATATATAGGTAATTTGATTTTTGGAAACAGAAAAAAATCAGCCAAATATATTTGGCTGAGGTTATGTATGTAATAGTCGCGTACTCTTTCTCTAGGCAAAGCCTGCATAGGGTTTCATTGACGATACTTATTTTGTTTAGGCACTCCTATTTTAAGTCTACAGTGGTGCAGTGTCCCATAAAGGAAAAATAATGCAAGAGAACTTCTAACCATAATTTGGTACGAATCCCGGATAAGTCCCACCTCCTATCTTGTCAATTTTTCAGATATTCCTAGAGGGAAAGTAGTTCTGCACTCAAGCACTTGCACTCAGTGATCTGATAGCAGCTTGACTGTCCATAAGATTTTAAATGACCATCATTTAGGTTGATAAAACAGGGTGTCGCAGGATTAATGGGAAATAAATTTAAATATAGATTCAGAACCTCAAAATAAGACGAAAAGTTCCTATGGAGTCAGGCGCGGAAATGCCCCGTTGAAGAGTTACTTTGCTTCTCAGTAAGAGACCGTCCTTCGACTCTGAGGTCTTCAGAGGAAACCAGTCTGGTGACTGGTGCAATGACTGGCCACCTGCTCAATAAACATTTAAAGAAAATGGGACTTATGGGTGCATAAAACTGTCGAACATTTTCTGTAAAACGTAGTAACCTTGCAGAATTAAGGATAACACACCTAGACAACACAAAATAGGTATCCACTATTCTTATTGTGAGAAGGACTCCTCTCTGCAAGTCTACTTGCGGCATTTTTGTCCGCGTGTCTCAGGGTGTAGGTCTCTTCAACTGCATGCAGATGAACAATGGGCCACAGCCCACAAGGCCTCAGTTCAGACAGGTATTAGAGGCACCGCACACACGTAGAATGAGAAGGTAGAGGAACTACATATATCTGCCTCCGTGAAACTGTTTGCTGGACCTCGTTTCTCTTGCTCAAATGAACTAACAAAACTCATGATGGGACGCCAATGTATAGATTTATCATCTAAATCCGGATGAAAGGTTTTTGATTATGTATATTCGTGAAACACTCATAGATTAAAATGTAATCTGGTTTGGGTTTCGACCGGATTCGGTAGTAAAGTACGCGAGGAAAATGTTCAATTCGATCACGAGGGGTAACCTGAGGACTATATGGAGGAAATTCTCAACTGAAAGTAAAAAACTTGTTGATGTCGTTGTTGATAGCCAGACCGGTATAGCTTCGGTTATACTGCAAAGGCCGCCAGTTAACAGTTTGAATTTGGAAATCATGACTGAATTGTCAGGTGCTCTTGGAGATCTAGAGAAGAATGAATGTAAAGGCGTGATCCTAAGATCGGTACGTATAGTGTTTAAGAGGTAAAAAAGACGAATGGAAATAATCCTTATTATGAGAAAAGTTGATTCAATGGTTATATTTATTATTCTGCATGATCATTCTTATCAAATTCGTCGAAGGTACCTACGTATCGTGAGCAGTGGCGGATTTGCCTTAAAGCCAATTAGGCGCAGGCTTAGGGCGGCCAGATATTAGGGACAGCCTATCGTGACAAACAAAAGAGTGAGTGCAAATTATTGGACCAAATGCAACATTCTAAATGACCAAGGCCCTAGGCGCTTAGGACGGCCAAGGCTGCAGATCCTCCACTGATCTTGAGTCGTATCCTTGAGTATTAACCTTGAGTAAGGGGTTGAATACTCAAAGGTCGTATAGTATAGTATAGTATAGTATAGGCTGGAATTATCTTCGACCTTCTTTACCTCTAGTACAGGCGGATATCATGCTCATAGATTTACGGCCGTTTTCAATAATCCTATCTATCCATTGTTTCAGTTACTAAAGATAGAAAATGCATGCATGTGATTTCGTTTCTATGATGTATCTGTAGATATATTTTAGAATGGTTACTAATCGTCAGTAAGTGAAACGATGGATAGATAGGTTTATTGAAAACGCCCGTAAATGAACAGAGGATAGATAGCCCACTCGAAAAACAAGCTTTAGCGGCATGTGTTTTTACGGTACAGGTATTAATTTGAAAAAAAAAATAAATGGGAAAGAATTCTGTAGTGCACATTTCAAATTTTCTCCTAGTAATCATAACAAACATCTGAAAAATTTCCAAAGGAAATCAGAGAATGATTCACATTAGCTGTAAATTGCGAAATTATATTCAATGAAAAATGAGAGCTACTACGAATGTCCTCGTATTTTCTAGTATTTTCAAAGTCACTGCAATTTCTTGTAGTATAGTAGCATATGGAAGATATCTCTGAGCACTTCTCTGTCTCTTCACTCGATTGTATTAAATCGAATCCTTTTTGTTGCCACTATTTCACATAAGACTCGAAATATCCTTAGGGGGTTGTATATAAGCAGAGACTGCTCAAAACGAAACAAAAATGATCAGAAAGACCTACACTATTTTTGACAAGGAATCACCCCTAAGAATTTTACCATTCATTTACACTCGGTCTGTATTACAAGCTTGGAGCACGAAAATTTACGAAAAGATCTTAAGTCTTAAGTAAAGACTGAGGACTGTTATTCTGGATGGTCGGGCGCATTATTGTCTGTTTTTTTTTAATAGGGGATGATAATCTACTAATTACTACAGATTTCCCCCATGTATTGGTTACATTTTTCCATGTTGGTTTCGATAAGCATATATCTCATTTCTTTTTTCGTCTAATATAAACTTATTCTGTGTTTCTGGTTCCAGTGGTTCCGTTTTCGTAATTTCATTAACTGTTTTTCTTATTCTACTTGTAAATGATGCATCTTTATAGTTCAATATGTATATTTTAATGGAAATTAGAGATTCTGAAATCATGTTCGCAATATAAAAGGCTTCTTTTAGAGGGTGAGTCATGATTTTTTGGGACAACTTCTTTCGTTGTATTCGTTTTGGTGAAAAAAGCATTCGATAGAGCGAAGAAAATTACATGAAAAAGGTATTCTTACCCAAATTCAAAAAATTTTATATATTTGAGTTTTTGATTTAAATTAAGGGTGTTTCGACTATTTTTCAGGGCAAAATTCCAATGAGAGTCAAATTGTATTAAAGCTCTATATATTTCGTCAACTATCGTTGACTTCTTCAGGAGCAACTGGAAAAATAGTCGAAACACCCTTAATTTAAATCAATAATTTTCCAAACGACTAGTATCCTATAACTTCAATTTGAGTTTTTGTATACAAAAACTCAAATATCTCTAAAACGGTAAAAAAATTTTAATTTGGTTAAGAGTACCTTTTTCATGTAATTTTCTTTGCTCTATCGAATACTTTTTTCACCAAAACGAATACAACGAAAGAAGTTGTCCCAAAAAATCATGACTCACCCTCTAAAAGAAGCCTTATATTGCGAACATGATTTCAGAATCTCTAATTTCCATTAAAATATAGATATTGAACTATAAATTTTCATAGTTATCTATGTGATGTCTGCAGATTCATTCATCAGGTTATTGTTATGTGTCCAAAAAATCATGACTCAGCTTCTTGAAACACCCTTTATAACAATATCAGAAATGTAGAAGTGTAATAAAAAAATGTATTTCAACAACATACATTTATACACGAACTTTCAATCTGGTGGCATTCACCATTTAGAAGTTATGCCGAAAATGTTTTTTTTTTGTTTATCAACTTTGGAAGGATATATCTCCCTCAATATGCATTTTTGGCCATGAGTTTATATATAAAACTATGCTTATTTTTCAATTCACTATCACCCCCAGAAAGCTCGGTACACATTTTTGACTCACTCTGTACCTATATGTATATAGATCTGTGTTATGAGCAGAAAATGATAACATACATACACACGAAAATCTATATCATGATTAAAAATTCAGATAAATATAGGTTCCTACCCAGCATCGAGAAGTTCATACAATTGCATCATGTGGTTTGTGGCCGCCGCAGTACCCCTTCTTCGATTTTATTTTAATCATTAAGTATACTGAAACTATGACTCTACCCATATTCGTAAATATTAATTATTTTCCTATGAAATTAATGGTTCGCCATTGAGTATTAAACCATGAAGTGATTTGATACCTAATTTTCAGTCCCTAGAGAAACTCTTCTCAGCAGGTTTTGATTACAAAGAAATGCATAAGCCGACATTAGAGAGAGCCAAGAAATTCTGGACTTCCGTACAGGATGTGTGGATAAAGCTATATGGCCACAGCGCTCCAACAGTAGCTTGTATGCACGTAAGTGAAAACAAATGAAAAATGATAGATAAACCATATTTCATAACACCAACAAGTGTAACATTTAATACTTAATAACACCGAAGAGAGTGTTATCTGCTTTTTGCCTCAATGGAGTTTTTTTAGGGTGCTACTCCTGCCGGAGCCTGCATTTTAACATTAGGCTGTGAGTACAGGGTAATGGTAAAGGGTGGAAGCATAGGTCTCAACGAAACTCACATGGGATTTAGTCCACCAATGTGGTTCATAGAGACTATGGAAGATATAATAGGTCGTAGACAAAGTGAATTAGCTTTAACGTCAGGAAGAATGTTTTCAGCTGAGGAAGCACTCAGCTATGGACTGATTGATGAAATAGCTGAAAACAAAGAAGAAGCTTTTTCTAAAAGTATAGCATTCTGCAATCTCTTCAAGAATATTCCACCTAAAGCGAGAGCGACTACGAAAAAACTGATCAGAAATAGGAGACTACAAGTGAGTATATTTTTCAACTCGTTACCTCTATAGGTATAACTTATTATATTTATGATGACTGAGATAAATCTGTAAAGAATAATGAAAGTTTTCACGTTAAGTTTTTATGGGGGATAGCTTCAAAGAAGGAATTTGACGTTTCACAGTAAACCTTATTTTTCTCCCCGCATGTGAAGGCCATAAAAAGGGAAGGAGCTTTCAGCTTAGTCACCCTCGCAAAGCTAGGATGATATTCACAGAGTCTCTGATATTCACAGAGTCTCTGATATTCAATTCAAGATTCGCTTTACTGAATTTTCTAAGTTTTCGAATACCGAGTATTAATAGGTACTCATCAGGGGAGGTCTGAAGAGGGGTGATGGTGATGATATTTGGGAAACGGTATCCGAAATGATCGAAATGATTAACTGTGCATCGAAATTTTCATTTCAGGCATTCATCGAAAACAGGGAACAAGATTTCAAGGAGTGTTATGAAGATGCTATCTCAGATGTTGCAGAGGAAAGTTTTGACTCCTTCATGAAATCCATGAAGAAAAAATAAATTCCCAGAATTGATTATTTTATATCATTGCGTACCTAATCATAATTACAAAATATAAAATTGTACAGATATGAATGGCATATAAAACTTCAATACAGAATTGAAAAATTTTTAAAATATATTTTTAATAGGTACACCTATATTTGAATTTTATACGCACAAATAAGAGCTAGTTTTCTAGCGAAAACCGAAAAGGAAAATCCATCCATCATGCATGCGAATAGTCGATCATTAGTAGAAGTCAGTCTTTGTCAAAAAGTAAATTAATGCGCCGTAAAACGAATAGAAAGATCAAAACAGTCAAAAAACAGCAAATGAAACATTTAATAATAATAATAATAATAACTGTTCTTTAATGTCCATCGACCGAAACATTTACTGTTTTATTTTTTTAATTTCTCATCGAAATGAATTTCGATTTTCAATTATTTTGTAAATTCACTTTAAGGATTATAACATCCGACTAGAGAAAAGCTATAAATTGAATGATATTTTTAAAAATAGGTAGGGTCTGGTAGTGTATTTATAAAATAAAAAAAATTAACATATTCCATATGACTTTTAATTGATATGTTTATAAGAGATATGATGATAATTATAATGAATATGATATGAGATATGATAATTATGATGAAATTATTAAATTATTGGGTCTTTGCATATAGAATTTCTTAAAGTCCTTGAGTACTTTGATTGAGTACAAACATATTTTTTGGCGAAATTGTAAATTATATTGATAGGATGTTTTGGAAGAAGCATGCATGAATTTTTCTTAGAAGTTCTTATAGGTTTTCTTCCAACATCTATAATATAAAGGAGTAAAAATAAAAAATTATTATTTGTGAAAATTAATATTCTTCTACTGCAGAAGTGTTTACAGAATTAATTCCTTGAAACAACGTTGCTTAACGAATGATATGTATCTAAATTCTAAATGAATGATAAAAATGTTAATTAACATATATAATTCGTTTCAACTTTTCAGAAAATAATTGTGAGAATACTTATTCAAAATTTTTTTTTAATTCTCATGCCGTTTCTTTCAGACGTTAAGATAGATAGGTAGATACTCTATACCATGAATAATGGAATTAAGACCGGATATTAACATTTCCTTTTGTTTTATACTCAAATATACCACCTATTTGTAACGTGAGATTTGTCACGCACTGTGTACACTCCCTACTATAGAAAAAGAACTCCACAGAGGCATATATCTCGTTATCGAATTCAGTGTGTAGCTTGAAAGTCACCTTGACTTGTTATGATTCAATATCAACCCTGAAACTTATGTAAACTGATGAATTTGTTTATGTTGAACGAAATTCGAATTCATGTGACAAATTAAAGTTTCATCTAATATTTTACACCAATTCTCAAAAATCATACAAACATGACAGGACATAAATTCATTCAGAGAGGAGCCTATAAGGGAAAAGGCATAGCTGTCTTTACCAGCGGGGGTGATTCTCAGGTGAGAAATTTTTTTTACGCAATTTCTGCATGTTCAGTAATAATTATAATGTTTTCATAACTCAGAATATCGATTTCAGGGCATGAATGCAGCTGTTCGGGCAGTTGTTCGAACAGGAATTTACTTAGGGTGCAAAGTGTATTTCATCAGGGAAGGATATCAAGGTTTGTATAATGTTATTTGATGAATACTCCGCTTCATTTAATATGTCAAATTCTTATCTAAAAGTTTATCTACACCCTTATCCCATTGAAATCTTTCGATGTATTTTTGAAGTAACTCTGAACCAGCTCATTTTGGCATATGACCAATTTGAAATAGTATTGTTTCTAGAAAGTCGTTTTTATTTTTTATGTCCATCATTTAAACATTTATTTTATGGTTTTCTATTTTTTTCAGGAGAACTTTCCTGCTTGATAATGTTCCTAATTTTATTATAAAGTATTGCACAATATGAAATTGATCTTAATAATAATTCACCCTGTCTCCAAAAATATTCTACATATAATATTTTCTATTATGAGACATTCTTATCAGCAACTCTGAAAACAAATTTCAAGTTGATATTGTTATTTTTAGGGATGGTTGATGGAGGCGACAACATTATTGAAGCTGATTGGTCCTCTGTTAGTAGCATCATACATATGGGAGGTACTGTTATTGGATCTGCAAGATGTATGGACTTCAAGTAAGTTATTTTATTGATTATGCCTAAAAGCAATATGTAAATAATATACATATTATTCTATATTATCAAGTGACAAGAATTATCATTCTTTTGTTTCTCTCAGAACTGTTTTCAACTCTACAGTGAGTATTTCATTTCAGGTATATTATGATCAGATTTGAAGTTGCTTCTTTTTCATTTGTTTGCATATTCAAGCAAACCTTTTCCATATATTCACAAGTAATTTACAAAACAACCAATGAGGTTGTTCTAAAACTGATTAGTCATTATCTATCAATTGATGATCTCTAAAAGTCAACAAATATTTTATCCTTGAAAGAATGACAAAAAATGTACTTGCATAGAAAAATGCATTTAATGTTCACTTAAGATGAGTTTTTTACCACCATAGTGTTTTGCTCTTGGGTGGGGTTTCATGTAGTGGTAAAAAATTCATTGTTGGTAGATTTAGTTCTTAAATAATCAACGATTTCACTCATAGACATATTAATATGTAATAATGATACATATTAATATGTAATAAGTCTATGATTTCACCAAGTCTTGGCCACATCAATTCAATGCTCCTATAGACTATGATTACAGACAATGCCATAACTGCATTAATTGAAGGAGAGTAACTAAAAAGTTAAACCCTTTGAGAAACTAATGCTGACTTCAATCCATTTAATGAAATCCTGTCTCTATCTTTTAGCATATATACATAATATGATATGCCTGTGTTCCTGTGTGTAATGATTATGACCTGAGTCTTTAGTTCAGACTGTATCAGGCTTTAAGTCAATATCTAATAATCAAGGGACATTAATTACCTCAATATGTATATGCAAGGCAACTTTATCATAACTTGGCATTCATTTACTCTTTAGGGAGCGTTGGGGTCGACTGAAAGCTGCGGAAAACTTGGTGAAAAGAGGTATAACCAATATTGTTGCTATTGGTGGAGATGGTACATTGACTGGTGCGGATACATTTAGGTCTGAATATACTGATCTCTTGAATGAGCTTGAATCAACTGGTGAGTGTATTGCGAATTCTTAATTATTTTCTATAATCTATTGATTCAATAATTTCATTCAGGACGAATTACCAAAGAAGAAAAGGAAAAATATAAATTTCTCAATGTATGCGGTTTAGTTGGGTCGATAGATAATGATTTTTGTGGCACAGACATGACAATAGGCACCGCCAGTGCACTTCGTAGGCAAGTTCTATTATTAATAGTTCACTATTGGGGCTTTTAGTCTATTGTGTGTCAATGTTGCAGAATAATTGAAGCTCTAGATGCTATATCAAGTACTGCCTACTCTCACCAAAGGACCTTCATTATGGAAGTTATGGGTCGACACTGCGGGTAAGAATATTACTTTTTTGTGCTGTTCTACAAAAAATTTAACGATTTTTACACTCTCATTTTTAAATGCTCCCTTCTTCCTAAATGAGATTAGTCTTACTTCCCTTCACACTCAGTTCAGGTGAACCTGAAAGTTCTATGCATTTTCTTCGATAATTCATTACAGCGTTTGGGCAACAAAGAGAGAATAAATTACTCTAGGAATGCCCAAACGAAAATTCATTGGCGTGGACAGGTAGGGGTCAGGGTAGGCACTCCCTGTCTCCCAGAATTGTCTGTGCCCTTCCACGCCAGGTACTGAAATTGACATAATTTTCAAGCTAAAAACTACACAGACCTTCCCAGACCCCTCCCATTTTCGAAAAATAATCCGGACTACGCCAGTGAGTAAAATAAAACGTTTTTCTGTACTTTTCTAAAAAAGTTTTTCATTGGGACCAATCATGAAGTACATATAGAGAAATTATGTGTTTCTTATAATATTCCAGGTATTTAGCCATTGTTTCTGGTTTGTCCTCTGAGGCAGACTTCATATTTATACCTGAACATCCCCCTCCCCTACATTGGCCTGAAATACTTTGTGATAAACTTATTGAGGTATATGTTCGACCTTTTAATCTATATAAGTAACTTAGTAATTTTTGCGTTCTTGATAAAAGTTGAAAATGTAAAAATACATCATCTTGTGATGGTTTGTTTGATTTGAAATCTAGAGTTATCCTGCTTTTGCAGCTATTTAGCCTTATTATCTGCTATGGCATCTGAAGCAGATTATGTGTTTATACCTGAAGATCCACCAAACCAAAATTGGCCAGAAAAAATGTGTAAGAAATTGAAGCAGGTATTTTATGATTTTGTGAAAGGACTGCTTTGAAATAACATTAGAGTAGTTATTGGCTGTTAAAACGACTAAGTGCTTATGATTTTTACTAATTGTCAGTGTTATTGTAATGTCGGTTGTTTGTTCACCCTGCATTCATTTTGATGTTTTTTTGATATTTTTATTTATAGAATTTGATATCCCGTAAGTTCTATTGAAGAAACATGCTTCTTTCACAACCTCAGGGTGGTTCACACCCACGTGTTGCAGAGCTGCAGAACTACTAATTTTTTTTAACAAAATAATATCTTTTTCGTGAAATCTTCTGTGTGTGGAAAACTATGCGTGTAATCATAACGTATATTGTGGCGTAGTTGGCCACGGTACATAATTAGCGTCATCTTATTTGAGTAACATTGGGTTCTGCACTGACTACGAAACCCGCTCTATAATCATTGCTTCACCTCTTCGCCTATTTAGCATGATTAGTGATTAGAGAGAAATGCTGATTAAGCTTATAATAAATATTTCTTTGCTAGCATTTTGAAAGGCTTCAAGCATAACCTGATGTTGAATTTAAGTTAACAAAATCCAATCTTGTTAAGTTTGCTAATCCTTTTATTTGTCTGGCAGTGGTTCCTTTTAATATTATAACTGTCCAAAATTGTATTCATCTGATTTTTAGGAAAGAGAAATGGGTAAACGTTTGAATATCATCATTTTGGCAGAAGGTGCTGTTGATGTAGAAGGAAAACCCATTACAGCTGAACAAATCAAAAAGGTTGTAGTCGACAACTTACATCAGGATACCAGGATAACCATTTTAGGTCATGTCCAAAGAGGTGGAAACTCAGTGGCTTTCGATAGAGTTTTAGTAAGTGTTGAAAACTGAATGATTTTGTTCAACAGTTTATTTTTTTTTGACTAAAGGGTTCTCGGATGGGCGCCGAAGCTGTGATGGCTCTCATGGAAGCTGAAGAAGGTTCCACCCCTTGTCTAATATCATTAGAAGGTAATCAAGCCATCAGGTTACCGCTCATGGAGTGTGTCAAACAAACAAAAGCAGTTGCAGAGGTAAATATTGGCGAAAATTCGAATCTCCTTTACCGTAACATATTGTGTTTAATAGGCAATGAAGCAAAAAGACTGGACTAAAGCCATAGAGTTGAGAGGTAGATCATTTTCCAGGAATTTGGAGACTTATAAGTTGTTGACAAGATTGAAACCAACATTGGATGAGAATGTGGTATGTCGAATGATAGTGATAAATCAACATTTTCCTATGAATAACTAGAAAAAATGAAAAAATTGATTCTACATTTTTCCACAGAAACCAGTGACTGTTGCTGTTATGCATGTTGGAGCACCAGCATGTGGTATGAATGCTGCAGTGAGATCTTTTGTTCGGAACATTGCTTGGCATGCTGGTACAGTATTAGGTATCCAAAATGGAATCGAGGGTCTCATTGAGGGAAACTACAAGAAACTTTGTAAGTTGTACTTGAATATTATTGTTCACGAATATTATGCTGTTTGATTTTGTAACTATTTTTTGTTCATTCAATTTCCTTTCAGCCTGGAGAGATGTCACTGGGTGGGTATCTGTTGGAGGTTGTTTTCTAGGAACAAAAAGGACATTACCAGAAAATCGTTTGCCAGAAATAGCTGCCAAAATAAAGGAATTAAACATTCAGGGAATTCTAATTATAGGAGGTTTTGAGGTGGGCAGAATTCATTGATATCATTTTTTTTAATATATTTATTTTATCAGATATTATGTATTTGCAACATAAAGCACAGTTTTCATCTCTCATCAAGGAGAAGATCTTGATATCATTTTGTTGCAGGCTTTTCACACATGTCTGCAATTTTTTGAAGGAAGGCCGCAGCACCCCGAACTAATGATACCAATAGTTGTGATCCCAAGTACAATAAGTAACAATGTACCTGGAACAGAACTGTCAATTGGTTGTGATACTGCCCTAAATGAAATCACCGAAATTTGTGATAGAATAAGATTGTCAGCTCAAGGAACAAAACGAAGAGTTTTCATTGTAGAAGTGATGGGTGGACACTGTGGATATCTCGCTACCCTGGCAGGTGAGAAATATTTTACCACTAGAGCGTTCTTCATCTTTATTATTTATTTGTCCTAGGGCTTGCCGGAGGTGCTGACGCCACCTATATTCACGAAGAATCATTTAATGTTCACGATTTGCAGCAGGACTGCTATCAGTTAGCCGTCAAAATGGCTGAGGGTGTTCAGAGGGGTTTAGTTCTGCGCAATGAAAAAGCATCAGCAAACTATTCGACTGATTTTATTCATCGTCTGTATTCAGAGGAAGGCAAAGGAATTTTCAGTACAAGAATGAATGTATTGGGTAGGATTTTGTATATATACTGATCAATCTAAATGTTCTTTCCATTTTGTTTTATATAAAATCGAGTCTTCCATCATTGTTTCAGGTCATATGCAACAAGGCAGTACTCCAACACCTTTTGATAGGACTTTTGCAACAAAAATGGCTGCCAAAGCATCTGATTTCCTTCTGAAACATATTAAAACACCTAGTACATGTGCTAGTAATAAGGCTAATTTCGAGCCTCAAACTGCATGTCTCTTGGGAATGTTGAAGCGACAGTACAAATTCACGCCAATCATTGAACTAAAGACGCAAGCCAACTTTGAGTGAGTAGTTGATTTTCTGTAGTTCTCAATGATTCTTTCCTGTTACTTCAAGTCTTTTCTGCACAAACTCTTGAAGATATTGCTATCTCCTAAGAAATATAAACGTCGATGAGTGAATGGATTGATATCCTTGCTTTGGGGTTAAGTTACATCTCGCTAATGTAACCATTCAGTAAATCTCAATGATTCTTAGTAAAGACAGTTTAGAGAGGCTGGTTCTGGTGGCTCATTCATCAATATGATAACCACATTCCAGGAGATATCCTAAAATGTGCATCTTCAATAAACTAGAGAAAATGATGTACCTATGTGTCCAGTGTTTGAGTGAATAACATCAATAATATTCTAGTTTTTGGAAGTTATGAATTATCTTCGATTTCTGGCTGTGACTAATTCTGCCAAGAAGTGATGAACACTTCATCATTGGTTTCCTTCGATCTTTTTCTCCTGTTCATTAATTCAAAAAAGTCTCAATTTTCATTTTCCTTTTGCCTGCATAGAATTCGTGGGGATCTCCTAACTTAAATTCCACATTTGAACATTTGAATATTTTTATAGAAAAAGACTTCCGAATGAAAATTGGTGGTTGAGACTGAGACCTCTTTTAAGGATTTTGAGCAAACATAACAGTGTACCTGGAGATGAAGCAATTGAATTGACTATTGAAGATAGAGAAACAGATTGGGGCCACCATGATTAAAGGGAAATCATAAATTTATATGAGTATATTGCTGTAATTTGTCTCGAAATATACTTCAAGGGAAAAGTAATACATTCTTATTTACATATATTTTGTCATATTAATCAAGATTGAGTTAATTTCATTATGCAAGGTCTGAAAGGTAACACTCAATTAATTCAATATCTTGTTAAAAGTGTGCAGTGTTTCAATTTTTTAGTTTGTTTTGGCTTTTCCTTCCGACTTACATTTCATGTATATTTTATAGGTTGAGAATACCAAAGGAGCAATGGTGGTTGAGTTTGAGACCTTTACTTCGCATATTAGCCAAGCATGAGAGTGCCTATGAAGAAGAAGGCATATATATGACCGTAGAAGATCGTAAACTATGATCATTTCGTGTAATATTATGGTATTAGTAATTTTATTAGAGAATTGTGATTTCAATTTCAGATAATATGTATTTACTTCGAATTCATTTCTGCACATTATTATTTATTCACTATGCTATTGGTAATTGAATTTTTTTCAATTATTGTGAATTAATCTTTATGTACTTTTTCGATTTACAATAATGATGTTCAAAGCTTATTTATTTATTTTGAATAAAAATTTTTTTGTGAAAAATGGTGTCTTTATACTCTCCATAGTGTATCCTGTATTGGATTATCGAATTTAGGAGCAGAGAAATAGAAAAAAGTGTTTTTATCTCTCAAAGGGCTTGTGGATAATTCCTCCTATTTCCTATGGTTGATAAACTAATCCCTGTTCCAAGATGAAAATTGAATATTTCTCTTTGGGATTTCACCGGAAATATTGATAATTGTTGTGTGTTGAGAAGAAAACAGAAATTACCAAACTAAACTATTTTAGACATCTTTTATCTATTTTAAACACATTGTCATTAGCATAAAATTATGTAATTTGTTATTTTCTGTCAAGTCATTTGAGGAACTTTATTTCAAAGTTGATAATATAAAATATCAATTGAAGATAACACTACAACGAGAGGATCATTTGAGAGGTTTGGTAGCTTTTTTGAATCTTGTGATTCCCCCAAATTTTGACATTTGGAGTCATTAACCTAACCTAACCGTAAATATATCGTTTTCAAATATTAATTAGAAACAGATAGGTATTTCCTTCTTAGACTTTGATCTTTCTATTTGAGATAGGCTTATCAGAATATTACTCACTTAACATGCTAGCGTAATTCTTGAAGACTTCAAGGATTGTTTAAGTTGAGTGGAGCTTTAAGAATTTAGTGTACGTGTACTCCGTTTGGTTGCAGTATTATGTCGGCAAAAAGCTTTTCCGAATTCGGACCACTCGTTGGAGCTATAGATGAAGGTACTTCAAGTGCAAGATTCATCCTTTTCAAAGCCGGGACTGTTGAGGAGGTGGCCTCATATCAGGAAGAATTATCATCCATATATCCTCAAGAAGGATGGGTGGAACAAGATCCAATGATAATTTTAGATGTAGTTAGAAAATGTATTACTAAAACAGTTGATCTGCTTATTGCAAAAGGAGGAGAGGTAACAGATATTGTGGCTATTGGTATTACAAATCAAAGAGAATCTACGGTAATGTGGGATCGAATAACTGGAAAACCCCTGCATAACTCGATAGTTTGGTTGGATGTGAGGACTTCTTCCACAATTGAACACCTTTTAGACCAAGTGCCAAACAATTCCAGAAATAAAAACTATTTGAAAGTACTCTGTGGATTGCCTTTGAATCCATATTTTAGTGGTGTGAAAGCTAGGTGGTTGAAGGACAATGTTCCTGCTATAAAAAAAGCCTTGCAGTCTGGTAAAAGAATCATAGTTTTTTTCGATGTTGTACTATTAGATTAAAATACTTCTTTCTGTATTATTCACTCAAAATTGTTTGTAGGTAATTGTATGTTTGGAACAATTGATACCTGGCTCATATGGAATTTAACAGGAGGAATAAATGGTGGTAAACATATTACAGACTGCACAAATGCTTCCAGAACTATGCTAATGAATATAGATACCTTGAAATGGGATCCTGTTCTACTGAACTTTTTTGACCTTCCTGAAACAATGTTACCAACTATAAAGTCCAGTTCTGAAGTTTATGGAACAATTTCTGATGGACCCTTAGCTGGTATTCCTATTTCTGGATGCTTAGGTGATCAACAAGCAGCTTTAGTAGGTCAGATGTGTCTAGGAAGGGGTGAAGTAAGCAACTTGAATATTCTTATAATTTATTTAGTACTATTTAAATATCTTCATTTAGGCAAAGGCTACCTATGGAACAGGCTGTTTTCTTCTATATAATACAGGACCTACAAAAGTAGAGAGCTCACATGGACTGTTGACTACTGTAGGTTATAAATTAGGACCCAACAAACCTACAGTTTACGCATTAGAAGGTTCTGTTGCTATAGCTGGAGCCGCTTTGAATTGGCTTAGAGATAATTTGAACATTCTTGAGAATTTCAAGGATGCTGAAAGAAATGGTAGAGAAGCGGAGTCTGTTCAGTCAGGAGAAGTTTATTTTGTACCTGCATTTAGTGGGTTGTATGCCCCTTATTGGCAAGCAGATGCAAGAGGGTATGATTTAACTCATCATTTGTCAATATCCCAAAAAATCACATAAATTTCAGAATTATATGTGGTATTACTGAAGATACCACATCCAATCATATTATTAGAGCAACACTAGAAGCTGTTTGCTTTCAAGTTAGGGATATTCTGGATGCAATGTGTAAGGATTGCAAGACACCATTGAAGAGATTGAAGGTATGTGAAATTCAGAATTGACACTTTATTTCATACTTCCTATTACCTTTTGAATTCTGAGAGTTTATGTTTTATAGGATATTGTGCTTGAATATTGAATTCAGAAAAGGTCCAAAAATATTTCATTCCTTATCTTTTATTTTCTGAAAATAATAATCTACTGAAAAAAAAAAGCCTGTTTATAACACCTGAAAATTCTCTGGAGAGTTCTTTATAGAATTTGGGCAAGAAAACGGCAGGAATTATTTTGTATGCAACTGAACAGTGAACTCTACCGAAAGTACATATGTAACTGCAAAGAATTCACGAGTAAATTCTCTCGAGAATTTTCGGCTGTTGCTTTGAACATAGCACAGACTTTCTTGTTTTTTGAACTCTACGACTCAAAATATACCATAACAATTGCCACAAATGATAATGGTAGTCATTTGGGTAGTCAAGAATAATGTAGAACAGGGATATATTCAGAAAATGATTCTGATTATGACGTACATAGTCCAAAAACTTTAGAACCTCTTATTTAGCCTCCTTTTCCATATCTACTTACTTTTTGTTGAAATTTCTTCAGTCAGTTCTGTAAATAACTCTAATAATATTTTCAACAAAGGTAGATGGAGGTATGACCGCGAATTCCTTGCTCATGCAACTTCAGGCAGACTTGGCTGGAATAACGGTGGTAAAATCAGCCGTACTTCAGAGCACAGCCCTTGGAGCCGCTATGGCTGCTGGTTCTGCAGTAGGATATTGGAATGTGCAAGCTGGTACTATTAATGTACCTTCTAAAACTTGGTATCCTATATTCACAGATGATGAACGAGACGTTAAATACAGTAGGTGGAAAATGGCCATTGAAAGATCATTGGGTTGGGACATTTGAACAAATATCTGGTTATTATTAGTCTTATTTATTATGTGATTGGAATATATGGTATTGTTGAATTATTTTAATTGTTATATGTTCTATATATTTATTGTTTTATTCTGAAATGCGAGGTTTATTTTCAATTCCCAATTCCTAGTTCATTATTTTCAAAAGTAAAAGTTCAAATATACTTAAGTGAATTTATAGCAATAATATGACGCAGTTGTTTTTCGACACTAAATATTGCTTATTAGGCGCGTTCGGTGAATACATATAGATACATCATTTCTTGCGACGTGGTCTAATTCAAGAATAGTGCATCAATCGATTTCAACCTTTAGCGATAAAGCACCATTCAAGACTGGTACCCTGAATTCAAACGTGACCGTAGCTCGCTCAATGAGAATCGTCTAAAACGACCGTGAGCCAAAAAAAAACACCGATTCTGCGCGAAGAAGATCGTCATATGAAATCTCTAAAGAGTCTCTAAAGACTTTTAGAGTTCAATGGCGACGAACGAGGAAGGTCGTAAAATTTTATGGGATTTTTATGTCCGGAGAAAAACACCGATTCTGTGCGAAGAAGATCGTCATATGAAATCTCTAAAGAGTCTCTAAAGAGTCTCTAAAGACTTTTAGAGTTCAATGGCGACGAACGAGGAAGGTCGTAAAATTTTATGGGATTTTTATGTCCGGTGGCTGTTGATACGCGCCTTATGATAGCTGCAAATCAACAGGTGTTATTTTATAAACAAGCCATTGTTCTTTTTATTTTCTAGTAGGCGCTGTTGCCAAATCGTAAACTAGAAACGAAACGATTTAAATTTTAAAACCTCATAATCGATTTTAAGCGAATAATCGGTAATTACCGCGGTTATTGCTGGTTTTGCCCTTGGTTATGCCCCTTCAGAACTTCTAACCTCACTTCAATAACCAGAAGTTTAACCCAGCTCTCGAGTATGGTTATCTCCGGTTATCTCCGGTCCAAATGATGACGTTGAAGGGCTAGTTCATGTCGTCACGATATTATAACCAACAATGACCAAAAGCGCTTGAATGCAGTTGATTATTGAAGAATGATTTTGAATAGTTTCCGCCATGCATTTGAAAAATTCATGAATGAAACTCATAATTATTCAGTTTGAACTTGCATATGCTGTGATGACCCAAATCGAGGAGAATTCCCCATTGAGAGAAAACAATCGCAAGCGACGAATCATTTTGAATCATGATAATTGCTCACACATACCATAGTTGGGGTGCCGACGATGCTAAATCGGGATTTACTCGAGCGTCGTGGAGACCTAGTGCATTTTGAAGATTAGATGGTCTGCAGGTTTTCAAAGATGTAAAAAAAAATCTTCAGGTGTGTGTCGAGCGTGTCAGATTAAGATACTGTGTATGCCCTACGTGTCTCTGATAATTAAATTCATGTTGATGTGACAGTTTGCGTGGTGGGGCCGTACGGAAGAGTTGAAAATGGTAAAAAAAGTTTTCGAGTCTATCAGATTTTTAGAGGATGTGTTGATTGACCCAAAAGAAGCTACTTTTCAAGAGACTGACAATTCGGACGTGACGCAAGGACACATCGGTCCTTTGAAAATGCAAACCAAAAAAATCTTTACTTTTACATACTCGAGCGTGTCAGATTCTCATGCAGATGGTTAATCTCGGTGTTGCAGACGTGTTGGTACAATCTGACACTAATCAGGGGGTTTTTGTCTTAATCTGACAGTTTGAAGATGATAACAAGACATTTTTTGTATTCATTATGAAAATTGTAGATAATAATATTCTATAGAACTACTTTTGTCTGAACCAATTTTACATACTTTTAACCGTTTTCGAGTTAGAGGTCGATAATGGCGAGGAGCTAAGCCATACATTCGAAAGGCCAAGGTCAATGTATAGAAACCCAGTCTAATGTACATTCATCGCCATATATATCTCAAGAAGGTTCAAAGACAAAAAAAATGGGGGCTACCGTTTTTTTGCTCACCAGTTGGCGCCTTTGTAGAGTGAGGTCCTGAAAATAGACAAACTAATGCAAGATTTGTTTATCTACGATGACGGGGACTTGTCATTTCACAGATCATAATATTGGAGAAATTGAATATATAAATATTTGATCACTAATCAATATCTTGTTCGTCATGTGTGTAAGTTCCTTTCTGACAATGATTTGGCTTCACTTCTTTTATAGCATTAAACACAAAATATCAATAAAAGTATTATAGATATATGGATACCATAAACTTAATATTAATCATATAGTTGAGTCTATGATTTGGACCTCACGCTACACTAGCACATCTAGCGGCGAATTCACACGCGGTAGCCCTCATTGCTTCGGACAAAATTTCTAGAAAATGTTATGCTCTACAACTTTTATAATGAAAGCGAAAACAATTTGAAGCCCAGGAGAGGAGATAATTCAAATTCAAAAAAACTGATTTTTGTGACCTTTAAAGGTCAGATTTAGATATATGTGGTTAATTACACATGTTGAAAAGTATATGTTCTCTTAATCTGACAATTTAAGCGTTATGAAAATGTGTGGGAGGGCGCCACACAAAATAAAACGTCACGTGTACATTCTCGGTACTCCTTAAGGACTACTCCTAGACGGTCCTTCAAATACACAATATCCAATATCTTTGGTAAACAAACTATACAGAACGAAAGCACACCTACACAAACTTGGTATCGCCATCGTCGACCAATAAATGCAGAGTTTGCTTGGGAGAAGACAAGCTGAGCATATTCTTTGTGACTCAGCCATATTTGAAACCCTCTTTGCGCTCAAGGTGACTCTAGAGGAGCCCTCAAATTACTCACTATCTTTTACAATCTCATTCCTAAGAAGATATTACTGAAAGGTGATGTACCTATAGCTCCTGCTTGAGCTTATTTGTGGGCCATAATAGACACACGGGTCGACTTGGCAGGTCTAAATGCCCAAAGAATGCATAAGAGTTGGAGCAATACCCATGACTTGTGACTTGTAAATAGTATGTAATGTAAATGTATAGTATGTTTTGGTTCGAAATAAACATCAGTCTAAAATAAGTATGGCAACTAGGTCAAGTACCACATTTATTCCTTTTTCGTTTTGGATTTTTTACAGAATAACATTCTATATAAATGAACACTGAGTTTAGCTAGTTTATAAATAATAAATATTAATAAGGCGAGCACTGAAAATATCACAGCCATGACGTCAAGAAGTAAATACTGGTACCATGGAATGTCCATTGATGGACTTCGTAGGTGCTTTGCACCTTTATGCCTTATCACGTATTCTATCCACCAAATGGCTTTATCTATTCCCTTTACTGGAGAATCATTCATAAGTTTTTCTATATGCATCACATTTTCTTTGTAACTGAAATGAAAAAAAAATCCGATAAGTTTTTTTAAATACATTTCTCAGTATCAATGCGGCTTTTTGTGACAAAATAATCTTACAGGTAGGTATCCAATGGACATTTTTCATAACCAGCGACAATATGAATAATAAACTGATTTAATTCAGATGCATACCACCCGCTGATATAAATATCATCAAGAGTGTTACGATCTGAATTGAACTAGCCAATTCGCCATCTTCAGGGCCCTAAATGGTGTACGCTCCACCGAAGAAAAGCAGATGCTGATCATAGTTTCGGCCTCATTTGACCTCATCAGAGCAACATAGCTTTTTCTCCGATGGAAAAACGTTTGGAATTGATGGAATGACTCTTATTCAATACTAATAGCACGCGCTACAAAGTACTATCCAGTAAAATAGAGCGACACCCAGTATGAAACGATATACGATTCAGTGGTCCGTGGTATGCATCTGAATTAAGTCAGTTTATTATATTTATATTGCCTTAAGGCATGATTATTTCGATTAATATAAATAATATTACCTCTTGTTTGTCATTATTTCCATAATGGCAGCCTTCAAATTTTCTACTGTTATATCATCAAAGTCAATACCTATACCAAAACCATATTTGACAGCAGTATCAACATTCATGGTTTGATCTGAATGCGATGGCATTCCAATAACAGGGACGTGGTAATTGATGGTTTCTTCCATTGACTGGAGCCCTCCTTGCATCATGAACAACTTCACGTTTGGATGAGCTGTACAAAAATAGGCGATATTATTCAGTAAATTTTAGTAATTTCGTTAAATTATAAAATTATTTGAGTTGTTGGTTTTCTTCACGAAACTAATTAACTAATTATGATGGCAAACCCCAAAATGTCTGAAACAATTGAAATCTGTGGTAAAATAAAAATCTATTTATGAAATAGGAAATAACAATCAGGATCTTAAACTTCTTAAGCTTAAGCATCAGAAATTGTTTCAGGGTGACAATTTTAAATTTTTAAGTGATAATTACAATATTTATATAGTGATGATAACTATAGTCTATCCAAATCCGAGAGGCCAGCGTAAACAAACTGACGAACGCGTGATCGTATTTGATGTACTCCTCTTATTGGTCAAAGCTTTAGGAACGCCATGTGTGCAGGCGAAAGTAAGAACCACTCTCCGCAGAACCGCATTACGTTTGATTCATTTTGTATGCGAATTGTTGTGCAGAACTGCAGAGGTCATTCATTGTTTTGTCTTTCGTAAATTGGTTTACAGTTGTAGCAAGTTATTCAAGTTACAAGCATTTAAGATAATGTCAAGTACTGATACTGCTGAGGAATCGCGTGTTGACTTAAGTCCTCCAAAAAAGAGACGTCTGAAACGACACTTCAGTGCCGAGATAAAAGAAATTATTTTGAATACTTATAAAATTGAGATGATTCAAAATGCAGGAATGTGTTTAAAGGACGTAGAACTCCGAGTTGCTGAGAGACTTGGCATTGGAGCTCGAAGTGTAAGGAGAATTATTTCTGAATACATAAATTCCGGTGTTCTATCACAGCCGGCAACAAATCAAAATCGGACCACCAAATGGGAGTCCTTATCAGATTTCGATAAAAATGTAATACGGCGAAAAGTTCACGAGTTTTTCTTCAGAAATGAACACCCGACTATAGAGAAAGTATTAAAAATAGTTAATGAAGACTCGAATTTGCCAAATTTTAAGAAGAGTACCTTCTCTATTATATTGAAAAAACTTAATTTCAAATATGGACGTCGCCAACGCAACAGTTTTTTAATGGATCGTGACGACATTAAATGTTGGAGAAGAAAGTATCTCACGAAAATTAGGGCCTTCCGTGATGAAAACAGGAAGATTTACTACTTGGATGAAACTTGGGTAAATGCCGGTCATACTAAATCCAAAGTGTGGACCGATGAAACGGTTACATCTTCTCGGCAAGCGTTACTTGCTGGACTATCTACTGGATTGAAAAATCCGTCTGGTAAGGTCTTGAATTTTGAGTTTAACCCTCGTTTGAACCTCGGTTTCATAAAGCTTGATCAGAGAATCAACGATGGATTGACGGATGAACGTCAATTAGTTTTCAGTCGATAAGTTGGTCATAAGCATTCGGAATATCATTCTTGCACCAAATAATTATCTATTCACGCCCATTTAATGATTCTCAACTGCTACTCCTCCAATATATTCGGAAATATGAAAGTTTCAATGATTTCCTTCGGGAAATCGAATGCCAAATTGTTGATCGAGCAATCAAAGTTTTGTGAAACTTGATGTAAGTACCTTTTTGGTGAAGAACAATTTCAACATTCTTTTTCAAATGTAGTGAATATATTTTTCCAGGCAAAGGGCAGAGAATTATAGTATGTCATATTGGCAGTGACACTGGTTTTTTAACTGGAGGACTCTGGACTTTCCAATCCAAAAAAACTGGTGACTACCATGAAGAAATGGATGGTCAGTCCTTCGAAAAGTGGTTTGAGGGTATACTTCCTAAATTGGAGGAAAATTCTGTAGTAGTTTTAGATAATGCTCCTTACCATTCAAGGAAAATGGAAAAAATTCCTAACTCACTATTCAGAAAGAGTGATATCCAACAATGGTTGAGGGAAAAAAATATTGATTTCACCCCTGACCTCATAAAAGCGCAATTGTTGAAGATAGTCAGGCAGAACAAAGAAAAGTTTGAAAAATACATCGTGGATGAAACTGCAAAGGCCCAAAATATTACCGTTCTTAGATTACCGCCCTACCACTGCGAACTGAACCCTATTGAATTGATTTGGGCCGATGTCAAGAATTTTGTGGCAGATAAAAACACCACATTTAAAATGACTGACGTCCAAAATCTTTTTCAAGAGGCTCTCTCACGGGTTACTTCCGAAAGATGGAGAAAGTGTGTGGAACATGTCAAACAAAAAGTTGAGGTGAACATGTGGAAATTGGATAATATTATGGATGATATAACACCAGTCATCGTCAACTTAGAAGAAAGTTCTGCATCTTCTGACGACACTACGGACTAGTCACTTTTACAAAAAATATTGTAACACATTTATATACATAGTATGTATTAAAGTGGGAACTTTAGATTAATTGTTCATTACTGAGACTCGTAGATAAGCATAGGTACATATTTTTCACCGGAACTGGAACACATAAAAAGTTTTAAAATATAACGCTCTCGGAATAAAATTTATTAGTACACCTCTGCGTTATCACATTCTTGACGCGTGATCATTGCATGGTGCAATGTTTACCGCTGGCCTCTTGGATTTGGATATACTATAGTCAACTCACCTAGTACTGATGTCTGTGGTAACCATTTGTGTATGAAAACATTCTTTGGTTGTCTGGGAAGCTTGTCTGTTTCCCATTTCCACAAAACGTTGTATGGTATTTGTTCAAAAACTTTAATGTATTTTTCTATCAAATCCTCTGGAAGATTTGAACTGAGGACATTAGACCCTAAACTGAAGTACACCACTCCATTTTTCGAATTGTCTAAGAATTTTTTGAGTTCCTGAAATTACATTTATTTTGAATTGAATATACCTACATGCCAGCCAAATATTTCACTATGTGTAGGTTAAAAATACGGTTAGAACATATTTTGTTTTTTTTTGTCACAAATCATTTTACCCGATAAGAAAGATCTCAAGAAAGTGAGAAAAATAATCAACAATCTCTTCTGTCATGTAATAATCCCAACATTACTTGAATCATTCCTAATAGTCGAAGCTGATAGAAGTTAATAAAAAAGACGTAGTTGCATATTTTCGCCGTCAAAACTTTCCAATGAATATGATTCAATAAACGAATTCTATTGGACAACGGTACTCCTATAGTTTCATCTAAATATTCTACTGGCTTTACACAGGATATTTTCAAAGGTGAGGTTTCTTTCGAAATAAGGTAGTCATCAACATAAGCAATTTCACCAAAAATTATCCATATAAAATATTCAAGATGGCTGAGCTACAACCCCTAGAATTCAGAAATTTCAAGAACGGGACTGTGACTCCGGCATCGGATAAACGAAACAGAACATAAACATATATATAGCTGAACAATGGTTCAGTACATCCTAGTCTATACGATTAGTTGCATCAGGTCACTTGACAATTTGTCGTATCGTGTGATTTAGGGTGAAAAAAGTGTAGAATATTGAGACAGTTTATTGAAAGTGCTCATGTTGATGAAGTGCTCTTATTTACCCTATTTCACTCCATTTTTAAGACGATTGTTGGAGGATTGAACAAGAAGAAGATTGTTATGACCATTGTGAAAAAAATTGCGAATAATTATTTTTTTACACTTGTGTCCTAAGTCTTTTTCTGTCAGTTGGTATCGACAGGCCCGGATCTACGATTTTTTCTGACCGGGGCAAAAATTCATGATGGCGCCCCCCCCCCCCCCCTCTAAGGTTCTTAGGGAACATATAATTGCATACTCGTCATCGCGATTTCAACCCGAGATATTTTTTTCACTAATTCGAGGTCGTTGATTACGAATATGCAATTAAATTTTTTCAAAACTTTAGGAAAAAAATAACTCTTATTTTTTTCCCATTGTTCCATTAAAAGTTATTTTTTCCCCCAAAGTACTCATCTTAGGAAAAATCTAATTGCTTATTCGTAATCTTCGACCACCAATTAGTAGAAAAAATGACTCGGGTTGAAATCGTTCGAAAAATAAAAAAGTTTGTTTTTACAAGAATGTCGTTTGCAACTCTCGCTCACCTATCGTTTTTATCCGCGCTTTACGAACGAAATTATTCCGAACGAAAATTAATTTTTTCAGCGACATTTATCGACCCGGGTCATTTTACTTATTAATTCGAGGTCGTAGATTACGAATATGCAATTTGATTTTTTTGTAGGATCAGTATTTTGTGAAATAAATCACTATAAGTGCAAAATTTCGAAGAAATTGGTCAACTTTGAAGAGGTGTAGCAGCCAGAAAAGAAGCACTAGTCATATGCTGATTTTTTTTTGTGGTAGATTGGTTCTTTGCGAATAGAAAAAACCACACATCATTCATCTGCCGCTAACAGTTTAGATTTTATAATTTTTTCCGCGAAGGTCCAAAATTTTCGATTTTCCATCGACCATAACTTGAAAACTTAATTTTTAAAAAATATCTGTTTGCATATTCGTGTTCTACTCCCTCGTATTAGTGTACAGTATGAATTTAGTTTTGATCGGAGACCAAAAATATTTTTCAAAAAATCCATAGGTACAGTATGGAAAATTTGAAAAATTTTCGATCTCTACGATTTCCACCAATATTGTTGTATTTACTAAATCGAGAGCATGGATTATGAATATGCGAACAGAATTTTGCTGAAAGGATTAGTTTTTAAGTTATGGTCCTTAAAAATCGGAAATTTTGGCCCTTAGTTCCAGATGAAATGGGGATGAGTCGGTAATTTCCTAGGCAAAGAAATTACTGGCTCTATGCTTGCGACACATTGTAGACTTATCCCATCTTTTGACCTATTTCACCCAAGTGTGGCGGTCATTCCTAGATGACCGAATAATACATATACAGTTAATTAATCCATCCCTCATTGATTTTGAAGATTTTTGGCATAGTGATGGTTTATCATGTTTCCATTCTACAGTTTCGATTTTAGCTCTAGGAAATTAATTTTTTCCGAGAAAGTAAAAAAAAATTTCAACCCATAGTTGATTTTGGCGCCCCCTTAAGCTGACGCCCGGGGCAAGCGCCCCGCTTGCCCCCCCCCTAGATCCGGGCCTGGTATCGAAATGAGCTGGTATCGAAAAATAGTAAATACTGCAGAATTGTTTTATTATTTTTGCTACTCCAAAATAGCTCTTGTGAAGCTCGATCGTAAAACTTTTTATTCAAGAGCTCTAAGAAGATGCTCTCGAAATTGAAATCGTTTTCACGGTTAGACGTTAGAGTGCTCCAATTAAAAAATATTTTTCTCTTATATATTTTTTTTCTCTACTTACAGGTTCGAGTGGTTTTTGAACCTTAACATTCCTCACACCTCCGAGCTCGATAACATTGGGAAGAACCGGCATTATCTTGTGGAAAACTGTGTTTCTGTTCAATAATATCAAACTGACAGTGCGTTCAATATCGCCTATGTAGGGCATGTGTTCTCCAAAGATTTTTTTTATTGTTCTATCTTCCCTGGGAAGAACCACCCAGTGGTAATAGACCCTTACATAGACAGAATATAAAGTGGATAATATCCTATCTCTGAATGACAGATCTCTTCCAATAGGAAGATTGTGATCAGGCGATAATATCGGATGAGAGGGGTTTCCAACAGTATCCAGAGCAACAATAGGCGCACCCAAAGAAGTCATACCAATCAAGGGACAGTTGAACCTGACTGAAAAAGCAGATACGGTCGGAAATAGCCACTCAGCAATCACCAGGTCGAACTTCTGATTTCCTTTTATGACCTTCTGGACTTCTTCATGTTCCAAGATACGTTTATTCATCTCCGAGAATAAACTGGTGGCAATCATATCCTTGGTGAATGTCATGAGAAAAGTTGGCTTCTGTGTCATATATTTCATTAGATCTTTCGGCATTTTATTCATGGCTTGTTTACGCATTCCGCCCAGATCTATCTCAGTCAGATTTGTCAACGATTTATCCTTGAGAGGATGGGAACATATGACTGTCACTTTATGCCCTCGCAGAGAAAGTTCCCTCCAGATTGGCTGAAAAGCCGATTGGTGACTAACTGATGGAAACGTTGTCACGAAGAGGATGTTTGCATTTTCCACTGGTTTCATTATTAAAAAAATCAATAACACAAAAGGTAACATTTTTAACCACATTTTTCGAACAAATACACTAGAATGCTAACCACAAACTCTATGGTGAATGAAATAATTTGTATGAAGCATACGTGAAACTTAACTATTTTTGCTATCTGGATTCAATTGATAAGATTACACTGGTTGTAAGTTGAGTGGAGCTTGAATATCTAGTGATCTAAAGTCTCTTTATCAATGACTTAATTTTTACAAATCACTGTACACAATGGGAAATATTTAAAATCTATATTTTCAAATTAAGTAAGTAGCGAAATATTCACATTTTGATATGAGGCGGATAAATGCAAGGTAATGATACTTGGAATCTACTACGGGTTATGCTCAACTGATCCCTTCTTCTGTTGGCGTTGACTAGCATAACAAGTCGATTATTTCGGCCAATGACCTCGGTTGGTGCTTCATAGAAAATTATAACTGTAATTATATTTTCTTATGACACAAATATCGCCACTCAAGTGTATTCGAAACCTATACATAATGAACATTATCGTTGAGGAGCAACTTTTTAGTTGTGTAAAAGAAAATAATATTTTTTGATTCCTAGTTGGCATATGACTTACTTGTTGAGATAGAAGGGAAGAAAAATGCGAATGGAAAAAATCCAGTAACTACCCGAAAACGGTCAAAACGGACTACCCAGCTTTGCGCTCTTATCTACTCTTTTGTTTTAGAGTTAGAAAATTTGGACCTCAAACACAAAATAAAGAAGAAAAACCATCCCATCGAAGAAGAAAAAAGAAGACCATATTTTCGGTCTCATTTATTGACCTCATCAGTGCAGCAACACAATTTCCTCTACGACGAAAAATTGTTCGGAACTGGCGGGCCTTAATTAAATGTGAGAATGGCCTTTCAGGTATTTATTTAATCAATTCGTTTATTAATAAAAGGGAGACATACAGAGGTCTAAGCCCAGCAAATAAGTGCTCATAAACGTAAGGGTCAATTTCACGAAACGGTGATCAACTCAGCTTGATTTAAACTCAGATTTAAATTAAAACAAACTCTTTCTCACATTGACATCTCCGAAAGCCGAAATATAAATACTTCAAACCTTCAGAGCTACCTCATCATCGTTTCTTTACTTTTCACTTTGTCTTGCGTAAAGTTGAACAGTTGAGGAGTTCAGAAATATGTCCTTGAATAAATAATGTTATTATTGAAAAATTAAAGGAAATGAATCGAAAGGTTGTATGTATGTATGTAGGTACATGAAATATTCAATTGTGAAGTAAGTTTCATTAATTCAATTTATGGAATAGTGCTTGGAACTTTTTCCCTTTCAATTTTCAACATTATCTTGTTGAAAATTTTTTCCATGAAAATATCCAAATCATCGGCTGATATTTTTCTTTTTTCTTGATGACTTTAGTCAAATCTACCCTTAATAGAGTTTTATTTTCTATTAATATTAGCTCTGCCCATAGTACCTATCTGTATTTCTACTTGAATAATTTTTTATCATTTTTAACTTGCAGATAATCTTCCAGCTTCTGCAGAGTTTACAGGAATTTTATGGAACAGTAATATTGCTTATATTGCTATTGAATACTTCTTTAGATCGAATTCCGTATTTCCTCATAATTTTTTTTACAAAATTCGTGAACTTATTCATTTCAGGTAGAAGTAGGCGGAAAAAAATTTAAAAATTGCAGGGAAAAGATGGGGCCTATCATATCATATTTAGTATTATATTATTTCACCGAGACCAGTTCGCACCAAACGCACTTAGTGTTAAGTGTCCCTTAAAATGAACCTTTAACTTAAATTACGTTGCACCAACTGTAAAGTGACATTTAAATGGCCAAAGCTAGCCTTAAATTTAAGCGCTTCTGTAATGACCACTTAGGTATTTAAGGGCGGGATTCTAACCTAAAATAATTTGTTGAACTCATAAAGTGGCTGCAGAACTGCTGTGGTTTTTCTAATAACGTCAAGTACCTTTTATTTGACAATCCATTTCATTATCAATAATAATGCTAATTCGGCAACAAAAAGTTGTCTCTCTTTGATAATATATAATAGTTTACTTGACACTGACTGACAGGACAATAAAGTTAGGTTAATGAAATGACAACGATCATCGGCAACCGGCCAACCAATGAAAAGGCTTTATTAGACTAGAATGAAGTTGCACCAAAACTGAAATAACACTAGATATGAAAAATTAAGGGCCCCTTACTTAAGATTCTGTTAAGCCGCAGTCGTGCAACTGACAATAAAATTAAGCGTACATTAACTTTAAACTACGCTTAGTTAAGAACTCATTTTAAGGGGGATTGGTGCAAACGGGCCTGAATGGATAAACGCCCACTTACCCTTATTGCTTAAGGGTTGAATAATGTCGTCTTTAAACGTCAAAATGGAATAATAGTTATTCATAAAACAAGTGTGTTAAATGAATGTTTATTCAAGGGAAGGAAGTTTAACCCACGAGCCCTGAGGGCGGATGAAGTTAATAGGGTTATTGGTATGATCAAGGGGGGACGTAATCAGAGAAAATTTGCGAATTTCTTTCAAGTTATCGTAAGCGTAGTTCACCCTGCCCGTCCATAGATATCGAAAAACTAGAAACGCGACCAAAAAAAGTGAACGCCAAAGATTTACCACTCCGACAACGAAACTTATAGCGCACCCCTTTTGGAATCAAAACTCGAATCAATGAAAACAGCAATCAACAAGAATGGCGATGTTGCAGCCAAAAACAGTCTTATAAACAAAAATATCGCGAGGTCCGTCAAGAAATAAGAAAAATCAAGGATAGCTGGTAGAGAGAAAAAGCTAGGGAAATACAAGCTTACGCCGATAACCATGACGTTTTTTTGAAGCTATTAAAACAGTTTATGGCCCAAGCAGAAAAGCTCACTTTCCTATGAGAGATGCTCATGTAGCTATTCTAACTGATGATAGAAAAATTCTCGAAAGATGGAAGGAGCATTACTCGCAGGTGTTGAATCAAAATAACGACTCGGATTTATCCATTTTAAACCTGCTCCCCGCGTAGAGTCCGATGACATCGCTTGATGACGAAATCTCAATGTCGGAAATAATAAGTGCGATAAAAGATATGAAAAACAGCAAGTCACCTGGTATAGACATCCTTTCAGCGGAGATATTCAAGGCCCTGGATGAAGATATAGTTAGTAGTCTCCTAACACTATTCCGAAAGATCTGGGAACAAGGGGAACTGCCACAAGACTTCAGAGACGCTTTAGTTATCAACCTCTATAAAAACAAAGGCGATACGTCCAATTGCAACAATTGCAGAGGCATATCGTTGCTTAGTGTGGCCGGTAAAATGTAAAATTCTCTCGAAGATTATGGCTAATCGTCTGATTCCACTCTTAGAAAAGCTATTACCTGAATAACATTACGGCTTTCGACCCAATTGAGGTACAGTGGACATAATTTTCACACTGCGACAGCGGCAAGAGAAGGCCCGTGAACAACAATCAAGGATCTATACAGCCTATATGGATTTAAGTAAGGCCTTCGACTCGGTGAATCGGAGAGCGCTATGGAAAATCATGGGACCATTTCTTAACCAACTCTGGAATATAACAAGGCTGCGTGTTAGCGCCATTACTGTTCAATATTTTAGCCATAGCTGTCTCGATAATTGCTGACATGAGTATACCTGTAAGAGGTGTTGGAATAAGATTCAGATTTGACGGAGGCCTATTTAACCTGAAGCGCCTCAGAGCAAAAACCCGTTCAAAGATTATCACGGAACTTCAATATGCAGATGACTGCGCACTTATCGCTAGCAGCCCAGAAAATCTACAGATAATGTTGGACACCTATAAACCTATATACGAAGCTTTATACTCAATATTGACAATACCAAAATCCTGGTAAGTCCGCCAGAAAACCTTCAAACAGATATCAGCCTGGAGGATGAAACTTTAGAACAGGTCGAGGAGTTCAAATACTTGGGAAGCTTCATAAATACAAGGGCTAACCTGGAAACGGAAATACACAACCGTATCAATTCAGCATCACGGACATTCTGGAAGCTGAAGGACAGAGTGTTTCAAAATCACGACCTCAATCTGAAGACCAAGACAGCTGTTTACAAAGCAGTGGTCCTCCCAACGCTTCTTTACGGAAGCTGGACTCCCTACAGGCGACAAATTAAACAGCTTGAACAAACGCAACAACGTCATCTAAGACAAACAATGCACAACAGATGGTTCCACAATGTTTCAAATGCAGAAGTCTTACAGCGCGCGAGTTGTATAACAATGGGGTATTTTTCTAAATTTCAAAATATATGTTATTAAAATCTTTATACCTCAAATATATCGAAATATATTTTTTTCGAATTTTAACATATTGCATTTTGTCTGTATTAATGTAATTAATAATGGTCATGAAAGTTTTCTGATCAACATAGACGTAATAAATATCAAGTTTTGTGATCACATTTGACAAAACAAACAAACAATGACAGAAAATGTCATCGGTTTTAAGAAGGTATAGACACGGATTACAGAAAC
The DNA here is from genome assembly GCF_907165205.1 of Coccinella septempunctata. NCBI lineage: Eukaryota > Metazoa > Arthropoda > Insecta > Coleoptera > Coccinellidae > Coccinella > Coccinella septempunctata. Next base: position 48,505,611 of record NC_058189.1, on the reverse strand, counting down.
AATTTGCCCATTGAGACTCATGTAACAAAGGCCCGACTCAGATGGAGCGGCCACATTCTGAGGATGCAAGACACAAGACTCCCCAAAATAACTCTGTACGGCGAATACACAAAGCAAGTTCGGAAAGCAGGAGGCCAGTATAAGAGGTTCAAGGATATACTGCCAATCATAACTGGGAACAACTAGCGTTAGACATGTCACAGTAGAGGTCTATGGTGCACAGTTATAATGGAGACTCGAGAAGAATACAGCGGCGGCCAGATCTGGTTGGTGACTATCCATGTCCAGAGTGTGAAAGGATTTGTAGGTCACGGTTGGGTCTCTTCAGACACAGGAGGTCACACAGCCGCAAGTAGCCCTAAGAAATTATAAATTCGATCGCACCGATAGTCCGGGTTTTTAGTCTTTTAGTAGACTTATTCTCTGTAACGAGATTCAGCAATGAATGGATGAATGAATGAATGACCACTCTTACACAAGATCGGTTTTGACTGTACCTACACTCGTAGAGAGCAGAGATTATAGACTATAGAGTTAGGTTAGGTTAGGAGAATAGACTTATTCCACCAATTTATTGAAAGCTGCAAAACGCAAGATTCACTAATGGTGGTTGAATCGTATTATTTGTTTAGGCCACAGCAGCTTCTTTTTACGATCTATTAAGTTTTCAGAGTGAAAGTACAAATGAATGTAATATTTATGAAATTCAAGACCACCGTCTCGTGTTCCACATAAACATACCCTGAGAGTAGAACTAGACGAGACTCTCGTGGGCTTTACTACATTGAATAGAGTACAACACTAAATTTCATTCATCATTAAAATACGAGAAAAACGGGTTGGCTCTTTTTTATTGGGTCCACCCTCTACAGTTTCATACTTACGACACTCAACGGTTGCAGTGTCTTCAAGGTTCTGACACCCCCAAGCTCTATCACTGCTGGTACAACAGGCATAACCTTATGAAAAACAGGATTTCTATTTAATAGCAACAGACTAACATTCCTTTCGATTTCTCCGATGTAAGGCATGTCATTTCCGAAATACTTTTTCACAGTTTTATCTTCTCTAGGTAGGACAATCCAGTGGTAAAAAAACCTTACATATACCGAAAATAATGTCGATAATAGTCTGTCCCTGAATGACAGTTCTCTTCTTAAAGGAAGGTTGTGGTCTGGTGTATAAACTGGATGGGATGGATTCCCCACAGCGTCCAGAGCGGGTATAGGTACACCAAGCGATGAAATACCAATCAGGGGACAATTGAATTTCGTTGCAAAAGCACCAAGCGTTGGAAACAACCACTCCGCGATAACAACGTCGAATTGTTCATGTCCGATTATTAAATTCTGTATTTCTGGATTTTGCAACAAATCTTCATGCAACTTTGAAAACATATCATTAATCACAATGTCTTTGATGAACACGTTGAAAAAATTAGGTTTGTGGAGCATGAAATTCCAAGAATCTTTGGGAACTTTTCTAATGATTTCGTATAAATATCCAAGGTCTATTTCTGTGAGGTTGGTCAATGTTTCATCTTTCAGAGGGTTTGGTGTCACTGCGGTTACTTTATGACCTCTTAGAGACAGCTCTTTCCACACTGGCTGGAAAATCACCTGGTGGCTGAACGATGGAATAGTTGACAAAAAGAGTACATTTGCATTTTGAACTGGTGGAACGCAAACATAAAGAAATAACACCCACAACATCATTGAACACATTTATTATGGAAATTGCTAAACTGCACTGAAACAATTGTACACCATGAAACTAATTGGTCGCCAAACAAACACTTAAATCGATCGAGATAAGATAAAAAATCTTCTTTCGCAACATTATTTGTGCTTCGTCTGGTTGATGAACCAAAAGTGAATGTCTGGTCTATTATATGCTTGAAGGTTGTCACACATAAACAAATGCATCCGAATCATAAACATGTAACTCCGCCCGAACTTATTTTTCTCTGGAATCTGTCGACTGCAGATGAAGGACTGTAGAATTCAATAGTGGAGGATGTAATATGCTCTATCAGGGTCATCTAAAAATACGCATCAATAATATTTACTGTTGTACTGTTTTGCACGCGTAAAAGATTTGATGTAAGCATCGAAGGTTTGAGTTTTCTGCAGTCGGATGCTAAAAAATAGACTTCTGAAACCTTTCGAAGCTTTTAAAATTTACGTTTTGAGGCAGTTAGCTTCCTAAAAACGATTGAACAATGTTGTAGATTTTGCAAGGATCGTCATTGTTCCAAAAATGTTAGACTCTAAAATCAGCCAATTATGATAAACTTTCAACCAAAGAATTTATTGCTGAAATGGCTTCAGATATATCCCTATATAAATATCCAAGGTTTTCCCCCTCGGCGGAGTTTCGCATAAGTAGGGGGGTGGGGCTAAAATGTGCCCCCTAAAGGGATGTCGATCATATCTCCTGTAGGAATGAAAATTTCGAAAAGAAGTTCGATATGAATATTGTAGAGCATTCAATTTTGCGTCAAATGAGACCAGATACTTACCGTTACGTTAAATCTCAAATTTGACAAATTTTTCAGAATACTGACAAATATTCGTTTGAACGCAATTTCTGTGAAAATATCTTCTATAATAACCTATTAATAATAAGAGTATATAATCTCTACTAAGGTGAGCATCGATTTTGATCATTTTGTTGTCTATTTCACCTGGTTTAGCCTCTTAGGTACCGAAATACGACGAAAAGTGTGTCCAACAGAGACGGAAGATGTAAAGCAACCCATCTCTTTCTAATGATTCGGCAACCAATCGAATAACTGCATCAGACGTCGGACGCAGCAGTCGTTTCATTTCAACGCCCCGGGTTGTTTTTGTTTACATCGTTATAAACCAATTGACAGAGCGCAGAGAGAGATAGATTGCTCTACATCTTCCCTTTCACTCTTTCTCAGTTTGATGTATCGAGATACCGTTCCAGTTCTTTCAGAGTTCAATGCCATGAGATGAACATCCATCGATTAGACTGGCCTACGAGTAGTCCCGATCTAAACCCAATTGAGCATGTGTGGGAGGCTTAATCGCAACCGTCAACCGGAATCTATTCCAGCTTTCAGAACAGTTCTTCCTGAAGAATGGGAAAACGTTCCACGTGGAGGCAATACTCAATATGTACCTATTAGAATATAAGAATGTGTTTATTTTTCATAATTTTATTTGTATATTCTTGATAAATTGCATAGTTTCGTTTGAAAAATCGTATTTTCCTTCAGGAGAGAGCTATTGACGTAAATTGAACAAGAAAATGCTAAGAGAAGATCATCTTCAAAAACTCATTTAAAGGCCCATCACTGCGTCACTAATTAATTCAGAAATTTAGAAGAAATTGCAACTATCAGTTCTACCATCAAATTCAATTGAAATTCCTGCAGACTCAACATCAGATGATAAAGTAGATAAACTACAAATAGACAACAAAATGATCAAAATCGATGTACGCCTTGAAAAGTTATTTCAAAATGAATTTGGTGAACATTTCGCTTGTCCGGTTTTTTTTGTGTATTCCTCTATTCATTTCAATTCGTGTAAGAAACCGGATGGTCTCGGACTTTGTGCATTTCAAGTCTTGAAATTTTCCTTGGTTTAAAATCATTTGCGACTATAATATTGTGATTGAAAATGACGGACAAGTGTTTTGTGTGTGAGTATATAATAAAGGAAGACGATGAGTTCTATGTGACTGTTAAATCTAGAAGTTTCTCAACATTGCTTGAGTGCAGTAAAAAGAGGAGTGATGGGAAACATGATTTTTTAAGGGCTGTAAAACTTCATATTTCTTGTTGCAAATCTTATACGAGGAAGAAAAATGTGGATGCAGCACAGAGAGCAGTCGCTAGTGATGGTGGATTTTCCATGCATCTTCCAAAGTGACACAACTTCGAAATGTAATTGTTTTGAAATGGGTGGTAACAAATAGATCTTAATGCTATCCGACGCAGAATTTAATGCTCAAACACTTTAACAGGTACAACTTTTGAAGATTAGATGGTAGAAACAAAAAAGGTTGATGTATGCATTTTCAGATGTGGTGAAAGCGTCTGCAGGGTGCCAAAGATGTAAAAAAAATCGTCAAGTGTACATACTCTAGCTAGTGTGTCAGATTGAAATACTGAATAATCCCTACGTGTCTCTGATAATAAATTCAAGCTTATCTGACAGTTTTCGTGCTCGAAATTTTTTTTTCCAGCGTGTCATATTTTTAGAGGATATGCTAATTGGACCCAAAGGAGCTACTTTCCGAGAGACTGACAATTCGGACGTGACGCAAGGTCATAGCGGTCCTTTGAAAATGCAAAAAAATCGTTACTTGAACATACTCTAGCGTGTCAGATTTTCATACAGATGGTTAATCTCATTGTTGCAGACGTGTTGACCCATTGATCTGATACTAAACAAGGGGGGTTTTCTTAATCTGACACTTTGAAGAAGATAAAAATGCATTTTTTTAGAATATCTTCCCTTCCTATACCTCTAATTGTTTAAGTATTCATTATGAAAGTTATAGATAATAAAATTCTATACATCTTTTGTCTGAAGCAATTTAAGATACTCTTAGCCGTTTTCGAGCTAGAGGATGATGAGGGCGGAGAGCTCAGCCACACCTGCGAAAGGCCAAGGTCAACGTAGAAACCCAGTCTAATGAACATTCATCGCCATATATTTCAAAAACGTTCAGACGTAGAAAAAATTGCTTCGGACAAAATTTGTATAAAATGTTATGCCCTACAACTTTAATAATGGATGCAAAAATCAATTTGAAGCCCAGGAGAGGAGAAAATTCAAAAAAACTGATTTTTGTGACCTTTATGGCCAATTTTTATTGTTTCGGCTTGCTGAAACTGTCATATTATATTATTTCCGTTATTCATGAATCATTAGCTACAAAATAAGAATAACACCTCTTTAGGGGGCACGTTTTAACCCCCTTTACTTATGCACAACTTCGCCGAGAGGGAAAATCTAGGATCTTTGGTCGAAATTTTTTCATAATTGAATATGTATTATTCTACTGGTCCATCAGATATTAGCAAAACAATGAATGGTTACAACAAACGAAAGTTAACGAACACTTTATAGAGAGGATCAATACCTACCTATACCGGCCCTTAGAGTGCAATATATTTGAGAACAGATCATACGCTTTCGGATAAAATTAAACCTTACATACTATATCTCTATAATACATTTACAGTTTATACTCACCATATTCATCTTCATTTCGTTTCTTCTATCTATCAAACCTCCGAATTCTTGCACGTTCGGTAGAATAGGCATGATCTTATGAAATATGGGATTTCTGTTCAGCAACAACAAACTCACATTCCGTTCTATCTTTCCTAGGTAGGGCATATCCGGACCGAATACATTCTTGACTGTTTGATCTTCCCTAGGAAGTATAACCAAATTGTAGTATATCCTCGCATATGCAGAGAACATGGTAGAGAGCAATCTCTCTCTGAGAGACATTTCCCTCACGATGGGAAGCGTATGGTCAGGTGCAAGTATTGGATGAGCTGGATTTCCGATTGCATCAAGAGCAGGAATTGGCACACCAAAGGACGATATTCCTATGAGTGGACATTTAAATTTTGCTGCGAAGGCTGCCCCTGTTGGAAATAACCACTCTACAATCACAGCATCAAATTTGACATCACTTTTTATCAGCTTTTGCACTTCAGGCATTTCGAGTGCGATTTTATGAACTCCCGATAGAACTTCGTTTAAATACATATCCTTTAGGAACACCCCTAGAAAATTCGGTTTGTGAAACATGAATCGGATGAATTCCTTCGGTATATCCTTCTTGTACTTGTACATGATGCCCAAATCTATTTCTGTCAAATTGGTCAGCGTTTTGTCGTTTAGCACATTCACTGCGACTGCCGTGACTTTGTGTCCTCTCAAAGATAGTTCCTTCCAAATGGGTTGAAAAATCACCTGATGACTGAATGAAGGAATAGGTGCGAAAAACAGGATGTTCGCATTCTCTACGGGACGCAGTGAGTTCAGCACTAAGAAAAATGCAATAAAGTTCATGGCAGCCTTAGGTTTCAACACTTGATTTCACGAATTCACTCAATTCGGCGATGTAAGTGTGGTAATCAGAACCGTTGACTGTATTTAATTATCAATTAGTCCAATTGAAAACGAGAAAGTGTTAAAAAAGAGCTTCACTCAAATGATGGAACAGGATCAAAGTCACGGTAAATACTCCGGCAGATTTATAGCTAAATGATGTATTGTTTATGTGATTGTTTCAAAAGTAGATATTAAAAGATTAAAGGGTGAATAACATTTAATTTTTGAACGTATCTCGAAAGATTTGAATTTTTACGATCTATATTTTGCTTTTATTATTCAGGAATATTTTTGAGCGTCAAGAAGTGTGCGAACGCAAATAATGCCTATCCTGGATGGACTTTATACAGGGTATCCCCAAAAAAAGTATCCATTAGTGGTAAACGTTTCAACCATATTCAACTTTTTTTTATGTCTTGTACAAAGGGTGAAAAAAATTACTTCTTTATTTTGAATACGGATGTTATCTTTTTTTGATCTCATGTTATACATATAATAGATTTTCTAAAATATACAGGGTGAGTCTTTGACTCGTATAAATATTTTAACAGTAGATTCTTGAGGTCAAAAATAAAATTATACAATTTTTTCCGATTCGGCTCTGATAAAAAGATATAGTCATATTACTTTTTCATAATGAGCTGTGCCACCCCTAGAAAAACGAAATTACCTTCAAAATAAGTAGCTAAATCTGTGACACTACACATCTGGGGTCTTTTAAACAGAATCAGAAAAAGTACCCAATTTTTCGAATTTCACAGATATTCTTAATTTTTGAACATCAAATTATGAAGAATACTTTTATTTTACAAAACGTTCAAATATTCATTAGACAGCGTTCAACTTAGTTCCAAGAGTTTGGTTCTTTGAATTTTTGGTATTTTGATGGTATGTGATGGTCATAATGACAAAACTGGAAGACTTGGGTGATATCTTGTGTTCGAAAAAGATTCATAAAAATATGTAAATGAAAAATTACATTCCAATATTCATTTCTTTCGATAAAACCGTTTGTGATATAGAACTGAAAATAACATTTTTTATGGTTTTTCAACATCCTGTATCTTTTAAACCGAGGCGATTCGGAAAAAAATGGTAAAAGTGTTTCTTTTAACCTCAAGAATCTACTGTTGAAATATTTGTACTAGTTAAAGACTCATCCTGAATATGTGCCGATATTTCAATTTTTGATAGAATTCTTTGAAATCATCGACCACAAAATTGTCCACTCTTAATAAACCTCCATCACTATGATACGAATTACTTTCCGTTCATAGAATTTCAATTATTAGCTGAAACATCTATAATAAAATCATGTAGGTAATTCATGTTACACTCAATTTGAATAAATATCGAGAAGAATTTCTATAATCAAATATAATATAACTCATAAAAAGTTCTTAAATTGAGTACCATTATTCTGTAAACAACTTCGACATCTTTTTCACAGAATTCAATGTATTCAACAGCATAACGCGGGAAATGTCTCTGATGGCGTTCCTGATTCTTCGCAATCTTTGCTCTGAATCTGAATATTTATGACTGGATTCTTGAGAATTATATTTTTAACAAATTCCCATACGTAAAAATCCAAAGAATTAAGGTCTGGTGATCTTGCTGGTCAGGCAATAGAACCATGCGTTTCCATCCACTGATTCCCGAATAAACTATGCAATTTTTGTGATTCCATATCGTTCTGATATGAAAGTTGACTATATATATCTCTGGCAATGCTTCTTTTTGGAAATAATCTATTTTGAGTGCCAGTCAATCAATAAGAAAGTTACCTGAAAAATGTATCGAAGGAGGTAGCCATGTTAGCAATATTTATATTTGAATATTTTCACTTTATTCAATTCCTTATTTTTGAATTTCTAATCCAGACATTTTTCGAATGGAGACATTTAATTTAGAATTTTCGGTTTATGTGACTTATGTAACAATAAGTGGAAGTATTCCCAGAAATAAAATTCATTCAACCCAAAAATTGTTGAATACAGGTGTGTGCTTTCCCATTTAACTTTTTTTCAAATTCTTGTTAATGAAAAAATATGGATCACGTATGCGTGCGACTGAATAATAGTAAGGACAATGGTATTTTCAATTCTTGGTATTATACAGGGTGAGTCTCTGACCTGTAAAATATTTTAACAGTAGATTCTTGAGGTCAAAAGAAATACTTTTTTCCTTTACCATTTTTTCCGATTCGGCCATGATAAAAAGATACAGCCATTTTGAGTTTTCATAATGGGCTTCAGAATACTGGCCCGGATCTACAATTTTTTCTGACCGGGGCAAAAATTCATGATGGCGCCCCCCCCCCTTCTAAGGTTCGTAGGAAGAATCTAATTGCATATTCGTCATCGCTTTCAACCCGAGTAATTTTTTTCACTAATTTGGGGTCGTATAGATTATGAATATGCAATTAGATTTTGGGAAAAAATCACTTTTTTTCCCATTGTTTCATCAAAATTTATTTTTTCCCATTGTTCTTCAAGGCCCGGTACTTTTACGTGCGAATAACTAAATTTATTCGATAGATAAGTCTTATTCTTAGGATTAGTAAAAATGCAGTCTTTTCACTTTCAGATAGTGTTACTCATAGAATAAATCTGTCATTTAAACTTAATAAGGGTTTATTTGTCATATATCGAATGTCCGTACGTCATTATTGGTTGAATTCTTAGATTCTTGATGTGTGGCTATTCTTTGTGGGATTTTCACGAAATATTTGCTTTCTAGATGGAATTATGACAATTTCTACAATGCGGCGTCTTATTTTACATTAATCAGTGAAAAGTAGTATACCGTGTTTTCATAGAATTGTTATTCGTCAAATAAAATCATCTGAAAGCACCGAAATAAGATATCCTTCAGATAGGAAATCATTTGACAGGTACTCATTCACATTGAATAGAATTTATTCGAAGGTGAAAGTACCGTGCCTAAAAGTTATTCTTTTCCCAAAATACTCATCTTAGGAAAATTGCATATTTACTCGGGTTGCAATCGCTCTAAAAATAAAAAAGTTTGTATTTACAAGAATGTCGTTTGCAACTCGCCCTCGTCTATCGTTTTTACCCGCGCTTCATGAACGAAATTATTCCGAACAAAAATTTAGTTTTTGAGCTACATATATCGACCCGGGTCATTTTACGTATTAATTCAAGGTCGTAGATCACGAATATGCAATGAGATTTTTTGTAGGATCAGTATTTTGAGGAATAAATCACTTTCAGTGCAAAATTTCGAAAATATTGGTCAACTTTGAGGAGCTTTAGCAGCTAAAAAAAAGGGACTAGTCATATGCTGATTTTTTTGTTGATGAATTGGTTCTTTGCCAATATAAAAACTATCTCGAACAGCTCAGATTTTATGAATTTTTCCGCGAAGGTCCAAAATTTCCGATTTTCCATCGACCATAACTTGAAAAATAAATTTTTTAAAAATATCTGTTTGCCTATTCGTGTTCAACGCCCTCGAATTAGTGTACAGAATGAATTTGGTTCTGATCGGAGACCAAAAATATTCTTCAAAAAATCGCAATTTGTTATGTTATGGTTTTTCACCAGAATTTGACCCCCCCCTTTAACTTTGTTACTAAAAGAGGTCCAAAAAAATGTTTTATACAAAAGTTTCACGAAATTGACTGATGTTTTTCAGAATGTTTCCACAAAATGAAATATACGCAGAGAATTTTCGATCTTACCGATTTCCACCAAAATTGGTGTTTTTACTAAATCGAGGGCATAGAATACGAATATGCAAAGAGAATTATGCTGAGTGGATTAGTTTTTGTTATGGTCTATAGAAAATCGGAAATTTTGGCCCTTAGTTCCAGATGAGATGGGAATGAGTCGGAATTCCCCAGGCAAAGTAATTCTTGCTTGCGACTCAGTGTAGACATATCAGATCTTTCAACCTATTTTACCCAAGTGTGGCGGTCATTCGTAGATGACTGAATAATATGCAGTTAATTTATCCCTCATTGATTTTGAAGAATTTAGGCATAGTGATGGTTTATCATGTTTCCATTCTACAGTTTCCATTTCAGCACTAGGAAATTATTTTTTTCCGAGAAAATAAAAAATAAGGAAATTTCAACCTCTGGTTGATTTTGGCGCCCCCTCAAGCTGGCGCCCGGGGCAAGCGCCCCGCTTGCCCCCCCCCTAGATCCGGGCCTGTCAGAATAACAAGCTGAATCTATGACACCACACATCTGTGGATCTTCAAAACATAGTTTCATTCAGCCCAATACCTACCCAATTTTCTGAATATCACAGATATTTTTTTATTTCTGAGCATCAAATTATTCGGAAATGGCACATTATACGAGAAAAGATGAAGAATACTTTCATTTTACATAACGAACATACATTCATTAGATAGCGTCCAACTTATTTTCAAGAGTTGGGTCATTTGAATTTTTGTTATTTTTATGGTACGTATTAGTCATAATGAGAACACTGAAAGACGTTGGTGATATCTTGTGTCCGAAAAAGATTTATCAAATAAATGAAAACCTGCCATTTTCTTGTTTACAGATAGCTTAAAACTGAATACACTTCATTTTTAGCTTTTTCGAAGTTTATTGTTTCTTCTGTTTCTCATTAGTTAACAATTTTTTCGCAGACCTTATTGTTAGTTTTATGACTTTTATCAAAATATACATAGAAATACTCAACACAAGTGCAATGAAAGCAATCACATCGAGAAGGAAATACTGATACCACGGTATATCTAAGGAAGGACTTCGTAGATGCCTTGCACCTTTATGCCTGATCACATACTCTATCCACCAAATCGCTTTATCCAGTCCTTCCATCGGTATATCATTCATTAGCTTCTCAATTTTGGCAGTATTTTCCTTGTAACTGAAAAAAATTTGAATGAAATTTTTGAATATCCACAAGAAATTATATATCTGAAAAATATTGAATATGAAGCCTCAATCAAACTTTGGATGAGGATTGAAATGAAAATTCAAGGGGCCATAGGGGCCTCCCTTCCCCCCTCCTTTGAAAAATATTTTTTCGGATATCGGAAAATGATTTTCTTTCATTCTTCAAATATGAATGAGTTTCAAACATTGAACTCAATAAAATATATAGATAAACCAATTTATTTTATATCAACAAACACCTTACAGAATTTCGAACATAAAATTATGCCCCCACCCCTGCATCATTCCTCTAACCGCCACTGCAACGAGTTCGATGAAATTTCGAGATTTATTACTATACTCCATTCACATTTATTTTAGATGTCGGTTGGCCATGAAATAATTTTCTCAAGTTTTTGTAACTAGAACGCAGTAAGGTTGGCTTTCATGAAATGTCGTTAATGTCATAACGCCGTTGCCACAACTAATATCAATTTTTATTACGAAAATGCAGTGATTGAAAAAAGAGATAAGGTTTCAGGAAGTGCTGAATTCAGATCCGCTCATGATCAGATTTCTTTATATCTTCGAACCAAATAAATATTTTCTCACATAAAAAACAAAATTATTTAAAATACTGAGAGACCCAACCTGTCTGGGTATATAAAAAAAAATATTTGATATTCTGAATTTATTCTAAGTTAGATACTTGCACGTTGCGGTGACGTAAAAACTGAACGAAAGGAAGCAGGCCTTCAGCCGAAATCTTTTTTTGAAAACATAAAAAAGCTAAAATACAGACTTACCTCTGATTAGTCATAATCTCATGAATAGCCGATTTCAATCCTTCAATGCTCAAATCTTCTAATTCGATCCTGAGTCCAAAACCGTATTTCACTGCCGTATCCACATTCATTGTTTGATCAGAGTGGAATGGTATGCCAATCACTGGAACGTGATGGTTGATCGTTTCCTCCATAGATTGTAGACCTCCCTGTGTGATGAAAAGTTTGACGTTTGGATGGGCTGCAAAAAATCGCAATGATAATTCTCTGTTATGTAAAGGAAATCGAAAAAATTTCAGGATGCAGCAACTCGCCTAGTAATGCTGCCTGAGATATCCAGTTCTGAGCGAAAACGTTGTTCGGTTTTCCTGGAAGAACCTCTGTTTCCCATTTCCATACCACATTATAAGGTAACTGTTCGAAGACCTTCACTAAGATTTCTCTTACATTGTCTGGTAGGTCACAACTGAAGGTGTTCGATCCCAAACTAAAGTAAACAACGCCATTTTTGCTATTGTCCAAAAATTCCTTCAATTCCTGAAAGAATAATTTAGCCATTGTATCATTTATTCAAAACTACAAACTTTACACAAAAGTTTATTTTCTGCGGAGTATATATGTAGGATATTTCTCCCTCTTTTCGACCTATCTTAACTTAAAGGGTGAGTCTTTCATTCGTACAAATATTGTGACAGTAGAATCTTGAGGTCAAAAGAAATACTTTTTTCCTTCACCATTTTTTCCGATACGGCCCTGATAAAAAGATATTGCCATTTTAAGTTTTCATATTGAGCCGTGCTACCCCTGGAAAAAACATTACCTTCAGGATAACTAGCTAAATCTGTGACACTACAAATATGTGGATCTCAAACAGAGTTGTATTCAGCTAAAGTACCCAATTTTTCAAATTTGACAGATACTTTTAATTTTTTGAACATCATATTACCCGAAAACAGCGCATTATACGAGAAAATATGAAGAATACTTTTATTTTACGAAACGTTCAAATGTTCATTATATAGCACTGAAATTAGTTTCAAGAGTTGTGTTCTTCGAATTTTTGGTATTTTTTATGGGTCGTAAAGGAAAAAATTATTTCTTTCGACCTCAAGAATCTACTGTTAAAATATTTGTACGAGTTAAAGACCCTGTATAGGCTTTTTCCTTAAGCTCTGTACCATACGCCGAATTATACGGTACCTTTGAGTACTCAACTCAATACTCAATGATGGTTCCCCATAACCCTAACGTTGGCATCTCATACTCGAACTATATTGTTTGATTTCGAAAAATATATTGCTTGTATTTGAAAGCTCAGTATTCCTGGTGAACAGCCCTTGAAAACTGAAGTGAGCAAGCAATCGGTTAATTTTCTTTGACCAATATACCAGAATCATTTGTTAAGAAAATATCAGTCATCAAGTTTGGGATAATGTTTTTTTCGAAACTATGTAATAGGTAATCTGAATTTTTCGAGCCTATACTTGAAGAAGCATTTTCTAGACAATAACAATACCAAATCAACCAATAGTGAATAGAAAATATGAGATTTTGCTCAAATGACTTCTTTGCAAAAGTATCTGGCCCTAATTTTCCCATCATCACTAATGATGATAAACGATAAACTGGACAATTATATTGCAGTCTACCAGAAATCCCTTCTTTACACAAAAAATTACTCTTTGTTCCGAAAGACTTTTGGCTGTTTTCCTGCAGCAGCTTTCTAAATTTTCGAATACATTTGGCTACATTCATGCATTTTTACTGATTGTCTCAACTTGGCTTAACCAGTGGTAGATGATAACCTATGATTTTTATACTGAAAGCCTCAGAGCCCCAAGGATCAAGGATTAAAATAAAAGATATACATTGGAGAGCATGTTCCTCATTTTTTTCCATAGTTTATAATGTATCAGATGTACTCAGATAAGGTGGCAAGACTGCAAATGAAGGAATTTTTGCAACCTGTTTTTTCATAATATTCCTGGATAGATGCGGTCCCGAATGTAGTTCATGATTTTTGTGGCGCATGCTTAGTATTTTTTCAAACAAGGATCTAATTAAAACATTCTGTTTTGCTAATTTTTTTCTCTAAGTTTAAGCAAGCGTGGTGTGAAAAATGATATGGTTACCTGAGTGCCAAAGGAAAAGCAAGGCAAAACATGCCTGTTTCACTGAGATTTTAACATGGTATGAATCACTGTATTTCCAGCATTAAATACAACATATATAAATTTCTAGTTAAATGTGAAGCCTTTGTTAATTTTCATCTTCTGAAATGAGACATGTAATTACAGTAAAGCTGTAAAGCAATCATTCATTAGAAGTTTAAGAGTATCTAGTAGAGCTCGTGATGTCCACTTTAAACACCTTTTGTGAAACTCAATTCAATGAAACGATATTTTAAAATTATTTTGTCTCGCTTTCTTTCATATTTGAACCACACAGTTGTGAAATCAATATTTTTAAGTTAATTCCGAAGAATGAAGTAAATTTCAGCACTTTTGTAATGAAGAAAAAAAACTAAAAATAAATTCCTATCACATTGAGTCAAGACTTTTTTATCTCAGTTACAAAAATGCTGAAATTAACTTCATTATTCGAAATCAACTTGAAAACATTGATTCCACAACTGTGGGGTTTGATAATGAAAGAAAACGAGACAAAAAAAGTATTTTGAAATATCGTTTTATTAAATTAAGTTTTGCAAAAGATGTTTAAAGTGGCCCCCATGAGCTATAGGACATGTTCTTTATCTTCTGGTGAATGTTTGTTTTATTCTGCTTGCATATCAACAATTTTAGAATGAGTATCGTTTTATTGAACTGAATTTCACCAAAGGTGCTCTACACCTTCTGATTGCATTTCTCATTTGATTTGCTAAAAATTTTAAAAACAAGGTTTACATCAAACTAAGCCTCAATTAATTGTAAAAAGAATTTATTTTGTATTGAATGCTGGAAATACAGAGAGTTATACCATTTCGGATGGCATGTTTTTTCATGCTTTGGCTCTCAGATAACCATATTATTTTTTACACCACGCTATTTTAAACTCAAGAAGAAATTAAGCATAACAGATAATTTGTGTAAGATTTTTCTCTTTGTTTGAAATAAAAACTGTGAATGCGCCCCAAAAATCATAAATTACATTCGATAGCTCATATATGCAGGAATACTGTCCGAAAAACATTTATTTATTTGGAATCTTGCCTCCAAAATGAGTGGCAAAGGTTGTAATTTCGAAAATCTCCAATATCTCGAAAACTAAACATAAAACATTATACCACATTATATAATCATTACGCCACATCCTGTATATAAAAACAAAGATTGTGTTAGGATATTTTATTCATCCCTCTATTTACTCTCTCCGTCAATTTCACCAACAAAAATTGTAGAGTGTATCTAACGAATACTACTTACTGGATTCAGTGGTTTAACTTTACCGAAAGATCTCACTCTTCCAAGTTCAATTGCAGCCGGCACAACAGGCATAATTTTATGGAAAACAGGGTTTCTATTCAGAAGCAGGACACTAATATTCCTGGCTATATCTTCAATATATGGCATGTCCTCTCCGAAAAATTTCCTCATGCTGGCATCGATCTTTGGAGCCCCAACCCAGTGATACAAAGTTCTTGCGAATACCGAATAGAGAGTCGAAAGAATTCGGTCATAAAGGGACAATTCCCGTCCAATAGGCAGATTATGGTCAGGAGCGTAAATCGGATGAGATGGATTTCCCACGGTATCTAATAGAGTTAGTGGGGCTCCAAGTGAGGTGATACCGACCAAGGGGCAGTTGAACCTCGTTGCAAAAGCTCCAGCGAGAGGGTAAATCCACTCTGCAACAACGACATCGAACTTGTAATCTTCGTTGATGAGCTTCATCACAGAGTGTTGGCTTAAGATGTTCTCGTGCAATTTTATAACGAAATCGACTCCTAATATCTCCCTAATGAACACCATGAGGAAGGTTGGTTTTTGGAATACGTATTTGATGTATTCCTTAGGAACCCTCTTCCTCAGCTTGAAGATATAGCTCAGATCTATCTCGGTGAGATTGGTTAGTGATTTGTCGTTCAGAGGACTCAAAGCTAATGCAGTTACATTGTGACCTCTCAAGGAAAGTTCTTTCCATACTGGTTGGAAGACTACCTGATGGCTGTGGGAAGGAATTGTGGTGACAAACAATATATTAGCGCTCTCGGCCGTGTACGAAATGGTTGAAAACAATAGTAAGACACACCAAAACATTTTTATGAACATAACATACACAGTAGCTTGATACGTAACTGAGCGTATATGGAATTATCCGATTGGAATAGTATAAGAAGAAATGATAAGATTGAGATAAGTTATCGAGTACAATTGTTTGAACTTCCAGGTGTACTCCAGTAAATCTAAATTTTTTAGATTTTTCAGATAGATAGATTCGTGTCGCTTATAGGTAAGAGAAATAAAATGCGGTCATAATAACATAAGTATTGAGGTTTTTCAAAATTGACGCCTTGTAGGGCTGAGTTCCACAGTGTTTCAGGTGCCGTGTTTGAAGTTGGATATTCTACGAAAAAATTTTAATCCATCAATCGGTTTTAGTGGTGCAACAGCTACGAATGTGTTAATGTTGGTGGAAATTTTCCTCTAAACTGCTTTTGGTGTGTTTCATATATTTTCTGTCGATTTTATTCGAAGGAATGTGACGAAATCTTCCCACAAAGACGTTGTGAAACAATAAGGCATAATATAGCGAACAGTGGCGAATTGGCACTTTTTAACGACTAACATTAACCATAAATTTCGAAGAAACCAAAGCTAAGCTAAAGATGCTGCGAGGTCCATTCAAAAAGTAGAGACGCCAAGTTACCCAAATATTATGTAATGGTTAAAAAAATTACGAAAAATGGAATGTCAAGCTCAAATGATGATGAGTTTCTTCAGATCACTCTATACCTTAGAAGCACCCTTCACGAGATAATGGCGAAAAATTGAAAATATGGAGTTTTTTAAATAGCAATTAATTCTTCGAAGTTATTCTCTCCCAAGATTATAGAGTAGAAAGATAGGAAACGCCTTCATATCGCTAGTACTAAAAACCGACTACATTTTGGTCAGTGAAAACACATTTGACAATGAGATGGCGCTGAAAACGTATTATCAATACAGAAAAACTGTTTAATAACAGTTTTCTGTTTTATAATTGAGGGGCGCGAAATTCGAATTCTATTCCTTGTATTGAATTTCAATATTGACCTTGTTGAGATCAGAAAACAAACATCCTGAGCGAAAAAACAAAAGGATGGTTTTGTTTTGTGACCAGAATGTTAGTTTTCATCTGAACATTGTTTGGAATCGATTGGTATCAATGAAATACGCTGTTGGATGTGATAAATTTTTATTGGCCATCTATAAAAAATTTACAAAAATTTGAAATTATGGACAATGAATAGAGCTTTGACTAGGATACAAGAGTACATGATTATCTGCAATAGGTACGTCAAAAGTGTTTTTTCTGTGAAAACGTGTTGAATTAATAAACTGAGTTGAATTTGTACAATTTATATCAGAAATTGATATGAACCAATATTCAATTTACCGTCATAGGATACACATTTCCGTTACTTACATATTATTCACAAAATCTTCAGAACCACAATTGAAAAAACCTTACAGAGGTATACAAGACCTGTATTCAAGCCCGTCAGTATAATTTCTTCATGCTTTCTTATGATTTCTTCATGGTATGGTCTCTTTATGGTACAAATTGATTGACGAATGAACAAAACATTCACAGAAGGTTTCATAAAACTTTGACTTTCCAAACAACAATTTGACAGTCACCCTATTCCCAAATCGAAATCCATAAAACTTTTGCATTTCCGAATATATTGAAGTCAATTGAGAATCTTTGAATGGGCGTATAAAAGTCATAATTTCCCCTAAATGAGCCCTTCATGTAAGGGATGCTTCCTGCATACAACAATTCACGTGGATGAACAGTTCTCAATCGACTTGCAGTAAAATGTTCATTGCACATGGTGTAGTCAGTAGTGTTTGCAGGCCTTTACGCCCTGAAAATTTTATCCACTTCGTAGCACTGAAAATAAAAATCAATGAATGACCGAGTCACATGTTACCAGTTTCAATACTTACATTCTCATTTTCCTTAGTAAAATTCGTATTATTTGATCCACAGTTCTTCACCATACAATAATTTTCGAACGATATTCTGAGGTTTTCGCCAAGAAATTAGAAAAAAATTTCAATAATCAGAACGGGCTTGAAAAACAAAAGGCGATACGAGGTTGTCTATGGATGCGAGAATCAAAACATTCAAAACCTATTTGATCAAAATGGCCATATGACTCTTGACATCTCGCAAAATTTCATATGTCTTTCGAATTAAAATTTTAACCAGTCTTACGTCCAGTTTCATAATCGAATTTAACGTCACTTTAAGCTTAAAGCTTCCTTTACTGTCATTTTTACGGCCGGTTTCATAATCAAAACTAATGTCCCTTTAATTCTAAAGCTTCCTTTAGCCCTACTAAAAATGACAGTAAAGGAAGCTTTAAGCTTAAAGTGACGTTTAATTTGATTATGAAACCGGCCGTTAGTAGGGTTAAAGGAAGCTTCAAAATTAAAGGGACTTTAGGTTTGATTATGAAACCGGCCGTTAAGGCCTTAAAAACACATTTGAAATACAGATGGCGCTCACATCACTTTAGTCGCTCACATCACTTTAGCTTCGTTTCCTATCTTTCTACTCTATAATCTTTGATTCTCTCCACTGATAAACTCAAATTTCACCCCAAGTTTTGACAGGTTCAGACGAAATGAAATTTTTTGGACTGAGTCGATTTTGAAAATTTTATGTATTTATATGATTTTTAATAATTAAACCATGAAAGAGCTTATTTGTCTTTGCTTTGAACGTCTCGTTGAGGCTGGAACAAGGGGGTGATTATTCTGAAATTTTGGAAAATGAATTGATATGAAGATATTAAAAATTTCATTATATATTTTTCTTGAAGTTCGGAACACATTGACCCTTTTATAATAATATCTCTTATCAGTCCCGTGTAGGAAATCTTTTAACTACACTCGAAGATATCTGACAACAAGAAATAAGAGTTTTTCCTCAGCATCCAACATCAAGATACGTAAATATAAGCTCTGACAAACATAACTGAGACAAAAAAGAGACACAAGCGTTATTACTTCACACTATTTATTGCATTGAATGAACATAATACGATTAATAATAATTAGAAAATCAAGTGATAATGATCGAGATCGAAGATGTCACTTCAAATAACTTTCGAAAGTTGTGTTTAAAGTAGAAATAACTTTATTACCCAGTAAATACAACTGAGTTCCGTCGAAAGCGAAGCCATTCGGTTCGAATATCGACGTTTTGTTCCTCTCCAGGATTCTCGAGGAGGTGATGGGTTCCCTGAAATTCCAGATGCCGACAGCATTCAGGGGAACAAGGGAGTAATAAAGATCGCCATTTTTATTGAAAATCATTCCATCACTCTGCGATTGTCTCCGTCCAATTAGGGTCACATTCTTTCGCCACTGGTCACTTTTGCATAGTTCCTCATTCTTAAGAACATTCGTACTGATTCCGTAAAGATTGAAAGATACCACTGCTGAGTAGAATACCATTTTTTCCTGACTGAAAATAAAGAAATTGAAGTCATTACCGAAACTGAAAATTGATGTAGGCAATAAGAAAAGAAAGGATCTCCAATATGGAGAAAAACGATTAATGAAATTTTCAAAGCTTTTGTTTTGAAACCGAAAATTACTTCAATCTGCTGGCCTAGCTACCGATGATGAATTGATAAGATTGGGCACAAAAAAACGGTTTGCTGAAGAAACTTTATTGGCTACTAATGATTTGCTACTGGTTCACAAATTCGGTGCTGCCGTTTCAGATGGAAAGCGACAACATACTAAAAAAATTAACAGAATAAACAGGGCCCGGGGTTAGGTTAGGGGTGAAACAGTGAAGCGAACGTTTCAGGCGCCACTGTCTGAGGGGCGGCATATAGGCTCAGTTTACCATCCGCCTTTCGGAATTTCATCTTCAATTTCAATTATCCTCATTCACTAGAAATTAATTTTTTTTACGAACTTATTCAAAATTATTCATGGGAAGAAAAAATTTGTGTATTATCATCGGAGCGGATTTTTTGTTGTGGGGTGGGCGTTGTTAGTAATGAAGTACAGGGTGGGCAAAATTCGTTGTCTACTGAGAGGATCTCGAGAACTATATCAGCTAGAAGAAAACCGATGACTCATTTCCGAGCTCTTTTTCGGAGAAACTAAGAGTGGTGAAAACCGCAGCCTGCTACGATACTTCGCTTTTGAGTTTTACAATTTCGTAAAGTTCTCATAACTTTTTTGTCTTTGAAGTTGTCATTTCGAATCATTAGGTGAACTTTAATTTTTTTAGATGAAAACTTTTATTGAATTTGTTATTTTTCAATTGGAAAAAAATCTTTTGTCAGTAAATTCTACGTATGAAAGTGCCTAAGAAGGTTCAAGTTTCAGATCTGTAACTTCAAAGACAAAAAAGCTGAGAAGTGAGAACTTTTCGGAATCGTCAAAATCTCAATTTTTGTTTATAACACGAAATCTAAAAATGATAGGCCGATTCTGTTTTCAGATTAGGATTAGTCATGAAAGAGCTCGAGAATTTGCCATCTGTTTTCTTCTAGCTGCTATATATAGTTCTCGAGATCCCCTCAGCAGATAACGAATTTTGCCCACCCTGTACAGGGTGGGCAAATTTCGATGTTTTAGCACTACAGCATTTAAACCAGAGGAGATAGACAAAATCTGATTTCCCATTCCTGTTCTCTTTTCATGAGAAACTAACAAGAGTAGTAGCATTATCCAATCAATGGTAGTAGCATTGAGTATTAAATCCATCCATCCATAAATGGATTTAATACTCAATGGTAGTAGTCATTTCTGGCCACTTTCTTTTTTTTTCGAGTTATAAGCGAAAATTGGAAAAATGGCGATATCGAAATAAATTTATATCTCCGTTAATACTGATGATAGAGCTCTGAAATTAAAACATTGTGCAAGGAATTTTTTACGTAGAATCCAGTGGCGTGCTCGCCTTTTGAGCAGGATATTTGATTACGAAGCTATGACCCAAAGTCTTTTTGAATGAGAACACTAGATTTTTGTGCAATTTTTTGATAGCTTAATTTTAACTGATTTCAAAAATATTTAAAATCATATGGTTTGTATCAATATGGATAATAAAATATAAATATGGTCAAAAACTTTTTTTCTCAATATTTCTATGGTTTCAAATTTGGACGAGCACAGAAAAATACAGCTTCTTATACCAAGAATAGCCTCCTTCTGGCAATGTCATTCTTTCTATGAAAATGTGATGTTATATATTTTTGAAATCAGTAAAAATTGAGCTTTCGAAAAATTGCATAGAAATCTAGTGTTCCCGTTTAAAAAAACATAACTTAGGGTCATAGCTTCGTAATTAAAATGACTGTTAGAAAGGCGAGCACGCCACTGGATTCTACGTAAAAAAGGGCCTGTATAATGTTTTAATTTCAGAGCTCTATCATCAGTATCAGCCGAGATATAAATTCATTTCGATATCGCTATTTATAAAATTTTCCCTTATAACTCTAAAACAAAAGAAGTGGCTGAAAATGACTACTACTCTTGTTAGTTTCTCTATCTCCTGTGGTTTAAAAACTGTAGTGAGAAATTTGTCCACCCTGTACATGTTATTATTGATATATTGATACTTTTTGGCATGGGCGTCGAAAATTTTTTTGCTTCAGGCGCCGAAATTACTCGCGCCGGCCCTGAAAATAAAGATTCTACGTGGTGCAAGCTTCAAAAAGGTTCCTTCTGTTACAACTCTGTACGAGCTGCTGTTAATGTCTGCGGTGGGACAGGTAAGCGGAGTAATTGCTCTGTGACATGACAGACCAGACATGTCCAATACAGTTTTGGTTTGGGAAGGTAGCGCATCGATCCATGCTGCTCTATGCGGTTGTTGACAATTCTGGACCGGTTTGGGCACGCATTATCGTCAATTGACATAAAATTTTCGTCTATGACTGTCGCAAAAAAAACAATCGAATCGCGATACCTTACCGTTGACTCCGTTCTCGCCACGCCAACGAATTGATATTATTTGATATTAGAACTTATTCATCCCACTGATTTCTATTGCAGTAATCATTGAAATCACGGAAATGAGTATATTTTAACGCTATACGGGCTTAATGAAAACTGGAAAACATCACATTGATAATTAAATACTGATACTTGAGCACTTACTCTCCTTCAGATATTTTTGGCGATAGAGATATTCCATCTATAGGTTCCAGTTTACTCATCACAACTCCGTTCAGCAACCAATCAGACGCTTCAATGTCAGGGTACATACTTTTATCTCTTATTTTCCAAGCTTTATTTGCTTTTCTTGAGAAAACTATCAGACCAGGATCTATGACACTGGAATCTGATATGTATGCATACGTTCCGTCAGTTTCATCTATGACGATATCGTTCAAGAAGGCTCCTTTCGAAAGACAAATTTCATCGGGAAATATGTGGGTGAGCACTCTCCTTCCTTAAAAAAAGAATTCATCTACTTTAACATTCAACAAATTATGATAATACTTAATTACTAAAAAAATAAACTGGACTGGCAGAAATCTACACCTTCAGTAAACCCTGAAGAACGTCCATGCTGACATCGAAGGTGAGTAGCGGTAGACTGGTTTCGCTCTTGTTTGAGCTCGTCAGTATCGCAAAACTCAAAAAAACGATGCCGACTGAATGCAGCAGAGGACCTTTTGTTGAAAGCCAGTGGCGGCACCGAAGTGTTTATAAATCGATGCGACGTCTGGCGTTCAACGACCTAAGCTTTCTCCTACAAGGCTACTCAAAGGTAGATATCTGCGTACATTTCTTCTCTTCCATCGCAGTGCTCTGCAACTACTCCAGTCTGGAGTCTGATGCTGACTGGGGAAGGTCTTCCAAATTGGTTGATAATGAATATCATATTGAAAATCAGTTACCAGGCCATATCCTAGGGTTGGCAGGGTATTTAGGGTGGAAGGATCTTAGGAGTGGCAAAATATCGGCGAATTACGTAACAAAAATATTTTATAAATAAAAAAAATTGTATGCACATATCATAAAATCATAAAAAAAATTCTGTATGAATCTTAGACATGTTTAATACCAAAAGAGGTATATATAAATGTAGTTTTCTTATTCTACTACTCAGTTGAAAAATAAGTACTTCGAGGCTAGAAGACGGGAGTTATATTCATTCTCACTTGAATTCCTCTGATAGTTGGGGAGCCCATGATGTTAAATCGGGATTTACTCGAGCGTCGTGGAGACCTTGTGGATTTCGAAGATTAGAAGGTAGAAAGAAAAAAAGGTTTTATGATGTATGCACTTTCAGCGGTGGGGAACGCGTCTGCAGGTTTTCAAAGATGTAAAAAAATCGTCAGGTGTACATACTCGAGCGAGTCAGATTAAGATACTCTGATAATAAATGGCTCTACAACCAACCATTTCTTAACCAACTCTGGTATAAAACAAAGCTGCGTGTTAGCGCCTTTACTGTTCAATATTTTCGCAATAGCTGTCTCGATAATTGCTGAGTATGCCTGCAAGAGGTGTTGGAATAAGATTCAGATTTGATGGGGCATGTTTAACCTGAAGCGCACTTATTGCTAGTAGCTCAGAGGATTCACAGATAATGTTGGACACCTATAAACATATATACGAAGCTTTAGGCCTTAGACTCAATATCGACAAAACCCTCGACAAAACCAAAATCCAAAGTCCGTCAGAAAGCCTTCAAACAGATATCAGCGGAAATACGCAACCGTATCAATTTACATCACGGGCATTCTGGAAGCTAAAGTACAGAGTGTTCAAAAATCACGAGCTCAATCTGAAGACCAAGACAGCTGTTTACAAAGCAGTGGTCCTCCAAACGCTTCTTTACGGAAACGGAAGCTTGACGCCCTACAGACGACATATTAAACAGCTTGAACAAACGCAGCAACGTCATCTAAGACAAATAATGCACATCAAATGGTTCCACAAAGTTTCAAATGCAGAAGTCTTGCAACGCGCGAGTTATACAACAATTGAGACTCAAGTAAAGAGGGCCCGACTCAGATGGAGCGGCCACATTCTGAGGATGCAAGATAAAATGCTCCCCAAAATAGCGAATTCACAGAGGGACCTCGGAAACCAGGTGGCTAGTATAAGCGGTTTAAGGATATACTGCATCAATCCCAATCTCTTAAATCAGTTAACGCCAATCTTAACTGGGAAAAACTAGCGTTATACAGATCACAGTGGAGGTCTTCGGTCCACAGTTATAATAGAGACTCCATAAGAATACAGTGGCGGCCAGATCTGGTTGGTGACTATCCATGTTTTTGAGTATTTTGTAGATTTATTCTCGGTAACGGGATACAGCAATGAATAAATGAATCAATAAATTCATGTTAATCTGACAAAATTAAAAATTTTTTCGAGCGTGTCATCTTCCTGTACCTCTAATCATTTTTGTATTCATTACGAAAGTTGTAGATAATAAAATTCTATACAACTTTTGTCTGAAGCAATTACATACTCTCAACCGTTCTCGAGTTAGAGGGTGTTAAGCTCAGCCACACATGCGGAAGGCCAAGGTCAATGTAGAAACCATAGATTAAATAGATGGAACATAAGCTATTTTCCAGACTGTTCATTTTTCCAATAATTCCCACTTCATGCAACCACCAATGAAATGAATTTTCGCTTGTATTCCCCTCCTGATCGTTTCAAAATTTCTAAGACGGCGTGTGTATTTGTAATTGTCAAAATATTATTTCAATCATTCACGTCGTAATATTTTGGAAAATATGCAACGATGTGCCGTAAAAAAGTGTGTTTGTAATAAAAGTGCATTTATACATGGACGAGGAAAGCGATTCACTTATTACGGTAAGTTTTGGATATTTTATTCTTGTTTGAGTACACGACTTTATGAAATCAGGGGAGGGAGATAGGGGACGCCAGGGTCGAATTCTGTTTGAATACGATCTAATGATTTGTGCTTACATTGAAATGTTGAGTTTGTATATTAAAATAATTGATTTAAATTTTAGTATTCCAAGAAATAAAACCAGACGACCAGACCAGACTGGGTCTTGAAAACAATTTACACTTCTCTTGTAATTTACACTCCAGACTTCAGTATAATGAGATAAATCGACTTTTACTGTTAATTTGAAAAAGATGCCATCCCGAGTGAGGTAAGATAGGTACATTACCACTTTTTTTGATTTCTGACAACTTCTAGTTTTGTGGTGAACTTGAAATTTGGTAGATTCTCTTTCTCCTATAATAAATCATGCTTTTTTATATAAACATCCTTCCTATTTTCAAGATGAACAGTAGAACGAGATTTTAATTGCTTTAACAATGCTTTAATTATAGCCAATACTGTGCCTGTCATCAGTACTGGAGTTTTTGAAGAAAATGGAAGGAAAATGGGATCAAAATCATCAATCATGAATGCCAGTTCAGGATTTGCAGAAATGAAAGTTTCTTGTAGTTCAAGAATAAAACAAGTTAGATACATACCCACCCAGGGTGGTACAAAAAATTCTCTAAACTACTATGGTTAATAGAACTCGTCTTAGGAATGAAAATCCATAAAAATGAGTAAAGGTCATGTTTTGAAGCACACGGCGTTGAACCTTTTTTGATAATCAAAAAATTTTTCTTCATTTGTAAAATGTATTTCAATGGCAATGTAAAAATTATGCTACTACTGTAATTATGAACACAATATTATGACCATTCAAATGGAGCTCGGATATTCCCATTATTTTTATGAGTTATTGAATGAAAATCAGGATATTTCGAAGTGAAATTTCAGTTGAAAAATTTTTGCAGGAATAAACACGCGGAGAACAGAAATTGAAGAACAGCTAATTGAAGTCGAAACCGATTTAAGACGATGAGTGTGTCGTCAGTACTTCAAGAAATAATTTGCTACCCTACAAGCCGTTGTCTAGTCATTGGGAGGAAAAATTGAAGATGAAAGCTTGAAAAGCCGAGGCAAATACCTTATGAAACATTTCTTTGAAAACAGCTGCATGCATGAAAAACATAAATATGCCAATGACCTCAAACAATTTACTTTAAAGTAACATTATTATTCAGTTAAAGCTTACAGTTTCGTTGAAATTGCTCTTAATTATGATGCACTTCAACACCCAGAAGCACTTTTGAGGTGGTATGAAAATTTGAAGGGGGAAGCAGGTTGTTGAAGTATTTGAGTTGCCGAAAATGAAAGTTTAAAACACTGCTTATTAGTTGATATGCAATATAACTTAATTGAATTTATAACTGCCCATAAAAGAAAAAAAATGATGCTTTATCACGAATTTAGGGATTCTTTCATGGCTAACTCTATGCAATAAGAAATCATTTCTTTTTGATTGCACAATCATTGGTAGATGTTTATAGTATAACATTACTTTTTCATTCCGCCTAATCTGTTCAAAAGACTTGAGAATTTCTTCAATGAACAAACTCTTTCAGATTCTCATTATACAAATTCCATAAAATTCAGCTGCTTCCACTTCTATTGATCTGAGAATTAACCATTTTGAAGGAAATTAATTTGATGAAAGTAATTTTTAGTTTTTAGTATATACTTAGTGAATACAATTTCAAATAATCTGTATGTAGGTTAAGGTCATATTGACCATTAGTGTATGGTAACATTGTATTCAAAATAAATTCTTTTTTTTACACAAGGTGTTTTGGTATTACTAGTTCTATATCCCTTTGAATAGTTGTCATAAAAAAAATACTCGAAATCTTTGCATTAAAACATTACTTATTTTCCATTCGATATAAAATTATTGCCGACTATCTGAAATATTCAGTGCAAGTAGTTCTGAATCAGCCCCTGTCCAGTTCCCCCACCCAAAGAATCCAAATTCATATTTATGGCAGTATTTTGGGAATGCGTTTTTGTCGAAATGCTCTATCTCCTGTTTTGTTAATCTATGGTAGAAACCCAGTCTAATGTACATTCATCACCATATATAATCTCCAAACGTTGCTTGGGATAAAATTTGTAGAAAATTAAGATGATAGTTTAATACCTGAAAATTTTCAAATCAATGGAAAATTAAGGGTATACAGACAAGAATTGAATTCTGGAAAAAGTACCTCCCAGAGCAGGACTCGAACCTAAGATTCCCCGATTGCCAGTCACGTGCTCTTCCAACTGAGGTACCTAGGAAGTCCTGCTCATGGATATACTTTTTTCAGAATTCAATTCTTGTTCGTAGAAAATGTTATGCTCTACAACTTTTATAATGAATGCGATAAAAATTTGAAGCCCAAGAGAGAAGGTAATTAACAAAAAAAGATTTTTGTGACTTTTATGGCCAATTTTTATTGTTGCGGCTCGCTGAAACTGTCACATTATAGGTTCTTTCGTTTGCATAAAAAGTGTAGCACTTTTCTACTGTATATCTTAATCTGACACGCTCGAGTATGTACAATACTCGTTTTTTCTTTACTAGTCCGACAGGCTGTCCTAGACCCTCTATATACAGGTCTAATTTTTGGTAGAGCTACAGGGTCCAAGGTAGGTTTATACATAATCGAGTGTTGTGCGTATGTGCACAAGAACAAGAATAAATTAGCCACTGATGGGTATTACATATCATAATTTTGATACAAGATCCCGAAACGACCTTAGAATACCTACATATCGACTCTCGAAAACCCACAATTCTTTCCTCATAATTACAATAAAAATTTATAATCAGATACCAGCCGATATACGGAATATCTCTGATTTAGTTCATTTCAGGAGAAAGCTCAGTCGACATATTATTGGCCAATCTTTTCATAGCTTGGAAGAATTTTTTACAACAAGGTTTAGATTTGAAAGACTATAGGTATACGTTATTTTCAATCATCTCTCTTTGACTTTTTCTATACCTAAATTTTGGTCGATGAAAATAAATCTCCCCTTATGTACTGAATTCGCAATTTGCTTCTCTGTAACTTGGAAGTGAATTGACCAAACAAAAAACAGCAAGAGAGTAGTTCAAGTTCAAAATATCATGTTTTCTACGAGCAAATATTTGAAATTGTTCGATAAAAACTTTACAAGATATCCATCATTAAGCCATCTACCTAATGGATTTCTTGTTACCCAACCTAATGTATAAAAAAAATATTATTCAATAAACAACTCCAAAAATTTCCGTTTACCAAAATCCAGCTTCATTCCTTTTATCGAATCATGAATTAGACTACTCCATTTTTCTACAGATATGGCAGAATTGTGATCTGCTTCTGCCTGCTCCAGGTGACGGTTTGATATTCAAACTTGATTCTAGTTCGTTTTCCAAAGGTGGTCCAAAATGATGGAACTTGACCAAGAACAATCAAAACTAAAAAATTTGTAAGGAGCCAGTCACTAACCTGCTCTGTTCAAATCAAACAACACCAGTTTACACGGACAATCTGTGAAATTTCTTTGTCTCTCTCCGTCAATAACCCAAAGTATACCCTTATTGTCAATTTCAACTCCTTGCACACTTTGAAGCGTAGAACAATTTTTGGGGTCTACATTTTCATCCCAATTGGGAAACGGCCGAACTGTAGCATTTTTCCAATCGTCCTTCTTTGCGGTCGCCAGCGTGACTGGAATTCCCGGTTTGTATAAAGGTATAGCGAAATACATGTCTTCTTTATATATTTTCAGGCCCTTAATTTCTCCGTTTTCCGGAATATATTTTCTAGTTTTCAGGGCGTTCTGGTAAGCTTCCCTACATGGCCAGGTGAAATTTAGGATTCTCCATTTATATTTCAAGACGAAACTCTGATTCTTCTCACAATGAATATATACAAATGAAAAAATTATCAAGAAAATTAACGGCGTCATGACAAAATGAAATAAACACCGATATGCCTCGAAAGGGCAGAAGTAAATTCACTCAGGCATTCCAGTTATTCGGAGATTCACGTAGTATTTTGTATAGTTAGTAGCAAATATTTGAAACCTTTCCTTATCTTGAACCTTGCGTCACCATCACGGACATGGTCGAACATTGTTGATTTTTCTTCGAACAAATAGCAAATGTTTGAAGGTTCATAAATTCCATAAATATTTTCCATTTTAACTAGGCTACTACTTCTTTCAGCGGAGTTATTAAAAATCTACATAAATACTCTGTAGGAAATAAGTACCGTCAAACTGGGTGAAGTGGATATAGCGGGGTGAAGTGGATGAACCGTGTTTTTCCGCATATTTTATAGCGTAACTCATAGACAAGACCCTAAATTACCGCGAAAAAAACTCTGCGTCTACTGTTACCACCTAAGATTGCTAACTCGTTCCTTGGATACAATTCTGTATGGTTAGTTTCCTCACAAAAAAAAGTTCGTACTCTCTCGAATAAACAGTTTTTCAATTGTTCAACTTTATATATTTGGCAATAACTACGATAGTTATTCTCATCTTAACTTTTACAAGTTACGTATAATTTAGTTGGAATGATATTCCCCATTTTGAAATCAAATGTACCACAACAGTTCTTTAGGAAAATATTTGTTACATCACTCAAAAGTGAGGGGTGAAGTCGATCACCAATGATTTAGTCATGTTTGACCATGTTGCGTAAAAATACCCTTTTAGTATATCCGCATGCAGAGGATATAGCTCTTGTGAAAAGGCACCAAATAATTCGCAAAATCCACCTGAAGCAAGTTACACGTGGCCGGCACGACACATCTTTACTCTGGAAGCCAAAGAAGTTTTTTTTTGGTGTAGCAGGGGGAAAATCTGCAAATCAGACGAACCACCCTCTCCTGAGAGGGAACAAGTGTGGGGTTTCTCACTCTCTTGAGCTCGAGACTCACTAAAAACCCTTAACTGCTTCTTCATAGGTTCCGGGCATTTTGCCTATTAACCCGTTGACTCTTACGGTTTCTGGACTCTCACACGATCATAGTCGTGTTGATAGTTGTGTGCTGCCTATAGCTTTTATAGGTTAAGCTCTTCTTTGGTTACATTTAAATACTTAACTGATCTGTCGGTCTTCGGTGGTAGGTTCTTGACCTTCTAGCTTCTTCCGTTGGATCGTAGTCGACTAATCTTCGTAGTTCCTCATTTGGATGTTGTTTGGCTTTGTCGAATATCCTTTCCGCCTTTCTCTTCATAAATTCTGTAACTGGTTCCCATTCCAAGTCCTTGTAGATTTGTTTGTTCCTAACAAACCAGGGTACATCCATCGCCATTCTAAGGAGTTTATTCTCAGTGGCCTGTATTCTCTTGATGTGGGTCTTGGTTGCGAAGCCCCATGCCGCCGATCCATAAGTGAGTTGTGGTCGCGCGATAGTTTTAATCATCGTCAACTTGATGTTCTTATTCATATGACTTCTTCTGCCTATGAGTGGATAAAGTTTACTCATTGCGGCTTTTGTTTTATCAACAGCACATTTGATGTGGTTTTTCCATGTAAGTCCTATGTCAAGCTTCACTCCTAGGTATGTTGCTTCATTTTTCCATTCAACCTCTTCTCCATCAACTTCAAGGTTTTCTTCCATCCTCAATCTTCTCTTTTGCAGTAATATTGCTTAAGTCTTTCTTCCATTGATTTGGATTTTCCATTTGATGCACCATTTGAGTAATTCATCTATGGCTTCCTGCAGTCTCTGGTGTATGATCTCTGGGCGTCGATGTCTGAACGCTATTCCCGTGTCATCTGCGTACAAGGTGAGCATATTTCTAGCATTCTTCTGGATATCATAAACGCATATTACGTAAAGCAGAGGTCCAAGTACCGATCCTTGAGGCACTCCCGCTTCCAATTGTCTGGTTTGAGAGGTTGCTCCATCTATCTTCACATAAAAGTTTCTATTCCTCAGATAGTTCCTTATAATCTTGCATAGCTTGGTCGAATATCCTGCTTTTTTCATCTTGTTGATTAGGCCTTCGTGCCATACACTATCAAAAGCTCTCTTGATATCCATCAGAACTAATCCTGTGGCCTGTTTGGTCTGCATTCCTTCGGTGACGTATTCTATGAGCCGTAGCAATTGGAGTTCAGTCGAATGTTCTCGTCGAAATCCAAATTGTTCGGGTGGAATTATCTTCAACATTTCTGTTTCCTCATTCAGCCTTTTAGCGATAACCCTCTCGACGATTTTTCCTAGTGCTGATAGTAGGCTGATCGGTCTATAATTTTGAGGAAATTTCCGTTCCTTTCCAGGCTTGTTGAAAACTATCATTTGTGCAGTTTTCCATCTCTTTGGGTAGTATGGGGTCCTCATCACTCCGTTTGTAATATTCGTCAAGGCTGCTATTCCTTTTCTAGGCAATTTCTTCAACATATAATTCGTTATCCTATCTTCTCCCGGCGCTTTCCTATTTTTCAATTTCATTATGATCTCTTTGATTTCTGTTGGTGAAGCCGGTTTTGGAATGATTTCGGTTTCCGGTGGTTCCTTCATCAGTTCTTCGTTTGCCTCCACTCCTTCTTCTAGATCTTCATTGTCATCATCATTTCTGTAGTTTATTCTGGCTTTTCTCTCAATTGAGTCGGCAAGTGCTTCGGCTTTTTCAACTCTCTTTTCAAGCCAAAGAAGAGAGAATTGAATCTCTACCTATATGAAGACTGACTAGAGTATAGAGTACATTCATATACCTTCATTCAGGGGCGCAGCCAATATTTTGTTTGGGGGGGGGGCTTCACACCGAACGATCGTGCAATGTTTGTACTAAAAAAAAATTTGAATTGTTGGTATCTTTGAGGGGGGGAGTTGACCACTCCTCTAGCTGCGCCAGTGCCTTCATTCAAAAGACTGTTTTAATGTTCGTTAGAAATTCAGTTCACCTCGAGACGTTGTAGCAGGTAGATGTGTTGAATGATACCAGTGCGATACGTCATCTCTCGTGTTGTAAAAGAGAAAGTCGAAGTGAAAGTGTACACTAGCGATGCAGTGCGATACGTCATCTCTCGTGTTGTAAAAGAGAAAGTCGAAGTGAAAGTTGACACTAGCGAAGCTACGGAATTTTTGATTCCGTCTACGAAACTTCCGAAGTTTTTTGTAAGTTCTATAAGTGTATGCGTTATAGAGCGGAAATTCGTTCAAATTCAGTGTGTTCAGTGTAGAGTCCAGATCACCTCCAAGATCGCTGGTTCCACGGATATCACTGGTGAGTCGATTTATTTTTCTCATAGTATAGAAAATATATAACTTAGCCATTTTTCTTTTGTCTTGAAAAATTTTATTTCCAATTTCTTTGAGTAGCAAAGTAATTATTAATTAGATTCTAAAATGTCTGACCATTCGGACTGCGATTCCGTAATGGAAGAAGACGCGCCAGAAATCGCTAATGTCGTGTCCGAACACGATATTTTGAGAGAGGAGAACGCAAGTTTGAAAGCGAGGGTGAATGAGTTAGATAGATGCGTATCTAGCTTAGTTGCTGAGATTAAAAATCTCAGGGAGAGGCTCGAGTTGCAGGAGGGAAATAAGGAAAGTTACTCCAAAGCACTCAAGAAGAACATTATTTTGAAAAATGTCCAAGAAGTGAACTTACCGGTTCAAAAACAGAAGATGGAGGTGGTCAAAACCCCTCAAACCAAAATTTCCCCACCCGCCAAAAGAGTGAGAAAGGATAGCTCCTCGTCAAATGAAGATACAAACAAGAAAAGAGTCTTGGAAACCCCAGACCAAGAGAAAACCACTCCAGTGGAGAGAAAAGAAAAAATCCCCCCTGTGACCCTGAGAGGTACGTCCGAATGGACTTCAATTTCGAACGCGTTAATGCGAAACGGTATTAAATACCAAAGAGCGACGACAGTAAAGGACGGTATAAGAATCGTCCCACAAAGCGCCGATGATCATAGAAGGATGACGGACTTCCTTCATAAAATAAATAGGGAGTTTTACACTCTTCAACGGGAGGAAGAAAAGAAAATATACGCGGTAGTGAGATACCTACCGCTGGATGCAGATATCCCGACGATCCTTGACGACCTCAAGGATCAAGGGATCGTCGATGCTGAGGTCATAAGGATGACCTCAAATAAAACAAAACAGCCGATGCCCTTATTGCTGGTTAAAACCCAGAATAAGGATATCTTCGAGGTGAAAAGGCTCTACAACATGAACTGTGTTGTTGAACCTAAGAGAAGGACGATTGGGCCGGGACAATGTTACCGCTGTCAGCGATATGGACATGCCCAAAGTAAGTGCACTTTTCCATGGAGGTGCGTGAAATGCTCCGGTAATCACAGCTCCAAGGAGTGTACGCTTACCAGGGAGAACGAGGAGCGAAATGCCTCTTGTGTTCTCTGCGGAGAGCAAGGACATCCAGCCAGCTACAAGGGATGTAGCGAATGG
The DNA here is from genome assembly GCF_907165205.1 of Coccinella septempunctata. Taxonomy (NCBI): domain Eukaryota; kingdom Metazoa; phylum Arthropoda; class Insecta; order Coleoptera; family Coccinellidae; genus Coccinella; species Coccinella septempunctata. The sequence continues at coordinate 48,472,352 of NC_058189.1, read as the reverse complement.
AAATTGGTCACTAAAAAGACCAAGAGATCGCCAAGATCGAACCAGACCAGCTCGAGGCCAACACAAAATACACCGAGGCCATCCCAAAACTCTTCGGAAGTGAAGAAACCCCAGGAAACTGCAACCAAAGCAGTCAAAGAGACGAAGAAACCAGAGAAAAAGACGGAAAAGGCAAAAACCGTCAAAAAAGCCGAAACCAGAAAAGGAATTTCTGGAATCACTGAGGAACTGGATAAGTTCACGAAAAACCTCCTCAGCACGATGATGCAGAATCTGGAGAAAGAGATTGAAAAGAAGATGCAGCAAATTATTAAGAATATTTAATGGCTGATACGACGATAAAGAACAATCTCATAATCGTCTCTTGGAACGTCGAAGGATTGAGAGCCCGCAGACCAGAATTCGAAGAATTGATTGAAGAGAAGAAACCGGATGTCATAGCTCTCCAAGAAACAAGACTTAACCCCAACGTTCGGATAGCATTTCCCAATTACGATATCTACAGAAATGATAGACCTAACAGCACAGGTGGCGTTGCTATACTGGCTAGAAGGAATATGGATCACCATTTCGACCAAATATTCAATGGTCAAGAAGTAGAAGCAATATCGATTATTGTGAATACCAATCGAGGACAAGTGAAGATTATTTCGACTTATAAATCACCGGATAAGGACATGCTGGAAGAGGATCTAAAAATGCTACTAGTAGGAAGACACCCGAAAATCATAATTGGTGATCTTAACTGCAAATCGCAGGAATGGAACAGTAGGGTGGAAAATACCAATGGGAGAAGACTGAAGATTTATGCTGAAAAACTTAATGCAGTTGTGATAGGACCTGATATACCGACCTACATACCAAGAGTAAATGGACTACCCGATGTACTGGACATTGTCGTAATGAAAGACATCACTGAAGAAATCAGCATTGATACAATAGAAGACGGAACTTCAGACCACAATCCCATAGAATTCATAGTGGGACATGGCCCAAGAAACGAAGAAGAGACACAAACCAAGGATCGCACAGACTGGGAGAAATATAAGAATTTACTTCAGGAGAAAATCACGGAAATTCCCCAAATAAACACCCGGGATGAATTAGATGAAGCAGTTGAAAAATTGGAAAATCAAATAAAAGAAGCCTATGAAGAAAGCACCAAGAGAATAAGGAAACCAATTCCGAAACATTCACATGGAGATACGCCAAGGGATATAAAGGAACTTATAAAAAAGAACAGAAGACTCAGGAAAATCTACAGAACAACAAAAAGAGAAGAAGACAAGAAGAAACTGAATAAGCATAGTCAGATATTGAAAAATGCTTTAACAGAACTGCGTAATAACAGATGGCACCAGAGATTAAGGGAACTGAATACAATAGATCACTCGGCTTGGAAAATGCAAAAACGCTTACGACGAGAACGGACAGTTATACCTCCACTGCATGGAGCAAACGGAATGGTATATACGAGACTTGAAAAAGCCGAAGCACTTGCCGACTCAATTGAGAGAGAAGCCAGAATAAATTACAGAAATGATGATGACAATGAAGATCTAGAAGAAGAAGTGGAGGCAAACGAAGAACTGATGATGGAACCACCGGAAACCGAAATCATTCCAAAACCGGCTTCACCAACAGAAATCAAAGAGATAATAATGAAACTGAAAAACCGGAAAGCACCAGGAGAAGATAGGATAACGAATTATATGCTGAAGAAGTTGCCTAGAAAAGGAATAGCAGCCTTGACGAATATAACAAACGGAGTGATGAGGACCGAATACTACCCAAAGAGATGGAAAACTGCAGAAATGATAGTTTTCAACAAGCCTGGAAAGGAACGGAAATTTCCTCAAAATTATAGACCAATCAGCCTATTATCAGCACTAGGAAAAGTCGTCGAGAGGGTTATCGCCAAAAGGCTGAATGAGGAAACAGAAATGTTGAAGATAATTCCACCCGAACAATTTGGATTTCGACGAGAACACTCGACTGAACTCCAATTACTACGGCTCATAGAATACGTCACCGAAGGAATGCAGACCAAACAGGCCACAGGATTAGTTCTGATGGATATCGAGAGAGCTTTTGATAGAGTATGGCACGAAGGCCTAATCTACAAGATGAAAAAAGCAGGATATTCGACCAAGCTATGCAAGATTATAAGGAACTATCTGAGGAATAGAAACTTTTATGTGAAAATAGATGGAGCAACCTCTCAAATCAGACAATTAGAAGCGGGAGTGCCTCAAGGATCGGTACTTGGACCTCTGCTTTATGTAATATACGTCTATGATATCCCGAAGAATGCTAGAAATATGCTCACATTGTACGCAGATGACACAGGAATAGCGTTCAGACATCGACGCCCAGAGATCATACACCGGAGACTGCAGGAAGCCATAGATGAATTACTCAAATGGTGCATCAAATGGAAAATCCAAATCAATGGAAGAAAGACTCAAGCAATATTACTGCAAAAGAGAAGATTGAGGATGGAAGAAAACCTTGAAGTTGATGGAGAAGAGGTTGAATGGAAAAATGAAGCAACATACCTAGGAGTGACGCTTGACAGAGGACTTACATGGAAAAACCACATCAAATGTGCAGTTGATAAAACAAAAGCCGCAATGAGTAAACTTTATCCACTCATAGGCAGAAGAAGTCATATGAATAAGAACATCAAGTTGACGATGATTAAAACAATTGCGCGACCACAACTCACATATGGATCGGCGGCATGGGGCTTCGCAGCCAAGACCCACATCAAGAAAATACAGGCCACTGAGAATAAACTCCTTAGAATGGCGATGGACGTACCCTGGTTTGTTAGGAACAAACAAATCTACAAGGACTTGGAATGGGAACCAGTTACAGAATTTATGAAGAGAAAGGCGGAAAGGATATTCGACAAAGCCAAACAACATCCAAATGAGGAACTACGAAGATTAGTCGACTACGATCCAACGGAAGAAGCTAGAAGGTCAAGAACCTACTACCGAAGACCCAAAGATCAGGTAAGGATTTAAATGTAACCAAAGAAGAGCTTAACCTATAAAAGCTATAGGCAGCATACAAATATCAACACGACTATGATCGTGTGAGAGTCCAGAAACCATAAGAGTCAACTGGTTAATAGGCAAAATGCCCGGAACCTATGAAGAAGCAGTTAAGGGTTTTTAGTGGGTCTCGAGCTCGGAGAGTGAGAATCCCCACACTGTTCCCCCTCAGGAGAGGGTGTGTTCGTCTGTTTGCAGATTTTCCCCCTGCTACACCAAAAAAAAAAAAAAAAAAAAAAAAAAAAAGTTAGAAATTTATTTTCGTTGTTAATTGTATTTTGTATCGAAACAAAACATGTTTTGTTTTACACACAAGGAATAAAGATTTTTCTATTTTTTCAAGGCTTCTTGTTCTGATTTCACAGCACATGTTCCTGTTGGTCTTCGGACTCAAAATAGATTTTTTTTTCATTTCATCTGATTCACTTCCACCCTCGTATAGTTAAAGTGAATATCCATTGATTTTTAAAATGTGATCCACTTCACCCCAAAGTACGGGGTGAAGTGGATCGCACTTCAACCAAAAAAATTTCAAAAACTGTGTAGCCAAGAATTTTGGTGAATAGGCCAATCGATAGCAAAAAGATCATAGAATCTATATTATGAACGCCAGACCGTTCACACTGATATTTTGAATCTTATTCCTAAAAAAAACCTCGATTTTTGATCCACTTCACCCCGTTTGACGGTACATTGTTATAAAAATTCCCTGGCTTCTTGCCCACATTTAAGCATGCTTTCAGATATTCATCAGAAAAAGAAGGCAGACGATCTGAATAATTATTACCTATCATAGCTATTGATTAGATAATAAATTATTCAATTTATGAGAAGTAGAAAGTGCAATAAAATCTGTTGAGGAAAGTGAGAGTGAACAAGATATATTATATTTAATTTCCACTGAATAATTAAGTGTGATTGCGAAATAGATCGATATTAACGAAAATTAACTTCTTCTCTGATTTTCCAGTCTGTAGAATCCTAATAACCAATTTCATTTCGATTAGGGTAATTAGAAATAAGACAAAAACAAAGGTTATTTCATCTATTGGAAGAAATCAAAAAAGGGATGTGGTTTTTTTTATGCAAGAAAGTTTGTATTGATGAAAGTCAATGGCGAGATGTCCTAGCGACTATACAGGGTGAGTCTTTGACTCGTACAAATATTTTAATAGTAGATACAGGTTGTTGAAAAGCCATAAAAATAGTTATTTTTTTTCTCACAAAAGGTTTTATAGAATGAAATGAATTGCGGAATAAAGTTTTTCGATCGATGAATCCTTTTTGAACACAATATATCACCCACGTCTTCCAGTTTTCTCATTATGACCATTACGTACCATGAAAATACCGAAAATTCAAAGAATCCAACCCTTGAAACTAAGTTGGGCGCTATCTGCTGAATAGTTGAATGTTTTGTAAAATAAAAGTATTCCTCATATTTTCTCGTTTAATGCGCAGTTTTCGAGTAATTTGACGTTCAAAAAGTATCTGTGAAATTTGAAAAATTGGGTACTTTGGCTGAATACAACTCTGTTCAAAAGATCCGCAGATGTGCGGTGTCACAGATTAAGGTAGTTATTCTGAAGGTAATTCTGTTTTTCCAGGGGTGGCACAGCTCATTATGAAAACTTAAAATGGCTCTATATTTTTATCAGGCTGAATCGGAAAAAATGGTATAGGAAAAAAGTGTTTCTTTTGGCCTCAAGAATATTAAAATATTCGTACAAGTCAAAGACTCACCCTGTATAGTATTCTCAATTCGCACTCCAAACATTATTTCTATAATTCTTAAATATTCTAATATTAATGTTTGAAATTTCGAAATGGATTTTTATTCATTTCTCATAAGTACCTACATTAGTTATTATTTTATTGATATAAAGAGTATGAAGCTTTCGATTATCTTTACATTAGTATTGGGGGTTTATATGAGCTATAAAACATATTGATCTTACATTATCACTAATTTATTCGTGAAGTGGAAGAATGATCACAATCAGTTTTTCTGGATTATAAATTTTCCCTCATTCTGTCATTAAAAACGAAGAATATCGTCTTCATTCCTATGAAATCTATGAAATTATATGAAAAGGATTTCAGGAAAATTTCATCATTTAATGATAAAACTAAAGCAAAAATATGATAAAGTATAAAGGTTGAGTATGAAGAGAAGTAGGTTGTTTTCGTTTTTTACGATCAAATTTCCGGATAGAAAAATAGCAACACATTAAAACTGAAAACATTTTGAACTAAAAAAGTGTCTTTTTCATCTGTATTCGGTTATACCAAATTTCATTGTTCAATATTGATTAAGGAAAGGAAAAACTCATTCTCCAAACTTTAAAGGATTGCAAGTAGGAGGAAAAAGACAAAGACAAAAACTTTTATCAAAGAAACTGTTTCAGTTTTGGTGAAAACTCCCGTAGTCTAAACATTCCAAAAACACCCTATTTATTATGTTAACATATTTTACCCTCATTCAGGAGTAATATATCAATAATATAATATTCAGAAACGAATGATTCCCATTCAGAAATTTTGAATTCAAATTATTATTTTTTTTTAAGTTTGAGTTATTTTTCATTCAATTGAACAGTATTATTCATATGAATTTTTATATGTATTATTGGATTATAGTTATCTTCCAATGTTAATTGAGACTGGCCTCTTTTTGATGGCTTCTACAGTTAATACTGTATTTATCTATATCTATTTTATGAATATTCTTATAATTATCCACAGTTCACAGTCTTTATATTCAGTTTGCCATGATTATCTATCTATTCTATTCAATACATATAGCTCTTGGTACCAGTAAAATACCGAAAAATCCTGAACTTCACTTCACCAGTAATAACCACTTCCGTTTTCGGATCGATAAACTGATTTATATTGTTCGATATCACGTACAAATATCCTTCTTCATCCATTGCGAAGGTGTCTGGCCAAATCATGGTCCTCTTATTCTTATAAATTATCTCCGACGTGGCTATGGGTGTGTTAATATTCCACCTTCCGATACCATTCAAGGGTAGAAGGGTGTAGTATAGATTTCCTTTGGTATCTATCATCAAACCGTCGCTCTGGGCCTCCTTTTTCCCAATTAAAACAACGCTTCTGCGCCACTGGTCCGTCTTTGATAACGACTCATTTTTCAAAATGCTTGTGTCGATCGCATAGAGGTTATATCCAGTTAAGGCAGAGAAGAAGAGTCTTTTATTTTTATTGGAGTGAGCAGGGGATAAAGCAATGCCATCTATCGGAGCTAAAGCTTTGGTAACAATTCCGTTAACCACGAAGTCCGCTGCTTGGAGTTCGGCAAACATTCTTGGATCCCTAAGTTTCCAAGATCTGTCTTTCTTCAGCGAGTATACTATCAAACCAGGATCAACCGGACTATTATCAGTAATGTAAGCAAAACCACCTCCAACATCGTCAATAACTAAATCATTCAAGAACCCACCTCTGGATAAGGCTATTTCGTCCGGAAACACATAGCTGTGTACCCTTCTGCCACGATCCTTAAGGTCAAGGATGAGGAGTTTAGCTGGGCAGTCAGTTTCTTCGTTCATTCTTACACCGTCGATCACCCACATGTAACCCTGCCGGTCGATCTCCATGCTTTGGACGCTTTGCAAGGCTTCGCAGTCTTTGTTGATGTTTAGCTCCCAGTTCGGAAAGGGCCTCAATCTCTCGTTGCTCCTTGTACCCTCATCGATCATGGAGACGTAGGCCAAGGTCACAGGAATCCCTGGGCGGAACCTAGGCACTGACAGGAAGATTTTGCCTCCGTAGATCTTGATGCCGGTAGGCGCGTTATTCTCTGGGATGTACTGGAAGTTGCTGAGTGCGTAATTGTAAGTCCAGAAAGTCGGCCAGGTGTAATTCAGGTACTGCCACTCGTGTATCACTTCGAAGTCTCGTTTTACCGGCGTTTTGGCAACTAGAACCTGGTCGCCGTCTGGGAACGCGCAATAATTCAGTAATAGGAAACTGAAATAGTTGCAAACTTTTCTCATCGTCACTTCTTCAACTGAACACTCGATACTGGTACCTAATACGCCCTACTAGATCGTAATACATACGAGAGAAAGTTGCATTAAGATATCTCTTAGCAATTACGGTAACTGAATGATTGCCGGTTAGGGAGATATCGGACAAAAATGAAAAACGGTCAGTTAGAAACTGAGAGTTTTATACAGGTTTAGTCTTAGACTTGTACAGGTTGTACCACATTCTTTGGGAGAATCTTGGAAAATTGCAATGAACGATTTGAAAAAATATTTTTACCTCTTTAAGTCTCCTATGTTATATTATTAACGAAACTTAAAAGTATAATGTAGAGGGAGACACAAAAAAAGTTGACTAAATATAAATATTCACCCAATTTCAAGCCTAAGGTGCATACTTAATCACTTTTTCAGGCACACTCACTGGGAAATAAGGGTTTAAAATGAAAAAGATTTGAACAGATTTCAAAATAATTCAAAATCTTGGCAAAAGACAATAAATATTACCACCAAAGGAATAAAAACAGGACCGCATTTCAAAAAAATACATAAAATATATGAATTCGTCCGATTCCTATTCTCTTGTGACAAGTGTGCCATGCAGAGTAAAAATTAAATTCCTTACAAGCAATTATATACATTACAATGTTTATATACATTATAAACAATAACGAAATTTCTGTAAGAGATGTATTCCAGAGTTATGGCTATTGCAAATTTAGGCCAAATTTTCTTAAAGGCATTGATGACTTGCATTCAGCATTAGGCTATGGCCAACGACTCATGAAACACCCTGTATCTCACAAACGATTTTATCGAATGCAATGATTTTCGAAATATAAATACAGGAAAAAAAAATCAGTTCTTGGTGACTTTGACGCCGACATGTGATATTATTTGGCGAATAGGATAAGTAGGTTCATCCTATACAGTTTATGCAGATATCGAAAAAATCATGAAATTCACATTACCTACAGGGTCAAACTATCCGAATTTCTGGAATACGGTCCTGCAAATCCAATGACATTTTTTGATAGCAGAATTTTTGAAACTTCGGAGATCTGTTTTGATTCCAAATACCAGATAAATCGGTGATTTGGTTAAGGAGATATAGCGGTTTTAGTTTCCATTCAAATTTGAAAAACCCTGTTCACTATTGTGATGGTAAACATCGATGTTTCACAACTGAAAACGTGTCTGTCATATCGATGTACAATTATTTAAATCCCTTTCTGACAGCACTTATATTTTTGTTTCAACTTGCATGTGAATAAAAACTTGCATAATTAATTATTCTGTATGCTATACATATATGTATAAATATTGAAATTTGCCATGAATTAAAAATGAAAGGCATGTTCACCTAATACATCAAGGTGCTTTATTTTTTGCCTAACTTCATATACATTTATGTAATTTTTAGAGAATAACCAGATATGGTTAACATTCGGTAAGCTTTAATATTGACAGAGGTGGCCGAACAAAATATACAGGGTTTCCCAGGGTGGGACTGGGATGTTTACGGAGAACGGATCATTTTTGTGGAAAACCATCAATATCTCCGAAAGTATCAGGAATAGGGATAGGGAAGTACGAGACAAAAATACTCAGGTGGGCATAGAGAAGCGAAGAGAGTTTTAATAAATTGGGTGCCCCATTTGAAATAACGAAGTTTGTAGTATTTTTTCGTATAAGCGGCAACGTCGCAACATTGAAGATATTTTAGTCAGATTGATCAGTCATCTACCATGGGAAACCACGTATATAGATCTTCAATGCAAATTACAATTAACTGTAACTGTGTTCGTCTTTAGAATCCTTATGATCTCAAAGCCATTACAGTTTAAAAAGGAAATTTTTCTCCAGTATGAGTGTAAAAATGTCTGCCTTGGATTGTTTGTTCCTATATACAGGGTGTTTCTGAATTGATGCGAAAGATTTCAATGGGTGATTCTTAAGCAAAAATTGAGGGGGGTCTTTCATATATCTTTTTTTTCAACACCTTTTTCCCTCCAAGTTACAGCCCTTTAAAATTAGTTGAAAAAAATTGTTTTTATTCAATATATTCACTTTGGAAAAATTTAGGAGAATGAAATTTGGCAGATAACTGATGCTAATAAAATGGCAGTTTTTGAGTGTTTTTGTTACCCTAAAATGTATAATCACAAGGGGCTGAAAAAACAACCCCTATATTATTTTGCATCAGAACTATTTAATGTGCCTATATTTTCCTATTTAAAATGTTGATTTAAAAAGACAGTCTCAATCTGTAACTTTTTTATGTCTTGACTTTACATCATAAAGTTGTTAATATGATCACAAAAAATAAAATACTGCTCAGACTTTTTTCCCATAAATTCAGAGGTTATCATTTATTAAAAAAAAATCAAGTAAACTGCTGTCAAATGGAGTCATATGATAATTAGTTTCATTGTCCTGATTTTCTTTAATTTTCAAAGTGGATATATTAAATTGAAACAATTTTTTAAGTAATTTTAAAGTGCTGTAACTTGGAGGGAAAAGGGTATTGAACATTGAATTTTTCAATATTTAACGAAATACCGACCTAACTGTATTTGAACTCACAAAGAAATATCTTTTTAGTGTGGGGAAAAATGATTTTTCTCACCTGTATGGTATAAAGATATTATTCGCGATAGGAGAGTAATGAGAGTATGTTTGAGAAATAAGTATTACCATAGTTCTGTTATAGTATCTACCTGTTACCTTCATTGTTTTGGCCTTGAAAAACAAGTAGTAGGTACCTAACTTGGCGTTTTTTAGGACATCAATTTCCACATACTTATGGGTATTCTAATTAGCATGATATCCCACCAAATTTATTCATCATTAAAATGAATCTTATTTTCATCAATGTATAAATCATGGAAATTTAGCCTCATATCTATTTTAATCCGCTTTGAGGAAATGTTCTTCCCAGTATCTCCTCTTGCGCCATATTCCATAGAATTTGCACTAGACTTAAATAAACACAAAGAGACAGTTCAAGTCAATTCGTACTTCTTCCAAAGTTCAACATTGACGAATCCGAACATTCATCTGTAACAGGTCTGCAGAGGTGGATCTCAGTCCGTCTCAAATCGGTCTTCGCCCTCCAAGCAATCTTTATCCCCCCTTTCTTTCCCTTCATCGTCTCCAAATTAGTTTCATGGGGATGACCTACCCTTGTGGAACCTTCAAGATACAGATCTTTGATTATCCTTGGGCGGAGTCTGTTTTAGGCCACTCCCCTGACTTGGCGTAGGATTACTTCCTGCATAGTTAGTGCACCCTCCGCTAGAGGTCTTCCTAAAACGGCATGCTTCTATTGCTTCACCACTCGTGTTTAGGTCGATATTTATATTTTTATATGTTGGAACATGCAAACTACAATAACTACGATATCTAATTTGATACCGGAGCAATTTTTTCACAGCCGACTAACAGGGTGAGTCAGAATAAAGGCTAATATACTCCGTATCTTGTATCAGCTTCATGTTGAGGACCTTGAAGTAAAAACTGAAGAGTCCCTATCAACAATATCGACGTCCTTATATCTCGACGTTTGTTTTTCTTTAGTTTTTCATAGATATCTCAGAAATCTTCAAAATCCAATTTTTCTTGAAACTTTTTACGGTCTTAGTCTCCCATCAGTATCTGATGCATACCATATGATTCAGCGTTGGAAGTTATTGTATTGTTTCATTATTTTTTTCAAGGCAAGACTGTTTCAAAATACCTAGTAGGAGATATAGTAGTTACTCATAACTACCATATCACTCAGATGAAGCATTTACCACAAACGATTTTTTTTCATTCCTCATTTTCAGATGTTGGGAGAGAAAACCCATGATAATTTTCAAGAAAAATCCAAATACCTCCCAAAATAATCGACCATAACAATTAGAGGGAGCATCCACGGGTTTGGCAGTGGTACTGGATGAAGTTTATAACTTATTATAACTTTTAAGCTTAGTATCGATGATCCCAAATCAGACATATACCTATACTTCATTCACTTTTATTTTAGCAGTCGGTTGGCCATGGAAATTTGACACATTTCAATCTGTATAGTACGAAAATGTGGGGTTATGACGCTTGTCAAAACATTTTTGGGTTTTAAATCAACGCTTTGATGCCCGTTCTACGTGAAAGTTTCTGTTATTACGTATTTTATCACAATGTCAAATCTCTTCAGAAAATATGTGACGAACATAATTGAAGTTTATACAAACTGATTGAAGGCATACCAAATCTAGTTATTTGCACGGAAAATACAAGAGATCAGTATAATATCATAATATGCACTAGGTCGAGGAGAGTTAATGTTCGTTATCTTCTGTTAAAATACGTTACATCAGTTGTAGATTTCAAAAATATTAACCCGAAGATAAAATGCATATGATGCAGTGGTTGGGAATGGGTATCTCCCGAAGGAATTAACAGATAATTACAAGAATGTTAAATTCTTCAACAAAAATCATCTTACAGCAATATAAGTACATGGAATTGAAGGAAGTTTCAAGTCAAGATGAACTTTAAAAAGAAATTTCACATGAATAAACAATTGACAGGACAACTGGCGCGTATTTGTGGCTGTTCATCTTAATACATTGATGTAATAATAATAATTAGGTATTTATTGGTACCTTAAGACATTTACAATAAATAGGACAAGTCAAATGAAAAATAGAAAAATCAATTTTCGGCAACTTATTCTACGATGAGATTCATCGAAAATCCTGTAGTAAACTTTTCGCATTAATTCACTCAAACATAAAATTCTCAAATGCCATCACTTTTTTGGGTCTCCCAATAGGGGGAAATTCTTTGTCATCCTCTTCATTCACAATATTTGTGATTATGGAAATATTCAGCTGAAATATAAGTGGTTTAGATTCAGATGAAACATTATATAAATTCTCTTACATTGAATATGTTCGCTACCGTCTGACGTATTGTGGATTTTAGAATACCAGTGTATAACTATTTGAATGAGCGGACCTGAATTCTAAATAGCACTTTCTGAAACCCTGTCTCTTTTTTCAATCACTTTCCGCAATTTCGTAAGAAAAATTGATATTAGTTGTGGCAACGGCATTATGACATCAACGACATTTCATGAGTGCCAACCTTACTCCGTTCTAGTTACAAAAACTTGAGAAAATTATTTCATGGCCAACCGACTGCTAAAATAAATATGAATGGAGTATAGTACATACGAATCATAATGTGGACAAAATGTTACATACCACTGTTACACTGTGTTAACGAAATAGAAAAATTCTAATCCCAAATATACCTAATTACCATGGTTGAATAAATACATACACCTTTAATCTATGTGAATATTTTTTGACAGGTATTTTGAAAGAAACGCTTCTAAAGGGGGTATATTTTTATGAATATACCTACGTTGAGCAACTTTTTAACCCGAAATCAACAAACAAAAATCTACCTAATTATTTTGACCCATCCTGTATAAGGATTTAAAACAGTCTTCATGAAGAAGGCGATCATGCAGAGGAAATATACCCCAACAAATGTGAAAGATTTTAAAAATAAATCAATAATATCCAATAAATTGATAAAGTTTTGCAGGGTAGTTTTTGATCCTCACTAATTTACAAATTCAGATTTGTGAATCTTTTCAAAGCTATTTCTGCTGAATAGTTATAAAAAAAGGAATTCTCCTTCAAATTTTCAGTTATTGAAAATACACATGGAAAAATCGTCAAGAAAAAATAATTAATGAGAATTAATGTTCAAACGATAGCTAATTTTTAAAAGGCTCTATTACAAATTAGAAAGTTATCATAAATATATCACATTGTTTGAAAAAATTTATACATATTTATTTTAGTAGTTTAGCTGTAGGTATATTATACAGTCAAAGACTCACCCTGATTATAGTTTTTCATTTATTTTATGAATCTTTTTCGTACACGAGATATACCTCCGTCTTCCAGTTTTCTCATTATGACCATTACGTACCATAAAAATACCAAAAATTCAAAGATCCCAACTCTTGAGAGTAAGAATTGAAGAACATGTTTCACAGGATGGTTTGAGCTGATGCAAAAATAAATTATCTTCATAAGAAGGAGCATATTTTCAAAGATTTTAAATAATTATCTTTTCAAACTGTGTTGTGTTTTGTTTTACCATATGTTCAGCGAAATCAGTCAAGTCCTTATATTTCAATGTTTTGCAATTATTCAGTTTGGGAATCATCAATAATTTTTTAGTTATTTTTAAAAAATTGATCTTTATTGATGCATGTCAAAAAATGAATTGTTTGGATATTTGTTAATCTCAATTTTGTCGGATGAATTTTTCTGGTATGCAGTTGAAACAAGAAGGTTGAGTTAAATCTACACTGGTTTTTCAACAGATTATGCAATTTTCACAAAAATGTGTTGAAGGTAAAATAGTGAAGGTTTCCCTTCACCCACCTGAAGATGCTATTGTGATAGCGAAACACGGTTTGTGAAAATCGTATAATGTGTTTTAAGTTCAATTATGTATTTTCATCAAGTATCGACCACATAAATCCAATAATTTTTCATTTTCGTCTTAGTATATAATATATTATATTCTTTTTAGTAATTTGGCAAAAGGAAATCATCTGGGGAAAAGTCCCATTTTCTATTTGATCAGCTTCAAAATGCTGTAGATCGGAAGAGATATTACACTAAATTACGGAGACTGTGACGACACATCATTTCGAAGTGAATAAATATTTATTCTGTCTGGAAAACAAATGAGAGGAAAGCTAGGGGCAAAATTCATTTCTTTCAACTCCCTTGGGTGTTTTTATTTTGTTTACGAGAACACCCATTACCGGTTTGAAGGTCGGAGGTGAAATTGCGCTCTGTTGAATTCTCTCTGTTGACTACGTCTACGTTGAACTATAAGAAGTGTTTTGTGTTTTGTTTCCTTTCTTCAAGTATTCATAAAAAAGCGTATTCTTTTATTATTTAGCTCAGTGTGTTCACTATAATCACCATATCACTATTATACAGGGTATCTCGGCACTACGTGACTCTTTCTCAGGTGTATAATACTTATAATGAAACATTTAGAGTCAAAATACCAATCGCTATCTACAAAAATAAGAATATACTATAGGAATTTACTCATTCGATTCATAATCTACAAGAGCACACAAAAAATCCTATTGATGATCATAATTTTATAAAATTTGAGCACTTAAATACTGGAAATTTCATTATCGTTAGAATTGATTCTTTGCAAACAAGACACAAATTGTACACAAATTACCTCTTTAAACCAATCATATAGCACTCCACTCTTGCCCTAAGATAATTCTGCACAGCGCAAATCATTACTAATCAAGATCGAGAACATATTTTTCCAAACCTCTCATAGTTGGTACCCATATTTGATTCGCCCTAGGATAATAAAGTTTGAAATACTCTGATTACTTCACTTATTTGGTTGCGTTAGCCATATAGACCGATTTTACATCGACTGGAACTCAAAATAGAAAGAAATGCTGAGTAGCATTTGCTTTCGAACGAAATATCATTTACTGCTTAGCTATTGGAATATTGATCGAATCAGTGGTTATCTGTAGAAATACTTGAGCAGCATTCTTGGAAAAATCACATTCGGTTTGAATTTATTTATGCACGCACTTCGACGCATTTTCCAGAGTTTTTCCTTATAGGCAGAATATCTTGATAGCATTAAAAATAATTCATTTCAATAATGAAAGGATATTCCAATTCAAAATAAGGAAAAGAACAACTTTTATCTTGATAGCATTAAAAATAATTCATTTCAATAATGAAAGGATACTCCAATTCAAAATAAGGAAAAGAACAACTTTTTTTATCAAGAAATACCTGATACAAGATATTCGAAAATAGTGTTCTTGAACGAAGTAACTATGATAAAGGTGGAGGTTGGATTCATTCTTCGTATTTAAACAGTCGTAAATGAGTCAGTCAACATGGACAGAAATATATCGACACATATCCTAGGCGACATTCAAAAGAACAAATGGTACAAGAATGAAATGCTGACAGAAATATGTTAGGAGGAAACTCTCGTTCCCCTGATCTAATATTAGGTAATGTAAAGGGACCTATGGAAGAAATTTATGTTGACCTCTGTTGTTGCGAAAGGCGTTTAATAGTCCAGTAAACAGAGCTCTGAAATCACTTTTCTCGGAATAAGCTGCATTTTTGATATAATGATTGTAACGGTGGAATACATGGTCAAAAATGCAGGTGTCAGAATCATTATATCAAAAATGCAGCTTATTCCGAGAAAAGTGATTTCAGAGCTGTGTTTACTGGACTATAAACTGCGTTCTGCTAAGAGAAACTTTGTCGGAATTGTTACACTTATGAATGTATTCGGAAACAATTGTATTGATGGGTTCGAGGGATTTGGCACTAATGTTTACAATATAAACTGAACAAACTTCACATTTTACCACCACATGTCTACGATAGTATCTGCTTCAAGGGGTTGTAGATAAAAAAATGGAGGAAAAAAATAAGTATTAGAAGGAATAATTTCTCAAATAATTTTTTGTAAATGTAGTACTCTTACTATTATAAGGTGGGATAAATTATAAAAAAATGATATATTCAGTAAAGAGTGACTTTTATTGATGTTTAGGGGTGGAAGTTGAAATATTCGTCGATTTTCATTTTTTTCTAAATGCTCCAAAACTATGGGGTGTAGGGCAAGTAGTGTTATACATTAAAAAATCTTCTGAAACTCTATAGGGTTTTCACTCCAGTCTCTGAAACAAAATCATTTAAAAAATTGAAATAATTAAATTCTTGCACTAATTTGTCAGGAGCAAATCAGATAGAAATTGTTGCCTGACAATGAACGAAAAATGGAACTTTAAAATGATAACTTCGTAATAGTTGGGGAGGCGACGATGCTATATTGGGATTTACTCGAGCGTTGTGGAGACCTAGTGGATTTTGAAGATTAGATGGTAGAATGAAAAAAAGGTTCTATATGTATGCACTTTCAGCGATGTATGCAGGGGCTCAAAGATGTAAAAAAAATCGTCAGGTGTACATACTCGAGCGTGTCAGATTAAGATACTGTATACGCTCTACGTGTCTCTGATAATGAATTCATGCTTATCTGACAGTTTGCGCGGTGGGACTGGCCGTACGGAAGAGTTGAAAATGGTAAAAAGATTTTTGGAGGATATGTTAATTGGACCCAAAGGAAGCTACTTTTCAAGGGACTGACAATTTGGACGTGATGCAAGGTCAAAGCGGTGCTTTGAAAATGTAAAAAAAATCGTTACTTGTACATACTCTAGCGTGTCAGATTTTCATACAGATGGTCAATCTGGGTGTTGTAGACGTGTTGACCCATTAATCTGACACTAATCAGGGGGGGTTTTCTTAATCTGACACTTTGAAGATGATAAAAATCCCTTTTTTTCTTTTTCTTTCGCGATTTGGGGGTGCTGCTCAGAAAATGAACCGAACAAATTTTTTTTCCGATATCTGTAAAACGGCGCCTGGACAAATGAAAAAAAAGAGTGGACAAACATGGATCTACGATGGACAAACGACCCTGAAATTTTTGTTTCAAAATTCGCATTTGGGGGTGCCAGCTCCACATAGCTGACATAGCATATGTTGATGTTTCTCACACAAATTTTTTGATTCCATAACTTTTTTATTAGGGGTTGAAGATAAAAAAAATTTTAAAATCTTTCCCACGAAAATAATTATTGGAGGAAGATCATGAGGTATTGCTATTTTCAACCCCTGATAATAAAGTTATGAGATGGAAAAAAATTGTGTGATCAATAGAGTCATTCGGGGTAACTGTGCGCAGAGGGTAAGTGTGCGCAGTGCGTATATCTCGATTATGCAATGTATGAAAGAGGGGTTCATTTGGGTGAAGCAAGGGCGCAGAATCGCCAAGTTGGTTTTTTATAGGAGTGCACCGTGCGACGTTTCGTTAACTTTTTATTTGCAATCAATCAAATTCACTATAGTATATCCAAATCCAAGAGGCCACCGGTAAACATTGCAGCATGCAATGATCACGCGTCAAGAACGTGATAACGCAGAGGTGTAGTAATAGATTGAATTCCGAGAGCGTTATATTTTAAAACTTTTTGAGTGTTCCAGTTCCGGTGAAAAATATGTATGCTTGACTACGAGTCTCAGTAATGAACAATTAATCTAAAGTTCCCACTTTAATAAATACTATGTATATAAATGTGTAACAATATTTTTTTTGTAAAAATGACTACCCCGTAGTGTCGTCAGAAGATGCAGAACTTTCCTCTAAGTTGACGATGACTGGTGTTATATCATCCATAATATTATCCAGTTTCCACATGTCTACCTCTACTTTTTGTTTGACATGTTTCACGCACTTTCTCCATCTTTCGGAAGTAACCCGTGAGAGAGCCTCTTGAAAAAGATTTTGTACGTCAGCCATTTTAAATGTGGTGTTTTTATCTGCCACAAAATTCTTGACATCGGCCCAAATCAATTCAATAGGGTTCAGTTCGAAGTGGTAGGGAGGTAATCTAAGTACAGTAATATTTTGGGCCTTTGCGGTTTCATCCACGATGTATTTTTCAAAGTTTTCTTTGTTCTGCCTGACTATCTGCAACTATTGCGCTTTTATGAGGTCAGGGGTGAAATCAATATTTTTCTCCCTCAACCATTGTTGGATATCACTCTTTCTGAATTGTGAATTAAGAATTTTTTCCATTTTCCTTGAATGGTAAGGAGCATTATCTAAAACTACTATAGAATTTTCCTCCAATTTAGGAAGTATACCCTCGACCACTTTTCGAAGGACTGACCATCCATTTCTTCATGGTAGTCACCAGTTTTTTGGATTGGAAAGTCCAGAGTCCTCCAGTTAAAAAACCAGTGTCACTGCCAATATGACACACTATAATTCTTTGCCCTTTGCCTGGAAAAATATATTCGCTTCATTTGAAAAAGAATGTTGAAATTGTTTTCCACCAAAAAGGTACTTACATCAAGTTTCACAAAACTTTGATTGCTCGATCAACGATTTGGCATTCGATTTCACGAAGGAAATCATTGAAACTTTCATATTTCCGAATATATTGGAGGAGTAGCAGTTGAGAATCATCAAATGGGCGTGTATAGATAATTATTTGGTGCAAGAATGATATTCAGAATGCTTATGACCAACTTATCGACTGAAATCTAATTGACGTTCATCCGTCAATCGATCGTTGATTCTCTGATCAAGCTTTATGAAACCGGGGGTTAAACTCAAAATTCAAGACCTTCCCAGACGGATTTTTAATCCAGTAGATAATCCAGCAAGTAACGCTTGCCGAGAAGATGTAACTGTTTCATCGGTCCACACTTTGGATTTAGTATGACCGGCATTTACCCAAGTTTCATCCAAGCAGTAAATCTTCCTGTTTTCATCACGGAAGGTCCTAATTTTCGTGAGATAGTTTCTTCTCCAACATTTAATGTCGTCACGGTTCATAACAAAACTGTTGCGTTGGCGACGTCCATATTTGAAATTAAGTTTTTTCAATATTATAGAGAAGGTACTCTTCTTAAAATTTGGCAAGTAGAGAGTCTTCATTAACTATTTTTAATACTTTCTCTATAGTCAGGTGTTCATTTCTGAAGAAAAACTCGTGAACTTTTCGCCGTATTACATTTTTATCGAAATCTGATAAGGACTCCCATTTGGTGGTCCGATTTTGATTTGTTGCCGGCTGTGATAGAACACCGGAATTTATGTATTCGGAAATAATTCTCCTAACACTTCGAGCTCCAATGCCGAGTGTCTCAGCAACTCGGAGTTCTACGTCCTTTAAACACATTCCTGCATTTTGAATAATCTCAATTTTATAAGTATTCAAAATCATATCTTTTATCTCGGCACTGAAGTGTCGTTTCAGACGTCTCTTTTTTGGAGGACTTAAGTCAACACGCGACTCCTCAGCAGTATCAGTACTTGACATTATCTTAAATGCTTGTAACTTGAATAACTTGCTACAACTATAAACCAATTTACGAAAGAAAAAGCAATGAATGATCTCTGCAGTTCTGCACAACAATTCGCATACAATCAATGAATCAAACGTAATGCGGTTCTGCATTACTCCCACCTGCAAACATGGCGTTCCTGAAGCTTTGACCAATAAGAGGAGTACCTTAAATACGATCACGCGTTAGTCAGTTTGTTTACGCTGGCCTCTCGGATTTGGATAGACTATAGTTTTCTTATTAATGTTTAGTATCTCTGCAAATTCTGCCAGGTCCAAGTTCCGAGTCCGACAGTGCTAAACAATATTTTATTCGATCATGCGCATGTTAATCTAAATATATAATGAAAAATTTTAGGTTCTCTTAGCTGTTCAACTCTATAAGAACGTCAATTCAAATTTTGGCTTACTGCGGAAAGTGTGCGCGGGTAAGTGTGCGCATAGATTCATTATATGGGCATTAGTTCAGTGAGGAATAAATTATGATATTGTTGATTTTCTTGGTTAAGACTAGATCAATATTGTCCTATTTGTTCAGAAAAATATGAAGAGCCACCAACAGGGGAATGTATCAAGTGTTGTGTTCACCAGGAATGGTGGCACGAACAGTAATGCAGTGCTTGTAAAGGGCGCTTCTGTATTGAGAATAAACAGCATTTCTCTAATATTGTAACATTTTGATGAAATTATTTTGTAATTTGTCTTGATTGTGTGGTTCACTGAGCACTGCGTTCTCTTACCCCGTGAGGGTGCGCACACTTACCCGCAATACGGGGCATGTGAACGCACTCCGACTTTCACTATTAATTTTTTTTTGCGGAGAAAAAACGTTTTTGTTTGTTTGCTTTTTGATGTTTTTTTATAGATTAGAAAATTCTCTATCTTATGAATATGTTTTAATTTTCCTACCTTCAACATTTGAAACAGGGTATGGCTTGAAAGGCAAAAGTGCGCACAGTTGCCCCGAATGACTCTATCTACTTAGGGCTTTATATTACATGAGAATCATGTCGTGAAGTCCTTCGCATTTATTTACGGACATAATATTATTTGCGCTAAATAGCATACTTTTCGGAATATTAAAAAAAAAATGAAAAAACTACTCACTTTTGAACTCCCCTACACTACCAAATTCGACGCTCAATATGGTGGGATTTTTTGCCCAATAACATATTGAGAGTCTAGAACAATTTGGGGTTGGAGGGAAAGATCCACTTTGGATGGGGGTTAGGATATTTTTTGGAGTTTGGACTTATTGCACCGTACTAAGGGTCGTTTAAAATATTTCTTCCATTAATTTTTTTTCATGCATTTTCATGATGGCCATCGCATTCCATCCATCCAAACTGCAGCAACGAAACTCATAATGAGATTTCGTAGTACTCTTTCGCCTCCACTCATATTTCGGTATAAGGAATGCCGACTGAAGTATCACATAAACATATTTGGAATACTTCTGTATCCCCAACCCCGGTTCGACGAGCTGGGGGAGTCAATCCTAATAGGCAAAGAGCCGTATAATCGGATCCTAGGGGGCTTATTGGGATTACGCGATGCGTGATTAATTGATTCATATAACAGTAGGCCGTGTTATCATGGACCGTAATTTTGAGGTGAAAAATGTGCAGATATATCTACAACTCGCCTTTGTGTGAGGTTCCACCTGCGTGAATCAAAATTTGGCGAGTGTATAGTTCGGGTGCATTTTGTTGGCCAGAGAAGAGGAATATTCAATGGAATAATTGTTGACAGAATTCGTTCAAGTATGGGCGGAACTTGTCCTATGATAACTGAAGGTAACTCAGGGAAATTTATTCAGTAAGAATTATAGAAGTAAACAACAGAGTTTAGCCATTAATTCTTAGTTAGAGTCCCAAAATGCTGCCCTCTTGAGATATTAAAATAATTGAACGACTGCTCTAATAATGAGCTTCATAAGATTGAAGTTTTCTTGTGGTCTGAATGTGATTGTCTCTCTGAGCGAGAGCGATCTTCGACCTTTCAAAAATTATTGTGAAAAACTTGTGCTCCATATACAATAAGGAAGATATCCCAAGCTCAGTACTAAATATGATGGCATAACGTTAGCTATGTAAAGCTGGCACCCCCAAATGCGAATTTTGAAACAAAAATTTCAGGTTCGCTTGTCCATCGTAAGTCCTTGTTTGTCCAGGTACCGTTCTAGAGATATCGGAAAAGAACTTTTTTCGGTTCATTTTCTGAGCAGCACCCCCAAATTGCAAAAACTTATTTTTGATGGTACAGATCGTTTGTCCAACGTAAGTCCACTTTTGTCGACCAAATTTTTTTATTTGTCCACCCACAGAACCATAGAAATCAATCTATAAAAATTTTGGAAAGGGTGAAGTTGGCACCCCCAAATGAAAATTTGAATGAAGATAATATTTTTTGCATTCGTTCGTAACTATTTGTAACACAAAAATTTTCGTTTGTAACCTTACCTATGATGGGAAAATGACACCCCCAAAATGCGAAGTTAGCACCCACATTTTCGAAAAAGAAGATAATATTTTTTGCATTCGTTAGTAACTGTTTGTAACACAAAAATTTTCGTTTGTACCTCAAAGAAAGTGCTAGAAAAACACCTCATTCCGCTGGGTGCTAACTTCACGGGCACCTACTGTTCGATTTTTCGCGAAAAAAGAGTACAGTCCAAGGTTAGTTACTATTTGTAACACAAAATTTTTTCCTTGTAACCTAATCTCTAATGGGAAAATGACACCCTCAAAATGCGAAGTAAGCAATCACATTTTTGGAAAATCTTCATTTATTTTTTGCTTCCAATAGCACTTCGTTAGTAACTATTTGTTAGCAGTTAGCATTTCGCTGGGTGCTAGCTCAAAATCAAAGATCAATCGAATATAAAATAAAATTCATCGCGGAAATACTGGATTTCCCATATTAAACGAAGTACTTTAGTCAATATAAATTGGATGTGGAATATGTATCGATACAAATACGAAGATACTCCGAGAACAAACATCGGGTCCCAGATGAAAATTTCCATGAAAAAAAACTTGAAACGAAACAGAAATTCGTGTCACAAATATGTAGTTACAGATGGAGTTATTTTACGGAAGCAATAAACTGATTCAGAATTTTCCAAAATGTTTATACATATATGCTAATTTTGCACTTTCTGTGGTGCTATTTGATCAATTGCAGAATAGGTTACTGACGAAAAATTTTGTGTCGAACATTAAGTAACAGGGTACTATCAAAAGCGAAAGCGAAATCTAGAATGTTCCAACATATTGGTTCTTACTCACACTCTTCACTATTTCAGGGTACAATTTTTCCATTAGTGATTGGGTAGAATAGTTCAGAAAATAGTTACTAACGAAGTTCTATTGGGAACAAAAAAGAAATATGGAATTTTTAAAAAAAAGTGTGTTATCTCCGCATTTTCGGGATGGCATTATCACATTATATGTTAGGCTATGAGCAACAATTTTTGTGGTTCAAACAGTTACCAACGATGGACTCTACAACTGAATTTTATTTAGTTTTGGGTGCCTGGTGAGTTAGAACCCAGCGTAATACTCTAATTTTCTTTCATTACTTTTGGAATACAAACGAAAATTTTAGTTTTACAAAAAGTTACTAACGAGTAACTAACGGAAGGAAAGAAAATTATCTTCATTTTCGAAAAAGTCTGTGCTCACTTCGCATAGCAAAAAAATGTAGAATTAGAAAAATAAATATAGAAAAACAATTTAAAAACACTTCAAGAATTCAAAACAAATGAGTCTGACTTGATCTATCACAACTTATAACGAAACCATAAAAATTTTGATTTTTGTGACTTTGTTTCATTTATCTTTTCCGAACACTGTAGCAAATGCGAAAAAATTATAAGAGATCAAGAAGTTTTTAAATTAAACAGAAATTCCTCTTTATTACATTTGAATCACCAGTGGAGCACAATAAAAAAAAATGGATTTTCACGGGTAATTGACATGCTAAAGTATAATATATTTGTCATTTACCAAATTACCACAAATACTCTTGAAATGAAGATGGTATGAGGAAAAAGCTAACAGATACAGGCTGTTGAAAAACCATAAAATATGTTATTCTTAGTCCTATCTCACGAACGGTTCTATCGAACGAAGTGAATTTCGGAATATAGTTTTTCATTTATTTGATGAATCTTTTTCGAACGCAAGATATCACACACGTCTTCCAGTTAACTCATTATGACCATTACGGACCATAAAAATACCGAAAATTCAGAGAATCTAACTCTTGAAACTAAGTTGGACGCTATCTAATGAGTATTCCATCGTTTTGTAGAATAAAAGTATTCTTCATATTTTCTCGTATAAAGCACCGTTTTCGAGTAATTGGATGTTCAAAAATAAAAAAAATTTGTGATATTTGGAAAATTGGGTAATTTGGCTGAATACAACTCTGTTTAGAAGATCCACGGATGTGTAGTGTCACAGATTTAGCTAGTTATACTGAATGTAATTTTGTTTTTCATAGGCTGGCACAGCTCATTATGAAAAGTATAAACGACTATATCTTATGATCACCCTGTAGAATTTTATATTTTTGATATCATATCAGGTAGGGTTTTAAACATTCCAGCTATAGAGTGTGTTACAGAGTAATTGTTTCAAGAAGGGATTTGAAAGAAAATATCCTTCTAGGTAAACTTTGCAGCGTTTCATTGAAAAAAAATTAACCAAAATCTTCATCTGACTGGCGGACTGCACCTGTCAAATCTATTCGAGATTAATGCGTTCCAGTGAATTTAAATCGCGCAAATATTAATAGGGGAGCACTGACTCCGACGCGTAGAAGGTCGAACACTTGTTCATCTTGGCATTGTTAGCGCTCCAAACTGGGGTCCAGCAATGGCTGGCTGAACGTTAATAAGTATGACATAGCATGAAATTGTGATTAAAGAGTTAAAATGGGTAACAAAGGAATTACGTGCTGGATTAACACCCCCAAAACTCCTAAATGTATTCCAACAGCCTTGTCGCTCGGTCTATCTGCTTAGTACAGCCGCAGTAGAAGATTGATGAACATGTCCCGCAGGTGGTGTGGACTGCAAACAAGAAAATTAGTCTAAAAGATTTCAATCATCAATTATTGTTGGGCTTGAGTTAGAGTGTATGACCTACGCAATGAGGGGAGTCGGTTTTGTCATATTTGTGTCGATTTGAAGAAAATTTATTTAATGCGTGGTTCTGGCTGTTGCACCAAGAACAATCGTTTAAATAGACTGAATTGATTTTTGAAAAAAAATTTTCAGCAATAGTAGGGGGCGATGGGGTTATACTTCATTTCCCTTCAGCGTCCGCAATTACCCCATCGTCCCCAATATTTCATTATCAGTTCTCGTGCAAGGATAGAAAAAGCCTTTCTGTATATTTTTCATTATACCATTCTGACACACGAAAACAAAAACACGAAAAAATATAAGTAGGTATTCACTAAAAACCTTTATTCCCCAATATAGACACTGACATCATGACATCAATTGTCATGATGCAAATTGGACCGAGGAACTCTAATATAATGCCCCTTGATAATTGGTAGGTTCTTTGTTTCATGAGTATACAATTTTTTAAATGGCTGCTGTCCAGTGGTAAACAGAATAACATAGTATAATTTTCTTTGGCTATTTCTAGTAGATGTAGTGCAGTAGTACGAGAATGTATTGATATCTAGTTAGCCTAGACCAGTTCCATGCATAAAAAAAATATTGCGTTACCATAGCAACGAACAATAGCCCATTAGAAGGGCCAGTGTGAAGTTTGAGGTCAAAAAAGTAAATCAGAGTTACGCAATAAATTGAAAGAAAGAAGATGACCACCGAAATTGTGAAAATAGAAAAATTGGAGTATCGAGCCATCATCAAGTAGGTACCTGTATTTAAAAGGGTTAAGAGGTAAGCAGATTTACGAAGATATGCTTAATACCCACCCTTCGTATGCAACCGTGAACTGCAAGCTTCAAAAGAGGTATATTTTCCATTGAATATGATGACCGATCGGGAAGGCCAGTTTCTGTGTCAATCCCCGAAAATATCGATGCAGTTCATGACATGATTTTATCAGACCGTCGAATTGGGCTAAAACGGAAATCTGAAGCACTGAATATTTCATACGAATGCGTTCATCATATAGTTCAAGTCAATTTGAACATGAGAAAAATTGCTGCAAAATGGATGTTTGAATGTTGACCAAAAGCGTGCAAACGTAGAAGCATCGCGTTCGATCTGTGCTCGATTTGGAAACGATGTGTATTCTCAAACCGAATTGTTAGTATGGATGAATCTTGGGTACATTTCTACGATCCAGAAACAAAGCGACTATCGATGGAATGGCGACACTCTGGTTCTCCAAGACCTAAGAAATTTCGTGTCCAAAAATCTGCTGGAAAAGTTCTTGCTTCGGTTTTTTGGGATTGCCATGGAGTAATCATTATTGATTTTTTTGATAAGGGTAGAACGTTGTCCAAAAACTTTCGTAATTTTTCATCGATATCGATTGTTTCTGCGCCAAATTGTAAATAAATTCTTTGGTATTGAAACGAATCCCTGAAAAGTTCTCTGAAAATATTGATAGCTTATTTATAAGGGTAAAAAAAACATGTATTTATAGTCCAATATCTTAACACCCTGTAAAACATTTCGGGAAATTTGTAGAATTTATGCTCAGTTAATTACAAAGACCATCCATTTCGCCATCTTCCAGTTTTCCAAATAAAAGCCTGGAATTTTTTTTGGAAAAAAATTTAATTTGTAATGTTTTAATATTCAATAGTAGTTTGTAGTTTTTTTGTCGGTGAGTGTACATTGAATGAGATTCAAATATCACACCAATTCTTCAAGATTATAATATGATTCAGAGATTTGAAGTGCAAAAGATTTCTTAAGTATTTGTTGAAATTGTGCGCCAATTACCGGTCTTCAAGAAATCTATACAAAATGGATAGATAGTTATGTGGATGAGTACCATTTTGTGCTCTGAAAATTGTATATGCATCATAAAAAACACACCATTCGAGTGTCTTATTTTACCAGTTCAATAACTGGTAAAACATTAATATGTTCCACAAAAAAAAATCCAAGACTGCTGAAAGTTCTATAATGTCTGAATTGGTGATTGTTTTCCTTGTTCCATTATTGACTGTTATGCCTATTCAATGTAAATTCTTGGTGAATTATGATTAATCAGTCAATTGAGACCCAATTCAAAAGGGTTTCATCTTTTTAGAATTGTTTCACAACACTGTTTTCTTTAAATGGTCCCCTGAACTAAACATGTGAATATTCATCTTATATTTTTTCAAAATTTTTCTAGACTCTAGAACCACATTAGTCTAGATCTCTTTATATGTATCACCTTTGATTATTCAGGGGGGCTTTGAGTATGCAACTCAATACTCAATACTGAATACTCAAGGATATCACTCAGGAAATTTTGATCTTAACTTGTGAAATCAGGCATGTTGTCGGAGACTTAGTGAAAAGTTAATACGATTGAATCTGATTATAAGATAAACATTTAATGAATTAGTAGAACTTCTTGCTCTTTTTATAAGGTACCTCAGAAACGTGTTATTACATGAATATCGCGAAAATTTTTAATTTTACGGATGTCATCATTCGTTTGTTTTCAGCTTTAGAATAATAATTCGATAGAAAATATATAGTAAGTTCTTGATGAAAACTCTAATCGAAATCAAATGTTTTTGTGAATATCCTGTACAATTTTATCGTCCAAATTAGG
This sequence comes from Coccinella septempunctata, assembly GCF_907165205.1. Lineage (NCBI taxonomy): Eukaryota > Metazoa > Arthropoda > Insecta > Coleoptera > Coccinellidae > Coccinella > Coccinella septempunctata. The sequence continues at coordinate 48,445,483 of NC_058189.1, read as the reverse complement.
CTTATAAACATACAACAGCATCCTTCTAACGTCCAGTAGTTTTTCGATGTTTCTCATCATACCGAATAGAGGAAAACCTCAAAAACCAAAGGAACAAAAACATAAAAATATTTCAGATTTATCGTTATCCCGGATAAAACAGTGAAAATAAAGTCAATGGGATTATCTTGAGTAGTTCTCCAAATAATTTTAATAAGGTAGAATGATCCTATAAATCCAGGAAACATTCCAATGATTTACCTCAACAGATAAGGATTTTTGAGCCGTACTAGCATAAGGTTTGTATCGAAAACAAATTTTTGAATGAATCACACGAAATAAATACACGTCGAGTTTTACTTCTACAAATATTTTAACATTAGATATTGGGGTAAAAACACTTGTTTCCAAACCATTTTTTCCGATTCGGACCTGATAAAAAGGTATAGCCATTTTGAGTTTTCATAATGAGCTGTGCCACCTTTGAAGAAACAAAATTCTCTTCAGAATAACAAGCTAAATCTATGACACTACACTACATATCTGTGGATCTCTTAAACAGAGTTGCATTCAGCCAATTTAACCAATTTTCCGAATATCACAGATATTTTTTATTCTTGAACATCAAATTACTCGAAAACGCAGCAATTTACGAGAAAATATGAAGAATACTTTCATTTTGCAAAACATTCAAAAAATCATTAGTTTCCAGAGTTGGGCTCTTTGAATTTTTCGAATATTTATGGTACCTACGTATTGATCATAATAAAAAAACTGGAAGATGTGGGTGATATCTGGTGTTCAAAAAAGATTAATCAAATAAATGAAAAACCGTTTGTGAGAACTAAAAATAACATTTTTTATGGTTTTTCAACAGCCTGTTGTTTAAGCCGAATCGGAAAGATTGGTACAGAAAAAAAGTGTTTCTTTTGACCTCAAGAATCTACTGTTAAACTATGTGTAGGAGTCGAAGACTCACCCTGTATAATGTAAGAACTCTATGGGTTTTGTTTGGATCTCATTCTTTTTCATATCTTTGCTTTTATTTGTATAAGAGGTTTGACATGAGATTTTTCATATTTTTATTTGTGATAATTACATACTTGGCCATTTTTTAGAATTCATGTTAAGATGAGCGAAGTGTTCATCCCAAAGAATTGATAAAAGTTTCGGTTTTATTTTGTCTATTCTCTTAAAAATTTCAATAATTATTATTGCTTTAATTATTGTTGAAATACTTTCTTCGCTTTCTTATTGTTGGTATTTCTATCTACTAAATCTGCTTCTTTGTTTCTCACAATATCTTGGTCCACTTTTTCAGGACGAAATTTCAATTTGGTGAATTTCGGGGAAAAGTGGGTTGATTTTCCGAATATTTCACTTGGCTTTCCAGTATTTTTCAATCAAGACGTGATGAAATGAATCCAAATATTTTCTCAGCTAGGCAAACTCGACAGAACATCATCCTCGTTTTATCAGGAATAACATGGACTTTTCCACGCTCAGAGCAAGATGTCACGTGTATATCTAGAGGCAACTGGGATATTGCACGGGGGTCAGCGGAGCGAACCGCCGCGACGACGTCGTGACGCTCTTGAATAAATATTGGTCTTGACTTGGACTGGCGGACTGAATGATGAGGGAGTGTATCTATGCGATTCTATTGAATGTAGGTCCCGGATCCTGAGGGTAAAGGAGATTCGGGGAATTTGAATAACTGCAGCAAGTTTTACTAAAGATTTATTAATAAAGAAATTTATGGGGGTGATTTTTGGGCCCATTTTAAGAAGAAAACTTTATATGAACATATGTCCTAAACGTGTCTTACGTTTTGAGATACAGGATGGTATTATTTAGACAGTCAGTGGCAGTATTCAACTATAAGCAAATTTGATCTCTTCAATTTTTTTAGTCCGACTCACGGGTTACATCTAAAAAAATTAAATCTACGTATGTCTCTTCATGGTGATATTGTCATATGTATGTATTAAAGATATTGTTATGATCATACAGAGAAACGGTTTTTATTTTTTTAAGCGGAAACCGTGAATCGGATTGAAAAAAGTCAAGTGATCAACTTTGGTAAGAAATCATTGGGAATTTCAAAAATAATTTTTATTTCAGGAAAAATCTGTGGCGTACCATCAATGTCTGCCAAAATAGGTAGGTCAAATTACGTACGAACGCCACTGGTGGAAATTAAGAAAAAACTGATACATTAAAAAATGCCTCTTGATTCATAGTATACATGTATGACAAATTTCATTGAAATATTTGAAGTGATATTGTAGATATTGATAATAAATGATTTATTTTTGAAAATTTTACCATCCTGTATCTCAAAAAGTAAGACATTTAGGACATACGTTCATATGAAGTTTTTTTCTTAAAATGGGCCCAAAAATCACCCCCATAAATATTGACATTCAATTAGGAAACACCCTGTATAGTATTTAATAACATGAGAGAATGCTAACTGTTTGGCTGTTATACGAATATTTACATCAAACAACATAAAAAGAATCCTCACATACAAAGTATCTCTTGATGTCCTTGATTATACAACTGAACAAATCAATATTGGATCCATTTGAAACTATCATTGCATTGTCATAACATATAATTAATCGGAAAATCACCCTGTATGAAGGACAGTTGAAAAACTGATATGCTACTTCAAATAACACTATACAATATAATCTCATAAAATTTCATGGCACACCCACAAATTCTGAGAAAAAAAATTGTGAATACAGGCACTCGGCGAGTGAATTTTTTTAACGGCTTTATTTCAAAGGAAAACCTGTATATACAGAAGAATGTAGAGTATTATAACTGTGGGATAAAATCAATAGAGTTTGATTGCATCTTGATGAATTATCCCAGAACGAAAAAAAATGTTCGAAATGTCCTCCCTCCATCTCAATACATTTTTGTGCTCTGACAGAAAGATGATTTATTGATTTTCTTTTCATTTCCGGTTCATTCCTTAGTTCATTCCATGCTATTCTGATTTTTTTTTGAGGATGATCCCTGGAATCGATCTCCACTTTATATACCAAATCGCCAACGTAGCTCCATGAGAAAAAGTCCAACGGCATTAATCTGGAGATCTTGCAGGCCAAGAAATGATACCTCCTCGACCTATAACACGGTCTTTATAACGATCGAATTCTCGGACCTGCAACTGTAACGTCGTGTTGAAAATAAAGTCCGCCTTGATTGATATCACTCGCAGTAATTGAGGTACCTAAACGATTAGTCAAGAAGTATAAATACATTGGCGTATTCAACGGTCAACAGAAAAAAAATGAGGTCCAATCAATTGGTCATCAACAAATCAACAACACCACACCACATATCAATAAAGAATCTATTCTGCGAATGTCTTTGAGTTTTTGCATGTGGATTTTCTCGCCCAAATTTCTCATATATCTACCGTCTCTGGTGAATTGAGTCTCGTCAGTAAAAATTATTCTGGAAATTGCTCTCCTTCTCCCAACCAGCCAATTTGTAAAATGGAGTGTTGATCTAAAATCAGCAGGTTAACATAGTGCTTTTTGCGAAACACCTGTTCTTTGTTCCACCTTGATTTTTGTCATGATTTCTGATATTTCTGTTAATTTAAATTTTCGTATATTTATACGGAAATTCAAATCCTACCGTGGAAATTGGAAACCCCTCACCTCATCTATTTAGAGATTCATGTGGTACTCCTGTATACCAAATTTCATGAATTTGTCATGATTCACTTGTCGAATGGAGCATTTTTAAAATATGACCAAAAACTGAAAATAGCCATGTATCATTCAAACTATACTAACTGTGTAAAACCCATGATGTGGGGTATTTTTGGAATCGCCTGAGTTGCACCTTTCACTGTATGAAGTATGTACAGTTTACCAGGATTCACCCTCTATAAAAATTACGCATAGCATATATCTGCTGCAAAGACTGCAGGCTGAATTCCTTTAGCAAGTTCTTTGTAGGTGTAAGGAAAGGATATGAGTACATTATATTTTTTGAAAAAAAAAATTCTGAGGAATTTTTCAGCTTCAGGAGCCCATAATATTGATGCGCATTCAAAGTTTGATAGTCATAAAGAATTATACAATTCAATAGTGCTGGAATTTCTAATCACAAATCCCAGGATTTGGTGAGCTTTATTTACAACATTAATGTAATGGTCATTGAATTTCATGAAAACCTTTAGATGCAAACCAAGATCTTTACATTTGGTCTTTCTGACCAATATTTGATTGTCAGTCTAAAGTTTAATCTTCGTGTAAACTGAATAACACCACATTTTTTTTCATTCAAAATCATATGGTGATCTCGAAACCACTTCACAACTAAGTCAAGGTACTTCTGCAATCGTTCACAGTCAATAAGAGAGCGAATAATCTTGAAGAGCTTTAAGTCATCAGCAAAAATCAGGTAGGAGGAGAATCTTGGGCATTCAGGTAAGGAATTAATAAATATTAAAAAGAGTAAGGGCCCAAAGTTACTACCTTGTGGATCCCCCGCCAAGGCCGAAACAACTGTGAAATCTTGCTTCAAAATACGATTTCATAAAGGTATACAAGCATCATCCGAAAAGCCAAAATCCCTCAGCACATTCATACAGATACCGTGGTCAACTATATCCAAAGCTTATGCAGAGTCAGTTATTGTTAAATCTAATTTTACTTTTTTTTAATTTTAACCACAGTGTGCTCGAATTCGGGAGATGAGTAAATCAACCATTACGAGAGTCAAAACTTATGGAGTTATAGGGACTGCGAATATAATTGAATCTGTCAGTTGAAGAACAGTACGAGTCCAAAATTGCTATTGAAAGATAAACACAGAAAACATTGTAGTTTCTCAGACGTTGATTATTCATCGTTTAAATTAAAGCAATGGAAATTGTGGGGTCGTACAGCTGTAGTGTTTGTCTTAATGGTAGTATTGATAGTGATGATAGTAATGATAGTGGTTTCTCGCTGAATCGATAGAGGTATAAAATATGAGCATTTTGGCCACCTCAGATGACAATGGCAATTTTTGGACTTGTACTGTTCTTCAGCTGACCGATTCAATTGCAATTGCAATTTTCATACTAAAATGCGCTTAGATAAAAAACCCTTTCTCCCCGTAAATGTGGTGAGAAATGAAACTGTTACGAAATAAGCTGAAATATTTGATATTGAAGGGAATCTTGAACTGCAAAAATTGATCCTTTCCTCGAACAAAAAATCCAGTCTTCTCCAAGTTACCAAAATTTTTATCTGAAATAGAAACAAAACGAAAACAGAAAAATGTAAAATAATAAAATTAAATTCAATATACTTATCAGATTGACCAAAAATTCACAACCCAATTCAGAAAAGTTTCGAAAACTGCACGTATAGCTCTAGAACCATCCTGAAATTAACTGCTACTGCAGTCTTGGAATCGTATTTTCTGGAACATAGGACAGATTGGCAATGAGTCGGAAAGGAAGTGATATGAATTTCAAGAATTCATAACTGCAGTCTGTCTACGAATATGGGGCGGTACAATGTTTTAAAGAACTGGTAACCATTGAATAGGTGAAGATCTAATATTTCCGGTTATAATTCTTTTTTTTAGCTTTAGCTGTGCATCAATTTCATGGGCAAGAGCACTATTAATCCCAACGGGGCAACAATACCTATTCAGCAGCCGAAAAAACCAAAGCTAGGGCTGCCCTTCGAAGAGTTGTTGCATCAGCAAGCTTCCCAGGAAGTACCAGCTAGTTTATGCAGGGTATTATTCCTTCAGACGCAACTTCTCCAAATGGGCTTTCAAATTCAGCGAGGAATCCAGCCTAACTCCTAAATATTTATAGGATTGAAGTTATGTTCCGAAAAAGAATTACCGAAAACTACATTCAATTTTCTATATATGTATTTTTGATGATTATTCAAATGGAAACACGAAACCTCGATTTTATTTGGGTAAGAACACAAACGACACTCTAAAATCATATTCGAAAAAATCAGAATGACGGAATCCGAGGGCAATATCATCAGCGTATATGAATTTCTTATAGAAGAAGTACACTGAGAAAAATGATATAGTTTACATTTAATAAATATTTATTTGATCCGAATTTATTTACTATAAATTTAATAGGCCAATAATAAATAAACGTGATTTCCCTCAAAGAAATTTCAGTTATTTATAGTTAATGAGAAATTTATTAAAGCCTAATTTATTTGGTCCAAATATCGTTTATTTGATAGAAATGAATATAGTTTTGTTATCTTAGTCTAAACCTTCATTTCCCAGAAATATATAGTTTATAAATAATCAATTTATTTTTGTTAACATCAAAAAAAATTTATTTGCCAGCTATGAAATCATTCTCGACTTGTCGAATCTTGTCGACCAATAGATGGCAAGCGTCCCTATTGGTCAAGCAAAGCGTCAGTTCTAGTATTCAGTCTACTATTGAAATTTGATGCAATACAGGGAGATTTCCAGATTATTCTGAATTTTATAGATCGCTGATTTTTTTTTCTTGTGGCTTGAGAGTTTGAACAAGCTTATTAGAGCGGTTTATACAAATAATTTCTTGTCTATGGTGTTAAAAAGAGTGAGTGGAGTGAAGTGAAGTGAAAAGGGTTCAGTGAGTGTTTTTAATTATGTGTAGAACATTCTAGAGGAGGAAGGATTTCCTCATTCGAAAAAGGTTAATTTTTTGAGGATTCACTCAGACACAGGAGAAGGTTGGTTATTTTTTATGGTGCTGATGATATGTCTATGACTTATTTTGTTTTTTTTTTTGTTATTTTTTTTTCAAATTGAGTGATAATGATAATGATACATATCAAGCTTTTTCGAATTTGTCATCTGAATAATAAATAATAAATTAAAAATAAATGTATTTTCATTGGAGAGTTTTGATTAACCTTTTATTAATGAACTGAATTCAATAGGTTCATCTCTCAACAAACCTGATAATAACTATTAAGAAAGTTCATTATTACTAGCAGTGTGTAAAAGCCTTCATACCAACAACACCGCTAGAATACAGCATAATGGCTCTACAACCGACCATTTCTCAACCAACTCTGGAATAAAACAAGGCTGCGTATTAGCGCCTTTACTGTTCAATATTTTCGCCATAGCTGTATCGATAATTGCTGACATGAGCATGCCCGTAAGAGGTGTTGGGATAAGATTCAGATTTGATGGAGGCCTGTTTAACCTGAAGCGCCTCAGAGCAAAAACCCGTACCAAGTTTATCACGGAACTTCAATATGCAGACGACTGTTCACTCATCGCTAGCAGCTCAGAGGATCTACAGATAATGATGGACACCTATAAACATATATACGAAGCTTTAGGCCTTAGACTCAATATTGACAAGACCAAAATCCTGGTAAGTCCGCCAGAAAGCCTTCAAACAGATATCAGCCTGGACAATGAAACTCTAGAACAGGTCGAGCAGTTCAAATACTTGGGAACCTTCATAAATACTAGGGCTAACCTTGACGCGGAAATACACAACCGTATCAATTTGGCATCACGGGCATTCTGGAAGCTGAAGGACAGAGTGTTCCAAAATCACGACCTCAATCTGAAGACCAAGACAGCTGTTTACAGAGCAGTGGTCCTCCCAACGCTTCTTTACGGAAGCGAAAGCTGGACTCCCTACAGGCGACATATTAAACAGCTTGAACAGACGCAGCAACGTCATCTAAGACAGATAATGCACATCAGATGGTTCCACAAAGTTTCGAATGCAGAAGTCTTGCAGCGCGCGAGTTGTACAACAATTGAGACTCAAGTAACGAGGGCCCGACTCAGATGGAGCGGCCACATTCTGAGGATGCAAGACACAAGACTCCCCAAAATAGCTCTATACGGCGAACTCACTGAGGGAGCCCGAAAACCAGGAGGCCAGTATAAGCGGTTTAAGGATACACTACATCAATCCCTAAAATCAGTTAATGCTAATCATAACTGGGAACAACTAGCGTTAGACAGGTCACAATGGAGGTCTTTGGTCCACAGTTATAATGGAGAATCGAGAAGGATACAGCGGCGGCCAGATCTGGTTGGAGACTATCCATGCCCTGAGTGTGGAAGGATCTGCAGGTCACGGTTGGGTCTCTTTAGTCACAGGAGGGCACACAGTCGCAACTAGCACTAAGAAGTTACAAGTCTGTTCGAATTTTTTTTTTTTTTTTTTTCTTCTTCTTTTTGTAGATTTATTCCCGGTAACGGGATACAGCAATGAATTAATGAATGAATTACTAATAACGAAGCTTATTATATATAAACGAAAAAATCAATTTATTATTAATAAATATATTAATTATTAAGAAATATTTATTTAAGGATGTCCAATAAAGCATTTATCTCTGAGAAATAAAGATTTATTACGCCATATTCGAATAAAGCCCATATTATGTATTAATAAATATGCATTATAGTTAATAAATTGTTTTCTCAGTGTAGTTGTAGTAGAGATATCACACAGATATAAATTGAAAAGAAGAGGTGCTAAAACAGATCCGTGTGGAAGACCATTATTCGAAGTTTTGAAATTACTATACTATTATCATAAATTAAAAGACGAAACCTTCTATATAATATGTCAGTATGTTTTATAATAAGCGAACCATCCTTCACACTTAGTATGTGTATATAAGATGTCTGAAACTCTGGTGTATTCACTGATTCGATTTTGTTTTTAATTTCGTGGGGATATGGGATCAGTTTCGTTTTTCCCACTATAGGTAGCGCTGTTTAGAATTTGACAGAGCATTGTCAATTGATATTTGAAAATTATTTGAATACTTTCCTCTGACTTACGAATATGTTGTATTTATAAGCGATTATTGGCGTGTGAAAATGTATTAGTTTCGAGAAAGGGGTGCAGAACATTCATTTATTCAACATGTCGTTCAGTAAGTTCAGTTTTCTGTATGGACAATCAAGAACTACAGCTAAGAATTCGGTGTTGTTGGAATTTGAGGCAGAACCAAATCAGATGAACGAACATTCGGGACGGATATAGCTGAGTTTTATGGCAACTTCAGCAATATTTCAAAGGAACTGTATTGGAAATACCTGATGTGATGTGAGCATGTATTATGAAACTGAAATATATCAATCCAATCGACTCTTTCAATATTCTTCACGAGTAGATATAGTGAAAATTTCCTTTCCGTCAACTGAATATATTGGATATTTGACCAATCAACTGTGTTTTATTCAAATCATATTGAATTACCCTCCTCACGAATTCAATTTGTCAAACGGAAATTATCTTGAATAAGATTAGTAAATACTCCTTCGAACCCTTATTCGATAGTGTTGAAATATTGACAGATTTGTTTTTACAACAGAAATTCAACTGTAAATCACCAATTTTCCTTAACAGCTGACAAAATGGGCCAGTTCATGTTTTTCACTCGTTGATCGATATTCGATATCAACGCAAAACAAAATAAAACGAAAGAGTATCATTGGACTTCCTTTAGGCAAATGACATGGTGGCACCGCCACGAAACTGATCCCATATCCCCGATTTGCTGAAATGTTGATGCTTGCAAAAAGTGACAAGTGCACAGACCAGTGTTTTAGACATCTTAGTATGAAGTTTGATATACATATGCTGCAGATACATCCAGAAATGTTGTTCCTGTTCATTGAAATCTGCTTATGAGAGTGTTGCACCGGTAGGTACTCATATTTTTTTTGCAGAATTAATGATGAAATACATCAATGGAGGAATTTCTTTGATATCTTCAATCGAAAACTAGTTTCTGACCATTAAGTGGTAGGGTTAGACTTATAAGGAAGGTGTTAGAGAAAAATCAACACCTATACACCATTCACATTTATTTTAGCAGTCGGTTGGCCATAAAATAATTTTCTCAAGTTTTTGTAACTAGAGCGGAGTAAGGTTGGCACTCATGAAATGTCGTTCATGTCATAACGCCGTTGCCACAACTAATATCAATTTTTATTACGAAAATGCCGAAAGTGATTGAAAAAAGAGACAGTGTTTCAGGAAGTGCTATTTAGAATTCAGGTCCACTCATTCAAATAGTATATTCAATGTAAGAGAATTTATATATTGTTTCATCTGAATCTAAACGACTTATATTTCAGCTGAATATTTCGACAATCAGAATGATTGTGAATGAAGAGGACGACAAAGAATTTCCTTCTATTGGGTGACCCGAAAAAGTGGTGGCATTTGAGAATTTTATGTTTGAGTGAATTAATGCGAAAAGTTTACTGCAGGATTTTCGATGAATGTCATCGTAGAATAAGTTCCCGAAAATTGATTTTTCTATTTTTCATTTGACTTTCATTTAACATTCTTGTAATTATCTGTTAATTCTTTCGGGAGATACCCATTCCCAACCACTGCATCATATGCATTTTATCTTCGGGCTAATATTTTTGAAATCTACAATCTACAACTGATATAACGTATTCAAACTTTAGCCAAAGAAGATAACGAACATTAAGGCTCCTCAAGCTAGTGTATATTATGATATTTCACTGATCTCTTGTATTTTCCATGCAAATAACTGGATTTGGTATGCCTTCAATCAGTTTGTATAAACTTCAATTATGTTCGTCACATATTTTCCGAAGAGATTCGACATTGTGATAAAATACGTAATAACAGAAACTTTTACATAGAACGGGCAACATAGCGTTGATTTAAAACCCACAAATGTTTTGACAATCTTCATAACCCCACATTTTCGTACTATACAGAGTGAAATGTGTCAAACTTCCATGGCCAACCGAGTGCTAAAATAAAAGTGAATGGAGTATACCTACTGATATTTTCATTGACTCAAATTCAAACAGTCGTAGAAGAAACAATTAAAAGCATTCCTGACTCGTCTTCATATACTTTATTTACACCTGAGAATGAGTCACGTAGTGCCGTGACACCCTGTATGGTCATGGTCAAGAAATCAAACCCCAGATCACAATCTGATCAGCATTCAACCTAGCCATTATTAATTCCATCTGATAAATCAGGAGGAACAAGTGCGATATCTAATTTGATTTCTATATATCTCAATAAAATGTCAGGTCTATTGTTTGCCGCCCCTAAAGAAAGCCATCCCCGACGTGTGTTAGGGGATTAGGGGGTCGCATATCGGGGCCACAGTTTCAGACGTGCAGCATATTGTTGATCTCCCTAAGGGAGGGCAATATGTTACCCTGATATTGCGAGTCGTGGCTTAGGCGCGACGTGGGAGGTGTGTATGTGCACTGCGACTGGATCCGATGGAAAATATCATTAGGGAGGAAACACTTGTGGATGAAAATTTACGAAAAACCATAACTTTCGGTTCTGTACGTGATATAATAGTAGTGAGCATTGCATTCGTAACGTAGAATGAGTAAAAAAACGAAAAATGACTTGTACGCAGAAGCACTCGTCATTTGAAAGTTGCTTTTCTCCACTTATCTTGCAAATTCAAAATAAACTTTTTGTAGGATAGTGGGGTAAAACTTAACTGGTGGATCGAAGCGACCACTTAGGCATCATCATGCGCTTTGCGAAAAAAGCATCAGTTTATGAGTCATTTGTCCTAACCATTAGTAAGAATCAAAATTTGTTCGAACCGGCTAAAATTGCCTTTAGAAGACTCAAAAGAATTATACCACGTGACTTTTCAGATGAGGTTGAAGGGAACTTAGGTTTTTTTTCCCTTTCCCTTCACACAATACAGGGAAGGAAAATAATGTAACTAGTTTTTGTATGTTCAAGAAGGTAGGTACAGGGTGGCCCGTTTGAAAATCCCCATCCCCTTATCTGAAAAATTGTGATAGCTACAAAAAAAAGTTTCACATAAAAGTTGTTCATGCTCTTTTGAACTTTACTTTTTTGATTTAAAAAATTTGAAAAAAGCAATTACAGACAGTGTGATAACAAAAAGTTACCTTTTGTTAAATGAAACACCCTGTATATTCTATGGAACCTAGAAAGTCCTACGTAAAGTCAAAAAAATTGTAATTTAGCCTTATTAATTCTTTTAAAGTTTTAAATTTACCAACAAGTAATCAGTGTTGCCAACATTTCAAAATTGTAGTTTCTCTCAATTTTTTTAAATGGAACACCCTATATATTATTACATTTTCGCGTAAAGCGTTACAAGAGCTATTCGATGATAAAGCATATCATGGGTCTGTTGGTCATAGCTTAAGAGGTTCAAGTACTTTACTTTGGTAAATCTAGAATATTGGCATAATTCAGTAATGAATGAGCAAAATTGTATCCATAGCAACATCAAAAATAAAATATGTGTCAAAGCTAGAAATGCCAGATCTAGATTACGGAGATAATTTTTTTTCCTATAGCAACGCTTTCTATATATAAAAATCCACTAATAAGAATCAAATTATATTTATTTCAACATAAATTGATTAGTAGCTCTTGAACTAATACTAGGAGGCCTATGATATGATACATTATCGAAATTCTGTATTTGAAAATGTATCAATATATAGGGTGTTCCATTTAAAAAAAATTGAGAAAACTACAATTTTCAAATGTTTCAAATCAACACTGATTAATTATTCGTAGTATTCAAAATTTGAAAGCATTGGTAGGTGAAGACTAAATTACTAATTTTTTGACACCACGCAGGACTTTCTATACGTTCAATAAAATACATTTTACAGGCTTTTGAATATGGATACTTTTTGGCAGATAAATGCTCATAAGTCAAAAACAAAAAATCGCAGACCCATTTTGACCCATATTTTTGTGAATGTCTTTTCAAGCTCTATTCGAATGTATAGGGTGTTCCATTTAACAAAACAATTTTTTGCTATTATATATAATTGATTTTCTTTCCAAAATTTATCAAAAAAACAAAGTTTGAACAACTTTCATCTGAAATTTTTTCTTGTAGCTATTATACTTTCCCAGATAAGGGGATAGGGAATTTTAAATGGGCCACCTTGTAAAAAATTTCACAAAAATCGTCAAGAGGTATACTACACATAATACACAAAAAGAGAATGGAGAATTTCAATTTCTAATATTCGTTCTGCAGGTTTTCATGGTTCATTTTAATTTGATTATTTTTAGTGGATATTATTACCATTGAGTATTAAACCTGAATGATATTATTGAAATGGATGAGGTATCAGTAAAAATCCTAATTTCTTTTTTTTTTCAGAAAAATTTAGAAAATAACATTCTCTTTCTTTTCTGAATGTAATATGGTTTTGGCCCCTTGAAATCCACATATCAATAGGATGTAGTGGGAGAAAAATATTATTTATTTTGAATGGGGTGTAATTACCTCTCAATGATTTTTATGTTTGTGGTAAATCTTCCTGAGATTTTCACCTGAGAACACCTTTGGCACTTTTTATTTTTTTAATCAGATGTATATGTACAGGGTGGGCAAATGATGGGATTGAATGGTAAAGTAGCTCTGTAACCGTAAGAGCTAGCAGAAAATGGATAGCTTCCATCCTCGATTTTCAAAAGATTGATAATGGCCAAAATCGCATCCCTCTATCTTCTTTTGTTTTCAAGTTATAAGTGAAAACTCATTTTTCAGCTCTTCGTACTGGTGCCTTTATTTCGTAAAGTATCGGTGATATCGAAAAACAAATATAACATTTTACAGACACTTTTTCATGTAGGATGCAGTGGCGTAGATTTTTTTAAAGTCCGCCACTTCAGTGATATTATAGTGATATCTTTAATTGTTTTAAATATAAACCCTGTGTTATTTTCACATACTACAGTCCCATATTATTTTTTATTCAGAATATATAGCATATACGTCGTATATCAGATTGTTCGTCCCAATAAAAAAACTCAAAAACTTGTTGGCAGGTCATTTCATTGATATTGTGATAATGAACTTTATGCTCCCAAATTATGTCAGGATATTAAATGAAACAGGCTTTGCCTTTAGTGGATTTCCTCAGGTTTATTATTCAGATATTAAAACTGTAACAACCTTCTAAATTTCAAAGAATAAACATCGTTATTATTACTAATATGAGAGACTTTGAAGATCACTTTCATTCCAGATATTTGAAAGGATGAAAAATTTTCCAATGTGGAATGAATCACTTTCAGGAAATTTTATAAACCTGGATTCAACTGAATATGTTCCGAAACTTTTTCAACTAGTAGATAATCTAAATTTCTAAATACCAGTACCACAGCCTTTTCAAACAACTTCACAAATAAGGCTGTGCCACTATTAGTAGAGGTTAATTGGTAAATATGAAGTAGTTATGGAAATTCTCATAACTTCCTCATTTCCCGAGCATCTTCTCGAATATCCGGAATGAAAGTGATCTCCAAAATCTCTTATAACCTGACACAACATGAGAGCATAAAGTTCATTATCATATTATCAATGAAAATGACCTGCCAACTTGACCGAACTAGTGGGTTTTTTTATTGAAAGAACAATTAGAGATACGACTTATATTATATATTTTGAATCAGAAAAATATGTGTGACTGTAAAATGTAAAAATAACATAGAGTTTATATTAAAAAAAATGAAAGTTACCACCATATCAATGGAGTGGCGGCCTAAAAAAAATCTTTGACTACGCCACTGCATTCTACATGAAAAAGTGTCTGTACATTTGTTTTTCGATATCACTGATACTTTACGAAATAAAGGCACCAGTATGAAGAGCCGAAAAATGAGTTTTCACTTATAACTTGAAAACGAAAGAAGATAGAGGGATGCGGTTTTGGCCATTAACAATCTTTTGAAAATCGAGGTCGGAAACGTGCCATTACAGAGCTGTCATTCAATCCCATCGAATTTTGCCCACCTTTTCACACTTAAGAGTAGGAGTATGTAGCTACTTACATTTAGACATTGAATGTTGATTTGTTAGACTGTGTGCCACATTAATTTTGTGAGGCAAAACCGTTTCTTGTAGTTAATTATTGTTTATTTTTATTTTTCTAGATTCCAGAAGATTAGAATGAATACCTAAGTAAATGTCGACTCAGCAATGATGGGTGCCATTTCTAACACTATAAGTAATATTTTATGTAATATTCCATCAACTTTTATTTTATACAATTTTCATGAAAATACTGTACCCAATATATACCGTTTTGCCCTAAACGTACAAATTCTTTAAAGGTGGCCCCTTTTGTTTAAATACAAAATGAAGAACTGGTCAAAATAAACTGTTTCACCAAATTTTACCTTTTCAAAACATTTAAAGCTTTTATGATGTAACCCATGAAACGTAAATTATGTTTCAAATTTGATCCATTAAACCAGGAACAACACCGTAGAAAAATTTTAAAATAATAAAAATAATAATGCTTTTCGCATCTTCAAGGAAGCCTTATTTTGACCTGAAAAATAGGTCTCAAAAATATTCTTTTAAGAAAATAGAGACTTTCGAAACTGTCTGTATATCCTAACATCTTTGTCGTTCGTTTTGCTTCTTATCTGGAGTCGAGCACTATAATCTCACACTGGCGAATAGCGTTCGATTGAATATTGAAATTTTATTCCTCCGAGTTATATATTCAATTCCCTTTGACACAAAACGCCAAAAGAACTTTTCATCCGAAAATAATTAAATTTGTTCCTGCAGATTCGGTTTCAAAACAGGCGCGACGAAATGAAGAATATGCTAAAGAAAGCTCAATGAGACTATAAAGCTAGAGCGAAGGACCTGGAAAATGAGGGGAGAAAGAGCCGCTCTGGAGAAAAAGAACAATGAGCGATCCCTGTCCTTGTTGAATCTGCAATTATTTTCTGATTAACTTCTTTAGAATTGGTTCTGTAGCTTCGATAAACGGGATTTTCCAACTGAAGTAGTTCATCCTTTATAACAAGTCACACATTCTTTCAAAAATCCTTCGAACAATTCAATGTTAAATGAAAGGTTGTATTCTGATGGGAATTTCCATTTCCAACTTCCCGAAATGTTTATAATACAAAAAAATTCTTAGCCTACTAAAGAACCGAACAAAATTTCAATACCAAAATATTTTATTACCTGCTCAACATATTCTCCACTTACATAATTGGATACTTTTATTACAGCGAACCTGCAACTTCTCTAGACCTTTAAAAAAAAATGTTCTTCTTGCTCTGCAAACCAGACCTCCACAGCTTTTATTACCTCCTCGTTGGAAGAAAATTTACGACCTTTTAAACTTTTTTTCAGTTGAAGAAAAAGATGATAGTCGGATGGAGCCAAATCTGGTGAATAAGGGGGGTGTTCTAGTAATTCAAACCCTCAATCACGATTTTTTTGCATGGCAACATGAGATTTGTGTGCAGGGGCGTTATCCTGCAGAAACAAAACTGCGGATAGCTTTCCGCGTCTTTTCTCTTTAATTTTTTTCCGTAGAGTGTTCAGTAATGTCGATTAGTAATCTCCGGTTATTGTTCTACCCTTATCCAAAAAATCAATCATGATTACTCCATGGCAATCCCAAAAATTTGAAGCAAGAACTTTCCAGCAGATTTTTGGACACGAAACTTCTTAGGTCTTGGAGAACCAGAGTGTCGCCATTCCGTCGATTGTTGCTTTGTTTCTGGATCGTAGAAATGTATCCAAGTCTCATCCATAGTAACAATTCGGTTTAAGAAGTCTACATCGTTTTCAAATCAAGCACAGATCGAACAATCAAACATTTGGGGATCCATTTTGCAGCAATTTTTCTCATGTCCAAATTGACGTGAACTATATGATGAATGCGTTCGTATGAAACATTCAGTGATTCAGATATTCGTTTTAGCCGGTCTGATAAAATCATGTCATGAACTGCATCGATATTTTCGGACACAGAAACTGGCCTTCCCGATCGGTCATCATCTTCAATGGAAAATTTACCCCTTTGAAGCTTGCAGTCCAATTTTTCACGGTCGCATACGAAGGACATTGATCACCAAGGGTATTAAGCATATCTTCGTAAATCTGCTGACCTCTTAACCCTTTTAAATACAGGTACTTGATGATGGCTCGACACTCCAATTTTTCGATTTTCACAATTTCGGTGGACATCTTCTTTCTTTCAATTTATTGCCTAACTTTGGTTTACTCTTTTGACCTCAAACTTCGCACTGACACTTCCAATGAGATATTGTTCGTTGCTATGGTAACGCAATATTTTTCTTATGCATGGAACTGGTCTAGGCTAACTAGATATCAATGTATCCTCGTACATCTCAAGTTTTCAAATGGAGAATGAGGGTAGCTGACATAATTTCATAGTTATTTATAAGACAAGTGAGTTAAATGAATGTTTATTCATGGGAAGAAAAATTAACCCACAAGCCCGAAGGGCGACAAATTCTTTCCATATTTTTTTCTCGATTATTCATTAAATAGCTGGTCCTTGGGTCAACAAGAAATCTCCTAGTTACTCGGTGATATTTCACCCTTATATTCATATAAGAAATTTTAAAAAAAATCGTCTGCAATTACTTTCTGTTCTATTTCTCTTCGCGAAATTGAAAATGTATGGTTCGTTGATCAAACGAGGGCTGACTTCGAGATACTTTTTCCACTGGAACGTCTTTGACGAAAACTAATTCCTCGGAGTTGAATCGAAACTTTTCCGAGCAAAGTCGCCAAATATTTGTAGAGAAACGACGACACTTGAATGAAAAGTTTATTCCGAACGGAAATTTAACAGAAATGGTGAAATCGTCCACGTTAGTATTATGAATGTCGACCTGGGATCTTTCAACCTGTGTTTCATGAATAACAGAAATGTTTCTACCATTATTATTGCTTTAATTGTAATGTTGCTAATTAACTGACAAAAAATTTAATTCATTTCTGGGCGAAGACATATATGGCTCGTGAGCAGAATTTATGGTACTGAAAAACTCAACAATATACTAGAGACAGCTTATACAGGATGTTCCTAAATTCATGCGACAAAATTCAGGAGGTGATTGCTCGTATGAAATTAAGATGGGTTTTTTCCATAACAAAATTTCCTCAGTCCAACCCTTTCCATAATATCATTCCTAAAAGGTGATGACTTAAATTCAGTTTTGATATGAAATAAAATAGAGTTGCTAACTTCACCCCCGTTTAATGTAACAGGAAAATTGAAAAAATACCCGTGGTTAATTCTTTGCACGAAAATTACAGAATTTCAAGTTTCTAGCACTACTGGAATTTTAGAAAAAAAATTAAAACTGAACTTTAGTCACCACCTTTTAAGGGAGATATCTCGGATGAGGTCGGCTGAGACAATTTTGTTATTAGAAACACCCATCTTAATTTCATACGAGCATTCATCTCCTAAATTTTGTGGCATGACACCCTGTATCTTCTAGTTCATATTATTCCAATCACTTAACCTCTGAAATTTATTCTCAAAATACATATGTTTGAATGGCGTGTGGCACGTCATAGTATACCAATAGATATAGTTTATCTGTGTCCAACGGACTATTCCATCTATTCATTTATTATAGTTTTTTTATTTTTTTATACCATCTATCTATACAATGATTCAATATCATTTCCATTTCATCTATTTTCACACATTCATTTGTTGGTATAGTTTATTATTCATATTCAATTGTTGTTATTTCTTTAATTGACGCACCTATAGTTCAGCCGACCTAATAAAAATGGCTCTGTTTACCGTACACCAAAGCACCCATTAATCTCACCGTTTAATGGTATGATTTCTTATTAATGCACAATTGTCATGCGCAACCGAACATAGAAGTATTCAGCAGCCATCCAAATACACTGCGCACATTATGGAAATCTCAAATTTATTCTACAAGGTGTTCTCAATGATAATTATTTTTATCAGAATTATATATATGTTATATATGTTATCCACTTTCAACGGTTTTCTTCAATACAGATGTTAGTTCCCAGCAGGAATAAAAAAAGATGATATTATCAGATTTTGAATGTATTGGCTCCATTCTAAAATCAGTTGTTCTCGATCAATTCTAGTGATCAATAATTTTTCTTTCGTTTGATTTTCTACACTCGATCGCTATGCAACGCGAAACACGCAATTTGACCCAAGAGGAATGTGCCCAAGCGGTAGTTTTGCGAGAAGAAGGGTGGACATACACAAGAATTGCAAAAAGGTTTGGAGTTTCCCATACAAGTGTGTCCAGAATGTTGCAGCGATTCAGGGAGACAGGTATGAATGTCCGAAGACCAGGACAGGGTAGACCACGGGTAACAACTGCCATTCAAGAACGTTACTTGAGAGTTTCTTCGTTGAGACAACGGTTTGCAACCGCTCGCCTCCTTCAAATTCAGCTTGAGCATACTCATAAGGTGCAAATTAGCACTCAGACAATAATAAATCGCCTCAGAGAATATGATTTAAGGCCTCGTGTCGCGGCAAGAGGCCCAGCTCTTACCCCAGCCCATCGAAGGGCGCGTTTGGATTTTGCGAGAGAGCATATCCATTGGGAAGAGTCCGATTGGGAAAGAGTTCTCTTCACAGATGAGTCTAGATTCTGCCTCTACCATTGTGATCGACGTTCCCTTGTATACAGACTTCCACATGAAAGATATGCTCAGTGCAATTTCCTGAATACTACTGGTTTCGGGGAAGGATCGATTATGGTATGGGGTGGAATATCTTTGACTGCTCGCACAGACCTAGTGGTCGTTGATAATAAAGCTATGAATGCTGATAAGTATATAAGGAACATTCTTGAAGAGCATGTAGTGCCATTTGCCCCATACATTGGTGAAAATTTCATTTTTATGGACGATAATGCCAGACCCCATCGTGCGCGCATCGTTCAGGAGTACCTTGAAGAGGTTGAAGTCTCTCGAATGGAATGGCCAGCAAGAAGTCCAGATCTTAATCTGATTGAGCAGGTTTGGGACAACCTCAATAGAAGGCTGAGAAGTTCAGAAAATCATCCAGCTACTCTTAATGACTTAGGAATCCAACTCGGAGAAATCTGGGAAGGATTAGATCAGAACATTTTAAGATCACTCATTTTGAGTATGAACCGTCGTTGCCGAGCTGTAATTAACGCAAGGGGTGGAAATACCAAGTATTAAATCACTTATCAGCATTTCAGTGTTTTGAAAATTGTTCATTTCTTTTCTTTCATATAAGATTCGGTGAAATCCTGAATTTTTCTCCCATTTAATGTGTCTTGTTTCGTTCAAAACCTTCCCGAGAGAATATAAAAAATAAGTTATAAAGTCAATGTACAGTTAACTTTCATTAAAATTGAGATTTTCAGAATGTGCGTTAATTTTTTTGCGCAGTGTAGTTCTCGAGATCCCCTCAGTAGACAACAAATTTTGCCCAACCTGTACATTGCCGAAGTAGCACCGACAACTTTATTAATTTAGAAAATTCAAGGTATCTTTATATAGGGAAGTGAAAATTCCCGGAAAACAGCTAGGAACCTTCGCCGTTCGACAACAACGCGCGCCTAGATGTTCTGAGTTTCCCCCGCATTCTCATTTTTTCCTCGCAGTTCCCCCGTGGAACGGAACATCAGCGATTCCGATAGCTTTCCCGGAAATTTATATGAATGTCCTTTTATGCGCCCCGCTGCGTTTCCTCCCCTCGCAAATATGTGGCTCAATTTTTTCCGCCGCTACCTCATCGAGTACACGTGTTGGATAAGAAATGTTTGAATTTTGGCTGGATCGGCAATTTTTTATCGTTCGTATGAGGTTTCTCTGGCTTCAGTAAGAGCTACGAGGGATTTTTTATGTGGTGATAAACCAATGCCGATAAATCCAAGGAAATTGGATGCGGATTTTTATGTGAAACAACTTAGATGATACTTAAATTGCTACTGAATAATAAAAAATTTCGAAAGAGTAGTTATTTAATGATGGAGAATTCCTATAGAGTTTCCGAAACGTTATATTTTGTTATTTGATTTAATCGATATTGTTTCCGTATTATTTCTTAGGGAAAATCTTTGGAAATTTTTTTTTTCATTATAATTTTATGATAATATACTGACATAATAATAATAATAATAATAATAATAATAACACCAACCCCTCTGATGAAATTCACATGCCTGGGCAACAACAGGCAGAAGAAACTGATACTGAAAGTCCATCTTGCAACGCAAGTGAGCCTGAACACCAGGACGATAGGGAAGAGCTCCACCGACAAGTTGACTTGAGGAGATACTTTGCCGAACTGGAAGGAACAGATCCTCTTCATCGAGTAGCACCCCCACGGCTCAATACATCCAAGAAACTGTCACTTATAATCGACATCTTGAATAAGGACGTTTTACCTGAATACCCACAGAACGGAAGTTCATTGGAATATCTGCATCTAGTTTTTCACTGTGCAGCGCTAACGACAGCGAAAACCATAGGGGCGAAAATTCGCCGAACGAACAATGATGGTCCAAAATTACACAAATTACACGCGCCAGCATGGCAGAAACGTCTTCAACACAAAACAGAAAGGCTAAGAAGAGACATTGGACGACTGACGGAGTACTTAGACGGGAATCGGGGAAGAAAGGTTGTGAAAGCTGCCAAAGAGATCATGGATAGAAACAGGACACACACAGAACGAGAGACGGAGAATGCTACAGCTCACCATTGCCTCGACACTCTGAAGCAAAAATTAAGTCTGTATGCAGAACGCCTGAGGAGATATAAAAGCAATTATAGCCGGAAAAGAGACAATAATTCATTCGATAAGTCGGAAGAATCTTTCTACCGGTCACTCACATCGTCGGATGGAGAGAATGGAAAGTTACCACCAAAGGAAGCCATTGAACAATTCTGGACCGAACAATTATCAACGAAACCTCACTTCAATGGAGATACCGGATGGATTGAAGATGAAAAATCTGAAACTATAAAATATGAGCCGATGCAGCATGACATGATCACAATTGAAGAAGTAAAATCAGCTATCAGAGGAATGCACAACTGGAAAGCACCTGGGCCTGATGGATTACAGAACTTCTGGATTAAGAAACTTTGGATCATGCATGACAAATTGACCTCCGCAATAAATGATGTCATTGAAAATCCTGAAAGAATGCCAGTATTCCTTACACATGGCACAACATACTTGTTACCTAAAGACCAAAGGAATACAGAAGACCCATCCAAGTACCGACCAATCACATGTCTTCAAACGATGTACAAATTGATCACATCGTGCATTTCAAACCGAATTCACAACCATTGCGAAAGGAATAACATCATCGCCATGCAACAGAAAGGATGCACCAAAGACAGCCGAGGGTGCAAAGAACAACTAATAATAGATTCAGTTATCTGCAATCAAGCGTTCTCCAAGCGAAGGAATCTTTACGCTGCGTACATAGACTAAAAAAAGCATTCGATTCTATACTTCACGAATGGCTCTTGACGATCTTGAAGATTTACAAGGTGGATCCCAATATTGTTAAGTTTCTGAAAAACGCCATGTCACCCTGGCGTACTAGTCTTCAAATGAAAGCAGCAGATTGCTCCATTACAACTGAACCTATTCCAATAAGACGCGGAATTTTCCAAGGAGACTCGCTGAGCCCTCTGTGGTTCTGCATGGCCCTGAATCCCTTGTCTCATAGATTGAATTATACGGACTACGGATTTTCCATCAAGAGCGGCAGTAGAACTATGATGAAACTGAATCATCTCCTTTACATGGACGACTTGAAACTCTTCGCATCTACCAAAAAACAAACGCAACTGATGCTGAAAATGGTGGAAGGATTCTCGGAAGACATCAAAATGAAGTTTGGACTTGAAAAATGTCGACTGCTTAACATAACGAGAGGGAAAATAGAAGATGGTACGTTCAAACTCAAGGAAGGTGCAGAAATTGAAGCATTAAAGGAAGGAGGAGAGGATAATTATATGCCTTATTTTTGGTGAGAACTTAATTTATTTAATCAGACTGCAAAAACACGTCTGCTCGACTAGTTTCGGTGAGTTAACACATCACCATCTTCGGGAGCCAAGTAACAAGACGACTGCAACGAAAGGAAGAGAAAAATTCGTGGAAAAATATCGGAAATATATGAGTTCAACTTACGATGCAGCAGTCCTGTCATAGCTTTTCAAGTGGGCAGAAAAATCGACCGTCATACATATTTGTCAACATATAAAAAATATAACAGATACAAAACTAAAATTCAAGTCAAAAACTTTGAAAATTTAAAAAGGATTTTCAAGTGAAGTGAATACACAAACAAAACAAAACAATAAAGCTACGGCACGCAGGTACACCGCCGTCAAGACAGCTGACAGATTGACAGAAGGGATCGACTCGCAGTCAGCACAGAGGCGGCGCCGCAGAAGGATGAAAGGGTAACTCCTTCAGTCTTCCGATGTCACGATCCTCTCTACATTTGGCTCCCTCTTAAGAACATCAAAGAGGCGGGGGAAAACGTGTGTGGACAATGAATTGAGAGTGACCATAGACACATCGTCGATGTGGCAGAAAATCTCTATCTCCTCCAACACGGACTGTCTCAAACCGAAGCCAGACGGGTGGATGATTCTGGCGTCCTTTTCCGGATCGAAGGGATGGTTGTTCAATCTCAAATGCCTGCCAAAAATAGACTTGTCGCAGTTGTCCCTTCTCTGACTTCGAAGATGTTCGCTTATTCGTTGTTGTAGAGTTCTGCCCGTTCTGCCGATGTAAACCACGTTACAATTAGGGTCTCCGCAGGTCAATTTATAAACGCCGCTCCGTTGCAACAGTGGTACACTATCCTTGTTGTGCACCAGAAGATTGTACAGGGTGTTGGGGGACTTATAGGCCACTCTGATGTCGTGGTTGTGGAAAACATTTCCCAATCGAGTAGACAACGGCCCGATGTAAGAAAGCATCGACCCATATGGGTCGATGCTTTGGTAAGAAAAGAAGACATTAAACTCCTGAACAACGAGGCTTCGATCCTCCAACAGCATACGCCCAATACTAAATACATGAGGCTTTCTTACATCGGGCCGTTGTCTACTCGATTGGGAAATGTTTTCCACAACCACGACATCAGAGTGGCCTATAAGTCCCCCAACACCCTGTACAATCTTCTGGTGCACAACAAGGATAGTGTACCACTGTTGCAACGGAGCGGCGTTTATAAATTGACCTGCGGAGACCCTAATTGTAACGTGGTTTACATCGGCAGAACGGGCAGAACTCTACAACAACGAATAAGCGAACATCTTCGAAGTCAGAGAAGGGACAACTGCGACAAGTCTATTTTTGGCAGGCATTTGAGATTGAACAACCATCCCTTCGATCCGGAAAAGGACGCCAGAATCATCCACCCGTCTGGCTTCGGTTTGAGACAGTCCGTGTTGGAGGAGATAGAGATTTTCTGCCACATCGACGATGTGTCTATGGTCACTCTCAATTCATTGTCCACACACGTTTTCCCCCGCCTCTTTGATGTTCTTAAGAGGGAGCCAAATGTAGAGAGGATCGTGACATCGGAAGACTGAAGGAGTTACCCTTTCATCCTTCTGCGGCGCCGCCTCTGTGCTGACTGCGAGTCGATCCCTTCTGTCAATCTGTCAGCTGTCTTGACGGCGGTGTACCTGCGTGCCGTAGCTTTATTGTTTTGTTTTGTTTGTGTATTCACTTCACTTGAAAATCCTTTTTAAATTTTCAAAGTTTTTGACTTGAATTTTAGTTTTGTATCTGTTATATTTTTTATATGTTGACAAATATGTATGACGGTCGATTTTTCTGCCCACTTGGAAAGCTATGACACGACTGCTGCATCGTAAGTTGAACTCATATATTTCCGATATTTTTCCACGAATTTTTCTCTTCCTTTCGTTGCAGTCGTCTTGTTACTTGGCTCCCGAAGATGGTGATGTGTTAACTCACCGAAACTAGTCGAGCAGACGTGTTTTTGCAGTCTGATTAAATAAATTAAGTTCTCACCAAAAATAAGGCATATAATTATCCTCTCCTCATTAAGATGGTGAACGCCAAAGGGTTTAAAGAAGTTATGATTAAAGGAAGGAGACACATACAAGTATCTAGGCATAAAACAGGCAAGAAAAATCAATCAGACCCAGATGAAGAAAGAATTGACGGAGGAGTTCACCCGAAGATTGAGGAGGATAATGAGAACTGGTCTTAACAGCAAGAATCTGATAAAAGCGATTAACACCTACGCTTGCTCGGCGCTGAGCTATTCATTTGGTATTATCTCTTGGACGACCACCGATTTAGCAGCTTTACAGAGAAAAATAAGGACGATGCTGACTAAACACAATAAACATCACCCCAAAAGCTCAATAGAACGGACAGAGCTGCCACGACATCTTGGGGGTAGAGGAATTGTTGATTTGTCCAACCGTATGTCCCAGGAAATTGAAGGACTTCGAAAATATTTCTTGAGCAAGGCAGCTTCGTCAGAACTCCATCGAGTAGTTTGTGTTGCTGATAGTTCTACACCATTAAAGCTACAACAGGATCACTTGGAAACCGTCGAACACTCTGCAGAAAGTAAAATGCAGAAACTGATTGGCAAACCTTTGCATGGGAGGCACCAGAACGAGGTCAACCATGATTACGTCGACATATCTGCGTCGAACTACTGGTTGACTTCCGGAAGGTTGTTTCCTGAGACAGAGGGCTTCATGCTCGCCATCCAGGATCAGGTGATTCCAACAAGAAATTACATGAAGTACATCGCCAAGGATGCCTCAGTGGCGGACGATAGCTGTCGTTATGGCTGTGCAACACATGAAACTATCCAGCACATCACCGGGGGATGTCAGAAGTTCGCGGGCACGGAGTACAAAAATAGACATGATGCTGTTGCCAAGATTCTTCACCAAGAATTGGCACTAAAACACCAACTTCTAACTTCGAAAAAGGTTCCTTATTACAATTACCATCCGGATGCTGTGTTGGAAAACGAACATCACAAGCTCTACTGGGATCGCACGGTTCTCACAGACCGAAAAATAACCCACAATAGACCAGACCTCATATTGCTCAATAAGGATGAGGACAGAGCACTATTCATCGACGTGGCAATTCCAAATAATAACAATCTTCTAGATAGGCACACTGAAAAAATTTCAAAATACAGAGATCTCGAGGAACAGACCAGAAGACAGTGGAAGCTGAAAGATATCAAGACCATCCCTATTGTCATTTCATCTACAGGCCTGATACCGAAGAAACTACTAGAGAACTTGAGGAAACTTCAGTTGGACGAAAATATCTATAGAGTCATGCAGAAGGCGGTACTGCTCGGAATGGCGAGAACTGTACGCAAGTACATGGGGAATGCAGAGGAACACCGTCTGCTCCGACAGGAAGTGCGGGTGGAGCAGGAATCCAACCAACAGCAGGGAGGCGAGGAGCGACCCGGACCCGACCACCACCACGAGCCCGACAACCTGGAAAGGGCTCCAACAGAGCTTAATCCTTTTGATATCTGAGTTATCTGGGATAAGTGAATTTTCCTCTGGAGAGGAGTGTGAAAGCCGCAAGGCTAAAGTCATAATAAACAAAATTTTATTTCAAGGAACATCACACAATACATACATATATGAGCGACATTAACTGAAACAATAGTCAAGACAGGAAACATAAGAACCCTACACCAGGAACTCATCACATGAGTAAGGTTCGATTTTCAAGAGAAGATCATGTATTTGATTTTCAAACGAATGTAGAGAATTGAGTATTTTGATAGGTTGTGGTAATCTGTTGAAGAATTTTATGCAGTTGTAATAGGCACTCTTTTCTGTGGATGACAGTCTATGTTGTGGAAAGTTATAGCAAAGACAGACATAGATAAACGGAACACCCAATAATAATGAATTTATTAAAGAGAATGTCTAATATGTTTGTTTGAGTCAAGATAATAAACGATCAGTTTTTCAACCATACCTAGGTACATATTATGTAGTGTTTTTATACTCCAGAAGCGAATTAAAAGAAATAAACTTCTAGCTACCACAATTACAATACAAGAAATACCAATACTTTACTCATATCGAACCATAGAACAGCAAAATATCACACATCTGCTAAATATGAAAGTGTTATTTTATTCAATCGTCCACCTGATTCAATACTCTAAAGTTATACAAATTTCGAATAAGAATGAGAAGTATAACAGAATATTATTATGTATAGTCCATTCAAGAATGATTGACATCTCGGGTGACTATGAAAAATTGAATTTAAGTTGTTAATATTCCATTAGTTGAGATTTGGTGTTGCGGAATTTAGGTTGGTAATTTGAATAAACAGTGATCTATATGTGAATCTATGCACCGACCGACGATAATTTGAATTTTGTACTGCTTTTAATGTTCTTAATTTAATCGTACAAGTTGAAAAAATGATTGTATCAATTTTGAATACTTATTAATATGCTCTGAATTTCAATATATCTTCTTTTCAAATACTATTCTAGATTATATTTATATATTCTAGTTCTGTGATTGAAACTATAGAAATTATTGAATATCTTTTATGACCAGATTTAAGCTGCGTCTGAAATTTCAAAGCCTACTACGATGTCAATCATTCTTGAATGGACTATATAAAGATGATAATTAATTATCTATAGTCCATTCAAGAATGACTGACATCCCTTTAGGCCAGTCCTAAGTCCAGACGCAAAAGATCTGTGAATGTAGTTTCATTCACAGAACTGAAATACCTATATAAATATAACCTAGAAAAGTATTTGGAAAGAAGAAATATTCGAATTAAGAGCATATTTATCAGCATTCAAAATTGATATATTTCCAATTTCTTCCATTAAATTAAGGACATAAACAGCAGTAAAAATTCAGTCAGTGCATAGATCCTTTATAATAGATCAAAGTTAATTCTCAATACCAACCTGAATTCCGCAACACAAAATCTCAACTTATGGTCTACTGCCAACAAATTCGATTCTCCATAGCCATCCGAGATGTCAATCATTCTTGAATGGATTATAGATAATAAGATTTAAGTTAATTTTTTATTTCTCCTCTTGCCTGTTCATTTGTTGAATTGACTTGTCCAATAAACTGTATTATGTGTCTTAATGGTTCAATAAATATCATTTCATCATCATTCATTTTTTTCTAAGAATTTTACAATACGAATCTTCAATAATTTCTCTAAGATTTAGGCTAGATTATACATACAGGGTGTTGTCAAAGGTGAGGCTGGACAATGAATGATTCAGTACCAAGTTCATCGGATTAGATGCATCAGGTCACTTTTGAGAGAATCATAATTGTTGTATCCTGAAATTTAGGCTGAAAAAAAAATGTAAAAAATCGAGACAGTTTCTTGAAAGTGCTATGTTAGTTATGTTGAGAAAGTGCTCTGATGTTTCCCCATTTCATCCCATTTTTATGACGATTGTTAGAATGTGCGATCAAGAAAATTGTAATGCCGATTGTGAAAAAATTCGTCAATAATTTGGACAAATTTTATTGGTAAGATTTTGAAGTATTATTTTAATTTTTACTCTTCTGTCAGTTGGTATCGAAATGAGCCATTTCATAAAATCGTGTAAGTTACTAAAAAATAATGATAACAATTCGGCAATCCTAAGTTTCCATTTTCAGGAGATAAGTTTTTTCCCTCTGCTTTGCGATTATTCAGCTAACAAACGGTCTAGGGTTGTATTAGGATCTATTTCAGTAATAATTTTCAATTTTTTTTCAACTTTGCCATTTTGAAAGTTTTATATAAGTGATTCATTATGACCAGTTCTACCTTCTGTTGAAAAAAAAGCCTCACCTTCAAATACACCCTGCTTAAGACATGTTAGTCTACAATTTGGCATCCTGTCCTTAGAGTCCTTTTCTCCTGTTTTGTAAATTGTTTTAATGACCCACTTTGAAAATTCTGGGAAACTTATCTGACTCGGAACACATATTCGTCAGTAACATAAGGGGTTCGGCTATTTCTTCTTGTATATTATTTAGCACTTCAGGTCTAATTACATCAGCACCAGGAGATCCACCGTTCTTTATTTTTTGGATCATCTCTTTCACTTCACCTGTACATATTCGGAATAGAGAAAATGTTTCATTGAAGAAGCATTCATCGCCCTTTTCCTCTAGAAAATGTCACACATTATCTGCTGGCTTTTTACATATTTCTTTGTAATTTTTTCTATACAATTTGTTCCTTGTTTGTTATTTCCTGTCCTTCATAGTCAATAATCAAGTTTATCTCTGTTGCAGATCTGGATCTACCACAGAGGTTTTCCATGTAAGACCAAAGTGATTTTGTTGCTCAATATATTTCGAGACAAAGGTATTCATTTAATCCCTTTTAGCATTCCTGATTAACTTCTGTAGACTATTCCTGTACCTTGTATATTGTTGTTTAACTCCATATTGAACGGATAATTTCATCATTTCCTTGTATAAGTAGTTTTTTTGGTTGGCTTTAAGTATTCCTTGTGTGATCCATTCACTTTTCCCAAATTTCCTATGGCTCAACTTAATTTTTGTTTCCTTTTAAGTCCGTTTGTAACAGCCGACAATTCTCTGGAGAATTCTCTACAGCATTCTGGCAAGAAATATTTTGTATGCAACTGAACAATAAATTGTGCTGAAAGTATGTATACTTCATTCAAATTTATTTTAGCAGTCGTTTGGCCATGAAATAATTTTCTCAAGTTTTTGTAACTGGAACGGAGTTAGGTTGGCACTCATGAAATGTAGTTAATGTCATAACACCGTTGCCACAACTAATATCAAAAATGATAATAATACAAAAATGCCTAAAGTGATTGAAAAATAGAGAGAAGACAGGGTTTCAGGAAGTGCTATTTAGAATTCAGGTCCGCTCAATCAAATAGTTATACCCTGAAATTCTAAAATCCACAATACGTCAGACGGTAGCGAACATATTCAATGTAAGAGAATTTATATAATTTTTCATCTGAATATAAAAGACTTATATTTCAGCTGAATATTTCCACAATCAGAAAGATTGTGAATGAAGAGGATGACAAAGAATTTCCTTCTATTGGGAGACCCAAAAAAGTGGTGGCATTTGAGAATTTTATGTTTGAGTGAATTAATGCGAAAAGTTTACTACAGGATTTTCGATAAATGTCATCGGAGAATAAGTTCCCTAAAATGGATTTTTCTATTTTTCATTTGACTTATCCTACACAATGTAAATGTCTTAAGGTACTAATAAATACCTAATTATTATTATTACATCAATGTATTAAGATGAATAGCCACAAATACGCGCAAGTTGCTCTGTTACTTGTTTATTCATGTGAAATTTTTGTTCGCCGGTGAAGATGCATCTCAACTTGAAACTTCCTTCAATTCCTTTTACTTATATTGATGCAAGATGATTTTTGTTGAAGAATTTAACATTCTTGTAATTATCTGTTAATTCCTTCGGGAGATACCCATTCCCAACCACTGCATCATATGCATTTCATCTTCGGGTTAATATTTTTGAAATCTACAAATAATGTAAGCCAAAGAAGATAACGAACATTAACTATCCTCAAGCTAGTGCATATTATGATATTATACTGATCTCTTGTATTTTACATGCAAATAACTGGATTTGGTATACCTTGAAATATTTTGTATAAACTTCAATTATGTTCGTCACATATTTTCCGAAGAGATTCGACATTGTGATAGAATACGTAATAACAGAAACTTTTACGTAGAACGGGCAACATAGCGTTGATTTAAAACCCAAAAATGTTTTGACAAGCTTCATAAACCCACATTTTCGTACTATACAGAGTGAAATGTGTCAAATTTCCATGGCCAACCGACTGCTAAAATAATATTGAATGAAGTATACATATGTAACTGCAGAGAATTCACGGTGCATGAATTCAAGTGTAAATTCTACCTAAAATCATCATGAAAATCCAGCTAAATTTTTTTCAACCTGCCCAGCCTACCTCCAGGGTCAATTTGAAAGAATAATGAAAAAATCGATAGGATAATGTGTAGCTTAGTCTTTGGCTCATTTTATCTCTGCCCTCTTTCTTTACACACCGTACCAGTTTAATATCTAACTGGGGTGCAGTCATCTATCAGATCCAAACAGACAAGAGTTTTATTAAAAGTTAGAGAGAGCAGCACGTCAATGGGATGTTGAAATATACGTGGGGAACTGGGAGAAAAGAGCGATGGGGGAGCAGGTCGGGGGTGAAGAAGCGAGAATGCCTGCTTAGACATACGAGACGCGTCAATCTGATCCAAGGCTGGATGCTGGATTGGCTCTTTTGTTGCTGGAGTGATCCGATGTTATGAAGTTTTGCCTTTCATTTCATTGGGGATTTTCGAATCGTCTCATTGATAACAGGTCGGTAGAAAGAACTCCAATAAATTCGTTTCGCTTCGAATGAACAAGTGCAGCTATGAAAGGGACAAATCTTCGAATATTTCGATAGAAATTCATTTTGAAATTATACCCGTCCCAGAATGAACGAAAATTCTGACTACTTCATAGAAGAACGATTGGGATCTCTGAACAGATACGAAAAAATCTAACCCCTTTGGAAATGTTGTTTCTTTCAAAATAATGATTTCTACTGCACCACGTTGCGTTTCTGTGTAGCTGATACGAATAAATCAAATCAATAAGCTTTTCGCGGTGGAATATTCTTTATGGAATATATGAAAAATACAGAATACACTATGAATAGTTGTGGTCTTTTATTGGGAAAAATACAACCTTCGAATTTAGCTAACATGAGGGTGAATTGTACCATTTTGAAATCAATATAAAAGGGGAATATTCTTCAAGTTTTGGCCTCTCAGGCTGTCATACATTCCACCACGAAACCCCAAAACTATGAAAAAATAAAATATTTATCATATTATGATGAAATTCAAAGTTTTTTCTTCTGAAAACAACATAGTGGATTTCGAAGATTAGATGATAGAAAAAAAAGGTTCTTTGATGTATGTACTTTCAGTGGTGGGGAAAGCGTCTGCAGGTTTTCAAAGATGTAAAAAAAAAATGATCAGGTGTACACACTCGAGCTTGTCAGATTAAGATACTGTATATGCCCTACGTGTTCCTGATAATAAATGCATGTTGGTGTTAATCTGACAGTTTGCGTGGTGGGGTTGACCGTACGGAAGAGTTGAAAATGGTAAAAAAAATTTAGGAGCGTGTCAGATTTTAAGAGAATATATTTGAACCCAAAGGAAGTTACTTTTCAAGAGACTGATAATTTGTACGTGACGCACGGTCACAGCGTTCTTTTGCAAATGCAAAATGCAAAAATCGTTACTTGTACATGCTCGAGCGTGTCAGACTTTCATACAGGTGGTTGATCTCTGTGTTGCAGACGTGTTGACCCATTAATCTGACATTAATAAGAGGAGGTTCTCTTAAGCTGACAGTTAGCATAGCATTTTTTTTAATATCTCCCTTCCTGTACCTCTAATCGTTTCTGTATCCATTATGAAAGTTGTAGATAATAAAATTGTTAACTACTTTTGTCTGAAGCAATTTCTCATCCTCTTAACTGTTTTCGAGTTAGAGGGCGATAAAGGCGAGGAGCTTACCAACACATGCAAAAGGCCAAGGTCAATGTAGAAATCCAGTCTATAATGTACATTCATCGCCATATATCTCAAAAACGTTCAAACGTAGAAAAACTTGCTTCGGACAAAATTTGTACCTATAAAATGTCCTGCTCTACAACTTTTATAATGAATGCGAAAACAATTTGGAGCCAAGAAGAGGAGATAATTGAAAAAAAAACTGATTTTTGTGACCTTTATGGCCAATTTTTATTGTTTCGGCTTGCTCTAACTGCCAGATTATATTTTTTCCGTTATTCTTGAATCATTAGCTTCCAAATAAGAAAAGAAACGAATGTATACGTGACGTTTTTTCTTGGAAAGTTTGGCGACCTCCCACACATTTTCGTCAAGCTTAAATAGTCAGATTAAGGTAATATATACTTCTCAACATGTAATTAACCACTTATGTATATCTTGATCTGACACGCTCGAGTTAATCCGGAATTTACCTCTTGGGTTCCCCAACTACAATACAAAATATGTTGTCAGAATTTGCATGTGCTAGGAAATTATTTATTTCCTCAACAATGATGAAAAAAAATTTTTTTTCATTTTTCAAGGGAATTATTGAATTCTAGTCTTGATGTTTGCTGAGGCCGTTCTGTTAGATCTCATATCCATGGATCATACATCATATATGTTAATAATTAAATCCCGACTTGAAAATTGGTATCGTGAGATACCCACTTATATCTCGAGATGTACCTAAGCCGGGTTTCAAAATAATTCCAAGGCCCTCTGTAGACATTCGTCCACATACACTGCGCAAAAAACTTAACGCACATTCTGAAAATCTCAATTTTAATGAAAGTTAACTCTACATTGACTTTATAACTTATTTTTTTGTTCTCTCGGGAAGGTTTTGAACGAAACAAGACACATTAAATGGAAGAAAAATTCAGGATTTCACCGAATCTTATGTGAAAGAAGATAAATCAACAATTTTCAAAATACTGAAATGCTGATAAGTGATTTAATACTTGGTATTTCCACCCCTTGCGTTAATTACAGCTCGGCAACGACGGTTCATACTCAAAATGAGTGATCTTAAAATGTTGTGATCTAATCCTTCCCAGATTTCTCCGAGTTGGATTCCGAAATCATTAAGAGTAGCTGGATGATTTTCTGAACTTCTCAGCCTTCTATTGAGGTTGTCCCAAACCTGCTCAATCGGATTGAGATCTGGACTTCTTGCTGGCCATTCTATTCGAGAGACTTCAACCTCTTCAAGGTACTCCTGAACGATGCGCGCACGATGGGGTCTGGCATTATCGTCCATAAAAATTGAATTTTCACCAATGTATGGGACAAATGGCACTACATGCTCTTCAAGAATGTTCCTTATATACTTATCAGCATTCATAGCTCCATTATCAACGACCACTAGGTCTGTGCGAGCAGTCAAAGATATTCCACCCCATACCATAATCGATCCTCCCCCGAAACCAGTAATATTCAGGAAATTGCACTGAGTATATCTTTCATGTGGACGTCTGTATACAAGGGAACGTCGATCACAATGGTAGAGGCAGAATCTAGACTCATCTGTGAAGAGAACTCTTTCCCAATCGGCCTCTTCCCAATGTATATGCTCTCTCGCAAAATCCAAACGCGCTTCGATGGGCTGGGGTAAGAGCTGGTCCTCTTGCCGCGACACGAGGCCTTAAATCATATTCTCTGAGGCGATTTCTTATTGTCTGAGTGCTAATTTGCACCTCATGAGTTTGCTCAAGCTGAATTTGAAGGAGGCGAGCGGTTGCAAACCGTTGTCTCAACGAAGAAACTCTCAAGTAACGTTCTTGAATGGCAGTTGTTACCCGTGGTCTACCCTGTCCTGGTCTTCGGACATTCATACCTGTCTCCTTGAATCGCTGCAACATTCTGGACACACTTGTATGGGAAACTCCAAACCTTTCTGCAATTCTTGTGTATGTCCACCCTTCTTCTCGCAAAACAATTATTATTATATTATTCCTGCTGGGAAAAAACATCTGTATTGAAGAAAACCGTTGAAAGTGGATAACATATGCATGCATAATTCTGATAATAATAATTATCAATGAGAACACCTTCAGTTGTAGAATAAATTTGAGATTTCCATAATGTGCGTTGATTTTTTTGCGCAGTGTACATATAGGAGGATATTTTTCTATGCATAAAAAAATATTCTCGTTCATGCAAGCCTCAAAAAGTGATTGATAAATAGCGCATTATGTTCAAACGGCAGCACCCTCCACATTTTAGTTTCCAACTCATTTCATCTGATTAATATCATGCAGTTCAGTGAGTGTGATGAATCCGACCACGGCTACCAACAATGCAACGGTGATATTTTTATTGAGACATGACGATGATGGTTCGGCTACCATTCGAATAATGGATCGTTCTGATGCGCTCGGCTGTGCCAAATTTGCGTTTTGGCCCTGTGTTTTATTGGCTGTCGTCGCCCGCATTTTTGACCACATGACAGATATTTACAAATAAAATATTGTTCGAAAATATGATTTGTATTTCTGCGATGTCGATTGTGTGCGATTATTTTTCACGACACTGGAATCCTACTTATAATCTATTTATCCAGAAATATCTCTGTTTGATAAAGAAGACCATCTCCTCGTAATAAAAGGAACTTGAATAAGAAGATGAGCGACTAACAAAAAATTCATAATTCTCCTTATCAATCAAAGTTAAATAAATGTAAATTCATGTCAGCATTTATTCGTTTCGTTCTCCTTATCATTCTATCCAAATATCTGTGAGATTAATCGAGAAATGAGCATTGAAAAGAAGATTTCATTTGGAAACTCAGATGCTATGGAGGATGAGTGAGAAAATTAGTATTAGGTGAATCCCTAATTGAAAAATACCTCTCAAAAACTTCAGTTCTTTATCGCTGATCCACTCGAATCAATCCATAATCAAGTAGTCATCTTTGAAGCAACGTAACTCTTTAACGAAGCCTTTCCAGATATGCCTCCATAGGAACTTCTCGTCTTATTTTGAGATTATGAAACTATATCCAAATGTATTCCCATCAATCCTGGGAAACCCTGAATAATAGGGTTCTAACAATAAAAAAAAAACAGACAGAGAATGCTATTTGGTCAAACAATTGGTCTACAAGACGACCTTGGAGTTATATACAGGGTGAGAAGAAGGATTTTGTTGTATGATAAATGGCTAAATACTATCCTGTAATAAATATTGATCAACGATGATATGTAAAGCAAGTGTCTCACCATACCTATACCATAAAATGAGCTCCTCAGCTTACTACAGACCAAAGCAATGTGATTGAACTATCTCAAATTTTTATCCAGAGATATTCCAACCAATTTTACACAATCTTTAGATTTGTTAACAGTATCTCTATATCGAAGAACAAGTTTTCTAACACATTTACCCACTGAAAAATTAATGCATTCAGTCTCACAAGATTATTTGTATGACACTATTCACAAAACAGCGAAACTCGCACAATATTCGGAGTTTGGAGCTCTTGGAAAGTTTGTAAACAAAATCTGAACAACTCATATCTCAGAATTTTTGTACATTCAATCCATACGTTCTCGAAATATTCAAATTTAAATGGATTTTTGGTCAGATTTTTACCCAGTTATTCTGTGGTTTATTTGTCATACACTGGACATCAATATATTGTTTGTTTTTTTCATCAACTAACTGATTTTATAAAAGTAATTGCCCATACACGGTGAGTCTTTGACTCGTACAAATATTTT
Source organism: Coccinella septempunctata (assembly GCF_907165205.1). Lineage (NCBI taxonomy): Eukaryota > Metazoa > Arthropoda > Insecta > Coleoptera > Coccinellidae > Coccinella > Coccinella septempunctata. Next base: position 48,409,242 of record NC_058189.1, on the reverse strand, counting down.
AACAGTCGATTCTTGAAGAAACAGTTAATTCTTGTGTTCAAAAGAAATACCTTTTTCTGATTCGACCCTGATAAAAAGATGAAGCCATTTTTTAAGTTTTCATAATGAGCTGTGCTATCCCTGGAAAAACAAAATTATCTTCAGAATAAGTAGCTTAATCTGTGACACTACACATCTGTGGATCTGCTACTCTTTAGAAATTCTAAAAAAATATCTATACTCCATTCGCTTTTATTTTAGCAGTCGGTTGGCCATGGAAATTTGACACATTTCACTCTGTATAGTACGAAAATGTGGGGTTATGACGCTCGTCAAAACATTTTTGGGTTTTAAATCAACGCACTATGCCCGTTCTAAGTAAAAGTTTCTGTTATTACGTATTTTATCACAATGTCGAATCTCTTCGGAAAATATGTGACGAACATAATTGAAGTTTATACAAACTGATTGAAGGCATACCAAATCCAGTTATTTGCATGGAAAATACAAGAGATCAGTACAATATCATAATATGCACTAGCTTGAGGAGAGTTAATGTTCGTTATCTTCTTTGGCTAAAGGTTGAATATGTTACATCAGTTGTAGATTTCAAAAATATTAACCCGAAGATAAAATGCATATGTAGCAGTGGTTGGGAATGGGTATCTCCCGAAGGAATTAACAGATAATTACAGCAATATAAGTACATGAAATTGAAGGAAGTTTCAAGTCAAGATGAACTTTGAAAAGAAATTTCACATGGATAAACAATTGACAGGACAACTGGCGCGTATTTGTGGCTGTTCATCTTAATGCATTGAGATAATAATAATTAGGTATTTATTGGTACCTTAAGACATTTACAATGTATAGGACAAGTCAAATGAAAAATAGAAAAATCAATTTTCGAGAACTTATTCTGCGATGACATTCATCGAAAATCCTGTATTAACTTTTCGCAAATTTACTCAAACATAAAGTTCTCAAATGCCACCACTTTTTTGGGTCTCCCAATAGAAGGAAATTCTTTGTCATCCTCTTCATTCACAAACTTTCTGATTGTGGAAATATTCAGCTGAAATATAAGTCATTTAGTTTCAGATGAAACATTATATAAATTCTCTTACATTGAAAATGTTCGCTTCCGTCTGACGTATTGTGGATTTTAGAATATCGGGGTACAACTATTTGAATGAGCGGACCTCAATTCTAAAGAGCACTTCCTGAAAGCCTGTCTCTTTTTTCAATCACTTTCGGCCTTTTAGTAACAAAAATTGATATTAGTTGTGGCAACGGCGTTATGACATTAACGACATTTCATTAGTGCCAACCTCAGTTCGTTATATTTACAAAATCTTGAAAAAATTCTTTCATGGCCAACCGACTGCTAAAATAAATGTGAATGCAGTATAGATCACTAATCGATGAAAGTTGTATACCAGGCAGTATTTGAGTCAAAGCTGAGATACGGAATCATGTTTTATGGTACCGCTTCTGACATCCAAAAGGTAGCTGTGCTGCAGAAAAGAGCGATACGCATAATCTGCGGAATGAGAGCAAAGGATTCATGTAGGGGAAGGTTTCGTGAGCAGGGACTACTTACTGTAGCTGCTGTACATATCCAAGTATGCCTCATCTTCGTCTCCAAAAACAAACACCTTTTCGAAGAAAAATCAAATAGTGGCCATCACACCAGAACAACACACCTAAAATTTCCTGCTCATAGGCTTGCTCTAATTGAACGAGGACCTGAATTCGCTTGTGTGAAATACCATAACAAGATTCCCCCACATTTCCGAACAGAGGGGGACTTCACAACTTTTTAAAAATTAATCCACAAACTACTGCTCAAGATAGAGCCATATATTATAATATAAGAGAATTCATGGAATAAAGCATGATAGACTGCTAGATTTATTGTTGTGTTACTATTTTATTTCGAATATTATATTATCTTTGGAATATTATTATTATCTTAAAATAAAGATTGTTATTATTATTATTATTAAATATGAGGAATACTTTTATTTTACCAAACGTTAAAATATTCATTATATATGTTCTTTGAATTTTTGGTATTTTTATGGTACGTAATGGCCTTAATGAGAAAACTGAAAGGCGTGGGTGATATCTTGTACGTATTCGAAAAAGATTAATCGAATAAAGGAAAAACTATATTCCGAAACTCATATTTCATTTGATAAAACCGTTTGTGAGATAGAACTAAAATAAAATTTTTTTATGGATTTTTAACATCTTTCAAACCGAGCTGATTTGAAAAAACTGATGAAGGAAAAAAGTGTTTCTTTTGAGCTCAAGAATCTGTTAATACTGTTAAAATATTTGTACAAGTCAAAGTCTCACCCTGCATATATTAAACATTTTAGAGCTTGTAGCTATGTTGCTTTTTCACTATCGTACTATCCACTGATCCAATCTCTCGTAATTCTCCTGCAAACCCTAGAATAATTTTCTGTCGACGTTCTCTGGATGCAATTCATTATATTTATATAGCTTCCTTTGAAATATACAGAGATCATTTTAATAATTCGACCAAATTAATGTACCTACATACACTGTTCAATTGAGAATATCAAACTGCCATCGGATCAATGTAACGAATTCTTTGATCCTCTAGTCATTGAGTGGTGTAACTGAATTTGGGAATAATTTTCTAAATCAGTCTTTAATTACGCAACTGGCAATTCAGTTTTGTGAACGGCAATATGATATCAACATCATTTATTGGTAGTAGATGAAAATGATTATTCGTTATATCTCATTATGTCAAATGCTCATATTTTGATAATTAATTCAGGGGACTTCGAAACTAGGGTAGGTAATTTTTCCGTTATGAGAACCGCTTCTAAGGAAGGGGTTAACTTTATCCACCAGAAGTTAGCGGAATTAAAGGGCATTCCAGTTGGGTAGCCTCTGAGGAAAATATGGCGCCTTGTCAGGACCCGCAATAAAGGTTTATTATCCTTTATAAACAGGTGAAATCTCCGGAGCACAGACGTTACGGTCCCTCTACCACTGCTTTATGATTGTCGTTGAGAAATTCGAATGGTTCAAGTGAGCGAAATTGCAATATTAAGGAGTACATTTCTAGGAAGCTCGGAGCTATTCTCGAGATCAAACAAGACAACGCATGGAAAAAATACCTCAGATGAAAATTCTGTACCAGGGTGAAAAATCACAACATGTTGGAGACGTCGCGCAAAGTCACACAATTGGAATTCCACAGATTATGAAGGAAGTTTATCATCTAGGAGATATTAAAGGACAGGATCTTTCGCACAAAAGAACCATTTCTCCGTGATCCATCGTTATATTTCTGCTAATCGCAATATCTCGCTAATTAGCAGAAAGAAACATCGAGATCATATTTTTGCGGGTCAAGGCACATATCGGTATTGCTCCCCAACGAAACGGTAGATCCAGTTGCTAAGGCGACTACTTTGAAGCCATTGAATGTCCTGAGATGCATCTGTCGTAGTCTTATTGTAAAATCAGTCATATTATAATACGCCTAGGCTTTTTCAATACGACTAGGCATATTGCAATATCACAGCAATAATCTAGGATCTCACAGTTTGACTGACAATTTGAGGCGTATTATAATACGCCTGCTGCTCATTAGGCTTATTATTGTCAAAATTCAAAAACGCGCGAATACTTTGGATTCTGATTGATTATGCTCGTCGTATGGTAAATAGACTGACGGCTTGTCAAGCTAATTGTGCAATTTATGCAAAAATGAAGAAATAGTGATAATGACCAAAAAAAGAGTAGTAATAGTGTAATGTAATGGGCCAAAAAAGACAGCAGAAAAAATGCTGAACATGAGTTATAAGAAATTGAAACTTCTTGAGAAAGGTCAAACCGTAGCAATCGAAGTTCCTAGATAGAGGATCTCTGGATTCCAAAAATATCTTAGGAACCATAGTAAAAATCTCCAAAGATGTTCACCAAATTGGTACCATCCATGGACTGTTAAACCGATGGTTTCGAGGGATGAAATTGCCACAGTATTGAAGTGATTAATATTCCAGAGAATAGGGTAACTTCCTCAAGAGAAGCTTTAGGACTATTTCCAAAATTCAAAAGGGTGGACCATGTTGTAATAAATAATCAAAACCTATAATTATTTATTTTTTTGTCCTATCAAGGAATTTCTATGATTTGTCTGGTACACTACCAGTCGTATTATAATACAACGTATTTTATGCAGTCAAATTCTAAAAACAACACGTACAATAACAATAACACTAAGAAGCGTCAGGCGTATTATAACACGTCTTAAAAAATCAGTCATATTGTCCGATTTTCATTTACTTTGTTAGTTTTACAATTCGCCTAATCATATTGAAAAAGCCTAGGCGTATTATAAAAAGTCTGATATTATGATAAGCCTGCGACACATCCATTCCGATCTTTATCAATATTTTAACATGAGCGCAAGAAAAAATGGGAAATCGACTTTCAAGCAAGTTCAACAGGTCTGTTTTACAAAAGTGTTCAACTATATATTCCTAAATCTACTTGTTTTTCCGTAGCTAAAAGCAGTCGCCAATTCATCAGAACAATATCTCGCCTCAGAAGTGGTCACTCAATTTGTATGCAATACCTGCATAAAATTTGATTGAAAGATAACGATTTATGTGATTGTGGTGTAGTTGGTAGCCCCAATCATTTACTCTTTTTTTGCTGTAATCATAGATTTAAAATCACATACTTTGCTCAAGATATTTCTCGAAAAGTTAATTATTTCCAACCCTTTAATCTGGCATTTGTGTTATCTCTATATGATTTAAATGTGGACGAAATAATATTTAACCATGCCAGACCACGCGCGCTAGATTTTTAGCAGCGTTGTTGGTTTTGTTTGTTAACCCTGTATTTTATTCCTATCTTTCCGTGGCTCTGATGAGCCCCTTAGCGCTATGTGTCCCTGTGTTTTTCTTTTGGGCTAATTTTGTTGTAACACAGCGTTGATTCATAGTTCCTTTTTCTTTGACAACTGTTGTTATACTTATTGGGTAATGCACATGCTTATGGAACTTGAGGAAAAAAGACCATTTCTCCCTGAATTATCCAATGTTATTTTGAGATTGTTTGGAATATTCCAAGTTTCATTGTTTTTAATCAAAACTCAAAGAAAAAATTTACAACGCTATATGAATCGTCCAACACGTGGTCCAATAAGCGTCATTACGAAATAGTTCTTTCGATCGGTTATTTCATTCCAATTCGATTATTCAACCTATGGAAATAAAAATAAAATAAATTATTTCACATGAATAAATTTTTTTTTTATTTCTTTCCACAATTCCAACCTTTGAAATCAGTCGATTGAAATCACGATTCAGAAGGATCTTTGTCTGGCATTATCCGATTTCTCAGTGGAAATCTATCAATTAATCTACAGTAATAAAAAAAAGTATGGACAGGGAGTGAAATGATCTCGGAAAGGTCTTTCAATTTGTTTGGTAATGAAACGCATATTTTACATCCATTTCGATAACAAATAATTCGAATATGACATCAAACATGAATCAAAATAAATTTCCATTGACTATTTTCTGAAAAAATCCAATTTTTTCCCATTTTCAATGACATGCTCTGGTATAACTTACATAATTGTGGTTTTGCTTCCTCAAAGGACATTGTCGACTTACGAAGCATGATGAGAAAGAGCTTATCAGAAACTGACGAGTGAGAAAGTGGAGAACACTTATGTTCACCTGGTTACAAAATGGCGAGACATTGCGCAAGGAATGTCTTGGAGGAGAAAATTATAGGAGGAATGAGGACTCAGCCTCCTTGAAACTCTAAAATATACTAGCAGAGATTCTCTGGAACTAGTGTTCATTGGCAGCTCTGGAGCTGAAAGGCGAGCTGTAGATGGTGCAGTTGTGAGAACAGCTCTGATGGGGGCCACAATAGACATACATGTCGCAGTAGAATGTATTCCCCTCCCTCAGTAAACTAAAAACAGATTATATGAAATCTGAATATTTTGCGGACAATAACATTTTTCATTAATTTCAAAGATTTTTCCCCATATCAAATGAAGGTATCTCTCAATTTCTGTAAAAATATATCAAGCAAATGAATCAATTCATTTACATACACTTTGGTAATATATTTAGAAAAATTTAAACTTTTTCTAAAAGTAAGGTGGTTGCGCCTAAAAAGGGCCGGTTCCAAATAAGGTCCATCTTTTCAAACTTTCCGCACTTATTAAGTACTTAAAATGAAACTGATGCTGCCTGGACCCTCCCCAGTTACCAATCACAAAAGTGCATCGACATTCATTGCTTTCGCGCTGGTCATTTTTTGAGTGGCTGTGTATGTTGCCTCAGGGTCACTCGACGTAACCCAATTTATTAAATATCTTCATTTTGTTTTGTGTGGTTTTAGTACTAAAACCTAGTTATTATGCAGTTATTCTGCAGTAACAGTGTTAAAACACTGTTGAAGCGTGGATTGACAGATTAAGTCACCAAAATTATTGATTCTTTATTTTGATTTTTTTTGATTTGCCCAGGACATACCTAAGTACCAAACAAAGTCCACTTTGTCGTCTCCAAATAAGGGCCAGACCTTATTAAGAGTTCGAAGTTTTGAACAGAACAATTTGAATACTTCTGAACAAAATTATCATGCATTAATATAATTTATTATTTTTATGTTGATTACTGTATTGAACAGAAAATATATCTTTACTAGCTGACCCGGCAAACGTTGTTTTGCCATATAAATAATTTCCATGTTGTATCATAAAAAAATAGAAATTAAAAATTTTGTCTACAAAATAAAAAAAAAATTTAGGGGTGGACTACCCCTAACATTTAGGGGGATGAAAAATAGATGTTGGCCGATTCTCATAGATAGCTGACCCGGCAAACGTTGTTTTGATGGCAAAACAACGTTTGCCGGGTATTTATATTATTTATATGGATAAATAATTTCCTAATGATTAAATTACTAAAATGGCTATTAAAAAATAAGGGTTGATCGTAGAAGGGTGAAAATTGAGGATTGTATGTATTTTTGTATGTTGTATCATAAAAAAATAGAAATTAAAAATTTTGTCTAAAAAATACAAAAAAAAAATTTAGGGGTGGACTACCCCTAACATTTAGGGGGATGAAAAATAGATGTTGGCCGATTCTCATAGATAGCTGACCCGGCAAACGTTGTTTTGCCATATAAATAATTTCCTAATGATTAAATTACTAAAATGGCTATTAAAAAATAAGGGTTGATCGTAGAAGGGTGAAAATTGAGGATTGTATGTATTTTTGTATGTTGTATCATAAAAAAATAGAAATTAAAAATTTTGTCTAAAAAATACAAAAAAAAATTTAGGGGTGGACTACCCCTAACATTTAGGGGATTAAAAATAGATGTTGGCCGATTCTCATAGATACCGGATAAGCACAAAAAATTTCATCAAAATCGGTCAAGCCGTTTCGGAGGAGTATGGTAACGAAAACTATGACACGAGAATTTTATATATTAGATAAACTTATAGCTTTCAGTCTAAATCTGCAGTGGTTGCTATGTTTGTTATTTTCAAACACTTAATAAGGTCCAGACTATGATTCGAAAAGTGTTATACCTAATAAGGTCCAAGGACCAAGACTGAAAAAATGACTAATTTGAAACATTTGCGATTTGTCTTTATTTAAGTTGATGAATATCATCATAAAACTACAATTCGTTTCATTTATATCTAGATAATAGATAAGTTATAACCTATATACATTTCCTAAGACTTTATAAGGGCCAAGATACTAATTTATATGAATTTCCGTTTCATTATTCGAAAGCCACGAACTTAAAAGTAGTTTAAAGTCATTGCTTCCTAAGGTTACGATTTTTCTAGTATAAAACGTCTTAAATCTCGCAGTCCAACTATGGACCTTATTCAGTTTCAGTGCCTTAGTTCCCAATAGGTACCAAAGACGGAATTTTAAAAAACTTTTTTATAAGTAACTGGCCATCGGTGCTTTGTTTTTGTATACTATTTTCTATTTAAATATAAACAGTTCATTTGATCATAATGTCTCACAAGTTGACACTTGTCCCAAAATTGATTTATAAGGATTTCCATGAACCCGGCCCTTATTAGATGCAATTACCTTAGTATCAATACTTTTCTTTCACCTGGAATTAACCCTCAATTTATCACCAATCTCTAATAGCAGAAGGATTATTATAGCTATTATCTATAAGTCATAAGTTCATTTTAAATGCAGAAAATGTGCAGATGTGGACTCTGAAAAATATCACGTCGTTTCTCTCGAAATTGCCATTTATATTCTGAATGTAAAGACGCTATATCCCTCATGGGCTCAGGATATTGAAACAATAGAGGGTTTAAACGTGACATTGTAAATTGAAAATGTCTCGTAAATCGATTAGCGAACTCTCTTTATTCGTTTTTATCGTTTTTACGACTGACATGACGATCCAATGTGAATTATTCGATTTTTATAGCCTTGAATCCGAACCCAAGAGAAAGCGATGAACTGGCTTGTATATATATTCAGAATATAATTATGAAAAATTTTGATTCCACTAAATATCCTATATAGCGAGAAAAATCTTGTGAAAATATCGTAGGTACATAATGGTCGATGTTTCCGAGTATAAGAATAAAAATATTGAGCGAAAAAAAACACCCCAATATTCATTATATTCATAAAAGAGACAGATTTTCGTAACATTTTCAAAAACCCAATAGGAAAGTGTGCCTCGACTGTATTTTCTCTCATATCCGAATTCAAAATGAAATTGCAATTATATCCAGTTTTGTCAGCAATGATCAACGAGCCGTGGCCGATTTCACACAACGCAGACCCCTTTGATGAATTTCATAAGGGATCACTTCCTGCTAGCATATAGCTAAAACAGAGAGCACCGCTTGGACCCCTTATAATTTCATATTGGTGGGGTGTGGGGGCCTCTGATGCAATATACATTATTTGCCCTTGGTAAACACACTTGTGTAGTGGTCCGTAATCTATTTGAATATTTCCGATAGCCTAATCTTTGGTTGTAGTAGAGTCTAATGAAGAAGATAAAAGTTTCGTTTTTTGCCTTAAATAAAATTACGTTTTTCTGCAGCCGTCCCGAAAATGAAATTTTCGATGTGATTTATTGAATCGAAGTAACACTTCGCAAAAACAATACCAAAATAGGTAGCCATTTTCTGGATGCTTTTTCCTTTATTCCACTTTAGGGACGATTTTGCATACCTATGAATGAGAACGGATTTGACAAGGCAATGAAAACTTTGCAGTTAATTAAGACTGCGCTCAGCGCTTATTCTGTGAAATTTATGTGTATTTCTTCTCTGCTCACATCCAAAAATGGAAACGAAGCGAAAGTAAGTAAAGTCCATTCAAGAATGATTGACATCACGGGTGGCTATGGAAAATCGAATTTAAGTTGGTAATAGCCCATAAGTTGAGATTTTGTGTTGCGGAATTCACGTTGGTATTGTGAATAAACGTCGATCCACAGACCAATTATTGTGAATCTATGCTCTGACTGAAGGTAATTTGAGTTTTGTAGAGCTGTTAACATTCTTAATTTAATCCAACAAATTGGAAAGATAATTGTATCAATTTTGATTGCTGATTAATATACTCTGAATTTGAATATTTCTTCTTTTCAAAAACTTTTCTAGGTTATATTTAAATATTCCACTTCTGTGATTGAAACTTCCTGAATGGACTATATCTATAGTCCATTCAAGAATGATTGACATCCCAGTATGACTTGAAAGTCCAGACGCAGCCACAGAACAGACCCCTTGACTTACTTTATGGACGCAGCTTAAATCTGGTCATAAAAGATCTTCAATAACTTCTGTAGTTTCAATCACAGAAGTGGAATATTTAAACATAACCTAGAAGAGTATTTGAAAAGAAGAAATATTCAAATTCAGAGCATATTAATCAGCAATCAAAATTGATATAATTATGTTTCTAATTTGTTGGATTAAATTAAGAATGTAAACAGCTCTACAAAATTCAAATTGAAATTACCTTCCGTCAGAGCATAGATTCACAATAATTGGTCTGTGGATCGCCGTTTATTCACAATACCAACCTGAATTCCGCAACACAAAATCTGAACTTATGGGCTATTACCAACTTAAATTCGATTTTCCATAGCCACCCAAGATGTCAATCATTCTTGAATGAACTATATATATACATATAGTATATATGTAACACGTTCCAAAAGTACTCACGTTATACTTTTACATACTCGTTCGTGTCAGATTTTCATACAGATGTTTGCAGACGTGTTCACCTATTAATTTGACACAAATTTTTTTTTATTAATTCATTTACGGATAATTTGCATTCTTAAATATAACTACAGATAGATCATAGAAACGAAATCAGATGGTTTTTCTATCTTCAGTAACTGAAACAATGGATAGATAGGTTTATTGAAAACGACCGTAAACCTTTTTCGAGTTAGAGGTCAATAAGGGCGAGGAGCTTAGCCCCACATGCGAAAGGCCAAGGTCACTGTAGAAACCCAGTCTAATGTACATTCATCGCTACATATCTCAAAAACGTTTGAACGTAGAAAAAATTACTTCGGACAAAATTTGTATAAAATGTAATTCTCTACAACTTTTATGATGAATGCGAAAACAATTTGAAGCCCAGGAGAGGTGGTAATCCAAAAAAACTGATTTTTGTGAGCTTTATGGCCAATTTTTATTGTTTCGGCTTGCTGAAACTGTCAGTTTATATTTTTTCCGTTATTTTTGAATCATTAGCTTCAAAATAAATGTAAATGTGCAGGTGACAATTCCCCCTATTCAAAGTACTAATTTTTGGTGGACGTACTCTAGAGGGTCCAAGTTATTTCCCCTTATATTAATCTGACACGATCGAGTAAATCCCGAATTTCCCTTCTGGGCTCCCCAACTACAAATTAAACCGAGGTTTGGTGTTTCCATTTAAGTAATCATCAAAACTATAGAAAACTTAGCGTAATTATCGGTAATTCTCTTTTGGAACATAACTTCAATCCTACATATCTAGGAGTCAAACTGGATTCGTCACTGAATTTCAAAGCGTATTTGGAAAATTTGCGTCTGAAGTTGAAGACTATTAGGTAGGTATAATATCCTGCATACACTATAAACTGTTCATGGGGTGCTGATTACTCTTCAATTACTCTTCGAACGGCAGCCCTCTAGCTTTGGTTTCATCGGCTGCTGAATATTGTTGCCCTGTTTGGGTTAATAGCTCTCATGTGCAAAAGATTGATGCACAGCTAAAGTGGAACAATTCGATCTTCACCTATTCATAGATAGACAGAGTGCAGTTATAAATTCTTGGAATAAATTCCACCCCTTTCCCGACACATTTTGTATTCTGCCCTAGATTCCACAAGATTCTCAGACTTAAGTCTCGTAAGCCCTTATCAAAGAGTTACTCTTTGCCCTTATGGTCCAACTCTTTCCTTACCGGTAGATTCGGGTGATTTGGGACAGTCCTGTAACTTGAGACAATTTCCCCCTTCAGATTTCTTCATTTCTTACCGTTTATGAGTGAAGGGACAAACTTATAAGATTGTGTAGCGTCTTTTCGGTTAGTTTAATAATTAATTCCTGTTTAGTTTGCCGTGACCAGAGCTTTTGAATTGACAGGAAAAATTAACGAATTCAGGAGAGTTAAAGCATGTTTTTTTATGGCCCTTATACTTTCTTGTGTCCTTTACATGTGTTTCACTTTGTGCATGTGTATTTTTTTTCTGAATACGTGGGATATTGGGATATTAGATATGTCATGAAACAAGGTTGTTTACAAATCAAACGGCAACACAGATCTCATTAATTTATTTTGTTGTTTCATAGGGTGACTTGGGACAATGCTGAATAGATACAAGCGGGCGCATTGGCAGCACGATTTTTCGCAAGATATTATTATTTACGTTATTTCCACAAAGAAATCACCAAATAATGAAAGAAAACAAAGTTCTTTTGTTTTGTTCAGTTTTTTTTTTCATTTGAGACATTTGAGTTGCAATATACATATTTACTTTCGCTGTAGTAGGGGTTTATCATTTAATTTCCTTACCGAATTTCAGCTATATATTCACAAATTCTAATTTTTCGAAACTATACACCGTCCCAATTCACCTATTTCATTTGGGAGTTTAGAAATCAATAGATTTTAACTTGTGTCCCAAGCCTCCCAAATCGGTGGGGACAAGTATATTTTATTTTTTTCAAAATTTATATCCGAATTCTGGAGCATGGTATATATCCTAATCGATAGACTGAGTCTTAAGCATATTTTCAGATGAAGATAGGTCACCATTTTGAAAATATGATAAGTTGAATTCAACAATCGTCCCAAGTCACCCGAATCTACAGTAATTCAAATGTAATAAGGGACAAGAACATTTGGCAGTCTGAATGGAATACGTGCAGACGTGCATCATTGTCAACCAAGAATTATTATAGTTAGTGATCCCTCGAATAGAGTTCCTGATTTTGATCTTCCCAAGAAAATATGGTCTATTCTGAATCCTAAAATAACAGGTCGAGGACGATACAATAGCCGTATTCGGGTTCGAATTTCGGACTGTCCAAGAATTGTTCTAGAACTGCGCAGAACTTTGCGTCCTAGTTTCGAATACAAGAACTGTTCGAGGATGGTTCTCATTTCATGAAAACGCGAACGAGCAACAAACGTCATATATGGCGCATAAAATATGAAAAAGATTTAAATCTCTATATGTGGTTATTTTGAAAATCCTTAAGGGTCTTTTGCCATCCATTGTTCGAAATCTTTTGTGAAAACCCTCCATAGTAAAAATTCTTTTGTCCAAATTATCTTGTTGAAATTCTTTTGTTAAAACTGATGATTTTCTGTTTGGTTCCACTGCGCATTATTCTTCATTGGACTGTTTTAGTCACCGGGTTCCAAGAGACTATAGAGAGTATTTATAGTTATTCACCACCATTCATCAGCAGAAACATCTCCGAACTTGAAAATGTGCGTCTAACAAAAAATACCTCGAAGTTTCGCCAGGCTTGTCGCCATTTCGTAAGATTCCTTTGTCTCGCACCGAGTGACCTGAGGGGGCGTAAGTTCCACCCCCATCCGCCGTCCCCAAGACTTGGGGACGGCATCTCGCCCTTCTGTCCATTAAAATTCTCGGGGCGAGCGAGTCGCACCGTAACAGCGGCGCAACTGGCGACATTATTCACATGTAAATGGCGACACGCGTTGCTGCGATCGTAAAGGAGGTTGATGAGAAACGATGGGACGGGGGATTAATTTTTGAGATGAAATTTCTGCCGTCCGACAGGAGAGAAGATGCAGTTCGTGGGTGGTTAGGAATTGGTTACAATGTACGTGTAAAGTATCTACTTTCGTTTACTGAGGAATTTGTTTAACCATTGGTGATATTTTATTGAAAAAGTGATACCAACAGGTAGTTTTCACACCCAAAACAATATTCATACCAACAAAATACAACAGAAAAGTGTCATAGCAAATTATTAGTACAAGAGGGTTCACCACGATAAGACGTTTATGGAAAGTTAATCACAACATGGTGTGCAACAATTTGCATATTGGGGTTTTCGACTATGGTTTCATCACAGAACACATTAGTAGTTGAGGCGTTCTTTGATGAAACCATAGTCTAAAAATTAATGAATTATCAGTCTATGGATGAAACAATAAATAACGTGCGTCAAGTAGGCTATGAAATTTTGAAGGCTGATGTTCGGTGGCTGAACGTATGTCTTTCCTTGAATTACTTCATATTCCCAAAATGTAAACAATGATAACATTAACCTATATATCGTAATTTTGTACGGAAAGGCACTTTTTAGAAAAAGTTACCTGTAAATTTCACCCAACGTTCGAAAAGCATTTCTTTCATTGAGAATCCAAACAATCGGAGGCGGTTAGAAAAATTCTTCGTAAAAATTTTAACCGTCCACTATTTTCATACGTAAGAGACATGAATCTTGAATTGATCGTGGTATTATGTTTTTTTTGTAAGAAGGTTCTAGCTACTTCAGTCATATGAATAAATCACAGTAAGAATCTCAATAATATGTTTATTAATTCTCTATAAATATTGAATTGATTCAGTCATTACTGAAAATCCATGACTAGACTAAAAAAACTGAATTACATAAAAATAGCTATTGGACAATTTATTAAAATTCAATGCAGATATAAAAAGGCATGATCTCCTTCATAACGTTCTGCTATTAAAGTTCCATAAAAGAAAGTAGGTCCACATTTTGCCTTTGACTGATGCATACTGAACTCCAATTTTTCTTGGATAGGTAATCACAACCTTTCCAGTTTTCTGATAACATGTCAATCTTTATGGAAACAAATGGATATTTTTTTTCAAAATCGGGTGGCATATGCCAACGGATACTCCAGCCACTTGAGATAAAACCTAAACAGAGGTTTGTCAAGCTTCTGTCATGATGTTTTCATTATTGCTGAACTCTGGAGTTTTTTTCTTTGGCCGACCACTTCCTTTTTTGTTTGAACATACCTGTTTCGTCAACACATCGCAAAACAGTACAATGGAAAAATTCATACTTAATAATATACAGCAACATAGGCTTCTATGAAGTCGCCGGAACAGAATATTTCCATTCTCCTTCAATTTTCTTTCCAATTTTGAAGTAGGATTCAATAGTAAAAGCCTTTCACACGTCCGTAAAAACCATCTTTATAATTTGCTGATAATTTTAATTCAACAACAATCCAAAATGCTAAAATGACAGTTCACCTGGAAAATAGTGTAGCGCGAGCTAAGAATTACGTTTAGGCACGAAATATCGACGTTCAAAATTCCATAGCCTACTTGACGACGAATTTTTTTGAACGCACGTTATAATGCACGAAACACGAAAAAAACGCCTGAATAATGTCAAAACTCACCTTGAAAATTCAATATAAATTTTTTTTTATATCACTTGGATTTGAGAGTCGGGGACATTCCAAGGATTGTAAAATGATGAAAGCAATCGAAAGGCACAAATATAATTAAAAAAAATACGTTTCCATTGAAAGAGTTTTTTTTTATTATTTACAAGGTTGGCAAACGTTCCTGAACTCGTCCATTGCTGTTAAGAGTTGAAGTTTTTCCTGGATAATTTCGGAAGTTTTATTTCAGGTACCTACATGTAAGGTTTATTTAGGTACCTACCAGTTCTTCTTTTATAGAAAATATAGGTTGTGATTCGAAAATCTTGATTTTGATGAATTCGATTTGTCAAACGTAATAATACCACATAATAATGGCAAAAAAATTCGAAAAAACATTGAAACGATATGAATGAATCTAACTTTCGGAGCATATTAGGCTGCCTGATTAATAAAAACCTTCAAAAATATGGTGAAATATTTCTGAATAATATTTGAATTTATTTTCTCATGCAGGTGTGTGAAAGAGGCTTTGAAACTATACATTAATTCCCGTTGCTTAATTTTATTTGTTATATTGTTTCAAAAAATTGCTTCTGCCAACGCAGGGGCAGTTTCTAAAAGTAACTGTTTTGTTTTTCTTACGTCTGTTTCAGATGTGGGGAGAAAAACCCATAAGAAGTTTCACAAAAAATAATATAATAAATGTTACGTTCCATTGGAACGTAACTATTAAATATACATATATCTATTCTTTTGAATGTAAGCAATACATTTTTGGTTTTCAAACCATATAGCATATATATATGAGGTTTAGCAAAGGTTAGTGTAACGGGGTACCATACAATTTGGAGTATGATACAAGAGCTTAGGGAAAAACCTCAGTAAAAAACCCTGTCTCCCCTTGAGTAGTGTATTGATGACAAATTTTTTTTACAGAATAAGCTTTTAATACTGAAGGGCTTCTTTCCATTGATATAAAAATTTCTTTATCCTCTTTCCATTTCGAAATAATATCTGAAACAAAGAAACAGAGCACAAAACGAGGAAAAAAGTGAATAATAAAGCTTTCATCAAAACTTATTCGAAGACTTGATGATGAATGGAGAAAAAAATAAGTAATTATAGATTATAGGTACATAACTTGTCCTTCAATTGCCCTGGGAGGAATATCATTTCCGCGTCAAAAATCTTCTGCTGATCTTGGTGAAGGATCATACCTTCGTCGTTAGAAATGTCTTCAGTACTCAAATTAATAAAAGCCAAATCTTGCTTTTGACTGGGAGGGTCTTTCGACCAGGTCCAGTCCAAAGTGATGATTCTTTTGTTCTTCAATTGTTCGAGAAACGCTACAGGACCCTTATGTTGGGGAATCACTTCCCATAGATATACCAGTGGTTATTCAGTTTACGGATTCTGAACAAGGTTCTCGATGATAAGTTTTCTATAAATAAAAGAATAGTTCGGAAATGGACTGATGTTTTTCTCAAAATACCATATACCTACCACCTTTCCAAAATACTGAAATTTTCCAACCCTTATCGCTATTGGAATGATATTTCCAATTTCGTAAAACAATTACCAACTATTTCTGATAAAGGTTCCATTCGCTAATCAATAAATTGTCTCGCACATAAAACCGACCTAATGGCAACGCAACCAAGACTTACGACCCTTATAAACAGTTGCGTACAATTTTATGTGTTGCCAATTTAGTACGTACGGCATTTCAAATATTTGTTATGGTCTTCAATATATTTTATTTAACGACTCTTGGTAATGGGTGTTATGGGTCTCTGAAGGGAAACGACTCCTTTCGAAAGCGAGAAGGACTTCCACGCTGCCTTTTAATTTGTTCTTTGATAAGTGATGTGTCGAGAAGCTGAATCAGCACAAGTGAAAAACTTCTTCGAAGAATTTTCTTTGCATTACTCCAATTTTTGTAAACAGTTTTATCATCCAATTAGTTTAGAATATATGGTCAGAAGACGCATTCACGATTCACAGGCTGTAGGCTGTAGTTACACTAGTTGGCAGACTCAAATAAATTCGTATAACCTGAACCAAACCAACATATTGTACATGAAAACCACGACGCAGCAAAATCGGTTTGAGGGGTGTTTTGAAAAAACGATATTCTCAAAAATGAAAAATGATACCCTTTTGGAATTTTAAAAATTATTGAAATAATCTTTTCAAACTCAATAAAACTTTTGTGGATAATCGAAGAACCTATAATATGTTTTTCGTGAAATCGGTTCAGTAGTATTTCCACCACGAAAATCTTAGAAGGGGCTCAGGGGTGGTCCAACAAAAATGTATACGAAAAACCCACACTATTTTTTGACAAGCACTCACGCCTTATATTTTATATTTTCGCAACTATTCATTTACTCCCTGTATATTTCAAAACCTTTTATTAGTAGGAAGTAGCCAACAGTGATGTTAAAATCATTCATAAAAAAGTTTTATAAGTATTTATCTTTTTTTTTTAGAAATGTCAATTTTCAGAAAATTTTCCCAGTGAGAATGCATAAAAATTCTTTTATGACGCAAGTTTCATTGACTGTGAAAAATTTTAAATAAACCATTTTATTTAAGCTCTTTCAGCTCTAATAGAAAACAGATTGTGGCTTTTAATTATCCCTCGTATAGGGAATATCTGTCATTATTTGCCCAAACACTCGAATCGAGATCAGTTACTTGTTGCGACTTCGATAAACAATTGATAAGATAAACTAGAAAATATTGTATTATTTACTTGCACAGGTGGATTTTCCTATAGGTGAAACGCACCTGAGTATGATTATGGAAAATGTTTTTATTAATTCTTTTGATACAATACTTAATATACTTACCCATTCGAACAAATAATCTTTCCAGGTGTTTTATTGTCAATCGTATACTTAGTGTCCCAACTAAAAAACGCCTCACTATTCTCACGCCACACAAATCACAATTGATTTTTTCGAAACCTTTCAAACCTATTGATTTTTGATACGGATACCAACTTATTTTCCTTATTCTCAAAAGTTGCCCCTAATCAAATTATCTGTAGCAAAAATTGCCAAACTTTGAATATCAGAATCCTCAATCATAACGAGAAGATTTGTAATGATATGATGTATGATGTATGTCTGTATGTATAACTAATCCATGGATTAATAATGAATGATTCTATCACTTGAACTTTATAGTAGACTTTGAAATTGTTACTGGACTGCCATTATCAATATGTATACTCCATTCATTTTTATTTTAGCCATGAAATAATTTTCTCGAGATTTTGTCACTAGAATGGAGTGAGGTTGGCACTCATGAAATGTCGTTAATGTCATAACACCGTTGCCACAACTAATATCAATTAATATTACAAAAATGCCGAAAGTGATTGAAAAAGAGAGAAGACAGAGTTTCAGGAAGTGCTAGTCAGAATTCAGGTCCGCTCATTCAAATAGTAGGTAACCCTGATATTCTGATATCTATACAATTAGACGGTAGCGGACATATCAATGTAAGTGAATTTATATAATGTTTCATCTGAATCCAAACGACTTATAATATTTTAGCTGAATGTTTCCACAATCAGAAAGACTGAATGAAGAGGATGAATTTCCTTCTATTGGGAGACCCAAAAAAGTGGTGGCTTTTGAGAATTTTATTTTAGGGTGAACGAATGCGAAAAGTTACTACAGAACTTTCGATGAATGTCATCGTAGAATAAGTTCAAGAAAATTAATATTTCTATTTTTCATTTCCCTTGTCCTAAACATTCTAAATGTCTTGAGAGATCAATAAATATATTATTATTATTATTATATCACAGTATTAAGAATAAACAGCCATAAATATGAGCCAGTTGTCCTGTTAATTGTTCATTCATGTGAAATTTTTGTTTAAAGGTGAAGTTTCTTTAGCCTTGAAACTTCCTTCAATTATTTTGGCTTCCATTGATGCAACATGATTTTTTGTTGAAGAATTTAACATTCTTGTAATCATCCGTTAATTCCTCCGAGAGATACCCATTCTCTACCACTGCATCAGATGTATTTCATCTTCGGGTTAATTTTTTTTAAATCTGCAACTGATGTAACGTCTTCAACCTTTAGCCAAAGAAGGTAAGCAACATTAACTTTCCTCAAGCAATGGCATATTAGGTGTCAATAATTCAATTTTCTATCATAGCAAAAATAAGTACATACCTATATTTAAAAATTGATCTCTTGTATTTTCCATGCAAATAACTAGATTTGGTATCCCTTCAATCAGTTTGTATAAACGTCAATTATGTTCATCGCATTCGACATTGTCAAAAAATACGTAATTACTGAGACTTTTACGTAAAACGGACAACATAGCGCGGATTTAAAAACAAAAAATGTTTTGACAAGCGTCATAACCCCACATTTTCGTACCTACTATACAGAGTGGAATGTGTCAAAATTGCCATGGCCAAACGAGTGCTAGAATAAAAGTGAATGGAGTATAGGTTCAAACGCTAGGCGTATGAAGTTTCCTGCATGGCAAAGTGAAAACAAAATATTTTTCCCCTTCATTGAAAATCGTTAGGATCTATTTTATATTTTTATGACTAGCTATAAAGTTGGCATATTTTAGTTGGGACATTCTGTATTCTGTATTCCGCCGCGTATAAGCTATAGTTACGAAAATTTCTCATGTCTGAGGTTTTTTTTCATAGTGATGTGCTCAATTTTACAAGAACTTTCATATCCAGATCGAAGGAACGCAGTTAGAATTATTTTCATGTTTCTAATATTCACCTCTATGGCCTCAGTCAAAATGACAACTCACAAGTCAGGGCCTATTTCATATATATTACCATAACCTTCAAAACTCTACCATTCGACCATAACTCTCAAAAATCCATGTATGGCGGCTGAACCGAATTCAAAATATAATGTACAAATGTTGTGTATGGTCGAACAACAGATTCTTCCCCCTGAAACTCTGCCACTGCAACGATAACCAGAAAAAGAAGAAAAATTCACCGGAACTCGTCTGGGCACAATGGATTGATGAAACTTTCCAACCGGCGTCTATCGTTGGTAAATCCAAATTTCGAATCAACTACGTCCAAGTCTTTTTCTATCATAACGGGAGGCATAAGGAAATCCCCCAAATTCGCATCATCTATGATCATGGAAACCTTCTAGACGCATCGGTAACTGTAAAGTATAATGGAAATTGTCATGTCGCCAAAGTATATGGAAACAATTCGCCAAAATTCAAAGGATTTCCCACGTTGTTCTATGTCCGTCTCGAGAGATCCAGAACATTCGTCCACGTACCATTGAGAAGAGTATTTCTGTCGAAAGAACAAGCTAGAATTTTGTTAGCGGAAAGAAGAAAAGAATTGTGTTGAACTTTTCTGTGAATTAAAAGCAAAGCCAAGTACATCCCAAGATTTTCATTAAGATTAGAATACAATCTGCATTATGCGGTAGAATAAGCTGCAAATTCTATAATTGTTTTTCAAATTTCTTCTTCGAGCAATAACGTCAATATCTCCTCTTTTTTACCTATATTTTTATTTATTTCGTATCTATACTATACAAAAATTTTGGAGTCGTCATAAATGATATGAAACAAACACCAATCGAATCAAAAGCAAATCTGATAGAAGGATGATTGTTGGCACTCAATAATTGTGTGAAATTAAATTATTTCACCAATTGAACTTCTGAGAGAAAACGTGTAAGGAAGGCGGAAAAATGATTTCTTTATGCTTTTTCTGAGAATTTCCCAGAACTTCTACTGTGAATTTCTGGAAACCAGGAAAGTGATAATTTTCTTCACGTGCACAATTTCTGATATGTATAAGAGAGTACAGGGTACAGACCACAACCTTATGATGTTTACAATTACGATACACATTTTTTCTCTTCGAACCAAAACCAAGATTTTCGGTACCACAAGCGCGCTCGTGCGCTTGTGTCAACCAGAAGGTGAGTAAAGATAAAGTATATACACGGAGTCTGTAAACAAATGCAAAGGACTTAGGAAGATGATTCCTCGATGAAAATAAGCAGGGGTAGTTCCTATAAATTTTTTTCGAAATCGAACTCCCTTCCAAGATACAGCCTTTGGAAGGCGATGACGAGTTGACAGTTTTCAATTTTTTTACGGGTTCTGAAAAACATTGAGTCATAAAACTATAAATAATATGAAGCACTAAGTAGATGTTACTCACGCAATTTTTTTAGATTTCATAACTTTATTATTAGCGGTTGAAAATAACAACCTCTTCTGATTTCCCTTCAAAAATTGTTTTAGTGGTATAGATTTTCGGAACATGAAATTCTCTTATGGTTTTCCATCCAATTCTGGAGAAAAAAAGGCTGTTGCAAAATTTCGATACAGTCGATACTTTTCTCGGAATAAATAACGTGCGTTCAAAAAAATTCGTCGTCACGTACGCTATGGAATTTTGTAGGTTGATTTTCTGTGACTGAACGTAATTTTTGCTTACATGACACTCATGGCAGCTAAATGTGAACATTGATGACATTAACCTATATATCGTAATTTTGTATGAAAAGGCAATTTCTCAGAAAAAATTACTTGCACATTCAATAATGATTTATTAGCATTTTTTCATTGAATTAGATTACAAGAATCCAAATAATCTGAGGCGATTGGAAAAATTTTAAACTAAGTTCATAAGTCAAAGACATGAATTTGAACGAATCGAGTATTATGTTTTTTGTACTTTCAATTATGTGAAAAGGTTGTACCGAATTTCACTAGGTAATAGAAATAAATCACACTAAGAACCTCAATATATGTTTCATTTGTTTCTCATTTGTAAACGTCAGTTCCCAAAAACACAATATTAATCAAGAAAGTTTATTTTATCAAGTCACTAACTTATAAAACTGACAGTTAACTTGCAAACTTTTTACAAGTTAGTAGTATTATTTAATTAGAAAATTTTGTTTTATCGTCATATATGTTGGAAATCATGGTAAAATTGTTATTTCCAGTAACACAGATTTTTGATGATGACAGAATTGATACTGATGATGATGAACCATCTGTTGACTCAGAAACTGCTGAACTCGAGGACTGCAGAACATTTGTACTCTCTTTACTACCAAATAATTTGCTAGACATTTCGATTTTTTTGTTGACCGCATCATCGACATAACTCATCGCAATTTCGGTGCTCTTTCACCCTCCTGCACGCTTTAGTGCTAAAATATCTCTACCCGAATCCGCAACCATAGTGGCTCCAGTTCTGCGAAAAGAGTGGCCGGTGTATAACTCTGGGTCTTTTAAACCTAAATATTTCGCTATTTGCTTTGGGACACCACCAATAGTGTGCTGGCCAGCATTAAGGGAAATGCACTTTTCATGTCGGTATGTCAAAAAAAATCTTAGGCTTTCTGTTCCAAGAGGCCGAAGATTTACATATTTTCTGTATAACATGCAGGGCTTGAAGCTGCAGCCATCATCCGTTATGGTGAATCTTCTTGTTGTTAAATTTTTTGTTTGCCGAAATGTCACAATAACGTATTTTCCCATATCTTCTACATCATTCATGTTTAAGGAGAGAATTTCGTCACATCGACAACATCCAAAAATCCCAAATATTGTTACAATTTTCGCCAGCAACCACTGGTCATCAGGAGCATGTTAAAGAAATTGTTCAGCCTCTTCTTTACTTAATACCTTGGCCTTTTTTGGCGTATAACGCTCATTTTTTCGTTTCAGAAACGCTATTACCTTTTGAAATCTGCAAATGACAACTAAACGTCATAACATATTTTTCAATAAATTTTTTAAGGAAAACAAACCTGCGAACAGGGGCATTTTCTTTCATTTCCAAGCAGCTTTTCAGCATAGACCATTTTGCCCATAAAGTATTAGGGCTGAATCTAGCTGATAGTTGATTCAAGTAGACCAACGAAACATCTTCAGTCACCCCAATCACACTATTCTTGTTTTGCCACTTTTTGAAGTCGTCGTATTCTCGCTCGTACCTTGAAGCTGATTTTGCAGGTAATAAACTTGAAGCTACACTGCTGGCTGCCTCAATAATTTCTTTTGGTACATTCATTTTCGCTTTCGCCAAAACAAATGTAAAGAAAAATAAACAGACATGTTCATGGCAACGCTTCCATAGCTTACGACATTTGCGACAAATTATTGAGATTTTTTTGGAATTTATCTAACCTTTTTACAAATGAGAAACAAATAAAATATAAAACAATACAAGCAAGGTAACGGGTTTTACTGGCTCAAGGAGGTAACTGACTCGCCTGCGATTCGCCAGTAAAAACCCTCTTACCTCGCTAGTAATGTTATATACTATTATTTCTCAATAAATAAAATATTGAATTGACGCTGACAGTGAAAATCCATAATCAGAGGCAGAGGCAGTCTCTGAACTGAAGAAACTGAATTATCTATAGGATTTTCATTACAATGAGTTTCAGGTTTAAGAGGTCTATATAATTAAAGTAGCTGTTGGAAATGTCCCCCTCTTTGCTCCAAACACTTCTCACATCTTCTTTTGAGAGATTCAGAGACATTATTCAAAATAAAAGGATCATCGTTAATTTGATGAATTTTTTCAATGATCCTAGTCTTGAGTTCGTCCAGATTAGAAATAGGTAACTGGAAGATAGAATTCTTCAAATGAGGCCATAAGAAGAAATCACATGGTGTAAGATCACACGATCTTGGAGGAAATTCATTTTCAGTATTGAGGCTAATGAGTCGATCCTGAAAAATATTCCTTAGTGTAGCCAATGTTTCTACAGCTGTGTGTGCTCTGGCTCCATCTTGTTGAAAATAACTATATGACCATTCTTCGAAATTTAATTCAGCTATAAAAGGCATGATAATATCCTCTTTATAGCGTTCCGCTGTTAAAGTACCGTAAAAAAAAATAGGTCCAACAATTCTTCTCTGACTGATAGCACACCAAACTCCAATTTTTTGAGAATGAAGTGGTGTCTCAATGTAAAAATTTTCCGGTTTTTGACTGCTCCACATTCTCATATTTTGGGAGTTGACATATCCAGAAAGATGAAACCAGGCTTCATCGGAGAAGAAAACGTTATTCAGGCTATCGATGAATTCGTTGAGAAACCACTGACAGAAGGCCATTCTACGAGGGTAATCAACATATTCAATCTTCTGATAGCATGTCAATCTATGATGATACAAATTGATGTCTTCTTTCGAAATTGTGTGACATGTACCAACAGAGACTCCAGCTAGTTGAGATAAAACCCGAATAGAGGTTCGTGGAGCTTCTGTCATCACATTCTCAACATTGTCGATGAACTCGGGTGTTCTCTTCTTTGGTCGACCACTTCCTTTTTTTCTTTAAACGCTACCTGTTTCACGAAAAACGCTCACACATCGCGAAACAGTACTCTGGAAAGATTGGTAATCTACAGCAACGTTCGGATACTCGATCCTAAAGTCGCTGAGACATTTCTCAACAGAATATTTTCACTCGCCTTCTATTTTCTCCCCATTTCTGAAGTAGGATTCAATAATGAATGCTTTTTGTACGTCGGTAAAAACCATCTTTATTATTTGCTGATAATTTTAATTTAACAACAATCCAAAACGCTAACTTGACAGCCTACCTGTAAAAATAATACAGCACAAGCTAAGAACTACGTTTAGATACGCAATATCGACGTTTAAAATTCCATAGCCTACTTGACGACGAATTTTTTTGAACGCACGTTATAAACTTGCAAGCAGTATACGAAGGTCTATGGGGCAGAGAGTTGATGCATGTATTATAGCGGGAGGTAGTCATTTATACGATGAAATGGAATGAACAGTGATCAGAATTTCTTGTAAGTTTTTACTTATTCCGAGAAAAGTATCGACTGCATCGAAATTTTGCAAGAAACTTTTTTTCTCAAGAATTGAATGGAAAACCATAAGAGAATTTTATGTTTCGAAAATCTATACCACAAAAACAATTTTTGAAGGGAAATCATAATGGGTTATTATTTTCCACCCCTCATAATAAAGTTGTGAAATATAAAAAAATTGTGTGAGTAACATCTACTCAGTGCTTCATATTATGTATAGTTTCATGACTCAGTGTTTTTCAGAACCCGTAAAAAATTCATTTACAGACATCCAGTATCAGGCCCGGATCTACGATTTTTCTGACCGGGGCAAATATTCATGATGGCGCCCCCCCCCCCTTCTAAGGTTCGTAGGAAAAATCTAATTGCATATTCGTCATCACTTTCAACCCGAGTTATTTTTTTCACTAGTTCGAGGTCGTATAGATTACGAATATGCAATTAGATTTTTCCTAAGATGAGTACTTTGGGAAAAAAATCACTCATATTTTTTTCCCATTGTTCCATCAAAAGATATTTTTTCTCATTGTTCCATTAAAAGTTATTCTTTTCCCAAAATACTCCCAAAAATTGCATAAATAAAAAAAAATTAAAAAGTTTGTATTTACAAGAATGTCGTTTGCAACCCGCGCTTCATGAACGAAATTATTCCGAACAAAAATTAATTTTTTTAACTACATATATCGACCCGGATCATTTTACATATTAATTCAAGGTAGATCACGAATATGCAATTAGATTTTTGGAGGATCAGTATTTTGAGGAATAAATCACTCTTAGTGCAAAATTTCGGAAATATTGGTCAACTTTGAGGGGCTGTAGCAGCTAGAAAAAAGGCACTAGACATATGCTGTTTTTTTTGGTGATGAATTGGTTCTTTGCAAATATAAAAATCCACATTTCATTCATCTATCTCGAACGGTTCAGATTTTATGAATTTTTCCGCGAAGGTCCAAAATTTCCGCTTTTCCATCGACCATAACTTGAAAAGTATTTTTTTTTTTGAATATCTGTTTGCATATTGGTGTTCTACGCCCTCGAATTAGTGTACAGAATGAATTCGGTTTTGATCGGAGACCAAAAATATTCTTCAGAAAACCGCCCACTTTGTATATATTTCATTTTGTGAAAACATTTAAAAAAAAACCCAATTTCGTGAAACTTTTGTATAAAACATTTTTTTGTACCTCTCTTAGTAACAAAGTTAAAGGGGGGCTCAAATTATGGTGAAAAACTCGGTACATCTATAGAAAATTTGAAAAAATTTCGATCTTACCGATTTCCACCAAAATTGGTGTTTCACTAAGGCATAGATTACTAATATGCAAACAGAATTATGCTGAAAGGATTAGTTTTTATGTTATGGTCTATAGAAAATCGGAAATTTTGGCCCTTAGTTCCAGATGAGAAGGCGATGAGTCGGCAATTCCCCAGGCAAAGAAATTACTGCTTGCGACGCAGTGTAAACATATCAGATCTTTCAATCTATTTCACCCAAGTGTGGCGGTCATTCGTAGATGACTGAATAATATGCAGTTAATTTATCCCTCATTGATTTTAAAGATTTTAGGCATAGTGATGGTTTATCATGTTTCCATTCTACAGTTTCCATTTTAGCACTAGGAAATTAATTTTTCCGAGATAATCAAAAGTAAAAAAATTTTAACCCCTGGTTGATTTTGGCGCCCCCTTAGGCTGGCGCCCGGGGCAAGCGCCCCGCTTGCCCCCCCCTAGATCCGGGCCTGTCCAGTATGGTATAGAAGATACCAGTAAAGATTTTTCCATCACTTGATCTAATGGACCTTCGACTTTGCTCTACTCTGCTAAACTCCCAAGCTTTTCATTATACATGATGTATGTGAAAATTACAGCCACCGTCCTTACCACGGTGGCCAACCGCATGCCTAAATAATCGGTCGAGATTCAAAACTATTAGGAGTAAGCCAATGCCTCAGGTCCCTTCTGAATTATTATCCACTAATGGCCAGCGCACGCGGCGTTTATTAATGGCGATTTACTTTCACAATCACTATGAATAAAGTACATACATTATAAAATGTATGAATGAATGCCTCATATGTGAATAAAGTCAACCCTAGCCGTCTCTGCCTCTGCCAAAAAGGCGGTACCGCACACCAGATACGAAATGGATTTATATCCTCCATATGTAGATAACAGTAGGTATACCTACGAATATAACCGTTACTTAAGGGGATGTAATACCTCAAGAATCTCCATTCAAAAACGACATTCACTTGTTCCTAATTTACGCTTTCAATTTCTTACGTGCAGCCTTAATTTTTTTTTTTTTAATTGAAGTTAAAGGACGTCTTAATGTCACCCCGTCTCTTTTTTTCCAAATTAGTTGTCTTTTTATGAGAAAAAAAACTTGAACTTTATTGTCAACAAAACTTGTTTTCACAATCATTTTTCGACGGATTTTCGACATATTTCGATAAAAAATAACGACGGGGTGACATCGGCGGTTTAATTCTTTATATATTGCAAAGATTTTCATAGCGATATATGCCAAAATTACGCTGAAATTCAGGAATAACTGAAAATTATTCAATGTTCCTAATATTACCTCTCACGTGGTAATTTCTACATCCAAACTGACTCAGTACGTAATTCAGGCTATTGCTCAAAGATTTTCGTTTTTGGGGTGGCATCCGTAAAGCAACCAATGTCGCTCGTCTTGATCTCGAATCGTATGTACTTATTACTGAAAATTTGTAATGATTCCGATAGAAATATAAAACTAGCCCCGGATGACAGCGACAGTAGGGAAAAATATTTATTGTTTCTGTTAATGTCAATTTTTTCTCTCTCAAAAGTTAATTATTTATTCTGACGACCAGAGGACCTCATTTTTATTCCTTTGACCGGTTCTGATGAAGAACAGTACTAGTTCCCCTTAAGGGGAAGAATCGCCGATGTCACCCCTCCGTTATTTTTATCGAAATATGTTGAAAAACCGTCGAAAAATTATTGTGAAGACAATTTTTATAGTCACTAAAGTTTAACATTTTTTCTCATAAAAAAAACAACTGAATTGAAAAAATAGACAAGGGGTGACATCAAAACGTCCTTTAACTTCAATTTTAAAAATAATCAATGCTTTACGTACAATATTGAAAGCGTAAATTTAAAAGTAGTGAATGCCGTTTTTGAATGGAGATACTTGAGGTATTACTTCCCCTTAAACATTGACAGTTTTCTGCAATATTATGTATTGGATAAAAATACATATATTGAACAACTTTGAGCATCGAAAATGCTAGTTTAAAATGCTTTTTTAGTTGCACAAAATAATTTTCAATTCGGCGATTTTTTTGCCGTTGACAGTGAATGGGGTAAAACGTTGGGAGCTTGGGAGATCGCACGAAGTGCTTTCGCGATTCGCGATCCATGACCGGCTATGATTTATCACGAAGGACTGAATTAACTGCAGTTGAAACTTTATCACATTTAAACGACTCCAAATAACCGAAAAATGTCTAAGAAAAAGGCGAAATCTTTCACATTTCTCAATTTCATTTTTCCATTTGCCGTCGAAGGAAAACCATCGAACATTAGTTGAATCACAACAGGGGCGAATCCACGGAGGGGGTAAGGTAGTAATAATAAATGTTCTTTATTTCAAATGAATCTCCTACAGAAAGTCAAGTGAAATGGTGTCAAACATATACAAGGTGGTCCAGATCGTAACCAAGAAATTTTAAGCACGTATTCTACATCAAAAATAAGCCCTAGTTTGTCATATAAACATATGCCGAGAAATGTTTCCTCCCCGAGATACGGGGTGTTAAAATTATAGAAAAAAAAATGTTTTTCATTGATAACTTTCACACTGCTTGAAATATTTTTATGAAATTTGAGACATAGGTTTTGAGCGTCAAGGAGCACTTTTTGCATAATATCATTCCTTTTCTATTCTACCAGTGGCCTCCGTACTGCAGCGAGACTGAATATTTTCAGGTAAAAAAATGATACACCTCTGGTTTTTCCGACAATAAAAATTATTGTTTAAATCCTTATTTAATTTGGAGCAAATTCGGTCTCTTGACTTTTTGCTGTACGAGGCACCGTTTCCGGTTAAAAAAATAAAACACATTCTCAAGCATGAAGAAATCGCCAAAATTTGATATGGTAGGTGCATAATAATAATAAGACTATCGGCCGGTTTCATAATCAAACCTAAAGTCGCTTTAATTTTAAAGCTTCCTTTAACCCTACTAAAAATGACACTAAAGGAAGCTTTAAGCTTAAAGTGACGTTTAATTCGATTATGAAACTGGATGTATTTTTGCTAAATCAAATTTTGGCGATTTCTTCATGCATGAGAATGTGTTTAATTTTTTTAACCGGAAACTGTGCCTCGTACAGCAAAAAGTCAGGAGACCGAATTTGCTCCTAATTAAATAAGGATTTGAATAGTAATTTCATTGTCAGAAAAACCAGAGGCGTATCATTTTTTTATCCGAAAATATTCAGTCTCGCTGCAGTACGGACGCCACTGGTAGAATGGAAAAGAAATGATATTATGCAAAAAGTGCTCCTTGATGCTCAAAACCTATGTCTCAAATTTCATAGAAATATTTCAAGCAGTGTGAAAGTTATTAATAAAAAACATTTTTTTTTCTATAATTTTAACACCCCGTATCTCGGGGAGGAAACATTTCTCGGCATATGTTTATATGACAAACTAGGGCTTATTTTTGATGTAGAATACGTGCTTAAAATTTCTTGGTTACGATCTGGACCACCCTGTATAAGCATATCATCAACATTTCATTCATATGGGAAGCCAAGAAAATCCTCAATATTGTATGGTTCAATTTGAATCAGATATTTATTATATCAATTTTTTGAATTTCTTCAGATCCTGTTCTTTCTGCATAGCCTCTGGCAAAGCATAGAAAAATTTAATACTCCTATAAGTCCTATACTCCACTTGGTTTTGAGTGCTAGTTAAACGGCACTTGGGATATTTATAATTTAGGTTTCTTATGCTGTACTTCGACTTGTTTTCATTCATATGTTGTCTGAAATGTTCTTTGTTCTTATGTATGAATATGAGGCATTCCTGAATATATATTGCATATACAGGGTCTTTCACGAGGAACCTCACCCATATTTATACGGGAAACTACTGAACGTATTTTCATGAAATTCAGCACTTATAAGTATTTCACGATGCTGATGAAATCTAAAATATTTTTAAGGCATGAGCACCTCCGGTTTTTCCGGAAATGACGTCAACTTCCGTTTTTCAAATTAGAACACCATTTTTTTATTGCAGAAATAGATTCCTTAGAAAGTTTCAAGATATTTTGATGTAACATTTTTCAGTTTTGGTTGGAAAATTCTCTCTGCGCGGGAAAATTCGAAAAAAAAATCGAAAATAGAGCTCCGCTGAAACAAGAATAACTTCGAGGTTTTTGGATGGAAAATTTTCATTTTTGGGATTTTTCAAGATGTAAGATTGATGTATCCACTTTAAAAATCGAAATCGCGATTCATGATACAGGGGGTGAAAAAATCGCTTTCAAAGTTAGGGATGACAAAATCGTGAAAAATCAATTTTTTCAAATTAGAACCCCATTTTTTTATGGCAGATATTGAATCTACGTTGAAAAATAATGTGAGTGTATGCATCACACCCTTGCCCTAAAGTGGATATTTTCTGAGTTATTCACAAAAAACTGTTTTTCGTCTTGAATTTTCAGCTATTTCTTTTCCCTTCACGCCAAAAAGATAAAATTTTCAGGAACTGTTACTTAAACCATGTTTTAGATTTTACTACCCTAATATGCAAGAGAAAAAAGTTACACGTTGTTCCTAAATAGATGGCGAATTTTGATTCGAATTTGTATCGGAAACCTCTTTATTTCAACTAATCGGCCATCGGTTTTCTCTCCAGTGATAAATAAATAATTCCTTATGAACCATATGCAAAAACTTACCTTTGAAAGCGATTTTTTCACCCCCTGTATCATGAATCGCGATTTCGATTTTCAAAGTGGATACATCAATCTTACATCTTGAAAAATCCCAAAAATGAAAATTTTCCATCCAAAAACCTCGAAGTTATTCTTGTTTCAGCGGAGCTCTATTTTCGATTTTTTTCTCGAATTTTCCCGACCAGAGAGAATTTTCCAACCAAAACTGAAAAATGTTACATCAAAATAACTTGAAATTTTCTAAGGAATCTATTTTTGCAATAAAAAAATGGTGTTCTAATTTGAAAAACGGAAGTTGACGTCATTTCCGGAAAAACCGGAGGTGCTCATGCCTTGAAAATATTTTAGATTTCATCAGCATCGTGAAATACTTATAAGTGCTGAATTTCATGAAAATACGTTCAGTAGTTTCCCGTAAAAATATGGGTGAGGTTCCTCGTGAAAGACCTTGTATACTACCAAGTTGGCAAAAGCCTTCTCAGGTAATTTCACAAATTTCTTGCTCTTATCAAAGGAATACAACGCCTAAGAAAAAATCTACCTACAGAACAAAGGACCAAACTTTATTCGAATGAGTCGGAGGGATTTTTCAAACCAACGAACACGGCGAAAAATTGATAAGCTTCAAACGTTCGGGACGTGAGAATCGGGACCTAGCCAGCGCAGTCTGGATCTCAATATTCCATATATTCATGGAGATGAATCCCGGGCGGCGGCAGCAACAATGGGCCGCGCGGTGGGTGGCGGCAGCATTAAACGACGAACGTCGCTGTGCCACGCTTCGCCACCGACTTAATCCGTCCGTCAACAGAAGGAAGAACTAAGCCCACTGGGATTAGCCCCGTGAAATATGTGTTTATATCGAACGGTGCACCGAGCCACGAATGGGGTCATAAAAACATGAAGTTTATTAGCTTCTTCCCATTTATTAACTTATTATTCATGTGCGAAGGACCTGCGGAGTTACCCTTGGTTCTTCCTCTCTAATTTAGCTTTCTGATGCTGGCGCAGAACACATTTCCCTGCAAACAAGACTTTCCAAGCGAGTCAAAAAAGCTAACAGAAACACAGTTTTCGATGAATAATTTCATTCCAGCCAAAGATTATAGAGTAGAATGATAGGAAACGCCCTCATATCGCTACATTTTGGCCAGTGAAAACACGCGTGACAATGAGATGGCGCTAAAAACACACTGTCAATACAGGAAAACTTTTTGATAACAGTTTTCTGTTTTTTAATTGAGTGGCGCGAAATTCTAATTCTATTCCTCGTATTGAATTCCAATATCGACTTTGTTTCTATCAGAAAACAAACATCCTGAGCGACAAAACAAAAGTATGGTTTTGCTTTGTGATCAGGATGTTAGTTTTCATCTAAACATTGTTTGGAATCAATTGATATCAACGAAAAACGCTGTTGCTATATGTTTATTTGCAATTCGTAAAAAATTTACAAAAATTGAAATTGTGGGCATTAAATGAAGCCTTAACTAGGACACTTAAGTATATGGTGATCTGCTATACGTCGAAGGTGTTGTTTCTGTACAATAGGTTGTTCTGAATTAATGAACTTAGTTGAATTTGTAAAATATACATATATCAGAAATTAATATGAACCAATATTCAATATACCATCATAGCATACATATTCCAGTTACTTACATATGTAGGTATTATTTAAAGAATTTTCAGAACCACACTCAAAAAAAAACCTTACAGACATATGCAAGACCTGTAGGTCAGTATAGTTTCTTGGTGCTTTTTTTTATGATTTCCTTATGATATGGTCTCTTCATGACACAATATACAAATTGATTAATGAATGAACAAAACACTCACAGTCACTCGGTTCCCAAATGGAAATCAATAAAACCTCTGCATTTCTGAATATATTGAAAGAATAGCAATTGTGAATTATTGTATGGACCTATAAAGATAATAATTTCCTCTTAATAGGCCGTTCATGCATGGGATGCTTTCTGCATACAACAATTTACGTCGATGAACAGTTCTCAATTGACCTGCAGTAAAATGTTCATTGCACATGGTGTAGTTAGTAGTGTTTGCTGAAGTAATTGTCTTCAAGCCCTGAGAATTTTATCCACTTCGGAGCACTGAAAATTAGAATCAATGAATGACCGATTCACATGTTACGACGTTTAATACTTACGCTTCCATTTTCCTTAGTTGAGTGAAGAACTTAAGCACGTAAAATGCATTTTATTATTTGATCCACCGTTCTTCACCATTCAATACTTTTCGAACAAAATTTTGATGTTTTCACCAAAAAATAAGACAAAAAAATTCAAAAATCAGCAACTAGAACGAGCCAGATAAACAAAAAGCGGAATGAGAATCAAAACATTCAAAACCTCTTTGATCAAAATACACGTCTGAAATCTTAAAAAATTTCATGTGTTTCTGCGAATGGCACTCAAATTAATATTTTAACCAGTCCTAGCGTCTTAAAAACACGCGTGACACACAGATGGCTCTCAAATCGCTTTAGTCGCTTCGTTTCCCATCTTTCTACTCTATAATCTTTGATTCCAGCATCATTCGATATTCAAATTCAGTGTCTGTTTCAAAAATTTCAAAAATCCCCACACGAATTCTCAAGGTGTTAAATCACAGCTTCACATTTCTGTAGATCACACTCAACAAACTTTTCTATCAATTAATACATCGTGGCATTCGAGAATTGTAGAAAAAACAATGCAGTTCTTTTTTCACCGAATTTCGCCAATAAAAAATCTGTTAACATTGATCGACAACTTTCAAAGTTCACCATTCACTATACCTTCATTTCCATTTGACTTTAAAAACAAACGCATGCTATGGTAAACCACACCAAACAGTAACTTTTCTGGGTGCAAAGATCTCTCATGACTCTTTTGAGTCTTGAGGATTATTTTCACACCAAAAGTTAATGCAGAAATGAGCTTCATGCTCATGCAAACAAACGACACATTTGATAGTCAAAGCGCTTTAGTTTGTCAACTGGAAACACTGCTCAAAAATTGGATATTTGAGATAAAACTTACTCTTTGCACTTGAATCGAATTGCTGTACATACCATGTGCAGAGGCGTATGTTTGCGTATTACAACACACCATACACAAAATATGGTCCTAATGACACATATGGACATATGGCATAATTAAAAAAACTAGAAGTCACAAGTCTCTCTTTTTTGTAGGTCTATGATATTTTTTGTGATTCGTATGTGAGATAATGAGCTATTGCAACTAATCAAGAGTTGTGTGTTATATAAATTGGAAGATTGATAAATGTGAGTGGTTCATCATGAACGAGGAGAAAAAGTCTTTTTGTCCCACAATCCCATGAAAGGTCTTTTTCTCCTCGTTCATCGCGTAGCATATATTCTGGATTAATTGTCACTACAATTGTGGCCGTTCACAATAGGTTGCATAGCTTCAATTTTAGGGTAAAAAGATTCGCCAGGCATCCACAATGGACTAATAATTTATTTATTATTAGACTATGGTTTCATCAAAGAACATATTAGTAGTTGAGGTGTTCTGTTATTTGTCTACAGAAATAGAGAATACTTCGAAGGGAAAACCAGTACTTAATATAACACAAGAACAACTGAATCGAAACATTCAAAACATTAATTTTAACTGAGTGCAATGCTGGAGTACTGCTGTTCAAAGTTTTTCAATAAACTGCCACCTCACATAAGAGCATCAGATAAGACACTTGGACAGTTTCAAGAAGCAGATTTTTCTCCTGTTGCTGAAAATGAAACCATATTCACACAAGAGTTTTTCGAATATTGAATGAATTTCAAATCTCTCACTATTCAAAGACCATTTCTATTCTATTCTATATAATGACAAACGAAAACATTGTTTGTCAGTTAGTGCCAGAGGCATACCAGTTTCAACTAAAGAATACCTATTCAGCCGTTTTCATGTTACTACAAATATTGCAGAATTTTCACATACAGAGTGTCCCAACGAAAATTTGACTCCCCAGAACTCCGAAACGAAGAATTACCGAAGATTTGGAATAGACTTCTGTTTTGAGGGGGGCGAATTTCCATCATGAGTGTTGGTTAGTTTGAAAGTTATTTATGTTCTGTACACAACAAAATATTCAAAATCCGTTCATTATTCACAAAATAATTTAATAATCGAACTTATCATTGTATGGGGGTTGTAGGTGGTCATTTTTACAATGCATACGTTAGTTCTTTGAATAGGTTAAATTTTTCCCCTGACTACTTACAGATCTGGTGTATTCGAATGTATTAAGTTTCTATTTGAGTTACCCTTCTGATATGTTCAATATCAAATAGGTTGAAAATTAAAAAAAAATCACCTAATGTGATGTGTAAAATTTTAACTATACTCCATTCAAATTTATTTTAGCAGTCGGTTGGCCATGAAATAATGTTCTCAAGTTTTTGTAACTAGAACGGAGTAAGGTTGGCACTCATGAAATGTCGTCAATGTCATAACGCCGTTGCCACAACTAATATCAATCAATTTTTATTACGAAAATGCCGAAAGTGATTGAAAAAGAGAGAAGACAGGGTTTCGGAAGTGCTATTTAGAATTCAGGTCCGCTCATTCATATATATATAACCCATAGTTACCCTGATATTCTGAAATCCACAATACGTCATACGGTAACGAGCATATTCAATGTAAGTGAATTTATATAATGTTTCATCTGAATCTAAACGACTTATATTCCCACAATCAAAAAGATTGTGAATAAAAAGGATGACAAAGAATTTCCTTCTATTGGCGGACCCAAAAAGTGGTGACATTTGAGAATTTTATGTTTGGTTGAATTGATGCGAAACGTTACTACAGGATTTTCGATGAATGTCATCGTAGAATAAGTTCCCGAAAATTGATTTTTCTATTTTTCATTTGACTTGTCCTATACATTGTTAATACCTTAAGGTACCAATAAATACCTAATTATTATCATTATATCAATGTATTAAGATGAACAGCCCCAAATACGAGCCAGTTGTCCTGTTAATTGTTCATTGATGTGAAATTTTTGTTCGAAGGTGAAGTTCAGCTTGACTTGAAACTTCCATTGATGCGAGATGATTTTTTGTTGAAGAATTCAACATTCTTGTAATTATCTGTTAATTCCTTCGAGAGATACCCATTTCTAACCACTGCATCATATGCATTTCATGTTCGGGTTAATACTTTTGAAATCTACAACTGATGTAACGTATTCAAACTTTAGCCAAAGAAGATAACGAACATTACCTCTCCTCAAGCTAGTGCATATTATGATATTATACTGATCTCTTGTATTTTCCATGCAAATAACTGGATTTGGTATGCCTTCAATCAGTTTGTATAAATTTCAATTATGCTCGTCACATATTTTCCAAAGAGATTCGACATTGTGATAAAATACGTAATAACTTTCACGTAGAAAGGGCAACATAGCGTTGATTTAAAACCCAAAAATGTTTTGACAAGCGTCATAACCCCATATTTTCGTACTATACAGAGTGAAATGTGTCAAATTTCCATGGCCAACCGAGTGCTAAAAAAAAGGAATGGAGTATAGGATGTTTAGAGAACAGAAAACAAATCAGATATCTCCTATTCGAAAAAAATGAGAGAGGTTGCCACCCTCAGGTGGTTTCTTCGGAACAATGTCGTCAAAGGAATTCTTTCTCCCTAATACAGAACTTGAAAATTATTTTTGGATTCTTTGAAACTCTTAGGTTCTTGAATTGGCTGTTCAGCTGTCTATTCAACATCACCTTTTGAGGGTAAGTTACTACATTATTTCGTGAATAATGAACCGATTTTGAAAATTTTGTTGTGTACAGAACATGAATAACCTTCAAAGTTCAAACTTACCAACAATCTATGTATATCTATTCCCCATTCAAAAAAATGTTGGGGTTGATTTTTTTGGAGCAAACTCATGATGAAAATTCTTCCCCCGCAAAACAGCAGTTGACCTGTTTTTTTGAGAAGTTCGAAAATTCTTCGTTTCTTTCGTTCTGGTGGGTGCCAATAAATATCCGTTGGGACGTGCCTTGTAAACAGAACTATTTTGGTTATATCTGATTTCGAAATGTATTGGTTTTCGGTTGTCTCTTTTCATCTTCATTCTAGGGTTCCACAGTGGAAAAAGATAAATCGAGATGAATCACTGAAATCATAACAATCAACTTGATGCTTCGTGCTTCTCAATAAATATACCATATCCAGAAAACATCAAACCCTACCGTGAGAATCACTGTTTACCTGTCAGCTCATACACATCTAGGTGCAGGCTTGCACACGTGTTCATCTTCATGTCCATTGTTATCACCGACAAACAATTAGAATAATCCCAAACTACCCTAATTCAAGTGAAG
This sequence comes from Coccinella septempunctata, assembly GCF_907165205.1. NCBI lineage: Eukaryota > Metazoa > Arthropoda > Insecta > Coleoptera > Coccinellidae > Coccinella > Coccinella septempunctata. Next base: position 48,372,089 of record NC_058189.1, on the reverse strand, counting down.
GGTAGATATAGTAGATGAATGGTTTTATCGAAAATAAATAATCGAGATCGACACACTGTAAATTAGTTACTTTTCCATCGGGAGTTGCTGGTAGGCGTACTGCCTACTGTTCTCAATTGAATAACTGAAACACTATAAAAATTCAGGGTACTTTTATTTCTCCATAATTACTGAAAACATGATCTCATGATCAACCGTCAGATACATGCTACTGCTAAAATGCTTATTTCTGGGATATACCTAATGTGAAATCTCATGGTGTGGTTCTCGAAATTACTGAAGTTTGATCCATTCTTCAGAAGTGATGATGAAGAAGGATTTAATAATAATCAATATTATGGTTTTAATCTTATGTTTCATCAGGCTCATTATTATATGTACGATGAAAACATCGATAGTGTAGATTTTTTGAGGAACTTAAGTATTGGAAAAATTTTCTGGATGGTTTGCCAATCCATTGTATTAACAATCTTTGGCTTCCAATAGATGCAGCACCAGCTCATTCCAGTATAGAAGGAGATGCCAAGACGGATTTATTCGAAGATCGTCGGTGGGGAAATAGGGGTCCTTTTCTCTGGCCTGCTCGATCACCGGATCTCAGTCCTCTAGATTTTTATTTATAGGGTCAGATCAAGGAATTAGTTCAGAATGATCATATTATGAATTACCAGGATCTGAAAATTAAAATTAATTTGGCTCTCGATAGTTTGGTCCTTGCAGAAATTCGTTAAGCAAATTAATCCGTTAAAAAACGTTTTTTTGAAATGCCTCGATGAAAACGGTGAGCACATCGAACTATTGTAATTAAAGACTCATCATTATACAATTGTTTTTTTTTTCACCCTTACTCTTTGGGGAAAGAAAACAGAGAATTCTTGAAAAAAAATTTTACTCTACTGAATATCTCGGGAAATAAGCATTTTAGAGCAATACTATGTATTACACATTACACTTTATTTTGACGTAGATTCCAGCTGAGCATAAAAAAAATGAGTACTTCTTTGACAAAAAAATGAGTTTCGAGGTTTTTGTCGTGACTGAATTTGACATTGAAATAGAAACACCCTGTATGTTCAATGGAATTTTTAATTGATGAAAGAGAAGCCTTGGTGTGTTCTCTCACAGAAGCTAGAAAATTAGGAATTTGCATGGAAAAATCTATGAGTTATTAACATTGTAATGAAGCCCTCCATGAGAAAATTTTGAGAGTTTCTTCAGATTTCAGATGAATTTTCTGTGAATAATATGCAAGTGATACATTAAAATAATGTATAATTCAGTGGGTAATCTGATCATCGATGAAAAAGCTGGGTATTACATTTAAAAAACGAAAGTTGGTATCGTTTCCGGTGAAACGAGAGGTCGAACGAATCTGAAATTTTTTTTCAAGAATTCATCTCTCCTAACAAGGCTTCAATATAAAATTTCAAGTGTTTTTCTTGAGTTTTTCTTCGAAATATTCTAACGAACGGTCTTCGTGAATAACCCTGTATAGAACATGTAAATTGTGTGCCGACTGTAGGTACATACATACTCATTTTTTGGAGATGAAATTGCCACAAGCCATAACCATATTAAAACTTTTTTTTTCAAATAGGTGTTTTTAATGATGAATAAGCATGTACCTACCTATCATGTGGGTGCTCGTTGGAAAGCTCACATAACATAGAATCTCTCCATAATCTTCGTATTTCTTCTAGTTTAGTTGTGATTGGAAGGAAAAAATGCCTTCCAGAAAAATTAGATTTATACTTATTCAATCAAACACTTATCGATATTACGATAGTATCTTATAATATACTATTGTTGCCCACCAATCTCAAATTATTTACTAATTGGGTTAAGAAGTTGGTTATGTTTTTTTGTTTAGTTTTCCTCTTTATGGATATGTCCTAGCTTAGGACAGATATCTCAATCTTCTTTAGGGAAATTCTTCTATTTCAGATCTTGTATATTCAATTTTCCACCAATTCTCATTAATAGATACTGTGTTCTGTTTGGTTAGGTTAGGTTATGTTTGGTTATGTTTTTTGTTTAGTTTTCCTCTTTATGGATATGTCCTAGCTTAGGACTGATATCTCAATCTTCTTTAAAGAAATTCTTCTATTTCAGATCTTGTATATTCAATTTTCCACCAATTCTCATTAATAGATACTGTGTTCTGTTATTATGAAGAGACAAGGAGACAAACTGACCTGCAATTATGATTATAAATTGTATTAGAAAAGACGTTATAATGTTCTCTTATCGAGTATAATATAAGTTTCTATGCCCTTTCGAATAAAGAACCTACATACATCATTATTGAATTCATTCGATTGTAGCATCACCGTGTGAATATAACAATCCAGATAACGGATAGGTCCTGGGCATCCTTTGACTCTTTTTATCGTGAAACATCAGAGGGTGACGATAAAATTATTCCCACACAGCGTGTTACTTGAAGTCAGTTGAAGTTTGATCAGATACGGAAAACTCTACAAAGTTCGCTCGTGTAGGGGACCATGTAGATTTTATTGACTACCTAGGGAGAACGCGTGCCGACACAAGTGTTTTATCAAGATAAACGAGCCAAATAAAGTCACCAAAGCTGAAAACGATTACTTCAGAAGATGCTGCAGTAGGTGAATGGATGGAAAAATTATTTTGCGATTTATTGACGTTTATCTTATGGGAATGATCGAATATCTCTCGCGAGGCGGAAGGCAAAGTGAAGGGGACTCTTTTTTGTAACATAATTATTATGTTCTAAAGATGAGGCCTTACCTAGTAGTACATACCTAATTATAATGAAATGTATCGATTGATTTTGTATAGCAACGTGAATTTCTAATTTTTATTGAGTAGCTGCAAATAACTTTAGGGTCCCTTTTATATGAAAACTAATTTTAGTTCTACTGAAAAGAGAACCTAATGAAAACTTTGAAATTATAAAAACTTCGATTTAAAGTCTCTATATTTGGAACGAACCCTTCGATAATTTCAAATGATAACATGCATTTTTCATAATATCGAAACATAAAAGTCTATGTATCAGTATCTGGGATCTTTCAGAATAGGTGAAGGAAATAAGGCTTTAATTTCATTTCTATCACACTATCCTGATTCAGTTCTAGAACTATTAACAGTTGAAACATTAAGAAAATGCTCTTACGATATATGGAGCGTTCAAAAAAAATCGTCGTCAAGTCGTCAAGTAGGCTGTGGAATTTTGAACGTCGATCTCCCAAAGATTATAGAGTAGAAAGATGGGAAACGAGGCGACTAAAGCGCCATCTGTGTGTCAAGCGTGTTTTTAAGATGCTAGGACAGGTTAAAATATTAATTTGAGTGCCATTTGCAGAAACGTATGAAATTTTGCAAGATTTCAGACGTCCATTTGGATCAAAGAGGTTTTGAAAGTTTTGATTCTCGTACCGCTTTTTGTTTATCTAGCTCTATCTAGTTGCTGATTATTGAATTTTTTTACCTTATTTCTTGGTGAAAACACCAAAATATTGTTTGAAAATTATTGAATGGTGAAGAACTGTAGATCGAATAATAAAATGGATTTTCCGAAATTAACACTCAACTAAGGAAAATTTAAGCGTATTAAAACTCGTAACAGGTGAATCGGTCAGTCATTGATTCTAATTTTCAGTGCCCCGAAGTGGATAAAATTCTCAGGGCGTGAAGACAATGACTTCAGCAAACACTAATGACTACACCATGTGCAGTGAACATTTTATTGCGGGTCAATTATTGAGAACTGTTCATCCACGTGAATTGTTGTATGCAGAAAGCATCCCTTTCATGAATGGCCTATTAAGGGGAAATTATATTCTTTATAGGTCCATTCAATGATTCTCTATTACTACTCTTTCAATATATTCGGAAATGCAGAGGTTTTATTGATATCATAGAAATACCATTTGGGAACCGAGTGACTGTCAAACTGTTGTTTGGAAAGTCAAAGTTTTATGAAACCTGCTGTGAGTGTTTTGTTCATTCATTAATCAATTTGTATATTGTATCATAAAGAGACCATATCATAAGGAAATCATAAAACAAGCAGCAAGAAACTATACTGACATACAGGTCTTGTATATCTCTGTAAGGTTTTTTTTAAGTGTGCTTCTGAATATTCTCTAAATAATACCTTCATATGTAAGTAACTGGAATGTGTATGCTATGATGGTAAATTGAATATTGATTCATATCAATTTCTGATATATGTATATTTTACAATTTTTTTTTATTAATTCAAAACAACCTATTAGGTACACAGGAATAACACCTTCGACGGATAGCAGATCACCATATACTTTAGTCCTAGTCAAAGCTTCATGTATTGCCCATAATTTCAATTTTTGTAAATTTTTATAAATTGCAAATAAAAATATATAGCACATCCAACAGCGTTTTTCATTGATATCAATTGATTCCAAACAAAGTTTAGATGAAAACTAACATCTGGTACACAAAATAAAGCTCTACTTTTGTTTTGTCGCTCAGATGACAAATTCTACTTCAAAATTGGAGAAAATTGAAGGAAAGAGGAAATATTCTATTCATGAATGTTTCAGCGACTTCATATCGCTGGGATACTTCGTATCCCAATGCTGTTGCAGAGTATTGTCAATGTTTCTGAAATATACTGCTTCGAGATGTTGTGAAATTTTCCGTGAAACAAGCATGTTCAATAAAAAAAGGTACCTATACCTAGTGATCAACCAAGGAAGCAACCCCAGAGTTATTCATCAATGTTGAAAATATGATAACAAAAGATCCACGCACTTCTGTTCGGGTTTTATCTCAACTGGGTGCCACACAATTAAAAAAAAAAGACATTAATTTGTTTCAATAAAGATTGACATGTTATCATAAAATTGAAAAGGTTGATTACGTACCCATGTAGCATCCAAACAAATTAGAGTCTGGTATGCATCAGTCAAAGGTGAATCGTGGGACCTATTTTCTTTGGTGGAACTTCAACAGCAGAATATTATGAAAGGGAAATTGTCATGCCTTTTTATAACTAAATTGAACTTTGATGAATTTTCTAATAGTTTTTTTAACAGTTGTATAAATCTTAGCTTCTTCAAGGAAAGTTTTTCAGAATTGACTCATTAGCTCTGATACCGAACATGAATTTCCTTCATGATCGTGTCATCTCACATTGTGTGATTTTTTTCCTAAGGCCTCATTTGAAGGATTCTATTCTTCAAATATCTAGACCAAAATCATGGATAATAAATTCATCTAATTAACAATGATTCTTTCATCTGTAACAATTCGAATATGCCAGAAGATGTAAGAAGTGTTAGGAGCAAAGAATAGGACATTTCTAGCAACTACATTTTGTGGAGACTGAAACCGGAAACTCATGCTAATGAAAATTATTTAATTCAGTTTATATTCAGTTAAGTTTTGGACTTTCATTAACTGAAATACGTAGAACTTTTACATAATTATGAGCACAATTTTTACCCAGCTTGTTTGAATTCTTATGATCTGACTCAATGAAAGAAATCTAGTGACTTTTCCTAAAAAGTGCTTTCCTATTTTTTCAAACAAAATTATGATATTAAGGTTAATATCATCGTTTTTTTACATTTTGGGTATGAAGGGTACCCTCTATAGCTTTGGGAAGATGAAGTAATTCAAGGAAAGACATACGTGCAGTCACAGAACATGAACCTTCAAAATTTCATAGTCCACCACACGAGGAATTTTTTTGGACTCAAGTTAGTTCTACAATTCTATAGAAATAGGTTAGGATTTGGGGTGAGGCTGGTGAGGGAAACAAAAATAAAAAGAATCAGAAGAGTAAATCATAAATTTAAAAAATTTCTATATTCAAGCCAATTTTCTCAAAAATATCTACTGTTGTCTTCATCAGATGATGGAAATTCTGTTATTTGTGCGTTTTTCGTGATAATTTAGGAGCAAACATGAAAATATTGGGCGCATGCATTGCCTAAATGATTATTTGTTTTTATAGCTAGCTCCAAAAATTCATGAATGAAAGCGCATTAAATTTTCATATGAAAATTCAAGGAACTTCGCGGGAAGAAAAATATAAATCCTATTGCGAGAGCAGTAATGGTTTATTTAATGAATTTGAATGAATACAAAGTGTAACAAAATTCAATACAATAAGTTTAGGGTTTTATTCCTTTGGGAATTTTTAGGCAAAAAAATATATGGGTTTGTAAACAAACTCGAGCTGCGCGGTTTTAAAAGTTTTCTTTTGGGTTTTACCAGGGAAGTCAAATAATGACTGCACTGAATATTTATTGCCATGAACAATAATAAAATAGTCCTCCTCAACAAAAGGCTTGCTGCGTAAAAAGAGATTTCCCTGGGAATAAAATGTTTTCTTCTTACCTCCCGCAACAACCTTTTTCTCAGGACTTAGTCCTTTGGAAATCTATAATATGAAGGAATCCTCATCTTTTATACAGAATTCAGGAAATTATAAAAAAAGCCCGTTTGCAACAGCCGAGAATTCTCTAGAGAATTTACTCGAAAATTCATGCGTCGTGAATTATTTACCGTTGCATACGCACTTTCGGTAGAATTCTCAGAGAATTTTCGGCTGTTGCAAACGGGCTTACAACTTAATCGCACAAAAAGCACAACAACAGCAAACTAAACACTCGTAAACAACGCTTTCTATGGAGTGAAGGAAAAATTGGAATTGTTTTAATGTTTTTTAATATCATATTTATGTATCATTTTCTTTCACAAGTGATTATGATTGACTCATTTGAACTGACAGATCATATATGATGAATTTTTTTGAAGAGGTGTTAAAGTCGCAGTCTTGCATCTATAAATATTGAGAAAAATCAAAATAAGATTGTCTTCAAAAATTTGTTCAATATCAGCCTACTTGATTTTTTCGTGAACTATACAACGGTTCGGTGAAAGGCTTTATTATTTTTTTTTTTTGTTAGACTGAACGTTTCATGAGAAAATGTAAGGAAAGATACAGAGAGCAAAATATTATAGGGATTGGTTTTCTCACCCCTATGACAATAATTCATCAAAAACTACTATTTTATTGTCCTCAGTTATCTGCGAAATCCCATTAGTTTAAATTTTTTGACAGTGGGAAAAAACTCATTATTTGGAGGGAAAAACTTATATGAAAAATACACTCTATTCCTGTGATTTATTTATCAATTTCCATCATTGGAGAAACTAATCCAGTATGAAGAAAATAGTAGTAACTTATTTTAAATTATTTGGCATTGGGGTCACAGAATAATTTTTTTTCAATTTTGAAATCCTATTATTTAAAGGGAAAAAGTTCTGAACAGAAAATTATATGGAAAATCCCCTTTATTGCGGAAAAATAGTGGTTTATTTGACAATTTCCATCATTGGAGAAATTAATCCATTATGAAGGAAATAGCCCAATAAATATTACAATAAATTAATCAATCACGAATCAATTATGTATAGATGAAAGGGATTTCTAGAGACTCTATCACTTCAGGAGAGATTAATTCAAAAAAAGGAAATAGTACGATAAATCTTCATTTAATCCTTATATAAGTATTTGATGGGAATGAATGGATTGAAAAGATTTAATTACGAGGTTTTGTGATTAAATTCGATTTCCACAGAATTTCATCGATTGACAAATCGATGAACTAACACTAACACTAATTGAGACATCAATTTCGGAATATTCATCCCAAAGGTGAATATTTTGATTTATTTTTCCATATACGTTTTCTAATTGAAGATAATACATGCACTTATATTAGGTATACCATTTTTCATCTTGAAATTTCTTCACTCCCCATCGTCAGTCTTCCCATTTGTCCTTCGAAAACAACTTTTTGTACCTATAGATATACCCCCATATCAAATTCCAATTAAATTTTCATCGTTGAACCGTCCTCCAACTCGAGTGGGGCAATGAATGTTCTTTACGGGGGGTGTCAGATGTTCCTCGCAAATATCCGAATAAATTCCAGACAGTCTTTCCGGATTCAGCAGGGCATCCCTCCAAATATCAATATTGAGATTTCGAGTGGCTATTCGGGGCCCTCTGCGAAACAATGCGTTATTCGATGCAAGAGAGGTTTGTGTGCTTCTCCACAAGTGTTGTCTGTTTACTTTTACAATCGGGAATATTACATTTCGGTGATGATTACGGATCGCATCTTCTAGTATTACGACCATTCGGAAAAAATCGACATCAGAGGAGGTTTTCTCTTTTTCGTATTATTTGTATGTGCCGATTGAAACTCGTCAACAATTAAATTTCGAATATCTGTTAATTTAGAGGTAACTAACATTCTGTAAAGATCAAATTTATGATATCTCCGAGGATATTTTTGAAAAGGACGTTCATAACGATCACATCATCAAATAATAGTTATTCATTATTGCTAGGTTTAGTTTATGCAAGCTTCCTTCGAACTAAGAACAAGAAGAACAACCAATCATGGCTCTTAGTTAATAGGAACCCACCAATAAATCAGTGTTATTCACAGTATTTAGTTCAAAATCAATATAATTTTTAAAACTAAAAAACCACTGCATGATAGAAAGGAAAGAAATATTGATCATGCCATAATCTGAATCCATTCTGCAGCCTTTTTTTCTTATGGCAGCCATATTGAATTTTCCCATTGAAATTAATAATAATATTTGAATCCAACATTCGAATCGAAAAGGGAAATTTTGACGATATTTTCGAAATTATCTGCTTCTGCACTCAAACTAAGAAAGACATTAATTTAAATTGTGATATTTTCACTTCGTAATTATGAATAAACGGAAAAATGCTAGAGAAAAAAAGTGTTTTTTTTTTCATAATATTTATTTTTGAGCTTATCATATACAGGGTGTGGAATAATGAATGGATAATATGGGGCCTGCGAGTAGAGGACTCTATGGCGGTTCAGAAAAATATATTTTACGTTTAGTAAAAGTGCCTTGGTTTTCGAGATATTGGAGATTTCGAAAATTCAAGCGAATTACACCTTTCGCCACTCGTTTTGCAGGCAAGATTCCAAATGAAGAAATTTTTTCAAACTGTTTTTTGGATAGTATTCCTGGCTAGATGATCTATCGAATGCAATTCATTATTTTTGAGGCGCATGAATAGTTCTTCATGAAGAAAGATCTAACTCAACTTTTCCGTTTTGCTTATTTTTTTTTTCATAAGTTCAACCTAGCGCGGTGTAAAAAATAATATGGTTACCTGAAAGCCAATGCAAGAAAAAACATGCCCGTTTCATTGAGATTCCGAAATGGTATAACTCTCTGTATTTTCAGCATTTGATACAAAATAAATTCCTATTGCAATCAGTTGGGGCCTAGTTTAATGTAAACACTGTTTCTGAAATTTTTAGCACCTAAAATGAGAAATGCAAGCACAATAAAGCAATCATCTATAAGACGGTATAAAGCATATACTGAAGCTCATGGTGGCCTCTTAGAGCATCTTTTGTGAAATTTAATTCATTGAAACGATACTCATTTTAAAATTGTTGATATGCAATAAAGCTATGATTCATTAGAAAGTGTAGACTATAGAGCATCTATCAGAACTCATGGTGGCCAATTTTAACATCATTTGTGAAACTTTATTCAATGAAACGATATTTTAAAATTGTTATTTTTTCTCGTTTTTTTTTATTATTGAACCCCTACGTTGTGAAATCAATATTTTCAAGTTAATTTCAAGTTATGAATTGAATTTCAGCATTTTCGTAACAAAGGTCTTGACTCAATGTAATAGAAATTAATTTTTAGCTTTTTTTCTTAATTAAAAAAGTGCTAAAATTCACTTCGTTACTTGAAATTCGCTTGAAAACTATTAATTTTATAACTATAGGGCTTAATAATGAAAGAATACGAGGGAAAAAAACCAATTTTAAAATATCGTTTAATTGAATCGAGTTTCACAAAAAGTGTTCAAAGTGGGCATCAGGAGCTGTACTAGATGCTTTACAACTTCTTATGAATAATCGCTTTATTGTGCTTGCAAGTCGCATTTCAGTTGCTAAAAATTAAAGAAAAAGTCTTACATCAAACTCTGCCTTGAGTCATTGTACTAGAAATTTATTTTGTATTCAATGCTGGAAATAGAGTGAGTTATACTATTTCAGAATCTCAGTGAAACAGGCATGTTTTCTCTTGCTTTGGCACTTAGGTAACCATATTATTTTTTACACCACGCTGGGTTGAACTTAGAAAGCAAAACGGAAAATTTAAGTTAGATCTTTGTTTTATGAAAAACTATTCATGTTCCACAAAAATTATAATTTACATTCGATAGCGCATCTATCCAGGAATACAATCCAAAAAACAGTTTGAAAAAATTCCATCATTTGGAGTCTTGCCTGCAAAACGAGTGGCGAAGGGTGTGATTTTCTTGAATTTTCGAAAATCTCGAATATCTCGAAAACCAAGGGACTTTTACTAAACATAAAATATATTTTTTGAACCGCCATAAGGTCCTCTACCCGCAGGCACCATATTATCCATTCATTACGCCACACCCTGTATTTTGCTCCTATAGCCTATGTTGAATAAAAAACAAACCTCTTTGAATAATTTAGAGATATTGTGTTTTCGATAGATATACTCCATTCACTTTTATTTTAGCACTCGGCCATGGAATTTTGACACATTCCACTCTGTATGGTAGGAAAGTGTGGGGTTATGACGCTCGTCAAAATATTTTTTGGTTTTAAATCAGCGCTATGTTGTCCGTTCTACGTAAAAGCCTCAGTAATTACATATTTTATCACAATGTCGAATCACTTTGGAAAATATGAAGTCGAAAATATGTAACGAACATAATTGTCCTTTATATAAACTGATTGAAGGCATACCAAATCTAGTTATTTGCATGGTAAATACAAGAGATCAGTTTTTAAATATAGGTACTTATTTTTGCTATGGAAGAAAATTGGATTATTGACACATAATATGCAATTGCTTGAGTTGGGTTAATGTTGGTTATCTTCTTTGGCTAAAGGTTGAATACGTTACATCAGTTGTAGATTTCAAAAAAACCAACCCGAAGATGAAATGCATATGATGCAGTGGTATCTCTCGAAGGAATTAACGGATAAATAAAAGAATGTTAAATTCTTCAACAAAAATCTTCTTGCATCAATGGAAGTCAAAAGAATTAAAGGAACTCAAGGCAAGAGGAACTTCACAATTTAAACAAACATTTCACATGAATTAATAATGACCAACTGGCTCGTATTTATTTTGAATATTTTGATAAAACAATAATAATTATATATTTATTGATCCCTTAAGACATTCACAATGTATAGGACAGGTGAAATGAAAAATAAAAAATTAATTTTCTGGATGACATCAATCGAAAATCCTGTAGTAACTTTTCGCATTCGTTCGCCCTAAAATAAAATTCTCAAATGCCACCAGTTTTTTGTGTCTCCAATAGAAGAAAATTCTTTGTCATCCTCTTCTTTATTCACAACCTTTCTGATTGTGGAAACATTCAGCTAAAATATAAGTCGTTTAGATTCAGATGAAACATTAGATATACGAATTCACTTACCTACATTGAATATGTTCGCGACCGTCAGATATATTGTAGATATTAGAATATCAGGGTTACATACTATATGAATTACAGCCGTTTTCAATAAACCTATCTATCCATCGTTTCACTTACCGACGCGACGGTTGGAAACCATTCTAAAATATATCTACAGATAGATCATAGAAACGAAATCAGGTTTTTCTATCTTCAGTAACTGAAACAATGGATAGATAGGTTTATTGAAAACGGCCGTAAAAGGACCTGAATTCTAAATATAGTACTTCCTGAAACGGCGTCATGATATTAACGACATTTCATGAGTACAGATATTTTCAAAAATATCTTCAAAACACCCCTTCTCGATTCGAATTCAAACTAACCAAGTCTTATGTAGAGTAACATGTTATTATTCAATTTTCAATGGAAAAATTCAATATGGCTGCCATAATAAAAAAAAATTGAAAGTCGTATCTTGAAATCTACGAGGCCGATTTCGATAAAAATGGTATAATATCATTAAATGACGATAACATTGAAAGATTTTAAAATTTCATGGAAATCGGATGTAAAATAAAGAATTTTAGAATATCATATTCACGATTTTTCATTAGGTATAACTCTAGAAAAAATAAGATATTCAGATTTGGGGCACCACATGTTGGAGGTCATATACAGACAGAACTTTTCTCTACATAAGCTGAATTTATATCTGTTATAGTTGAAAGATTTTAGTGGTGAGCATCGAATTTGTCACCATCCTGTATTTGCGAAAAAAGGAATCCAACCACCCCTATCTCGAAAAACTCGAAGTAACTCCCATTCATTAATCGTACAAATTGAGACTGAATTTCTACATGACTAAGTGGGGGAAATGGTTGGGGCAGTATTAAAATTAACTTTTCAAGTTGAAAAATCAGGCAATTATACGATTAACAGTCGGCCTAACATTTTTCATGGCACATTCGGTGCATGCATCGTCCTTGCTGCTCTGACGCACCCCAACGAGGAAGAATGATCCCCATGTTTTCCGTCTTCGTCCTCCTTGATTAATGGCGAAACTTAATTGAAAGCGAGATCAGAGTTTCTTCGAGGCAGGTTTTACAACCATAGATCCGATATTCTACCCCACAGTCTTGATACTTATTCGGTAATAAAAATGCGTGAATTTTGCTCCAACCAACCAGCGAAAATCAACACATGTCTGCCAAGCTCTGATATACGAGTACACAGTGAATTAAAGCTAACGCACAAAATTCTTAACGCAGGAAAATCCGATTGACAGACAATTATGTTGTTTTCACTTTCCAATCTTTTAAAATCACATTTTCTAAATATAATCTATTACGAAATTTGGGGTATTTTCCTAAATTTCAAAATATATGTCATTGAAATCCTTATAACTCAAATATATCGAAATATATTTTTTTCGAATTTTAACATATTGCATTTTGTCTGTATTCACTTACGAAAATTCTGATTTCAGAAGTGCTCTCTTATGAACATTCTACGTCATTTTCACAATCCGGCAACGCCCATCGAGTCAATAATGGTCATGAAAGTTTTCTGATCAACATAGACGTAATAAATATCAAGTTTTGTGATCACATTTGACAAGAAAAGCAAACAATGCATAGACATTGAGACATAGACTGGGCAATGTCAGCATGAAAATGTCTTTTTTATAGAAAGAGAGAAATGATCGTCGGGCATTTACCTGTCTTTTTTTTTGTTCACATAGAGGTGAGTGTGGACCAATCAAAATTCTAGAAAAAGACAACTGCATGCCCGCCGTGCGTTTCTCTCTGTTACTTTTTTGACCGTATTTCATGCATAGATATAAAGGGAAGGCACAGTCCATGTCTATATGTCTATGAAACAATGACACAAAATGTCATCGGTTTTGAAGGTATAGACACACATTACAGAAACAATTTTATGTAATCTGTGGATATCTTCTTGATCGGTTCCGCTGTTGTCGAATTAACAAAAATTACTAGACTTTAGTAAAGGCATTCTACGTCACAAGCTTTCACATATTCGATGTTAACTATGTTTCGAAGGGTGTATTTCTGAAATTTCTGAATTTTGAAGCGAATGTTTCATATTTTGGATAACCAATGGAAAACGGTTTCCATAAATAATCTTAAATTCGATTTTGGCGTTTTAGGAAACTTGCCCATTTAGAAGTTATGAGTATTTATATTAACACTAGAAGAAATGGAAATTATAACAAGTAATATTGTAAAAAAACTAGAATGAATCAAATTTCAAATGAAACCCAACCTTGGATCGATTAAAATAAACTGAAAATTCTTACCTAAAAAATGGGTTTCATTTATACTTCAGATACATCTGCTTGATAACCTGAAAATAATTAGCATCGGATACTGAGGTTGCCAATAAACTTTATAAGATGAAAACCGAAAACAAATTGAAATTCGAAAGTTGAACTTAAAAAATATAGAAAATTTATAACAATTATTGAAAATATGAAAATATGAAATTACTAGTCAATCCGGCTCGAAGGACCAAAATGTTAGCGCTTGAAAGAACAATGGACTGTGTTGAAATTGGAAGAAAAATAATGCTAACACTAGAACCCTTCCCTTTAATCTACCCGGCTTGAGGAGGATCATATACAGAATGTTTCATGAGTCGGTGGCCATAGCCCAATGGTGAATGCAGGTCATCCAGGCCTTTCAGAAAACTTGTTTTGTATCCTAAGGCTTTTAATTTCGGAGATACGGGGTGGTTCATGAATATTGACCTAAATTTGCGATAGCCATAACTCTGGAATGCGAAGTCCGATTTCGATCAAATTTTGTGGGTTTGTTCACTTCAGAAAACTCTTCCAAACTGTTCATGAAATATCAATATTTTCAAGGCAGTACTCAGAATATCATGATTTTTCATTCAAGCTCCAAAATCTTAGATTTTTCACATCTCTTACAGAAATTTCGTTATTGCAATGAAAAACTACATAACCCATTCTAAAGAATTCAGTTTTCACTTTGCATGGCACACTTGTCACAAAGAAATAGGAACCGAATTTAAATTTTATGTCATTTTTTCGAAATACGGTCCTGTTTTTATTTCTTCGGTGATAATATTTATTGTCCTTTACCGAGATTCTGAACTATTTTGAATTCTGTTCAATTCTTCTTCATTTTAAACCCTCAGCACATACTGAGTGTTCGTAAAAAAGTGTTTAAAAGTGTGGAAAGTGGACCTGTGAATTCTTCTGAAATTACATATTGAATTTATTCACAAATGATCTAAACCCTCTTGGAAAATGTGATCCATAAGTGTATTTAGTTACTTCATAACACACATAACTATTAAAATTTATTCTTCCGAAAAACCTTAAGCTTTTTATTTCCTTTCATAAAACAACAATGAAGGAACCGAACGAATTCATGTTTTATGTCATTTATTCGAAATGCGGTCCTGTTTATATTCCTTTGGTGATATTATTCAATGTGTCTGGTCAAGAATTTAATTTTTTTTAAATTCTGTTCAACTCTTTTTCATTTTAAACTCTCAGTTCCCACTGAGTGTGCGTGAAAAAGTGACAGACACTTCTGACTTCACGGGAAAATATATATACTTTTCAACATGTGATGAACCACATTGATACGCTCGAGTATGTACAATGATCGTTTTTTTACTATTCTGACAGGCAGTCCTAGACTATATACACCTATATACACGTCTAATTCTTGGTAGAGATACTCTACAGGGTCCAAGGTATCTCCCCTTATATTAATCCGACACGCTCGAATAAATACCGAATTTCCCTCTTGGGCTCCTCAACTACTGCGTTCATCCCCAGCAGGTTTTTCGGAGTGAAAATTCAGATCCGGGGCTTCAGCCAATAACAGCGGAAACGTTGAGTGAACCTCCCCAGTTTGAGGGGGTCAAAGCAGGTTTCCCATATTCATGAATCGGTCGATTCACGCCTAAGTAAATATCATACCCGGTGGGATATCCATCGTCGAACCTCAGACACTATTTCCCGATGATTTACCGTTTCCATTCGTCCGAATGGGCCCGCAAAGGCAATCAACAGGACCGGTCACGTGGCGTTGGCGAGAAAACATTCAATACGGGGTCGCCGGTATTTGGGGCACGTGCGGGGGCTATTTACAAATTGCCGGCGGTGTGATGCAGATTGAAATAGAGGACCCCCGGGCTGGAACGGTGGGCAGGGGCCGTGTAGCAAGCTACTGACGTGCGTTACCCTGTTTGTGAATAAAACGTTGCACGAGTCGATAATGCTTCTTTGAAACAATTACCCCGATTATTCGCTCCATTGGATTTCATTTGATAGAGACCGTGATTGATACGTTTGTGTGACTGGGGGACGTAACGGAGTCGAGTTAGCAGACATTGAAATTAATTTGACTTATCATTTTCAGATTTTCAATACTTACCAAATAGTTGGGGAGCCGACGATGCTATATCGGGATTTACTCGAGCGTCGTGGAGACCTTGTGGATTTTGAAGATTAGATGGTATAAAGAAAAAAAGGTTCTATAATGTATATACTTTCAGAGGTGGGAAAAGCGTCTGCAGGGTCTCAAAGATGTAAAAAAAAAATCATCAGGTGTACATAGTCGAGCGTGTCAGTTTAAGATATTGTATATGCCCTACGTATTTCTGATAATGAATTCATGCTTATCTGACAGTTTACGCGGTGGGAGTTGAAAATGGTAAAAAAAAAATTTGATCCAGCGTGTCAGATTTTTGGAGGATATGTTAATTGGACCCAAAGGAAGCTACTTTTCAAGGGACTGACAATTTGGACGTGCAGACGCAAGGTCACAGCGGTCCTTTGAAAATGTAAAAAAAATCGTTACTTGTACATACTCGAGCGTGTCAGATTTTCATACAGATGGTTAATCTCGGTGTTGTAGACGTGTTGACCCATTAATCTAACACTTATCAGGGGGGTTTTCCTAATCTGACACTTTGAAGATGATAAAAATCCCTTTTTTTCGAATATTTCCCTCCCTGTACCTCTAATGGTTTTTGTATTCATCAAAGAAGTTGTAGATTATAAAATTCTACACAACCTTTGTCCGCAGCATGAGTAAGAGTAAGAGGGCAATAAGGGCGAGAAGCTTAGCCACACATGCGAAAGGGCAAGGTCAATGTAGAATCCCAGTCTAATCTACATTCATCCAATTGTCAAAATGACAAGGTATTTCTATGATGACAATTTCGTAATGTACTATTTTCCAACGAGTAAATTTTCGCTTCAGCATGTATCGCTAAACACCTCGCATTAATCGCCATATATCTCAAAAACGTTTGAACGTAGAAAAAATTGCTTGGGACAAAATTTGTAGAGAATGTTATGCTTTACAACTTTCATAATGAATACGAAAGTCGGAATTTAATAAATTCCGACTTCAAACTCGGAATTTTATTCAGTTCCGAACTTCTACAGGGTGTTCTACGACGACCTCGACGACGACGTAGATTTGTTCCTGAATTACAGTTTGCTTTTCTACAAATATTCAAATTCATATAATTACAAGGTGTTCCCACATTTATGATGAATGAATAATTATGTACACAGGGTGAACATTATTATTTGAGTTTTCTTCTATTAGAGGTCATTACCTTAGAACATAGATACATGGAATGGCCATTCAGTGCTACGAATGAATTGTTTGTAGTCCACACATTCGATGTTTCTCTGTCTAGAGCGACACTAAGAGAGTGGCATTTTATTGAAAAACTCACATGTGTCCTGTCTATTCGTATTGAAAATTGATGCGCCAATGATGTCCGAATCAACTGTCTCAATTGTGATTGGCGACACTAAGCAACTATCTCACTCCAGTCTTTGGAATGTTTATTTTCCATTCCATGTATCTATGTTCTAAGGTCATAACAATGATATGACAACCTTTTACAGACATGACATGACATGAATATTTTTTTAGACATAACTGTTTTTTACGTATATTCCGTATATTTTATGAAAAAATTTCCTTCTCTTATGTACTCGTGAGGCTCAATGGACAAGAAATCAGTACTCCCCGAGGTACACCCGGTGTGCTTTGATGTTTTTTACATGAAGAGGTCATTACAACGGTGAGAAAACCTCATATAGGCTGCTCTATGACGAATTGGTTCATTTCCAAATATGCTGAGCTATTCATGAGAGGATTCAGATTGCACAAAATAAACACGTTGTTCTTTAATAAATATTGAACTTGATGTATTTTATTGGAGTCATTAGGTCCATGTTTTTGAATAATTATGAAATTATGGTCGTAGACAGGTAAGGTTGGGTACAACCTCCCCCCACCCCAGTACTGAAATAGTAACCATAAAATAACATTGAGCTCCCAGGCCCCCCTCTGTATATATGGAGAAATAATCTTTGTCGTCGTAGAACAACACCCTGTACATCTAGCCTGTATCGGTTTCGAAGTAAATAAAATTCCGACTTCAAAGTCGGAATTTTACTAAATTCCGACTTTGAACTCGGAATTTAGTTAAATTCCGACTTTGATCTCGGAATTTAGTTAAATTCCGACTTTGAACTCGGAATTTTGTTAAATTCCGACTTTGAACTCGGAATTTTGTTAAATTCCGACTTCAAAGTCGGAATTTAAGGAAAAATATTTTTAAAATATTATGTGGCCCTTCTACGCCTTCGTAGATATTTCAAAAAAAATTATTTTTGTGACCTTTATGGCCAATTTTTATTGTTTCGACTTGCTAAAACTGTCAGATTATATTTTTTCCGTTATTCTTGAATCTTTAGCTTCAAAATAAGAAAAAACGCCACCACGTTCGAGAATGTACACGTGATTTTTTTTTTTGCAACTTTGGCGCCCTCCCACACATTTTCGACACGCTTAAATTGTCAGATTAAGAGAATATACACTTTTCAACCTATAATTAACCACATATATCTTAATCTGACACGCTCGAGTATGTACGATGATCGTTTTTTTTTTACTATTCTGACAGGCTGTCCTAGACTATTCCCCCTATATACAGGTCTAATTTTTGGTAGAGGTAATCTACAGGGTCCAAGGTATGTACCCTTAATCTGACACGCTCGAGTAAACCCCGAATTTCCCTCTTCGGCTCCCCAACTATAGGGGGTCTAACCCCTTGCTCATTTTTGATCCACAAATTATGTATTTTCGAATTCGAGTCTTTGATCTGCTATTGGAGCCCGACTAGTGCTGATTACGAAACCAGAAATCTCAATTGGATCCTTGTCTAAGATTGGATCGGACAAGTAAAATGGGAGATATCGCAGATTGAAATTTGCAATTTTTGAAAACTGCCATTTTGAAGATGAAAATCTAAACAAAGGAAGGCTCACGATTTCATAATCATTCCATTGTTCGGAAACCTGAAGAAGATTTCTTTTTAGTAATAAATCTGAGAACTACAGCGACCTCGAAGCAATCGTTCGGTCTTGACGAATTTTCAAATGACCTCATCTTTTTGGGAATTTTTCGAAGGTCACCTTTCGAGTCGATTATCTTCCTGAAAATCTATCACAGATCGGAAAGTGATACACATTCCGACGAAGCAACTCTTTCAGTAATAAATCTGAGAACTACGGCGATCTTGAAGCAACCGTTCGATCTAGAGGAGCTTTCAACTGAAATTTGCAATTTTTGAAAAATGCCATTTCGGAGATGACAATTTAAGCGAAGAGGGATAGGCTTACGATTTTATTTTCAATCGATTTTTCGTGTTCGAGAGCCTATATTTCCATAGCTAACTTTTGGATCTCCTACATATATTTCGAAAAAACCGAATTTTTTCTTTTTTCATTTTTCATTTTCGAGTTCACTTTGAAAGCCTCTCCACGGCGCAATTTTCCATTGGCTCATCAACTCATTGGTTTTTTAGAATCTTCGAAACGACTTGTATGAATTTCTTTCTCTGGAGAAATGATTAAACACCTTACTTCGCAGAAAGAGGACCAAATATGTGATTTTAGGGGGGTCTAACCCAAAAATTCGTGATTTTCGAATTCGAATTTTCAATCTAGCATTGAAGCCTGTTTGGTGCTGATTACGAAACTCAAACTCTCAATTGGGTCGAACAAATATAACAGGAGATATCGCAGATTGAAATTTGAAATTTTTGAAAAATTTTGAGGATGAAAATTTGAACAAAGAGAAATAGGCTTACGATTTTATTTTCAATCGATTCTGCGTGTTCGAAAACCTATATTTCCAAACCGGATTTATTGATCTTCGACGATGATTTCGAGAAAAATGAATTTTTATTTTTCCATCTTCCACTATCAAGTTCACTTTAAGAGGCTGTCTACTGTAAGATTAAGATCAGTTTTTTTGAATTATTTCCTCTCATGGGCTCTAAATTGTTTTCGCATTCCCTATAAAAGTTGTATAGCACAACATTTTCTACAAGTTTTGTCCGAAGTAATTTTTTCTACGTTCGAACGTTTTTGAGATATACGGCGATGAATGTAAATTAGACTGGGTTTCTACATTGACCTTGGCCTTTCGCATGTGTGGCTAAGTTTCTCGCCCTTATCGCCCGCTAACTCGAAAACGGTTAAGAGTATGTAAAATTGCTTCAGACAGAAGAATGCATCAGACATAGAATTTAATTATCTACAACTTTCAGACTGAATTCAAAAACGATTAGAGGCACAGGAAGGGAGATATTTTAAAAAAATGCCTTTTTATCATCTTCAAACTGTCAGATTAAAAAAAACTCTGATTAGTGTAAGATTAATTGGTCGACTCGTCTGCAACACCGAGATTAACCATCTGTATGAATATCAGGCACACTCGAGTATGTATAAGTAACGACTTTTTCTTGCATTTTCAAAAAACCGTTATGACTTTGTGTCACATCCGAATTGTCAGTCTCTTGAAAAGTTGCTTCCTTTGGGGCCAACTAGCAAATCCCCTAAAAATCTGACACGCTCGAAAACTTTTATTTTCATCATTTTAAACTCTTTAGTACGGCCAGCCCCACCACGCAAACTGTCAGATTAACATGAATTTATTACCAGAGACACCTAGGGCATATACAGTATTTGAATCGAGTTGTATTATATAGGGCAATGGATTTTTGATGGTTGATAATAATCGGTACTAGAAAGTATATAGTGCTTAGCTTCTACTATCGCATTTTGTGGATATCAATTTTTAAACGTAGGTATCATCTGAAAAAACTGGTAACAAGAAAATAGATCCCGAAAAGTGACGCTTAGTGAATCCTAAGAATAAAAGAAGAATAAGGGTTCTTAGCGTCCTCAAATAATACCCCAACATTTAAATATATCATTGTACCTATATATTGTTTTACATGTATCTTTAATATTTAATTAATCGATAATAATTTATAGCATTCCTGTTGGGATGGCGATAATTTATTGCTAAAAATGAGACAAAATAGAAATTATTCTCAAAAGGACTCATTTTCATTTCATTTTTATTGATATAAAAGTAGTCTTTTAGAAAATGCTTCTCATTACATTCTTCTGCTTTTTCTCTTATTTTGTCTCAATTTTCATTTAACAGTGTCCAATACAAATTTATAGTTGAAACGCTTTTGAAGGCAAAACATTTTTTGAAACCTCTTCTTATTTTTTTTTCTAGTATGACAACAATATTCGAATCCGAATGTTCATCCCTAAAAGCAACACTCGTAAACAAACACAGCAAGATTTCGATTATATCAGCAGGTGTCGCATGCAGTAGCACGTGTCATAGACAAAAGGATCATCTCCGACCAAATACGGTGGGAGAGGCTTCAACTCCCATCGGATTAAAATGATACTCGTGATGTCCTTTTGATATGGAAGCTACCTGCTGTGTGCCGACGCGTGTCCAAGTTTAGTGCGATCTTCCATTTCTGAAATTCAATGAGAAGGTCCCTGATCAAAGTAGAATTGACAATAAATAAAACAAGGGATTAAAAAGACCCCAATGGATCACTCACAGTGGGCACTCGACTGAGCTAGAGCTCAATTTTTTTCAAATTATTCTTTGTACATTTTTTCATTCTGTACAATTTTTCATCTTTCCATGATTAAAACAACGATAAATTTGCTGTTTATAAGTAGGTAAGATATAAGAATTTTTCTCCTGATAATCGAAAAATTGTACCTTTCCAAAGAGTAAGATATTGTTTCATCTTAATACTTAATGATAGAACTTTCAAGGTTCCTGCTGGCTGTACACGGATTTTAAATGTTTCTGGTCCTTCCAGCAGGATTTTTTTGGCTACGAGCAGAACACTTGACTTTTCCATGTGCAGAAAATCTTTATCTATCTATTATTATAACCGGCCTAGTGTCTACTGAGTTATACCTTCTGAACAAAAGTATGCTTGATGTTTCCTGTATTCGTTTTCCTAAATTTTCCGAATTTTTCTTGGGAACGACCTACATTTTTTAATGTCTAAAATGTTGAGTTTTCGAAGTTGCTCAATGTATTTGCTATTTTCAATATAGACACTCATTCCCAAAAAAAATCAGGCCCGAAAAGAAAAAATACTAGGAACTTATAATTACTTACAACCCATAGTGAAATTTATCTTGTAACACACTAAAATATAAAAAAGAGAATCAGCACTCGAATTATTTACAGTGGCATTTCTTCAGTAATCCCAAATTTATAGGCATTATTCCTTTATCAATGTCCTAAAGAACAATACATGTGTTGCCAACCAGTGGCGGCTGGAGCATATTTATCGTGGGTCGGCAGATATATATATATATATATATATTTTTTAAAATATTTTCTATACCTATGTATTATGCAGATTTCTACATCACCATGGGGTACTGCACTCGGTGCGTTAGTTTTTCATAGTGGAGTTTCGCCAAAATTTTTGTTTCTGTTTCAATAATCTCTGAAGATTATCCGGAAAATAAAAAATGATTGAGAAATAACTATTTTAGCCCTGCATACTACTTGAAAAATAAACATATTTTCGAAACAAATATGAAAATAAGAACCGAAAATATATATAACAAATAAAAATACTCTAAAAATGCTTATCCATAAAATAAAATTGGAAAAACAAACAAAAGTGCATTCTAACGAAATTGAGAATTGCGAGAAATTAACTCACCTCGAGCGCAAACGATAGAATCGAGATATCCCGAACGATCATTCTTCGAGTTACCGAAGAGAGGCGTTCTAGGGTCGGCAGGGTCGCTGCCTGCCGGACCTATATGTCCTACACCGTGCGAAGTATTGAGCCAACAATATCAACTTTCATCATAGTTTTGGTCTTTATTCTTTGAAAAGTTCTTAAAAAATTGACGGAATTTCATTAGTATTATATATTCAGCACTCACGTTTATAAAAATTAACAAATACGATAAAAATTCGTTTTAAATAACAGCGATCTCTTGTAATTTGTTATGTGAAACTGAAACTATCGAATATTGGCGGAAAAAACATTGAATAAGAGGCTTATCTAATTTTAATTGTTATCCGAATGAAATTCCAACAAAAACTAATCAAGTTTGAAGCAATTTGACTCATTGATATTAGCGCTCCTTCGATATGTTTACCATTCAGGTTCGGCATGCTGTAGTCTGCCGTACCTGAATGAACAGAACGAACGGTCGGTCACTCGGTCGCTAGAAAAGGCATCTGCGGCGCTGTCTTCATAGCTCGATTGGAGATGAGCGTATTTTGTCTACGGACCGAGTAGATGTGGGATTTAAATGAAACAGCGTATTTCAAAGAAGTTCCATATTCCATTGATATCAGATATCATATACCTAATATTTTTATAAAATTTATTGAGAGCTATGTAATGTTTGGAGAATTTCTAATACATTATTATTTTACACAAGTGAGAATTCACATTTTTGCTGCTCGCGAAATTTTGGGTCGGCACTGCCGACCCTGCCGTCCCTGACGGGCCGCCACTGTTGCCAACTATACCACCAATCCGTAGCAAACAATTAGACTTGTACATTCCTCGTCAAACACGAAAAAACTCCATTAATTTATTCCGAGTTCATCGAAATTAGTATATTTGGGAAAACTGTTATTAATTTTCAGTATTCCCCACTGAACGACTGAATATAAACCAAACAAGTCTTTTGTTGTCATAATTTGGTATGTTATCGAGTCATTTATCATTTATTAGGCAACATTTTACTTTTTTTCGAATGGTGGTGATTTAGTCCTCGTGGCAGGCCTAAATTGCTTCCTATGTGAAATCAAACATTTTTTAGAAAGGATGTAAAAATTCAGTGAAGGCTCTAAAAATGAAACAACCTATTTTAACTTCACTAAGGATACTCTTATTATTAGGAGAATATATTATACCAGGACTGCTCAACTGAATGTTACTCATTGTGGTTCTTAATGCAAATTTCTTCCACAACAAATACGAACTATCTCGCAAAGAACGGAATAGAATGCCTATTTTTGTCTACCTGCTGAAATTCTATATTCAATGAACTACTTTTCTTTAAATTCTGAATTCCGTTTCAAACGTAATAAATTTTTATTCGTGCGAAGTGAATTTAGATATACCTATATACATATATTAAATTCCGACTTTAAGGTCAGAATTTTATTTACTTCGGAACCGATACATGCTAGATGCACAGAGTTCTACGACGAGATAGAATATTTCTCCATATTGTACAGGGTGGACCAAAAGTCCGTTTACTCTTTAAACAATGATAAAAACAAAACTAGATAAATGCTGCAAAATCTGTTTATTTATTATTAAAAAAGACAAGTAGGGATTTTATTTTTTGAATATTACATCATCCATATGTGACCCTTGTCCCTCACGACACTGTTGCAACCTGGAGCGAAAATTTTCTCAGACGAAGCACACTTCCACTTAAATGGACACGTGAACTGGCAAAATTGCAGGTACTGGAGTGACACTAATCCTTAATTGAAGCATCAAAATCCCCTGCATTCGCCCAAAGTTACTGTATGGGCAGCTCTGTCAGCAAGAGGGATTATTGGTCCATATTTTTACGAAGATCAAAAAGAACATGCTGTTACAGTGAACACAGAGCGGTATATAGCCATGCTACGGAACTTTTTTACTCCAACGCTACAGAATTTTAATGGTTTTAATCAACGCTCATGGTTTCAACAAGATGCGGCCACATGATGACTCATTGATTGCAGTTCGTGAAATTTTTGGTCAAAAAGTGATATCAAAAAGAGGTGACGTTAACTGGCCACCTCGTAGTCCAGATTTATCCCCAATGAATTTTTTTCTTTGGGGATACCTTAAAAATAAAGTTTTTGACACCAACCCAGCGTCTCTTGAAGAATTAAAGGAACGCATCAGCGAAGAAATCCAAAACATTTCAGAAAACACCTGCAAGGCCGTGATAGAAAATTTTCGCTCCAGGTTGCAACAGTGTCGTGAAGGACAAGGGTCACATATGGATGATGTAATATTCAAAAAATAAAATCCCTACTTGTCTTTTTTAATAATAAATAAACAGATTTTGCAGCATTTATCTAGTTTTGTTTTTATCATTGTTTAAAAAGTAAACGGACTTTTGGTCCACCCTGTATATACAGAGGGAATGATGAGAGGTTTTGATTTCGTAATAAAATGTGTTTCTGTTTTAATGAATCGTACCTACATTTATGATGGATGTGATTGTTATTTGTACAGGATGTTCTTTGATGTTATTCAATTCTCCTTGCATGATGAAATCATGTAATGTAATAACGTTATGAAAATCTTATACAGGCTGTTCCATGACGGCTTCGGTCATTTCTCTATATACGGAATGTTCTCTATATACAGAATGTTTAATAAAAGGTTCTTAGATGATCTTCTGTTTTCGTCAATGAAGAGGTAATTTTAAACAAGCTTTATATGGTTCTCACTCTGTATTTTCGACTTCCTTATGAGAAAAACGCAGAAAATATATACTTCCTGTATACATAAAATCCTTACATTGGCGTAGCCGTTTTCTTTTTGGAGCCTGGAAGCATAATTATTCAAAAACATGTACCTAATGACAGTTTTTTTCAATAAAATACAATAACTGAGTTCAATATTTATTGAACAACAACGTGTTTATTTTGTGAATTCTGAATCCTCTCATGAATATCTCAGTATATTTGGAAATGAACCAATTCGTCATAGTGGTTTTCTTATCTCTTCGTGTACGAAATCTAAAGACACAAAAAAAAACACCGGGTTTACATATTATTCCTTGTCCATTGAGATAGCCTCACGAGTATCTCATTGTACAGGATGGGCAAAATTTGTTATCTACTGAGAAGATCTCGAAAACTATAAGAGCTAGAAGAAAACGGATGACACATATGAGAAAAAAGTTTTTTCATACAACATCCGGAATATACCCAAAAAAAGATCTATATGTCGTTATGGAACACCCAGAAAAATGTTGGTTATATCATTGTTTCTCATAGAGAAAACTCAAATGATAATTTACACTCTGTGTACCTACATAATCATCCATTCATCATAAATGTTGGAACACGTAGTATTATATGAATAAGAATATTTAGCAGACTGTATTTCAGGAACTGATCTTCGTCGTCGTAGAAATTCGGAACTAAATGAAATTCCGAGTTTGAAGTCGAAATTTAGTTAAATTTGAACTCGGAATCAAAAAAAAAATATTTTTAAAATATTATGTGGCCCTTCTACGCTTTCGTAAAAAAAAGAGTTGTTTTGGGCTCGATATAAATGGATATTGATTTGTTTGGAGTTGTACAAAAATGTTTTTCAACGCAGACAAACAAAAGACTGGAACTTTGATCCGCATTCCAGCGAAGGCAGATAAATAATCGAATGATTTGTCATCGAGGGGATGGAACTGCTAATCCATCATACGCCCCCCCATAATGAATGGCATATTTTTGGGGTTCGATTCCGCAATATTTCAGAAAATCATACCGTGAAACCAGGCGTGAAATAGGAATTAGCACTGCGTTGTATGGAGGCATTGACGGCAAAGCACGTGCATGATTTCATAAATGGCGATGTGGTTAAAACTTGCGTTCAAAAAATTCGTCTTCTAGTAGGGTATGGAATTTTGAAGGTTAATATTCTATCTTAGATTGTAATGCATAGCATATAGGTTGTCTATGATGCATAGCGTTTTGTATCAGTGCTCAACATATTGTGGTTATCTTTCGAATTCGACAAAACTAACATATGCTGTCGCTTCAAATTTTGCGAGAATCTAGGAATTTCTCTTGAAAAATTAATATCGAACACTACGCTGAAGATTAATAATGTCATTAAATTATTTACATATTTTTGTTCTCTCATGTGGTGGTACCACCACTACCAGCTAATCGCCATGTTTAGGGATAAAACCTTAGATTAATAAAACAATAATGATAATCTATGTATAAAACATCAACTTTCAAAATTCCACAGCTTACTTGATGACAAAGATTTTTCAATGCACTACTAAAACTGAATTTTAGTCACCACCTTTTAGGGGTGATATCTCGGAAAGGGGTCTGCTGAGGAAATTTTGTTATAGGAAACATACAACCCAATTACATACGAGCTCCTGAATTTTGTCGCATGAATTTAGGAACACCCTGTATATTCAATTACACGTTTTAGTTTGCTAAAACCGAAAAATTTGAACAAGATGGTTCTTAAAGGAATATCTAGAAAATTCCTTTTAACAATTTTCCCTCTTCTTTCTGTTTTGATTTTTAGTTCTTCGCCCAATTTCAATGGATCCAACATTTCATATAGGTATAGTTGTGTACGAGTATGAGACTTTTAGCTTTAGAAATAAAAAACTGACACGACGATGAAAATGTGCTACACTTAAGGGGAATCAAGAATCAGAGGATTCCCACCCATACCATTCTTTCTAATCGAAGAACTGAAAATTATATAAAATCTAATAACATAATCTTCATTATGCAGAGAACGGTTCATTGTGAAAACTTAGTACATCAACGAAATTTTAGGTTATCAGTGGAAATGCAGAATTTTTTCAAAGGTGATACCCTTCATCAAGAATCATTCATCATCTGACCAGAAATCGCCCATATAAAACATTCCAGATGGCGGGGCTATCATCCCCCAAAGTTGAATGTGATTTCATGAAATTTCGAGTACAGTATATTTGGCTGTACCACGAGGTAGAACATGGAAGTTTTCGTGTAAAACAAATCTGTGTTTCTGTGATGTTATAAAGTCATCAATTATAATGAAAAATTTCCCGAAAACTAGCCTGCAGTTTTTTTATCAGTGAGTACAGTATTCAGAGAAGAATAAGCAGACTCATTCTGATATTTGAAAATGCCCCTAGTAGCCAGTAGCCGTGAACATTTAAAAGAAAAAGAAGCCTGCCTGAAAATCAAAATTCAAGTTTATTCTCTGAAGAGTTTTTTATTGTCTAAGGAAGAATGAAGGTACATTAAAACATTACATTTTATCATAAAGAGGATAATAGCTTCATATATTGAGGGCGGATGGATTATAACCTAAATTAGGTAATTCATACATAACATTGAATCATGATTTGAAAGTTCTTGACCAAAAATTAATAAAGTAAAATCCATCGGACGTTGATGCTTGAAAGGTGATAAAATTTGGTACAAAAATCTGGATAGCTATCCACCGTCGGATGGTACTCGGCTCCTATCGATGCATTTCGAGAGATAAAATTGAGGAACTGAAAAATCATATTTCTGGAAAAGTTGAATGAAGCCTATATTGCCTTGGTAATATTTTTCACAGCATGGATTTCGCCAAATCATGACAGAACCTGGGTAGTCCATATATAATTATACTGAAAAAAAGTTATAAAGACGCCCTCGATGCTCATTCTAGTTGAATTAAAACGGGCAATTCTCCGTGCCATTTGGTAATTAAATATGTCCCCATTGCTAATCTCCATGAAAATCACCGCATCGCATCGATATCATTTCTTATGAACACCCCTTGTGCAACCCTAAGTGCACACAGCTGCACCTTGTTAGACACAGTGTCGCATGCTATAGAGTTGCGTATAATTTTTACGTCCTGACGCAAAATCGCATTACAAATTTGTCATAGCAGAGGATGATTCCATCTATGGATCACCTGTTTTTTAATTCGGCGTGAAGGAAAAAATCCCCACGTGTTTATTCCTGAAATTCTAGTACCAATTACGAAAGGGAAAAGAAACGAAATGGGATTCTGAGTAGGTAGATTGATAACATTTGATGTTCTTTTAGGGGTAGATAATATAGGAATAATATAGCGATAGAGCACGAGCTTATGTAGCTCGAGTTCATTTTTTCATATTTGGTGAATTACCTTAAAATTTTGGAAGATGAACTTGAAAACTTCCTCTCAGTTCAGAGCCTAATTTTGCCTTCCCATATTTAATCATTTAATGATTTTTGGCTTAAACTGCAGCAAATGAAGCTGTCGTCCTTCATTCCTTCATTTCATAATGGCAATATTTCACTAGCAACACAATATACAGGAATAACGGAAAAAACTACTTTGAAAAAAACAGCAAGGCTGTCTACTATTTCCAAATTTTTCGCATAAAAATGCTGCCTTACATTAACATCCTCTAAATGTTCATGCTCTTTAAAAATTATTGTAACTTAGCAGTTAGCTCTTAATGACTTTGCACAGCTTCTTTCAGAATTTCAGAATGGTCCACTCAATACAGGTCAATAGAATACGGTTTACCACGATAAAACGTATTATAAATAACATTAAAATACCCAAATTTTTATTTACTTCTGCTGCATGCATTCGTTGCTTTCTTAGTGAATCATGACATGTTCGAGTCTCTAAATTTTCAATATTCTTTATTTCCCTTCAACTTCGTTCAAAGTAGTAGTTTGTTTACCAATCTCCACTTTTTTAAATTTCAACTTCATAGTGCGAGAGCACTGAAATTGTTTTTCAAAATCCTGCTCTTAAAATGTGATGAAGCTATAATAATATCCACTGTAAGTAGTACTCATAAAATATCTGGTTTAGGGGGTATGAAAACACTTGCACCCGTAGAAATAGAACAATTAGGAAAAAACACTTTTGTTACAATGACTGATATTACATGGGTTATTAGTTCAGAAGGTTAATGCCTACATAGCAATGATATATTTTTACTTAAGTTGAATTCAAAAATTACTCATATAATTTCTACTAACGATGAATTTTTTACCACTACATGTTTTTTGCCATCACAATAGATTCTGCAGGCTGCAGCTAATACAAGAATATCTACTAGACCCTTTTGTGACGTCATGTAATTTAACCCTTTAGTTTAATTATGGATTTTTTCAATAGAGGACATATCCATTCAATATAAGATTACTTTTTGGCTCTATTATTATCATCCATAATGACAAGCTTTTCGAATTCAAAAGTTAAACTTCTCCCTAGGAGTTGAACAAAAATCATGAAAATATTCTCGGGATGAGAATAATTTTAATTAGGTATATCGCAGGCAGTGAAGAATTGTTAAACAGTTAGAAAGTCTTACAAGGATAATCTGCCACTAGTAGAACAAGAATGCCCAGTTACCTAATATTAGGTTTAATTATAAAATTCAAATAAATGACGAGAGTATCGAATAGAAGTTATAAAGTCATTCGGGGCAATTGTGCGCACTTTTGCCTTTCAAACCATACCCTGTTTCATAAATGTTGAAGCTAGTAAAATTAAAACATATTCATAAGATAGAGCATTTTCTAATCTATAAAAATGCATCAAAAAGCAAACAAACAAAAACATTTTTTTTCCGCAAAAAAAGTCGGAGTGCGTTCACATGCCCCGTATTGCGGGTAAGTGTGCGCACCCTCACGGGGTAAGTGAACGCAGTGCTTAGTGAACCACGCAATCAAAACAAATTACAAAATAATGTCATCAAAATGTTACAATATTAGAGAAATGCTGTTTATTGACAATACAGAAGCGCCTTTTTACAAGCACTGCATTATTGTTCGTGCCACCATTCCTGGTAAACAACACTTGATACATTCCCCTGTTGGTGGCTCTTCATATTTTTCTGAACAAATGCCCATATAATGAATCTATGCGCACACTTACCCGCGCACACTTTCCCCAGTAAGCCAAAATGTGAATCGACGTTCTTATAGAATTGAGCAGCTAACAGAACCTAAAAATTTTTATTATATATTTAGACTAATATGCGCATAATCGAATGAAATATTGTTTAACACTATCGAACTCGGAACTTGGACCTGATAGAATTTGCAGAGATGCTAAAAATTAACAAGAAAACTAGTAAATTTGATTGATTGCAAATAAAAATTAACGAAACATCGCACGGCGATGTTTCCCTCTTTCATACGTTTCATAGTCGAAATATACCCACTGCGCTCACTTACCCCGAATGACTCTACCTATACTTCATTCACTTTTATTTTAGCAGTCGGTTGGCCATGGAAATTTGACACATTCCACTCTGTATAGTACGAAAATGTGGGATTATGAAGCTTGTCAAAACATTTTTGGGTTTTAAATCAACGCTATGTTGCCCGTTCTACGTAAAAGTTTCTGTTATTACGTATTTTATCACAATGTCGAATTTGTCGAATCTCTTCGGAAAATATGTGACGAACATAATTGAAGTTTATACAAACTGCATCTTGCATCAATATAAGTAAAAGGAATTGAAGGAAGTTTCAAGTTGAGATGAACTTCACCTTTGAACAAAAATTTCACATGAATAAACAAGTAACAGGGCAACTCGCGCGTATTTGTGGCTATTCATCTTAATACAATAATTATAGGTATTTATTAGTACCTTGTGATATTTACATTGTATAGGACAAGTCAAATGAAAAATAGAAAAATCCATTTCAGGGAACTTATTCTCCGATGACATTTATCGAAAATCCTGTAGTAAATTTTTCGCATTAATTCACTCAAACATAAAATTCTCAAATGCCACCACTTTTTTGGGTCTCCCAATAGAAGGAAATTCTTTGTCATCCTCTTCATTCACAATCTTTCTGATTGTGGAAATATCCAGCTAAAATATATGTCGTTTAGATCCAGATGAAACATTATATAAATTCTCTTACATTGAATATGTTCGCTACCGTCTGACGTATTGTGGATTTTAGAATATCAGGGTATAACTATTTGAATGAGCGGACCTGAATTCTAAATAGCACTTCCTGAAACCCTGTCTCTTTTTTCAATCACTTTCGGCATTTTCGAATTTTCGTAATAAAAATTGATATTAGTTGTGGCAACGGCGTTATGAGATTAACGACATTTCATAAGTGCCAACCTAACTTCGTTCTAGTTACAAAAACTTGAGAAAATTATTTCATGGCCAACCGACTGCTTAAATAAATTTGAATGAAGTAGGGTACCTTTATTGAGTAATTTGATTTTAGCGTAAAGAGTCTCTTTTTGAGCCTTTCCTCAATATACTATTCAGGCTGAATTCGAACACATTGATTGAAACCTGTTGTTGTTACTCTTTGCATATACTCTGTGGGCAAGTTCTGCAAAGAATCATTATCCATTACTTCTTCTTCCTCTTGAATGTTATCTAAAATTGAATGTAATTCACCTAGGAAGACTTTCACCCCTCTGAAAATTCACCCTGTATGGGCACATACTCGTCCATCCGGATGTTCACCGAACTAAAATCGAGTATTTCAATAGAACCGCCTATGTGGTCCTTTAAAAGGTGAATTTACAATTGAACCCCACGGTTAACTAGCTCACTCAGGGCTCCATATCCTTGTTATCTCCATTATGGTGAACACACTGTGCGTTAAGCGTTGATTTTCATGGAATTGATGAGTGTTTTCGATGGCGATGTCCCTGATGCTTTTTCATACACAATACGCATTAGGTTTGCATGAGAAGACGATAAGGACGATGGGTTGAGCTGATTCAAGTTTTTTTTTGGTTGTATAAACACATCCGAATTTTTTGGTAGAGTGAATTCTGGAGAAATGTGGGTTCCGCATTGTGACTTTCAACCGAACGTGGTTATTTTACTTAAGATTTCTAACGATCTTTCAAGTGCTCTTGGAAATATTCCCTGCTGTTTATACGATCTGTTTTTATTTGGCTGTATCAACAAATAATATCGTCAACATATTATTTTCTTCCTAGATCTACTAAAATTATGTCAGAAAAGTACCGAAAATAAAAGAAGAAGAAACTAGAAAATTATAGTAAGTAGGTACTCATAAATAGGCTCATGATGGCAACCTTACAAAATGTGATTTATCTACCAACATGATTCGCCAAATAAGAAGCCATTAAGCTTGGTCATACTCAAATTCTTGATTGAATCTTGATCTATATTGAACAATTCTCAACCTATAATTTGGTTTCGATAATTCAATAGAGCATAATTATAATGAATTATGATTATTATTATTAATTAGAACAGTGATTTCGGGAATTTGGGCAGATTTCTTCCTTTCAAATATTTATTTTAAAACTCGCCGACGTTTCGGAGACAAATTTCTCCTTTTCCAAGGCTGTGGGGACAAAAAGTAGAAATTAATGT
Organism: Coccinella septempunctata; assembly: GCF_907165205.1. Taxonomy (NCBI): domain Eukaryota; kingdom Metazoa; phylum Arthropoda; class Insecta; order Coleoptera; family Coccinellidae; genus Coccinella; species Coccinella septempunctata. Next base: position 48,339,048 of record NC_058189.1, on the reverse strand, counting down.
TATTGGGAGTTTCATGGATGCAAATACTAACATTATTATTATTATTCGTAAGAAATTATATGACCGACGACAATTCATTTAATTAACAATTCATTTCCGATCATTTTGGCAGAGGAAAAGTTTTCGAAGAATTCCATCATTTTCAAAACTACAAGGATATTCAATTAATTTGTTGATTAAATTTTATTTTTAATTTTTATTTAATTAATAGGTACTTATAGTTTATTCCTGGATAAACATATTGGTATATAAATGAGATTCTTGATAAAAAACTAAAATCTATTTAACAGACTGTGCTGAAAGAATTGGTGACTGAATAAACCGAAATAAGAGAAGAACTAATGTTAGCAGAGTGATTTGAAAGTAATTCACGAAATTAATCTATGTTTATCTTAGTTATTTGCAACTACTCGAAGGGGTCAATCTAATATATAAAATTCTCGTGTCACAGTTTTCGTTGCCATACTCCTCCGAAACGGCTTGACCGATTTTGATGAAATTTTTTGTGCTTATCCGGTATCTATGAGAATCGGCCAACATCTATTTTTCATCCCCCTAAATGTTAGGGGTAGTCCACCCCTAAATTTTTTTAGGAAATTATTTATATGGCAAAACAACGTTTGCCGAGTCAGCTAGTTTTTATTTAAAATTCCGTTACTTTTCTTATATGCTTAATTCAGAAGTTTTTTGGGCAACCCCTTCGAGAAGTGGAGCGTAGGTACTTAGTTTATTTTTTTAAGGCTGTTTTTAATAAACCTATCTATCCATCGTTTCACTTACTGACGATTAGTAACCATGGGTAACCATTCTAAAATATATCTACAGACAGATCATAGAAACGAAATCACATGCATTTTCTATCTTCAGTAACTGAAACAATGGATAGATAGGATTATTGAAAACGGCCGTAAAATGGCAACCCTAACGTTTTATGTCGAAAATGGATAAACCTTTTATTGCTGTAGCTGATTTCATCATTGATGGTTTTTGTCATGAGCCTTCTTTGATTATAGGAATGAAAGGGTTAAATTTATTGAATTCGATTTTTTAGATTTTTTTATATATTTTGAGGTCAATGACATATACTTTAGGAGTCACTGATGTTTTTAAAGGGTTACCGAAACCTGCCTTTGTCCTTTTTCATGGAATAGTACCTATATTAACTGATGAAAGTTGAAAAATATATGAGCCACATCAGTTATTTTTGTAATTATGATTATTACTTTAGACAGTTAACCAATAATCGTATTTGTTACAAAAACTTACAGTAACATCAACTTCTAGACATTCTAGTCGTTGGCCTCGAAATACATAAAAGACTAAAAATTCTAATTGAATAAATTTATCCATTTCGTCCAAACTGTTAGACATAGTAGGTGAAATGACATAATATATGATTCTATGTTTCGAATTGGCGCGATTTCTTGGCTAGACGCGAAAAAATAGTTAGGTTATGGCACAAATTATTCGAGAAGTCAGTCACAACATAAGCTGATAAGGGAAGATTGTGAATAAAGTGGTGAAACATTAAGTTTGACGCTCTCAACCCGAACAACTCTAATAATATAATAAAAAATGGATCGATAAAAACCTCCATCAATGACCAAATCATCTTCACAAACAAAAGGTCTAGCCGTTTCGGGCAAAAAGTAAGGGTTGCCATTAAAAAACCAACTCCACCCCTCGTAGAGGATGCATGGCAAACTCCTGAATTATAAATGAAGAGCTGCATAATTTAAAAAAAATAAATTAAATAGAAATTAGAGGAAGAAAGAGTAGAATGAAATCGCATGCATATCCAAGGTCTAAATTTTCCTCGAAATTTTCTATTGCACATGAATTGTCATGAACAGTATGACCTCAAAATTGTATTGTTTTTCGAATTGTGACCCATATCCAGAGTGTTCCATCTCAGACGAACTACCTCGTATATTTCTTATCCCATTTACAATATTTTAAACAAATCAGCGAACTAGTAACTCAAAAGATTGATTTATAATAAACCAAATGATCGAAGAAACGTATTAAAATCAGATAAGCAATTAAATTTTATTAAGGTTGTAAATAAGACTTAATAAAAATGGGCTTGTATATTGTAGAAATAACCAAAATATTCAATTGAGCACAAAGATTGTTTTTTGGGGAAAACGGTTCATCAAAATGACATTCTTGTAAACAGGCTTCCAAAACCTTTTAAATGAAGTACCACTCAACCCCTCTCCTCATTCAATTTTCAGGGGTCGAAGCGCCCCCTCTTAGGGGGTTGTTCGTTCAAGCCTCAAATATACGTCAAAAGATTTCCCCCAAACAAAATCATTCGAGGTGTTTAGGGAAATTTTTCCGATCACTATGGGATTAGAAATATATGGAGAGGCTCGTCTGAGATGGAACATGCTGTATATTAATAGTTCATATAATCACGGTACCCACAACAACGCACTGGTTAGAGGTGGACAAAATGGTAGTTTCCACTACTGTGATTATTCGAAAAAAAAAAGGTTCAAGAAGAAGATATAGAAAAAAAAACGAACTGATATTGTACAAAAACTTCATGGGACATGTTGCTCGAAAATGATTTAAACATTCCAAATAATACTAACTCATAATTATTTGTTTATTTATTTCTTGCCAATATTATTTATATATTATTATCATTTTGATGTTAATTCAATATACAGTGTGTATTTGAAGGTGAGGCTTTTTTTTCAACAGAAGGTAGAACTGGTCTAAATGAAGCGTTTCACCAAAAATCACCTATACAAAACATTCAAAATGATAAAGTTAAAAAAAAAATTGAAAATGATTACTGAAATATAGATCTTAATACGACCCTAGGCCGTTTGTTAGCTGAATTATCGCAAAACAGTGGGAAAAAACTCATCTCCTGATTCGACCATGTGGTTTCGTTTGATATTTTCGTGGTAATGAAAATGGAAACTTAGGATTGACGAGTTTTTCTTATTATTTTTCAGTAACTTACACGATTTTATGATATGGATCATTTCGATACCAACTGACAGAAGAGACTTAGGACACAACTGTAAAAAAATGAATAATAATTCAAAATCTCACCACTAAAATTCGTCTAAATTATTCACAAATTTTTTCACAATGGACATCACAATCTACCTGTTCGAATACTCCAACAATCGTCGTAAAAATGGGATGCAATAGGGAAACATCACAACACTTTTTCAACATAACTAACATAAGCACTTTCAAGAAACTGCCTCGATTGTCTACTTTTTTTATCATCCTAAATTGCACGATGCAACAATTTTGATCCTCTCAAAAGTGACCTGATGCATCTAATCCGATGAACTTGGTACTGAACCATTCATTATCCAGCCATATGTTTATGTTTTGTTTCGTTTTTGCAATGCCGGAGTCAACTTCTACAGTCCCGTACTTGAAATTCAATGAAATTTTGTCGAACTTCTAGGGGTTGTATCTCAGCTATCTTGGATATTTTATATAGATAATTTTTGGTTAAACGACTTATTTTGATGAGTTCTATCTTCTGTCAAAAAAAAAGCCTCACCTTTGAAATCACCCTGTATTCAAACCATCCAACACAGATCAATTCAATATGAAAGAGTGGATTACGTCCAAAATTCACATAAACGTGTTGAGTTCTTGTGTAAGCTCATGGAAAGGAATAATTTCTCAAGTCGCCCTATCCTCCCCTATTTCCACAGATATTTATGTCCACTCTTCATCGAGTTAGGTACTTGTTTGTAATCCTGAACAACGCCGAATTCGAACGTCCTGTACAAATTCTCCGGTCATTTTCACAGTCTGCGGCTTGTGGAGCGCTGAACACTCCATTACTCCAACCGTGCCCTATTCTAATCGACCAAAACATCTCGCCGAGGTACAAGTGTTTGCGGGTCATCTCCGTCGGTCGCATTTTAACACCTGCCGCACTTTGCCGGATTCCTCCGGAGATTCCGGCAGTGATGCTCGAGGTTCTTGACGCCGTCGATTATCGAACCGGATCCTGGATTGTTCGGCATCTGACTGGCTGGAATACATAATTTTGAGTGTTTTCGGTTGGCCCTAGACGATATCCTTCGAATTTTCAATTTGGAATTCGCTTTTATTCGCGGGTTAGGCGAGAATTCTGAGAAGTCTGCGGGATTAATTGATGGGGTATTTTGAAAACCATCCAGAAGTCTCTGAAATTCAGTATCAGTTAAAATTTTCCACCTTTCAAGAAGAAAATGAGTCTATCTTAAAAAATAAATCGGATGAGGATGAGCTGAATTTTATTTACCTGACAAAAAAGGATGAAACTTGGTACATAGATATAGTTTACAGGCTAAGAATATGACTAAATAAACGTATTAGTTGGAGAGCCCAAGATGCTAAACCAGGATTTACTCGAGCATCCTGGAGACCTTGTGAATTATAATTTCATCAAGTTTAGAGTGCCAAAGATTAATCTGAGGATGTTATCTTGTGACCTGTTTTTGTTGACAGAAGGAGTCCATCACCTATCACTCACCTGCTGGGCGTTTGCAATGCGGTGTTGTCAGAGGGTATAATTCGCGATTTTTTTAACACTAGCAGGAAAGAAATTAAGCTCAATTTGTTGCTGCATCAGAAGGAAAGCCCAATTTAATGTGATGTTGTCTTTCATTTGTTCAAATGTTTGTTGTTGTTAAATCTTATATTTCTAGATTGTGAATTCAGCGAAATGTTGAAAACCTTTGCATGTAATTACCTTTGGTGTATGTAAAGTGATGAATAAATAAATAAATAAATAAATAAAGATTAGATAGTAGAAGGAAAAAAAGGTTCTATGATGTATGCACTTTTAGCGGTGAGGAAAGCGTCTACAGGTTTTCGAAGGAAGATGTAAGAAAAAATCATCAGGTTATACACCTGATGATTTTTTCTCAGCAGTCGGTTGGCCATGAAATAATTTTTTCAAGTTTTTGTAACTAGAACGGAGTAAGGTTGGCACTCATGAGATGTCGTTAATGTCATAACGCCGTTGCCACAACTAATATCAATTTTTATTACGAAAATGCCGAAAGTTATTGAAAGAAGAGACAGGGTTTCAGGAAGTGCTATTCAGAATTCAGGTCCGCTCATTCAAATAGTTATACCCTGATATTCTAAAATCCACAATACGTTTGTCGGTAGCGAACATATTCAGTGTAAGAGAATTTGTATAATGTTTCATCTGAATCTAAACGACTTATATTTCAGCTGAATATTTCCACAATCAGAAGAATTGTGAATAAAGAGGATAACAAAGAATTTCTTTCTATTGGGAGACCCAAAAAAGTGGTGGCATTTGAGAATTTTATGTTTGAGTGAATTATTGCGAAAAGTTTACTAGAGGATTTTCGATGAATGTCATCGTAGAATAACTTCCCGAAAATTGATTTTTCTATTTATAATTTGACTTGTCCTATACATTGTAAATGCCTTAAGGACCAATAAATACCTAATTATTATTATTATATCAATGATGAACAGCCACAAATACGCGCCAGTTGTCCTGTTGATTGTTTATTCATGTGAAATATTTGTTCAAAGGTGAAGTTCATCTTGATTTGAAACTTCCTTTAATTCCTTTTACTTATATTGAAGCAAGATGATTTTTGTTGAAGAATTTAACATTCTTGTAATTATCTGTTAATTCCTTCGGAAAACTGCATCATATGCATTTCATCTTCGTGTTAATATTTTTGGAATCTACAACTTCTGTAACGTATTCAAACTTCAGCCAAAAAAATAACGCATATTAACTCTCCTCAAACTAGTGCATATTATGATATTATACTGATCTCTTGTATTTTCCATGCAAATAACTGGATTTGGTATTGGTATGTCTTCAATAAGTTTGTAAAAACTTCAATTATGTTCGTCACATATTTTCCGAAGAGATTCGACATTGTGATAAAATACGTAATAACAGAAACTTTTACGTGGAACGGGCAACATAGCGTTAATTTAAAACCAAAAAATGTTTTGACAAGCGTCATAACCCCACATTTTCGTACTATACAGAGTAAAATGTGTCAAATTTCCATGGCCAACCGACTGCTAAAATAAAAGTGAATGGAGTATAGATATAGGTTACAGGCTAAGAATAATACTATAATAAACTCATTAGTTGAGGTGCCCAAGATGCTAAATCGGGATTTACCGAGTGGATTATGAAGATTAGATAGTAGAAAGAATAAAAGGTTTTATGATGTATGCATTTCCAGCAGTGGAGAAAGCGTCTGCAGGTTTTCGAAGATGTAAGAAAAAATCATCAGGGGTACATACTCAATAGCGTCAGTTTAAGATACTGTATATGCCCTACGTGTCTCTGATAATAAATTCATGTTAATCTGACAGTTTGCGTGGTGAGACTGGGCGTCAGAAGAGTTGAAATTGGTAAAAAAAAATTTTTTCGGACGTGTCAGATTTTTAGAGGATATTTGGATAATTGGTCCCAACTGAAGCTACTTTTCTAAATCTGACAATGATAACAATGCATTTTTTTTTCAAATACCTCCCTTCCTCTACCTCTAATTGTTTCTGTATTCATTATGAAAATTGTAGATAATAAAATTTTATACAACTTTTGTCTGTAGCAATTTAACATACTCTTAACCGTTTTCGAGATAGAAAGTGATGAACTCGATGAGCTAAGCCATACATGCGAAATGGCAGGGTCAATGTAGAATCCCAGTCTAATGAACTTTCATCGCTATACATATATCTCGAAAACGATTCAACGTAAAAAAATTGCTTCGGACAAAATTTGTAGAAAATGACAACAATATGAAGCCCAAGAGAGGAGTTAATTCCAAAAAATTGATTTTTGTAACCTTAATGGCCAATTTTTATTGCTTCGGCTTGCTGAAACTGTCGGATTATATTTTTTACTTCTTTGAAACGGCATAAATCATTATGTGGTCGAAACAGAACAAAATATCTAAAAAACAAATGGACTAGTGAAACTAATTAAAATTGTATTGACATTTGTAGATTACATGACATTTGGAAATTGGATAAACAGATTTTTGAGATGATATTTGTTTTTCTCTTATTATCTTAGTGTCCAGAACACTGAGCTGATGAAATTAAGACTTATTCAGACTAGGATAGGCAGGATAGTTTAGGCCCGGTACTTTCACTTGCGAATAACTAAATTTATTCGATAGATGAGTCTTATTCTTAGGCCCGGTACTTTCACCTTCGAATAAATTTTATTCACCGTCAATAAGTATCTGTCAAATAATTTCTTATCTGAAGGATACCTTATTTCGGTGCTTTCAGATAAAATTATTCCCGTATTAAACTGGAATTTTTAATGTAGTTTTACTAAATTTTTTCTTTCTGATTCTGAATTTTTCTTGAGTCAGAAAATTTAGTGAAACTACATAATCATACCTACATAAATTACAGAAGAAGAAACTTCTGATATTCATTCTAATTTCAATATGTAAATAAACTTGTTTTTAATTTTTAATGTCGCATTGATTGACTTCACTCCTTATGCAAATAAACCCGTTGATGGTTTATTCCATACTCCGTTACCAAAATATAGAAAAGAAAGGATGTTTGGTGTTTTGAACAAAAGCAATCAAACCGACAACCGCATTCGCAGCATTCGTAAATACTTCTTGAAGGAGTAGAGAATATCTAAAACTAGAAAACAAAAGAGAGTGAAGATCTCGTTTCAGTTCCTTCGAACTCAACAGTTTGTAGGAAAGAGTAATCGACGCAGCCTCAGCGCAGGTCCAACGGGAAATAGACTACGTGTATAGCAACCGCCCCACCCAGTATTGAGGAAGGCAGTTTTCCATGCCACGTTGTCGTTTCGTACCAAAGCGGAAAATTATCCGGAAAATCGATTCGATTCTTCTCGATTACCGAGCTTTCACTTGTAACTTGAAAACTAGTTTCAACTTTTCATTGATTATTCCTACCAACATACCCGTACCCGGGAATCGGGTATGAAAAATTTATAAACCACCATTAGATTTCCACAGACATGGAAATTTCAAGAAACGATTGAAAAATCCAACCGTCACGGTACACAGATGAAAGTTTCAATTCTTCAGTTTCAATGGTTGAAAAATCGTATTTTGTATAATCTTAACTTTATGATTATTTTATGATCATTTTATAGAATGAGTAACACTAAATTCTGTAGGTTAAAAAAGAAATTGAAAAAAACATGAAATTCAAACTGAAAGCTTTATCCCATCATATGATGAATCTCAGCGATAAAAAAGTAACGGCAAGAAAACTTTTTTTCAATCTCGAATAATCTGTTGGCAAAAAACCTGTATTGTAAAGACAGGTTCATTAAAAGAAGAATCTCAAGTAATAAAGTCAAACTTAAATTTACAGGAGAACAATGAAAACTTATCAATTTCTAGTGCGATGATTTTTTTTTCATAGAGAACAAACAGAAAGATGAATTTCCACTTAGACACTGGACCAACGACTCAAAATAAATTCCTATTTTATACTTTGATATCGGAATTTAGTTAAATTTCGAAATTCACAGAGTGTTCTACGGCGACATATATTATTTCTCCATATATTGTATATTGCTTTCGTAATAGGTACAATGTGTTTCTGTTTCAATGAATATTGAAATTCATTCATATTTTGTGTTCCATGTTCGTACATTTATGATGAATGTGATTGTAATTTAGAGGATGTTTTTTGATATTATTCAACTCTCCTTGCATGACTAACTTCATGAACATCTTATATAGCCTGTTGCATGACGGCTTCGATCATTTCTCGATATATACAGAATGTTTTATAAAAACGAGTTTTCCATATGTAGGTACATAGGTACATAATGATAATCGATAAGTAATATTATGTATATACACATGGTTCTTGGATAATCTTCTCGTTTCTTCAATGAAGAGGTAATTTCAATGGAGCTTTATATATGTAGTTCTCACTCTGAAGTTTTCACTTCCTCATGAGAAAATCGCAGAAAATATATCCAAGAATATATGCATAAAATCCTTACATTGACGTAGCCGTTTTTTTTTGGGGTCCTGGGAGCTCAATGTTATTTTATGGTTACTTGCACGAAAATTTAGTCGATTTCAGTACTCGGGGGGAGGTTGTGCCCAACCTGGGCCCTACCTGTCTACGAACATTAATTCACAATTATTCGAAAACATGTACCCAATGACAACTTTCTTCAATAAAATACATTAAGTTCAATATTTATTAAAGTACAACGTGTTCATTTTGTGAAATCTGAATCCGCTCATGAATATCTCAGTATAATTGGAAATGAACCAATTCGTCATAGAGCAGACTATTATGAGGTTCTCTTACCGTTCCAATGACTATTGTAAGAAATCTAAAGAATCATCAAAACACACCGGGTGTACATAATATTTCTTGACCATTGAAATTGCATCACGAGTATATATGAGAAAGAACATAAAACATCCGGAATATACCTAAAAAAAGATCCATGTCGTTATGCAGAACACCCTGTAAAAGGTGTCATATCATTGTTATGACCTCTCATAGAGGAAAACTCAAATAATATAATGTACACCTTGTGTACATAATCATCCATTTATCATAAATGTGGGACCACCTAGTATTATATGAATATGAATAATGGGGTATTTTCCTAAATTTCAAAATATATGTCATTAAATTCTTTATAACTCAAATATATCCAAATATATTTTTTTCGAATTTTAACATATTGCATTTTGTCTGTATTCACTTTCGAAAATTCTGATTTCAGAAGTGCTCTCTTATGAACATTCTACGTCATTTTCACAATCCGGCAACACCCATCGAGTCAATAATGGTCATGAAAGTTTTCTGAACAACATAGACGTAATAAATATCAAGTTTTGTGATCACATTTGACAAGAAAAACAAACAATGACATAAAACGTCCATAGACCTATAAAACACATGGACGCGCCCTTTCAGTGAGTTTCAATAGCCACGAGTGCGGCCAACATGAGATGGAGCTAGTATGGGCAAGATGGTATTCATTTCCGAGCTATATTTGTATATTGGCGCCCGTTAGAGATAAAAACAAGTACCTATAATCGAATATAAAAAATTGAACGAATATTAGTATCATTTAGATTGCGTTTAATGATCCAATTAGAACTAAAGAGCAAAATTTTTGCTTTCGGCAACTATTCCTTGGAAAATACAACAGATAAGTTCATGAAAAGTTTATAAATAAATTGATTTGAATAAAAACAATCGAGCACATTTTTAGCCAACACAATATTCTGATTTCTTGTTCAATATCTGAAAAAATATTTCATTGATCAATATTGATCAAAAGGTTGAAAAATAGACATTACAATCAGCATACTAATTTTCTCTTCTAATCTCAAGTGCTTCTTGAGTATTATTTTAGCTAGATGAGAAAAGAATTGACATACATTTATTGATTTGAAATGAATAATTCAACTATGATATAATAAATCGATTAATACATTCGAAGTTACTATACCTGTGAAATTTCACTTTATCTGTCTTTTCAACTCATTTCGTACTATTAATTGCACTCTACGAGGACACCATTATTACTTTCATAATAGAAAAAGGATACGACATTCAAAGTTGATCTAAAATTGATGAGAAAATTCTGAAAATTTCGATAAATACAAAGTTCAAACGAATGTTTTGCCCATACTAGCTCTATCTTATTTCGGCCGCACCCCCTCTCTCTCTACGCCGTGTCCATGTGTTTAATATGTCTATGAAAACGTCATGACACGGATTGCAGAAACAATTTTATGCAATCTGTGGATATCTTCTTGATCGGTTCCACTGTTGTCGAATTAACAAAAATTACTAGACTTTAGTAAAGGCATTCTACGTCACAAGCTTTCACACATTCGAATGTTTACTAAGTTTCGAAGGGTGTATTTCTGAAATTTCTGAATTTTGAAGCGAACCTTTCAGGTGTTGGATAACTAATGAAAAAGGCTTTCCATAAATAATCTTAAATTCGATTTTAGAGTTTTAGGAAACTTGCCCATTGTAGAAAAGCAAACTCTATTTCAGGAACTGATCTACGTCGTCGTATAGAACATCCTGTAGAACTAAAATTTAGTTAAATTCCGACTTTGAACGCAGAATGTAACTAAATTCCGGAAAATATTTTTAAAATATTATATGGCCTTTATGTGCCTCCGTACTTTTGCTTTACAAAAATATCTTGAATTCTCGAACTAGCTCCCCAAAATATTACTCTGAAACTCCGCACAATATCCTACTCGATGACTCATTCAGGTAGCTCGACACAAATTTAACACAGTAGCAGACACCATTTAACTTCTTATTCAAATCCTCTATGGGACCAATCCAGAAACTCATCTATATAAACACCCATAGGAACTTTGTGGTATCAAATAGTTCGGACTGATTGTCATTAAAGGAGCAGTATATCAGGTTTCTTCGTTTTATTTTGTTTTCCTCTGAAGAGAATCAGATTAGTTTTATTTTCATTAACTATCGATTTTTTGTTTTTGAAAAAAAAAGTTTGTGCATTGAATATGTTGTTTGCATTGAGTATTTAATACTTAATACAAGGTGTTGTAACCCTTGATAATAGTAGCTTTTGGAATACACGTCCTCAGAATATTTGTTATCGAGGATAGGACGTCCTTAGAAACATCAAAATTTTTATTTGAATTATGAGTCAGTTGTAATAAATTAGTGACAAATTTTAGACGAAATCTCATGGCGGTATCATTACTTTTAAAAGTCACTGGTAGCTGGTGTATAGCTTTAAATTCAGTACCTACATCTTCATGTAACAAAATTATTTTTCATCAATTTATCATTATTCTATTTGACCTTTTGATTACGTTTTCTTTATCTATTATATTGTTCATATAGCATGTATGACATAATCTTAGATGTACCCGGTACTAGTCGTATTTTATGGAAAAAACATGTTATAACATCATTTAACTGAATGTAGATTCTATATTAAATTTATCTGATTTAATCCTTGCAGATATCAACTAGCTGAAAATTTGATTTGAAAAGAGCCGGAACTTATATTTTACTGTAAAGAACTGTGAATTAAAAGCTGTTCAAATGTTATTGATGAAAGCATGTTCATTGACCTTATTGAAATAGCTACGGGGTCTTTAGCAATTGTTGTTACATAATCGCAGGGAGCGTTATTTAATTATTACTTACTGATCCTCAATAAAAATTCTTGAAGAAACAACATTCTCATTATTTAATTCTTCCATGAAAGTGTTCTCATTCAAATCGAGAATATGAGAATATTTCGATGCCCTCTGTGATGTTGAAGTCATTTATAAAGACCCTGTACATAGTATCATCCTTTTTTGTCTGAAAATCTAAAAAAAACATATATTTTCAATTCTCATAGAAAGCAATCTACTGCAGAATGTATGGACAATCTCACATATCTACCTTTTTTCTTTTTTGATCTAAAGTCAAGTTATGAGTACCTACAAAGCTTATATTACATTTACATATTATCTATAATATTTTTGTGAAATAGAGTTAATTAACTGCTAAAATATCATCACCTACTGGGTAGCCCCCGAGTGGAGCCCTTATATCAAATAACTATCTGTTTCGGATAATATTTGTTTTTATATATCCAGTCTACCTATAGATACTCATCACCAATGGCAATGGAACCGGTGAATCGGTCCCTTGCAGTTTCCTAGGGTTCAAGTTTCATATTTATTAAAAGAAAAACTTCGAAATGACTCATAGGGACATTCCTTGAATTGAACAGATCAAAAATACCTTAACCTCTTGACAACAACTACATCTTCCCAACCCACGAACCGGCAACCTCGGAACTCAATAAATATATTTGTTTCAGCTCCACCTACAACCCCCAACCGTGAAAGGGGCGGAGCCAAAGGATCTACTTTTCGCTATGCACCCCTGGCGATCTTCCCTTTCGACTTCGACCCCTATGGGAGGACCTTTCAACCCCTGTGATGTGTGCTGTCACCGCCAATCTATAGTGAAGGGACTTAGGGACAGTTGTAAAGTTGCTGCGTTGTGGGTAGTACATATAAACATAATTCGATCGTGGAAGGACTATTTTTGTGTTTATATCGATTGTGTCGGTTCAGTGTATCGAGAGTGCTGTGGGTTTGAGTGGTCGAAACTGAATTTTAATTCGATGATGTTGGAGTTTTATCCGAATTTAAACTTGAATGGGACAGTCTTACCAGATCATGGGATATCAGTGCAAGATTGTAGTAGAGCTGGTAAATGACCTTTGACATTTTTTTCAGTGACAGCTGTCATGGATAGTTGTTATAATTGGGGGCATTTATCATGCTGTTTGAGAGTGGAGTGAACTAACAGGGCAAAATGAATCATATTCTTGAGAAAAAATGGAAGAGTAATTATTTTCAATTCATAATTCTCTTCGTTCCTTAATGATACCAAACAAAATCTTCTCCCTTCAATGAATTGCTCCCGAACATCAAAGTCCAATGCAGTATGAGGTATCATGCACCTAATATTATCATCTTAATTCTCCTCTAGATACCAAGGTGGTAACTACCTCACAGAAGGTCCAGTGTCTATCAGAGCTACAAAGTTGCTTGTTATTTGCTCAGCCAAAAGTTGTTGCGCAAGCAAATAAGCGAAACCACCACCAACATAAATGTATCTTAATTAGAACCTTTAATAGAATTTCCAAATCTGTCAAAATAATGTTCTGTGCCTCTATGCAATATCTTGTATAGGTATAGTCACTATAGAGTGAGCGAAAGC